>NC_072430.2:17920156-18528437 GCF_028878055.3 Symphalangus syndactylus
AGATAGAGATTAAGAGAGACAGAGACATTGAGAGAGTTAGATCAAGAGATAGATTGAGAGAGATCAAGAGAAAGAGATGGAGAGATAGATCAAGAGAGAGAGATCGAGAGAGAGAGACAGAGAAGGAGAAATTGAGAAAGAGATTGAAAGAGAGAGAGAGAGATTGGTAGTGTCGATGAAAAGATCAAACTGTAAAATATTTAAAGAGGTTTATTCTGAGCCAAATATGAGTGACCATGGCCCAAGGCACAGTCTCAAGAGGTCCTGAGAACGTGTGCCCAAGTTGGTTGGTTTTACACATTTTAGGAAGGCATAAGACATCATCCAATACCTGTAAGGTATACATTGGTTCAGTCTGATTGGCAATTGGCTCATGCCTGTAATCCCAGCACTTTGGGAGGCCAAGGCAGGCGGATCACCTGAGGTCAGGGGTTTGAGACCAGTCCGGGTAACCTGGTGAAACCACGTCTTTATTAAAAATACAAAAAAACTTAGCTGAGCGTGATGGGGGGCGCCTGTAATCCCCGCTACTCGGGAGGCTGAGGCAAGAGAATCTCTTAAACCAGGGAGGCGGAGGTTGCAGTGAGCCGGGATTGCGCCATTGCACCCCAGCCTGGGCGACAAAGTGAGACTCTGTCTCAAAAAAAAAAAAAAAAGTGTTATTATCTAAAGAGCGGGAATCAGTAGAAAGGAGTGTCTAGATTAAGATAAGGGGCTATGGAAACCAAGGTTCTTGTTATGTAGAGGAAGTCTCACAGGTGGGTGCCCTTAGATGGCAAATGTTCCCTATTTAGATCTTTAAAAGGTGGTAGATTCTCAGTCAATCTCTTCAGTATTGGGAGGTTCTGGAAGGGGAAAGATCTAGTTATGTTAATAGAAATTCTTTACAGATGCAAATCTTCCCCCACAAAAGATGGCTTTGCAGGAGCATTTTGAAATATGGCAAAGAGTCATATTTTGGGGCAAAGTGTTTTGATTTCCTTCTTTATCCGTCATGTGATGTGATGCCAGAGTCAGGCTGGAAAGTAAGCCACGTTGTATAGGGTTAAATAAAACCCATCTGATGAGATTTTATGGTTTGTAGAGTGCAATGCCTCAGGCCCCTTAAATAGGAATTTAGGCGAGAGAGATAAAAGGTCAGGGTTTAGTCTTCAGTAGCCCGGCATTATAGAAAAATTGAAAGTGGTTTGTCCTGGCTAAACAAGTTGGTAGGAATGGAGGTGTGGCGATGAGGCCTGGAGGTGGGGAGAGGAGACCCTGGAGAGCCTGGCTGGCTCTGGTCACAGTATCAGGTGGGAAGTAATCAAGCTCTTCCCTGGGGAAGGTTAATAATGTGACACAGGAAGTGTCGCAGGAAGCTGCTGTGCCACAGGGGACCCAGGTCCTATTTGGATTCCAACCAGGAAGTGACTTCCTTATCTCAAGTGCCTCTACATCTATCCCCACAGTCAGTAGGGCCCCAAGGGCACAAGACTTGGGATGGCAGGAACATTCAGGTTAGTGAGTCTGAATGCCTGATCCCCTGGCCAAGGCCACAGCTTGAAGCTTGTTAGAAATGCAAATTTTTGGCTAGGCACGGTGGCTCATGCCTATAATCCCAGCACTTTGGGAGGCCAAGGTGGGCAGATCACCTGAGGTCAGGAGTTCAAGACCAGCCTGGCCATAATGGCCAACATGGTGAAACCTTGTCTCTACTAAAAATACAAAAACTAGCAGGGCATGGTGGCAGGTGCCTGTGGCATGGCAGGTGCCTGTAATCCCAGCTACTCAGGAGGGTAAGGCAGGAGGATCGCTTGAACCCGGGAGGCAGAGGTGGCAGTGAGCTGGGATCCCACCACTGCACTCCAGCCTGGGCAACACAGGAGACTCCATCGCAAAAAAAAAAAAAAAAAAAAAAAAAAAAGTAATGCAAACTGTTGGGCTCTACCCAGACCTACAGAAAGGCTGGGACGAAGCCCAGGAATCTGTATTTCAGCAATCCCTGCAGGTGGTCTGACACATGCAGATGTTGAGAAGCACAGACACAGGGCATGCTGGGGGAAAAGAAAGGAAGCCACCCCAGAACCAGCGGCAGACAGAACTCCCGAACGCGTGCCTTGAGCAAACGTCAGTGTCAGACTCCTTAAACAGAGTCAGAGATAACATCCCTGAAAATGGTATCAGCTGGGCCAGTCAGACCCAAGGGCCCAAGGGCAGCACGGGCCTCTGGGAGGAGGGGAACAGGGGCTGGGAAAAGAGAATTAGGCAGGATCAGAGCAGAGGGAGTCCCCTGGCCACGCTGGTGGAAGGTGCCCCCCAGTTTCCCAGTGCAGGGACCTGGGCTTGAGATTGGCAACCTCTCCCCTGAGGAGCTGGGAAATACAGGCTCCGGCTTCTTGAGAGATAGCAGTGAGCTGGTGAGCATCCGCTTATATCCATCTTGTGCCACCAAGCATTTCTCAGGATGGGTAATTAACATTCTCACGTGTGCTTGAATGACTATTTTTTTTTTTTTCCTGATGTTGGTACTGTTGATTTAGAAGAAAACACAAATTCATTTCAAAAGTTTACTGATTTCTGGGCCAGGCACGGGGGCTCATGTCTGTAATCCCAGCACTTTGGGAGGCCAAGGCGGACAGATCACTTGAAGCCAGGAGTTTGAGACCAGGCTGGCCAACATGGCGAAACTCTGTCTCTACTAAAAATATAAAAATTAGCAGGGCATGGTGCCGTGCACCTGTAATCCCAGCTACTTGGGAGGCTGGGGCAAGAGAATTGCTTAAACCCAGGAGGCGGAGGTTGCAGTGAGCCTGGATTGTGCCACTGCAGTGAGACCCTGTCTCAATAAAACCCCAAACAGCCGGGTGCGGTGGCTCACGCTTGTAATCCCAGCACTTTGGGAGGCCGAGGCGGGCGGATCACGAGGTCAGGAGATCGAGACCACGGTGAAACCCTGTCTCTACTAAAAATACAAAAAATTAGCCGGGCGTGGTGGCGGGCGCCTGTAGTCCCAGCTACTCGGAGAGGCTGAGGCAGGAGAATGGCGTGAACCCGGGAGGCGGAGCTTGCAGTGAGCCGAGATTGCGCCACTGCACTCTAGCCTGGGCGACAGAGCAAGACTCCGTCTCAAAAAAAAAAAAACCCAAACAAAATTTGATTTGATTTCTTTGTGTGTTTTCTCATTCAAGGGATACCAAAGATATAGGTTTTTTTTTTTTTTTTTTTTTTTTTAATGCAGGGGGCTTTGTGAAATGTGTGAAAGGAAAATAAATCTCCCCGAAATTACTAAGCCAAAGGGAAAAGCGAAGCTTGAAACTGCATAGGGCAAACCTGCCTCCCATTCTATTTCTAAATAAGATACCTCCCTCGCAATTTGCCCAGAAGGAAATTCTTTGTGGATGAAGGAAAGGCAGAACTCAAAGTCATCCTCCCTCTGCTCCCAGGAGACAAACGCATATCTGATTGCTTCCTTTGCCCTATTGTTTTACTAAACCAGACTAAGGTATAGGTGACTATTCCTGTAAACTGTGCATTCAGTGAAAGACTGATCAGAAACTCAACAGAATGCAACCATTTGTCTCCTATTTACATATAACCTGGAAGCCTCCTTTCCACTTTGAGTTGTCCTGCCTTTCCAGACTGCAACAATGTATATTTTACATATATTGATGTCTCGTGTCTCCCTAAAATGTATAAAACCAAGCTGTGCCCTGACCCCCTTGGGCATATGTCAGGACCTCCTGAGGCTGTGTCAAGGGTCCATCCTAAACCTTGGCAAAATAAACTTTCTAAATTGATTAAGACCTGTCTCAGATACCTTTTGATTTACAGATGTTTTGACATTATATAGGGGTCCTCATCCCCAACAGGGCTGGGACTCAGTGACCGTGGAGTTCACTGTATGTGCATTGATCCCTAGCCCAGCATTTGGGCACTATGATGCTCACATATCTTCGTGACATTTTCATTAAGACCAGGTTAAAAACCCCTCCATGTCATATTAGCTAGGAGTTCTTTGATGACAGTGACAGAACCCAACTCCAACGGGTTAGAACAAAAAGAGAATTTATTGTTTCTGGTCAGCCTTCAGGTACGGCTGGATCCAGGGCTTTAAGCAATGCTGTCAAGCTCCACCCCCACCTCACATCTTGCAGTTCTACTGGCCTCTTCTTGCTTCATCCTATGTAGGATGGAGCTGGCATCTCTCAGCAATGGTCTCTAAGCTTAGCAACCTTGGCAGAAGACTCTGCTTGGCCTTACCTGGCTCATTTATCTATCCCCGAACAAACTGCTCTGGCCAGGGGTTGGGATGTTCTGATTGGCAGCCTAGCCCTGGGATGAATGGGGAAGACGGGCCAATGACTGTCCTATCAGTAGCAAGTGGAATGGAAGACTCCTCCAAGGGACCCTGAGAGGGGGTGGAGAAAGAGTGCTACATAGCCATGGTGTTAGGTCATACCATTTACTCCAAAGCTCCACACGGACTCACTGATGGTCAGAGGCAAGATTCAGAGGTCCGGAGGGGCCACCCAGGTGAGCAAGATGGAGGTAGAATGACTGGTAGGTTGGCGAGACCTCTTTCCACGAAGTGGCGTGATGTGGTTATACACACTAGGAGGCTACCTGGTGGGGTGAGGCGTAATGATGTACAGGAGGAGCCCGGGACTGTGGCTGGGAAGGGCCAGGGGCTCAGTTCTCTTGGAGTGGGTCACTGTGCCAGAGCCAGGGCCACAGGAATGCTTGGTCCCAAAGATTTTTTTTTTTGAGACAGAGTCTGCCCAGGCTGGAGTGCAGTGGTGCCATCTCGGCTCACTGCAACCTCTGCCTCTTGGGTTCAAGTGATTCTCCTACCTCAACCTCCCGAGTAGCTGGGATTACAGGCACGCACCACCACGCCTGGCTAATTTTTGTATTTTTAGTAGAGACGGGGTTTCACCATATTGGCCAGGCTGGTCTCGAACTCCTGACCTCAGGTGATCTGCCTGTCTCAGCCTCCTAAAGTGCTGGGATTACAGGTGTGAGCCACCATGCCTGGCCCCCAGTGATCTTGGATGAAAGAGTAGATCTCGCTCAGTGGATCTGCCTGGTCTGATGCAGGTCCAGCCTACGTGGACAGATGGTGGAGGAGCCGTGCCCCACAGCTTGAGGCTGGAACATGGGTGGCAGAGCAGGAGGAAGATTTGGCAGGGCTGTAACTGAATGGTGGCCTCAAGAGCCAGAGGCTGGGTCCAATTGCTGGCCCTCTGTCAGGGTTCCCAGTCCCCACCTTCCAGCCACTTGCAGGCTCCTCCTGGCACCTCCCACCCCTGTAGATGTCCATGCATCCACCCAGCCTTCACACTGCCCGTGAGCGGGTGCTGGGGCTGCAGAGATGGTCACACCCAGCTTCAGCCCTTGAGAAACTCAGGTGAGAACAGTTCCCACCTCCAGGTGGCCATCCTAGCCAGGCCGCCTCACGGAACCTCTCCCCTACCTTAGGAGGTAGCCCTCTAGTGCATTCCACTGTCTGAGGACCACACAGGGAAACCCACACCACAGCCCAGCCCTGGACCCCAGCCCAGTCTGAGAGCCCACAGTCCTCCCCTCAGGCCTTATCTTCCGCGGTCATGGAGCAGAGAGGTGGGGGCCTGGGTAGGACCCCAAGTCCCTGGGTGGGAAATTATGCCATTTTCTGCCTGCCTAATCAAAAGCAAAACTCTGAAGGGAGGAAAATGCAATTCTGTGATTGGTTTCAATGAAAGATTTGCTACTATTTGATTAAGGTGTATTATTGATTTGGGATTGTTCCAAGCAAGCCCAAGCTCACTTCCGGGTGGGGTGGGGTTGGGAATTGATGGGCGCCAGGCAGGCTAGGATCTCTGAGGGCCAGCTGCACCCCAACTTCTTTGTCTTCTTTTTACAAACTTGACTGTGACCACGTTGCTGCTCTAGTCAAAGCTCATCGCTGGGGAATGCAGCCCTTCCTGATCCAGGGCTGAGGGCGTCTCCATTGTCCCCAGACCCAGTCTCCCCATGGTGCTCTGGACTGGCTCTCTGCACCCTCACCATATCCGCATCCTGCCCTTGGCCGCATTCTGTTCATTTGGATCCTTCCGTCTGAATCACCTTTCCTGCCTATCTCTACTCAGTTCATCCTGCTTATCTTTCAAACTCTCAGGTAATGTTCATCTCCTGTACCCCCAGGCCTTCAGGATACTCCCCAGGCCACCTGCATGTGGTGTCTCCACTCCACAGCCCAGGATGCAACCCACATCTGTGGAGGTCAGGGGGAGACACAGCTCCAGGGTGAGGATGGGCCTGCACCAGCCGGAGGCCCTGCAGGGGAGCGCGGAAGGGCTGGTGTGGGTGAGGGGCCTGGGGGCCCGGCCGTGCTCATCCCTGTGGTCATGGCTCAGGGCAAGGGCTGCCTGTGCCGGGTCCTCCTGTGCTCTCTGCCCGGAACATTAGAGCTGCACAGGGTTTGTGGGGCTGGACTGACCCCGCTGTCCCCCTGTGCTTGTGCTTTCAAACCTGCAACGGGGAGGTGGTGAGGGTCCCCTCCTCCAGGCTTTTGGGCAAAGTCCAGCGAAGTAAGGCGTGAAAATGTCCAGTCCACAGCCCGGCCATGACAGGAGTGCCACAAAGTGTAGCGCCGTGCCCTGGACACCAGCCTCCTCCAGGTCTAAGATGTGCTCGGAGGGGCCGCGTGTGCTGTCTGAAGGTTCATTGGTGCATTCGCCACTGTCAGTTAACACTTCCATCCAGGCCTCACACAGCCGGTGTTTGGATGGAGAACATTCTCACTCGTGTGGTTTCCCTGGTGCATTTCACATCCAGTCCTACCCTTCGAACAGCTTAGCAGGGACCATTGGTGCCTCCCCAGCCCTAGTCACCCATGGGCCCGTCCCCTGCACGTGGACCCCCGCTTCTCTTTCGGGCCAGTATTATTTTGTATAACCTTTGGGCTGTTTCATCATCTGTCTCCTCAACCAAAGCTTGTTCCTTCTGGGCGTCTTCATGTTCCCTCCAGGGGCTCCCTGAGGCTCTGTCTGTCCTAAGCTGCTCATTCAGCACTTGAGGTCTTGGGCACCTCACTCCAAACTCAACTAGTCCCCCGACTGAATCTGTGTTCAGGCCCTGCCGTCCCAGAAGCTCTCAGTCTTGGGGAGCTGGATGCTTGCAGATGAACGGGAGGGGTAGAGTAGCAGGCTGTGGATGCTTTTCGCTGTCTGGGTGAGAGGGAGGTGGGGAAAAGGTTCCTGGAAGAGGGCACTGCCCTGAGCCTTGAAGGACCACAAAGTGTCTGTGAGGTGAATAAGGGGGGGTGGTTACAGCTCGTGAGGAAGAGGGAGTGGCTGGTGCAAAGGTGGGGAGAGGGCCCAGTGCATGAGACCTTCAAGGTGTTCAGCCTGTGAGAGCACAAAACCAATGTGTGTGGGCAGGGCTGAGGCCAGGAGGTGACCACACCTGCTCAGAGAGCACCTTATGCATGCTCCAAGGGTGCTGGAGTAACCTCATTATGCACAAGAGGCTCCTCCTCCCTCTGTGCCTGGACAGGGCTCAAATGAGGGTATTCGTGGAAGAACTACATTTCCCAGAACCCTCTACGTTCGGTGTAGCCACATGACTAGCTCTCACCAATGCGATGTTAAGGAGAAGGCAGGGACTCTTAAGAACCGAATCTTGATTACTCCTTTCTCTTCCACTATCTGCAAGCAGAGAAGTCTGAGGTCCCAGGGACTGGCAAAGCCACAGGATGAAAGGAACCTGAGGCTTTCCTTCACTACCTGCAGGAAAAGCACCTGCCGCAACAAGGAGCCCTTGCACTGAATGGTTGCATAAGTGAGAAGTGAAGTTCTATTGTGTTAAACCTCTGAAACTGTGGTTTTTATTTGTAACAGCAGCTGGCATTGCCTTGGGGTGGCGGGTCGGCGGGGGAGAAGTGGGTAAATTAGGGGCAGGAAAATCATTTGAGAAGTTGTTGGGGTGGGAGAAATGAGAGAGCCCAAAGAGATAGGTATGATGCAGGAGGTGCTCAGAAAGGGGGGCCCAGATGGCCCATGTGGGAGTGGCTTCTGGCTGACCGGAAGGTGCAGCAATTTCCTGAGACAGCAGAAGGAGGCAGTTTAGGATGGGTGGGGCTGTGGTGGTAAGTTTGGTCCTGGCCATGATGAGTTGGAGCAGCTGTGGACCACCTAGTGGAGAAGCCTGAGAAGCAGTAGATTGTCTGAAGCTCCAGCGAGAGGCAGCAGGAACTGGGGCTGGAACCACAGATTTGAGAGCTGGTGGGTGGCTGCTGAAGTAGCAAGTTCAGCCTTGGGCAAAATGCCTTGGACTTGATCTTGAAGGCGTTAAGGAGGCATTGGTGGGTTTTGAGCCAGGAGTGCTGCGACTGGATTTGCATTTGGGGAAGTTCATTCTCCAGGAGGAGGAGGAGGCTGTAGCAGACGGGGTGAGCATAGAGGCAGAGAGGGCTGAGGACCCTGCTGCTGTAGCCCAGGAGGAAAGACGGTGATGTGGCTGTGGGCTGGGAAGAAGGGGCGGAGGTGGAGAAATGAAGGAGGGGAAATTCACTCCTGAGACCTGGCTTTGTTGGCTGGGGGAAGGCTGGAAAGGGCGGGAAGGAGTCAGGATAGAGAGGGGGCTTTGCTGCACACAGACCGCTGGGTTTAATCCCTGGGAGAAGGCCTTTCTGCACAGAGCCCATTCTAATACCCTATAGGTGTTTATTGAAAATGGGTTCTTAAGGGCACTCTGGCAGAGCACAGCTGTTAGTACATGTCATACTTAAAGCAATTTATTCCTCCCTCCAAATCATAAAAGTTTGCTCGTTTCACGTGGGGAGAGCAGCACATTGGCATTTTGTTGCCCTAATGGGTAATTACTCTCCAGCGACTGATGGGGGCCATATTTTCTGAACTAAAAAAGCGATGCTTCCGGGCTCTGTCTATTGGAAACAGCAACACGAGCTCAGCTACGGTTTTTAACTCTCCAGCCATTGACTATTAATTTTTCTGACTCCGTATTGATTTTCCGTCCTGTGGTTGGGGGCAGGGTTTGGTGTGAGATACAGAACCTGTTCCCTGGGCGATTCGGTCACCCTTCAGCCCCTGAGTGAGGAGGGGTCCTGCCATGTCATTGATGGGGCCACAGTCACCTCCCCACCTCTCCGACAGTGTATTTCTTCATCCAGGTAACTACCCACCTTCTATTACATGCCTGGCACGTGCTAACCAAGCTTTACCTCTGAGGAGCTCACAAACCAACATTCCTCTGGAGGAGGCGGCAGGTTTTGATGGTAGGTGATGAGTTTCTTTTATTCAATGCCTGGGGTTTCCTACTGGCCCCCATTATGTTGCCTGGAAGATGGGGGCTCTTGTGAAGCAACAGCAGGATCCTACTGGCCATTCTCCAGCTGCCTAATCCCTCCATGTCTCAGTGTTCTCATCTGTCAAATGGAGTCGCTCATCCCGCTCAACCCTCCCCCGACAGGGGTTACTTGCATGGCCTTCCTGTTGGCTTCCTGCCCACTCTTTCCTGACCCCAAACCCTCTGCAGGCCAGGCTCCCCGCTGGCCCCTCTGGACTTGGATTTGGCTGCAGCCTGTTGCTTCTCCATCTTCAGGACCCCAATCCCCTACCTGCACCACAGTGGGCTGCCAGCCACCTCCTGGGCCCATCCAGGGACCACTCCCCTGCAGAGCTGCCATGTACATTGCCTGCATTTGTGTGCCTGAGACCTATACTCCCCGCTTCCCAAGAGACTGCAAGCACCATGAGGACATCTTTGTTTGTTTGTTTTGTTTTGAGAAGGAGTCTTGCTCTGTTGCCCTGGCTGGAGTGCAGTGGCGCGATCTTGGCTCACTGCAACCTCCGCCTCCTGGATTCAAGTGATTCTCCTGCTTCAGCCTCCTGAGTAGCTGGGATTACAGGCACATATCACCATGTCTGGCTAATTTTTGTATTTTTAGTAGAGACGGGGTTTCACTATGTTGGCCAGGTTGGTCTCAAACTCCGACCTCCTGATCCGCCCACCTCGGCCTCCCAAAGTGCTGGGATTACAGGCATTAGCCACTGTGCCAGGCTGAAGACAGTCTTTAATCACCACGGTCTGTGCAGCACCTGGCACAGTTCCTGGCCCACGGCAGGTCCTCTGTAAAGAGTGTGAGATGTGGATCACACACCTCCAACGTTCTCCTGGTATTGCTTGGGTTTGGAGCCTTTTCTGGGTCACAGAACACTTTAAGAAATTGACTAAAGCCACTCCAGGAAAGTGGGTATGGGCACAATCTCACACAGAGATGCTAGTTTCTTCTGAGGCTGCCTGCAGCCCCGATCTAAGAGCTCTAGGCTGCACTCAGCCCCGCTGACATTCTCTCCAACCTTTAAGGCCCAGCTCATGTCCAAATGGGAGGGAGCACTGCCTTGGCCCTGCAGAATGATGCTGTTGGAGGAAAGGAGGCAGAGCAGAGTGAGGGGCAGGCAGGGAAGAAAGAGAAGATCACAAGAGAGCACAGAAGTGGGGCCATTCCAGTACGGCGGTGAAAGTGACAGAGACGCTTTGCGGGAGGTCAGGGCCGTGCCTTTGCTTGATGATAAAGGACTGAATCCATGCTGACCTGAACTTGCTTAATTCCTGGGCTTTGCTCTGAGCCCAGGTTTTAAACCTTACCCTTCTGAGAACAAAATTCAGAGGGCAGAATCTTGCCATTTTTAACTTCAGATTCAAAGGAACCACTTCAGGAGGAAACAGGCAGAAAAGAGCCTCAGACATCATTCGGCCAAGCTGCTCTTGATCAGCTGAAGACAGTGTGACCCCAAAATGGGAAAGGGACCGCCAAGGTCAGATGGTGAGGCAGAGAAAAGATGTGGCCCATATTCCCCACTCCAGGTGCAGCGGGAGGACGTTCTGCCAGCAGCAGCGTCCAAGGAGAATGGCAGAAGCTGAGGTGCCCTGTGGAGGCTGCTCAGCTGGAACTCTCTAAAGGGGCCTGCCCCTCCACTTTGCCTAATGTGCTGTGAGGCATGACTGGAGTCCAGTGGGATCCACTGGGTCCGGATATCTGTGGATGGTAATATTATCCTGGGGACCAGCTCTCAACCTGGGGATTCAGCAGTCCTGGGGTGGAGCATGATGGAACCCGCACCCTAGAACAAGAATGTCTTGCAGGCATGACAGGCTCGAAAGGGGGTTGAGGGGGCTCGAACAAAGGTACTTGTCTGTCCCCCTGAGGAGCCGGTGAGGCCTGCAGAAACTGCTCTGGGCCTATGCTGATCAGCTGCTGTGGATTTGGCCTTGATCTCTCCCAGGTCCCCAGCCTTGCAACCCCAGGCCCTCCATACTGAGTCCTCTCTGCTTCTGCCTTTGCACACAGCAGTATCAGAACCCAGGAGGCAGGGCCTGAACTCTGCTGCAGCTCCCTGCCTCTTGGCTCTTTCTGCTGTGCTCAGGGCCGTGGCGTCTGTGTCCTCCCTTTGACTACAAGAGGCATTTATTTGATTTCCTGCTTGGGAGTTCCCTCTGGAAATACATCCTCTGCTGAGTACAAACAGGGCCGCCATGCCACTTCCTGTGTAACACCTGGAAACGTCACTCCTGAGAACAGCAGCCCTGGAGTAGCTCAGGGCCTGTGCCTCACTTCATGTCCAACATTGTGCCGGCTGTACTGTGGGCCGTAACCTGCACCCATGTGTGAGTGGTTTGAGCAGTGATGCCTGGCCTTGGAAAGCCTGAGGGCTGGGGCGTGTTTCAGGTGTGCCCTCCCACCCCGGGGCAAGGGAAGAGTGGCGGAGGGAGGCGGCATGGCACCTGCAGGAGACAGGATGTTCTGCAGACATCTGGATGGGTCTGGCTGGGAGGCGGAGTGGCTAACAGCCGGTGTCCTTCCCTGATTGAAATCGTGTGCAGTCTTGTGGGGCTCCTGGGAAATGCCGTCCTATCTGACTGTGGGTCTCCCTCCCCACCCCCACCGGCTTTCTTCCAAGAAGCCTGTTTTGTAACAGTTGGCCCTGGCTCTCCCGTTCTCGCCTGGAGAGGAGACTGTCATTCTTGAAACGGGGCCTCATAAACCTGTAGCTGAGACAGGACATGTTTTTCACTGGAGCGCTGAGCGCAGAGGGTGGGCGGGGAGGCCTCACTGGTGACGGGGAGATCCACTTTCCCTAGAGAGAAGTCACTTCGTAGAGAGATGGGGGAGAACGTGCCTTGAGGAGGAAATTCTTCAACTCAGCTGCCACTTCTGGTGACGGCAAAGGCCACTGTTGGCGTCTCCCTTGTTCTTGGTGTGAACATACTCTTGTGGGAGAAATGTGACAAGTTCTTTTTCCCTCCCAAGACTTCTCATGCAAATGGAGCCGTGATCATAGTCAGATGCTCCCCAAATAAGGAACCGCTTTGCGAGGAAACAGAGGGAGAAAGCAGAACACAGAGGGGGTTTCACAGCACTCACAACTCTGCTGTCCTGCCCCCAAGAAACAGGCCTCATTCCACCCCCTGCCCCCACCCGACTGTGATTCCCTGCCTTGGCTCTTCCCTACAAAAATGAGTAAGGACTTTTACTTCTGACTGCAGGCATGGGAGGGAAGACTCAGACGTTGTGGGAACTCTGTCTCCCTCCGTCTCTCTCAGAAACACCCAGAGTGGAGCGAGAGCTGTGACCAGGAGACTCCTGCGATGGGGCTCAAGAGCTCCCAAATCTGAGAGGTGCTGGGAGCGTGCCCTGTGGCTGGGGAAAGAGGGGTACCTGAGTCACGGCCTTATGACGATGCTTTGATTTTATTTTTCTGAAGAAAAGAAAAAGTGGGTGAGAGCAGAGCACAGCAGATTCCCTACCGCCCAGAGTGACACAGCTCCCTGGGCCTCTGTTTCCCCGTCTTTAACGGGACCAACCCCAGTGCCCCTTTGCCTCTCAGGATGGCCATCAGGATAGAAACAGGTCATGACATGAGGCAGCATCTTGTGTCATGCTTCTCAGATATTGATGCTACCTCTGAGTTCTCCGTGCAGCTTTGAAGATACGGATTCCAAAGCCCGGAGGTTTTGCCCTTACCTAGGTTCATTCTGATGCCACAGGTCTGTGGCAAATTTGGAGGGCTAAGGCCTTCATTTCTCGAACAGAAAACAAGGTCCAGAGAGGGAATGGGACTTGACTGAAGGGACTCTGTAAGGCAGAGATGGGCCTAGGATTTGAACTTTCTTATTCTTGTCCGTTTTTAGGGCCCCAAGTTTTCACATATTTCACACACCCTCATGGGCTTGCTCAGGAAAAGGGGAAGGAATTCACATCTGCTCTGCACTTGCAGGGTGTTAGGTCTGAGCTGGCACAACCCTAGAACACAGAGCCTAGGATTATCCCATTTTGTAGAGAAAAGTAAGGCTCAAACAGAACAAGTGACTTAGGCCCGTAAGTATATGGCTGGGATTCAGAGCCGGGTCTTCCTGACTCCAGCTCCCTGGGGGTCAGACCGTAGAGCGTGAGGAACCAGCAGTTCTTAGCATCTTTCCCCATATGCCCTGGTACCAAGCAGAGTGGCCATATGCTGGTGGCAGTTTCATTTCTGGAGGACCCAATCCCTCCTCTAGCCTGCCGATTCCTTGGAATGAACTCACTCCCGCTGCTGGCCCTGTTGAGGAGTTTGGTGCGGGGATGCTGGTGGTGGTGAGAGAGGGGGACAGTCACAGGTTCCCATCTGAAGCCTTGCTGTCAGCTGTTTCCTCCCCCGCAGTGTGGAGGCTGCAGCAGGACTGAACATCCCTGCATGGCCAGGCGTTCCCAGGCCGCCTGAAACCCCAGACTTAGAACGAGAAGGCAAGGCTGGCTGCTCCTGACACTTCCTCTGGTCCTCTCTGTCCTCCCTGGGCTCAGACCCCCAACCTTGCAAGGGGACAATGCCCCCTCCCCAGCCCATTCCTGCTGAGCAGCCGTCAAGACTGAGAACCAAGGGCCATGGAGTGCCCAGTTCTCCACACCTCCTCTCCTGGACAAGGCTCCCCTTCCCAGCAGCTCCCATGGGCAGCCCTCCAGCCTCTGCCTGCACACTTTCCATGACTGGGAACTCACTACTTCCCAAGGTAGTCAGTGACATTTCTGGGTACTTTAGATTGTTACAATGTTCTCATTTGCAATTTTTTTTTTTTTTTTGAGATGGAATCTGTCTGTTACCCAGGCTGGAGTGTGGTGGCATGATCTCATCTCACTGCAACCTCCATCTCCTGGGCTCAAGCAATTCTCTTGCCTCAGCCTCCAAAGTAGCTGGGACTATAGGTGCGTGCTACCATGCCCGGCTAATTTTGGTATTTTTAGTAGAGACAGGGTTTCACCATGTTGGTCAGGCTGGTCTCAAACTCTTGGCCTCCAGTGATCTGCCTGCCTCAGCCTCTCAAAGTGATGGGATTACAGGCGTGAGCCACCATGATTGGTCACAATTTTTTATATACCTTAAGTATTGTATATATAAATATATACACATTACATGTTACACATATAAAAATCATATGTCTAAATGTGTATGTGCATCATATATAAATTATATAGTACATTATATAAAATATTATTATTGATTTGTTGTCAATATCCCACTCATGTATTCAAATGTGCCTGCAAGAGGCTGGGAGTGGTGGCTCACACTTGTAATCCCAGGCTGAGGCAGGTAGATCACCTGAGGTCAGGAGTTCGAGACCAGCCTCGCCGACATGGTGAAACCCCGTCTCTACTAAAAATATAGAAATTAGCCAGGCATGGTGGCTGGTGTCTGTAATCCCAGCTACTCAGAAGGCTGAGGCAGGAGAATCGCTTGAAACCAGGAGGTGGAGGTTGTAGTGAGCCGAGATCATGCCACTGCACTCTAACCTGAGTGACAGAGTGAGACTCCGTCAAAAAAAAAAAAAAAAAGTGCCTGCAGGAGGCACACAGAGATGTATACAAACACGATCTCTGCTCCTTCATCCTGTCAGCCGCATGGGCACCTTCACATCCCCTGCTCTCCTTCCTAGGCTAGGTGTTAACAATGACTTCTTTAATTTTGCCAATCTTATAGACAAAAAAAGGGGCATCTCCTTCCATGTGGCCAAGGAGTTATTTCTAGAGGTTTCTTTTGGTTATTGTTATGCGGAATGGGCTTTGGGCTCTTTCTTTTCTTTTCTTTCTTTCTCTTTCTCTCTCTCTCTCTCTCTCTGTCTCCTCCCTCTCTCCCTCTCTCTCTCCCTCTCTCTGGGACTACAGGCACCTGCCACCACACCCAGCTAATCTTTTTTTTTTTTTTTGTATTTTTAGTAGAGATGGCGTTTCACTATGTTGGCCAGGCTGGTCTCGAACTACTGACCTTGTGATCCGCCCACCTCAGCCTTCCAAAGTGCTGGGATTACAGGCATGAGCCACCACGCCCAGCTGGGCACTGCTCTTTCTTGGGGAGAGGGACAATGAGCACAGGAGCAAGGGGGTGATAGCTGAGCATCCACTGAGCCCCTGTTATAAGGAACAGAGAGATGGCAAGAGGAGGGGGAGGGAGGAGACCAGAGGAGGAGCCAGGGCAGGAGAGGGGTTGGGGAGGGGAAGGCACCGTCTTTCCCCTCCAGTTCCCAGGCCCACGCTTCTGCCATGATTGTCTCCCGCTCTCAACAGCCACTGAGTCCTGCTTCTTTACTATTTTCCTGCTATTCCCTCACTGAGCCCTTCTAAGATTCCTGTGAGGTAGATTTTATTATCTCCATTTTACAGATTAGGAAACCGAGGCTCTGAGAGGTAAAAAGATGCATCAACTAGCTAGCAAGGGGTTGAGCCTGGATTTGAACCCGAGGCTCCTGGACTCTCATCCTATCATGGTAGAGACAAAGAAAGGAGCAGATGGGAGAGATCCTGACAGGGAAGAGAGACCTGGAGAAATAAAGACAAAGTTAAATGGAGAAAAGCCAGAGATAGAAGCAGAGACATGCCAGCAAGAGGAGAGAGGGAAGATGGAGCAGGAAGAATAGATGCTCTTTCCGAGAGAGAGGGAGGGAGAGTGACACAGACAGATGTGCAAGTCAGCGGAAAAGTGGGGATGAAGTCGAGAGAGGCAAGAGAGCACGGAGGCCAGACTAGAGGTAGGGCCAGGAAGGGAGGTGCCGAGCAGGGGTTGTCCCAGGGCAGGCCCTGCGTTTCTCGCTCCAGCTCTGGCCAGCTCCTCTGCAGCCATCTCTGATCTCTCTGCAGCATCCCAAGCTCCGTGCGTGACAGCCTCATAGAGAGGATGCTGCCTGGAATAGACGCTGGAGGAGCAGGGAAGGAGGCTGGATGGAGCTCCAGGGAGCCAGGTCCAGTACTGCACAAGGGGACCCGCCTCCCTAGACAGGCCTCATGGTCTCAGGAGGCCTCAGAGGAGGTCGCACAGGCAGGGAAGCAAGGCCCAGAGATGGGAGGGGCTTGACTGGAGGAACAGGAAGGAAGGGACAATGACTGCATCTCTCGGGCAGGCTTCGGTGTCGGGGTGGAATGCGAACAGCCAGTCAACAGCAAAATCCACCAACTCCAGTACATCCCTTCATCTCCCTTCCCGCTCAAGCTCCCAATCGGAACACCCCACTGTGCCGCAGATAGTCGGTAAAGCCCAACCCGAGAGAGTAGGAGCTGAGATCAATGAGCACTAGGCGAGGAGGCAGCAGCCTGGATCCTGGCTCTCCTCCACCCACCTGAGCCTCCAGGGCAAGGAGGAACTGCGGACACTTGTCTTAAAGGCTGGCACAGGGCTCAGGAGGACAGATGTAAAGGCACATGGCTGTAGGTCCCCAGCCTGTGCTGGATTTGCCTTTTCCTCTTCCCCCAGATGTCCTCGTCTGTGAAATGGGTTAGCTTGGCCGCATGGGTTTTTCAGCTGCTGCTAGCTCTGACCTCTGGTGATTTGATTGACACCAGTGGCTTTGCTAGACCAATTTGGCCAGTGGGCGCAGGGCATTGTCTTCATTGGCAGGCAGAGAACTTAATCTCTGATATTTCTCCTCGTTAAAATTCAGCTTCATTAAGCACAAAACAGCTTGGAGGGGCTCGGGACTTTCCGCCCAAGGGGTTTGGGAATGGATGGAAAGGAGCGAGAGGAGGAGAGGGGGAGTCTCCTCCAGGGTTCACTGTTGAGGGAGTCTCGGTTTCGACCTGCTCTCTTGATTCTTAGTAATGATGTTCCTAGTGGCGCTTCCTGGCACAACACAGCCTCCCTCTCCAATCACACTCACAACACACTCGCACACCAGACACACTTGCACACACTGCTGTACCACACAACAGACATACTTTCACACACTGATGTACACCAAACACATACTTTCACAAATACATTCTTATGTTCATGCACCCGTGCACACACACCAGACACACTCTCACACACTGATGTGCACTTAAATACACACTCTCACAAGTGTCTTCATACATGTGTGCACATGCACACATACATACACACCGTGTGGAAGAGAAAGCGTGTCTGGCTTCACAGGCTATCAGAGACAAAGTTTCTGTTTATCTTGGAACTGGCTCCAGTGAGCAAATTCTCTCCCCCTTGGAGCAGCCCTGGCATTCCTGTCTTGCTTACTGGGAGGAAGGGAGCGAAGGATGAATTTCCTATCCTGTAATGGGTGTGTGGGGGGACTGGAAGGCAAGTTGCAACAGCAAGTGTGAGCGCAAGTGTGTGTGCGTCCCGCTAGCTGGGTGGCTGGAGTTGGCAGGGACCGACAGCAAGACTGATGCGCCGCTGGAGGTCTTTGTTGATCCTTTCCACATTAGGAAACAGTGTTCTTAAGGTTGATTTTGTAAGCTCAGGTTTCTCCTCCTTTCACTTGTTGATTGTACTGCCAAGGCAGTGTGCCAGAGAGAGAATCCCTCATCTATCCAAGGAGAGAGAGAGCCTGAACTGCTTCCTCAGAAGCAGGCTTAGAATACCAAAGCAGGACCGTACAGCAAAGCTGCCTTGTCAGTGAGTACCCAGCTTAGGAGCAGTAATGACATTCGTTATGCATAGGGTCTCTCTTTCTCTCTGGGTCTGTAGCACCAATGTCAAGAGCACAGAACTCACCACTAGATGACCTGGCTTCATACCCCTGATCTGTCACTCACCAGGTGCAAAATCCTGGGCAAGGTACTTAGTTCTTTGCGTCTCAGTTTCCTCATCTGCAAAGCAGGGATGGGAGCATTAGAGCCAACCACAGAAGCATTTGCGAGGACTATCCAAGGTAACGAACGGAAAATACAGAGAGAAGTGTCCAGCCTGTGACGAGCCCTAGTAACTGTTGGCTATTATTATTCCCCTATGCCTGGTTTTATGCTAAACCATTTCCAGACATTCTCCCTGTAGGATGCTTTGAAGGGCATTCTGCAGTTATTCCCATGAAGATTGTGTGTGTTGAATGACTTGCTCAAGGCCATTCAACTGGTTGGTGGCAGAGCAGGGACTGGAACTCACTGAAGCCAGTGAGCTCTCCTGTGGGGTGGGGGTGGTCTCCCCTTTCCTGCAGGGTCTTAGCTAGGGATGCTCACCACCTTTACGTTGTGGGCCAGAGGGAGGACAGTAGTCAGTGGCCTTTGAAGCTCACTCAGCTCCACATAAGTGGGAGGTGAGACCTGGGAGGCATTCTTCCAGGTGGTGGTAGGGAGCTCCTCGTGGTGGAAGGTAATCAATGAATAGATTCACACGCATTTGAAATGGATGATCTTTCAGTGCTAGTCATGCCATGCAGCACAGCAGTTATGTTCTGAGGATGCAGGGGTGAGGGCCTGCTAACTGAATTTCTCGAGTGGTGTGAGGGTAATGAGCTTATGTAAAACCAGTGGACCAAAAATACAGACTAAGAAAACCCCAAGGCCGCACGATTAGTAATAGGGAACAAACATGCTATTTTCCCTCATTTTTTTTTCTTGATGTTGCCATGAAGGGTTTCCTCTCATTCATCAGAAATAAAAGCCCTATGACAGTCGGACTTCCTCAGGGCCCGCACTGGCAGCCATGGAGTGGGCTGGAGGGGAGCTGGGGCCCAGAGACTCCTGAGTTCTAGGACTGCCTCTGCCTTGCTGGATTTGAACCCAGCTGGTCTGGCTGAATTCATAGCCTGTGCGGTTAACTCCACAGCACTCTGCACCTCCAGTTATGACGCAGAGGGTTCTGGGGGAGTCAGAGCTATTCAAGAATGGTGGGTGGGTACAGGGCCCTGGGGCTGGGCTGGGCTTACTGTGTGAGGGACCATAGAGAGACCTGTTTTCCCTTCTGTTTTTGTCCCAGCCCACCCTCTGCTGCGGCCTGTCAAGGCCACCTGTGTGACTCTTTGGCAGGCTCTGTGGGTGGTGTGGACAGTGCCGTCATCCTGCTTGGCTGCAGGTTTGGCCATCCTCCATGGATTTTCCATGGCCCATTTGCTTTTCGTTTGCTTTGGGGGGCTGATGGTTTGCACACCTGCCAGGCAGTTCTCCCCAAGGGGTCTTGGAGAGCCTGGCCCGCAGAACTGAGTGCCATAGCTCTGAAGGCAGCCCAGCCTACTTGAACCTTGGATCCTGGGATCCAGAGCCATTCATGAGTCATGTTGTTTCTGTAGTGAATCTTTGCCCACTTCTCGTGAGGACAGCCTATCCAGGTCCTGTGGGACAGCAGGATTTAATGCCCAGAAGTAGAAAGAGTAGGCTGGGCATCAGGGGGCCAAGGCTAGGATCTCTGTGCCCCTTCCTGGCTGCAGCACTGTGGGCAAGTTGCCATCCCTCTCTGAGTCAGGGTTTTCTCACCTGTATCTTAGAAATGATCACTTCCTTCCCTTACTGGAGCACCTAGATGTTGTAAGAATAAAACGAGATAACATAGAGGTGAGAAAACTCAGTAGGTATCAATCACAGACCTACTATATACGTGGTACTCACTGACCGTGTTGTACATGATCACGATTCAAAGAAAACCAATGAATTAATCAACCAATGACCTACCAACTAATCAACCTACTGACGAACTTACTAACAGACTGACCAAACAACCAACCAATCAACCAATAAACGAATTTACCTCCCAACCAACCAAACAGTGGAGCTTAGCATCTTGTTGAGAAAAGACCTACATTGAAAAATCCCACAGAGAAACACTGAGCACACTTGCTCGGATGGAGAGGACACACCACCATGACAGCCTCTGGAGGGGCAGGAATGGGAGCCGTGGGGCAGGGTCCCGGTTCAGGGATTTTTCAGGCGCTACCACTCCTCTCCTTCCCCACGGCTCCCAGCCGCACCCAGGCTCTGGCTCCTGGATGCATTCCCAGGGCCTCCACCTGGAACCTCGCAGCAGCCTCCTCATTGCAGTCTCTCCTTGGACACACTGTGGCCAAAATGTCTCTTTTCTGAAGAGTGATGTGACTACGTCATTTCTCTGTTTAAAACCCCTTACGGGCTGCTCCCGTGTTCTCAGCCCGGAGAAGCAGACCCTGCCACATTTCCAGAAGCATCCACCTTACTCACTGGGAAGTGATTGAAAGCGTTATTTCTATAATAAAACAAGTGCAGGTAGAGAACGGGGCTGGACACACTTGCAGGGGCGTGGCTACTCCGGGCTGCATGTCCAGCCTCTGGAGGCTTGCCTTGGTCTGCCATTGAAGGGACTCTGGTGGGGAGCACGGGAAGTGCTGCTCCTCCTGGTGGAAGGAAGCTCCCTTTCCACCTTCTGCTGCAGTGGCTCAGACCATCTCTTTGCCAACCTACAGCCTGGCAGTGCCCAGGGCAGCATTTCCCACCTGTGGGCACCGCTGGCCCACTCGCCTTTCGGGGTGGCCTCTCCAATGTGGCTCCTTAAGGCCGAGACCATGATTTGTCTTCCTCGGCACCTCCAAGGCCTGGCCCAGGGGCTGACCCAGCGAGGGCCCTGGGAGGGTAGGTCCATAAAATGAGAGATGCCCACAGTGGGGTCTGGGGCAGGGAAGAGAACAAAGGCAGCAGCATGAGGCTCAGTCATGCCCTGCCTGCCCTCTGCTCCTCCTTCTCCTGAGTGGGCTGCTCCCCAGGAGGCGTCCCCCATGGGCTTGGTGGGGGCCTGGATGCATCTACAAGGAAATAGGAGTTTCATTTCAGGGTGCTCTTGGCCTGTTGGCCCTATTCTTAGAGGCAGAAGTGGAGGAGGGGAAGGTGCATGGGCTTGGGACCCTGCAGCTGCAGGTTCAAATCCCAGTTCCTTCACTTAATAGTTGCGTGACCTCTGGAAAGCTATTCCTACTATTTTAGTTTTCTCATGTGTAAAATGAGAATAGTTACAGCCTCCCACTCATAAAGTGACCATGGTCAAGTAAATCATTGTGGTGTCCAGGCACAGCCATTGCTTTCCTGGAGGCTCTCCAGTTGAATGGGGGGAGGGGCTGGAAGGTGGGCTTCCTTGCAGCTCTGCTAGCTGCTCATTGGAAGATACAGCTCTAAGGTGGGGATTGGAGGGGATTTTTGGTTGTTCCATATCTCCAAACGCCGTTATCTCCAAAGTACCACATTTTATTTAACTTCAGAAAATTTGCAACCATCATCTGTCCGGTTGGTGTCACAAGCTTCTCACTTGCTACTTCTCGCTCTCTCTCTTTTTTTTTTTTTTTCCAAAGAAACACACCCACCAAGAAAAATGCTGTGACAAGTTGTGAGGTTGGAAGTTTCAACAGAAGTATCGAGGTCTAATAGATCCTGCCCTCTTAAGTTAAGTCCCCGGAACGTGATGCCGATGCAGATTTTCAAGGGAAACGGATCCGGGCTTTTAAAACTCTCTACTCACAATGAGAATATAAAAAGATGGGTCTGGGAGAATAAAGGGAGAGATTTTGGGGGATGATTCCTTGGGAAGAACTGTACCCAGCCCTTTCGCTAGCAGGTTGGGGGGGCGTGAAGAGATCCCTCCTCCACCTCATCCAAGTTGCTGTAAAAGACATGATTTCATTCTTTTTTATGGCTGAATAGTATTCCATGTTATCTGTATACCCGGTTTTCTTTATCCACTCGTCGGTTAATGGGCACTTAGATTGGTTCCACTTCTTTTCAATTGCCCCCACCAAATTTAGTAGGAGGTGCGTCCTGCCTGTCCCTTTCAGGGTGGACACAGGGCACCTGAGCTGGCCACATTGACGTGGCCTCTACTTGCAGAGGTGTATGTCCCATGGACCCTGTGTGAGCTCAGCACAGTGAGGGGGCCAGCCCTGCTCCAAGGCTCCCCTGTCCTGCAGGGAAGGGTGGGAATAGGACCTGCCTGGGGGGCAGTCGGCCAAGGGCAGGGGAAGAGGAAAGGGGACGGGAAGGTGAAGCAGACTCCCTGCCCTGGCTGATCTGATCTCAGGGCCAGCAGGCCCTGTGCAGGACGGGAAAAGATTTCATTTTAAATCACGTTGGAAGTTTTGATGATGACAAGATATAAGATGCTTTTAGTTGCTGAGGTGACAGTGTCTGGCAGCTTAAGGTGATGACAGAGCTTTTTTTTTTTTTTTTTTTTTTGGCAGAGTCTCGCTCTGTTGCCCAGGTTGGATTGCAATGGTGTGGTCTCGGCTCGCTGCAAGCTCTGCCTCCCAGGTTCAAATGATTCTCCTGTCTCAGCCTCCCGAGTAGCTGGGATTACAGGCACTCACCACCACGCCCGGCTAATTTTTTTTGAATTTTTAGTAGAGACTGGGTTTCACCATGTTGGCAGGGCTGGTCCCTGCGCAAGGATGACATACAAATTCATGAAGTGTTCCATATTTTTTTTGGCTGGGTGTGGTGGCTCACACCTGTAATCCCAACATTTTGGGAGGCCAAGGCCAGTAGATCACTTGAGGTCAGGAGTTCGATGACAGAACTTTTACTGCCTGAGTGATCTAAAGAGTCCTGAGCCCTCTGGGACTGTGGGGGAGTCCAGGGCAGGGGGAAACTCTTCACGGGATACATTTTAAAGAAACAGTAGGAGACAAAATAGAGCCGCCTCGTGGTTGAATTCTGTGAATCCAGCTTGGTCGAGACATCAGCTCACAGACGAAACCAGGGAAGGGAAGGAGGCTGATGCCCTGGCCTGGGACAGCTCCCTTCCTTTTTGGAACCTGGTCTTCCCTGACTGTGAGATGAGACCCCTCACCTAGGGGTCTGCATTGCCCCATCTCGGTGCCAGGTATCTGCCCCACCCCATTTCCCTTACCTCCTAAACTCCTCTGGCTTCAAAGAAACTTAGGTCATGGCTGGGTGCAGTGGCTCACGCCTGCAATCCCAGCACTTTGGGAGGCCGAGGTGGGTGGATCACTTGAGGCCTGGGTCCTGACTAGGTGTGCATGGCAGCGACCTCCCCGCAACCTGCCCTGGGCAGGGTCTGAGGAAGCAGTGTGCACTCTGAGGTCCCCAGTCTCTGGTAGTCTCCATTCTACTCTCAACTTCTCTGAGTTTGAGACCAGGCTGGCCAACCTGGCGAAACTCTGTCTCCACTAAAAATACAAAAATTAGCCAGGCATGGTGGTGCCCACCTGTAATCCCAGCTACTCAAGAGGCTGAGGCAGGAGAATCACTTGAACCTGGGAGGCGGAGGTTGCAGTGAGCTGAGATTGTGCCACTGCACTCCAGCTTGGGTGAAAGAGCGAGACTGTCTCAAAAAAACAACAAAAAAAAAGAAACTTAGAAACTTAAGTTACCAAGACCCTACCCTCACGGAGCTTGGACTTCAGTGAGGAAAAAAAAGAACTAGACACAAAAACAAGTGCTATAGGCTGACAGGCCCACTATGGACAAGGTGGAGCTGTCATCTCGCCCAGGCAGTCAGGGAAAGCTGCCGCAGGGTGACCTGGAGGAAGGGGCTAGGTGAGCCCTGCAGATACCTTGTGGGGAGGCCCCAGCAAAGGCTCCGGGCAAAGGCCTGGAGGTGGCTGGATGTGGAGTGTGCTATGAAAGAGCAAGGGCCAGTGAGGGCAGGCTGGGGGTCTGAGGGCAGAAGGCACCAGGGGCCTGGAAGGCACAGGTTTTGGCTCTGGCGGAGTTGATGGTATAGGTGGTGGGTTCCAGGCACAAGAGAGGGCAGATTTGAGTTTGAGGTGTGTCCCCAGTTGGGTCCTGACTAGGATGCAGCACACAAGGGCTGAACCTCGTGGGCCCCTGGCACGTGCCTCTGCCTCACTGTCTGAGGGAGAGCATCCTGGTCAGGTGCAGGATTTGTTTCAGACCAAGGGACACCTAGGGCAGCAGCTTCACTGAGGACATTTAGACAATGACTGAAACAGCCTCTGTTTCTTGAGCACTTACTGTGGGCCAGGCAGGTGTTACAAGCCCTGTATGACTCATCCTTATGGCAGCGCTGGCAGATGGGTTCCATTGTGTTCCCCATTTTACAGATGGACAAACTGAGGGCTGGAATGGTTTAGTGCCTCACCTGAGGTCCCATGGCCAATAAGAGGCAGAGCAGGATTTGAGCCCAAGTGTCTCATGGTAAGACCTGTCCTCCTAACCATTTCTTGCCTGGCTGAATTAACCAAAGGATGAACGTGAACAAGGAGGAGAGGTTTTGCCTTTTTTTTTGAGATGGAGTTTCGCTCTTGTTGCCCAGGCTGGAGTGCAATGGTACGATCTCAGCTCACCGCAACCTCTGCCTCGCGGTTTCAAGTGATTCTCCTGTCTCAGCCTCCCGAATAGCTGGGATTACAGGCATGTGCCTGACGGGGTTTCTCTATGTTGGTCAGGCTGCTCTCGAACTCCTAACCCCAGGTGATCTGCCCGCCTCGGTCTCTCAAAGTGTTAGGATTACAGGCATGAGCCACTGCGCCCAGCCTGAGGTTTGCTTTTTGTCCTTGGAGCCTAGACTCCTCTGGGTAGATGGAGGCTCTGTTCATCTTTGAACCATGAGACTGGGCGCTGGGCATGATGGGCACCCAGAGCGTATTTGCCAGCTCTCTTGAGGCTGATTGTTACCAAAGCACTTACCGAGCATCTGTTAAGAGCCAGATCCTTTGCCAGGCACTGCGGGTACTTGGGGGTGGGGTGGGAGCATGTTTAAGATTTAATCCCTGTCCTTAAAAGCTTTTGTTTAGCAAGATATTTTTGGTGGGCAAGATATTTGTTCAACGTTTATCAAGAAAACTTTATTGCTGTTTTGTAACATTATTGTTAATCTTAGTAAAAGCCCAAAGGTGGATTTTATTTACGGCCATTTCACAGATGGGGTAGCCTAGTGTGGGAGGGCAACCGACCTACTCAAGCCAGTGGCTGAGCTGGATCCACCAGCAGCCGACCGTGTTTTCCGGATTCCCAAGGACCAGCGTTGCCTATGCAAAGCTTGTGTTTTCCCCTCATTTTAATAGTACATAACCTTCGGAAGGGACTTGTTGTTCATTAATACTGGCCAGGTGCCCGAATGCTATATGGGATTCATTTAAACTCGGGCTCTGGCAAATTTGATTTTTACTGAAAATTACCCATTTTTTAACATTTAAAATGTTATCGAGCCATGTGGCCATTGCCGTCTTGGGCAGAAAACATCTTGGATGAATTTGCATTTTTAATTCTTGGCATTTTTATGTTGCTTTAGTTCCCAAAGAGCTTTTTTTCCTCTTTAAAAAAAAAAAATTTAAAGAAAGAAGGCAGCCCGCAATAGGGCAGAAATGCCAAGAGAACATAATAATAGTAGTAATGTGTGTTCCCTCGCTGCTAATTGCACCAAATTTTACCATGTGCTCCCGAAGCAAAGCCTGCCTGCCGCTCTCCAAACCCAGCTTCTCCTGCAGCCACTTAACAGGGGTGAGATAATCATTCCTTAATGCTGCTGCTTCTGAGGGTGGCTGCCATGGCCTGACCCTGCCTGTCAAGCACTGGGGAGGCAGCACCTGGGGCCTCCATTATTTAAGAGCACAGTGTGCCTTCCCACCACCTTTGCCTGGTGCTGGCTGCCGAGGCTGGGCCAGGGCTCTCTCAGGGTTGGGTGTCAGAGCCAGACAGGACTTTAAAGAACAGTGGGCATGTTTCAGATAAGGAAACGGAGGCTGAGAAGCAAGAGGGAATAGGGGCTCACTCTTTATTATTCAGCAATGGTTTCGTGAGCACCTATTCCATGCCAAGTAGCGGGGCAGGAGTTAGGCATGGCTCTGCTCTAATGTTGGGTGGGGGGCAGCCAAGCACCCAGAATACTTGGGTGCAGGGGGACAGGTGCTAGGAGGGTGGGTATAGGGGATGTGTGAGCCCAAAGGTAAGGCCCCACCCTCCCCCTGCTGGCTGTTTGCCACTGTCCTCACCAAACCAGAGGAGGTATTTTGATTGCCATTTACAGATGGGGAAACCGAGGCCCTGTTCTGTCTCACAGTGCTGCCCTGGCGTGGAGGCGGGCCTTATGCTCACTGTATGCCTAAGAAAGCTGGGGCGCCCCCACTCCACAGAAGCGCAGCCAATGCCCACCCACCCACACTGGGCCTCTGGACGCTGGAGAGACAGCAGTGAACAAAGCAGACGGGAGCCCTGCCTGCCGAGCACTGGCGTTGGGGTGATGGGAACAGAGACAACAGACAAGCTAATAAGGAAGACGATTTCAGATGCCATCAGTGCATGCAGAGAAAAACAGCAGGGCTATGCGACACCGAGTGACCGGACCATGTGTAGAAGAGGCCAGATAGGCCTAGACATGAGCTGTGTGTATCCAAGGGACAGAAAAAAGACCCGGAGGTCAGCCAGGGTGGATGTGGACTAAACCCTCAGCTTCTGCTTAGGCTCCACCATTGCTTGCTGTGTGGCCATGGGCAAGTGACTCGGCCTCTCTGTGCTTCTGCTTCCATGTCTATATAATAGAATAGTAATAGTACCCACATAAGATTGTTATGCAGATTAAAGGACACTAAAGAAATACGCACAGACACATACACACACACACACACACACACACATGCATGCACGCGCACGCGAGCAAGCGCGATCTTTATCTCTATCTGTATCTATAGCTACGGCGCTTAGCCAAGTGCATGACCAAGAATGCGCCCTCAGTGCGCGCAGCGGGGGACAATCTTTTCCTCTCCCAGGGCCAACGTGCAAATCCCACAACGCGGCAATCCTTCTTTCCCTCCAGCGACTCTGTGGGGCCATCGAGCCTGCTTCGCGAAGTGAGGAAGCCACATTTGAATTTGTTAAAAACAAAAAACAAAAAACAACAAAAGCCCCAAACCAAACAAACACTGCGCGACACGGGACGCTGTTTCCTTCAGCCGGCGCCTTGCACAATATGGTGCGGTGGGCCGGGAACGCTTGGCCACAGATGGCGCGCTTGGTACCAGCCCTGTTTTCTAAATACCCGGCTCCTCAGTGTAAATGATAGCGTCGCACACATGGTGCCGCTTGGCTCCCGGGAGGCCCCAGCGACCACGCTTTTCTTGGCCTGCTGCCCCGGGTCCGGCGTTCTCCCTCCAGATGGCGGGCATCAGAATCTCTCAAGACGCGGGGTGTGGCTGCTGACACTCGGGTTAGAAGCAGGGCTGTCCCTCGTCCCTGCAGGGCCAACCCGGATGACTCGTTCTCCCACTTGTGGCCTCGGAGGGGATGCAGAATTGGGCAGCTGGTGGGACAGGGGAGGGAAACTCCGATGACATCGCAGTGGGCCTGAGACTCGAACCCAGCTCCTTTGGGACCACGTTCTTGAATTCTCTCTCTTCTGGGACAAGTGTGCATTTTCAGGAGTCTACTGCTCAGCCCCCCTCAAAGGCAGCAAGGGGATGGGGGAGGCAGGGACTTTCATCCCACACGAAAGAAGTCTCTGCTTTTGCGCCGTTCTGCAGCAGGCAGCCTGGCAGAGGGGGAGGAAGGCCAACTTGGCATCCATACACCCTGCAGATTGAATTCTGTCTTCACTCTGTACTAGTGATTTCAGATCACTGAATCCAAAGCTCAGCTTCTTTATCTGTTAGATCAAACTAATGTACAAAGGGCAGGGCTTGCGGCAGGGGCGGGGGCGCTCTGTCCCAGGCACAGGCAAGAAGGGGCACACTGTCTGCAGGGAACTGAAAACACTAAAACTGACTCAGACTGAACTGGCTTTTTGTGATCACTACGCACTGGCAATTCTAAGCATCGTCGGTGATAGAATGTTCTTCCCTGAGCTATTCTTTTGCTGGTCTAAGTTTGTGAACAATCACTGCATTTTAATAGTGAGTCTAAATATTACCTCCTTCAGCTTCGAGTTCACATGGTTTGATGACTTTTCCTTTGGTATGTATCATATTCTAGATGAAAGTTATACAGTCAGCCCCTAACATGCCCAGACTCAACTACATGGCTTCGTTTGGAGAGTAAGGTCCTAACAGCTTGGAACCTTTCCCATGTACTTTGGGCACGCGGTGGTACTATATATTTCTGCATTTAAACAGTTAATTTGAAATATAGCAATAACAGCATAGTGATTGATGAAAGACAGAGATGGAGTGACTTGGATTAAATGAGATAGTGCATGGAAGTACTTGTCCAAGGGCAACCCCCGGCGCCTGGCTGTTGCTTAGTTAATGTGAGCTGCCTTTAATGTGGAAACACGGGCCCTTCAGTGGTAAACATGGGTCTAATAACTTCTTATGGAGTTGTGGTTCAAAGAGCAGCTCACATAACTCCATGCAGTGTAGTTTGCTTTTCTGGAAAATGGAGATCAGAGTATCTATTCCAGTGAAATCCAATGAGGCCACCTCCATCAAGTGCCTGGTTGGGCTATCAGACCCTTTTCTCAGAGTCTGATCCAGTTCCACCCCGGGTCTGACCCAGGGCTCCATTCCCTATTCTTGCCTCTTCTTCTGGACCCTAAACTTGGCTTCATAAGATTGGCTCTGCCAGAGGGCAACGAGTCTGCTTCCCCATAGTAAACTGAAGTCATGCTTGCAAGAAATAAAAACTGATGTTGTTAACATAAGCAAATGGAGCTTTAGTGGAAGGATATAATGGGGTGTCTGTGTGTTGGGGAATGGGGGAGCTCCTGAAATGAGGAGGAGCCCTGAGACCAGACTTGGGAGTGGGCAGAAACCAAGAGAACCTAAGAAGAGGAAGACCAGGCAGCAGGAAGTACAAATATAGTCTTGCACATGGAGTGGCCTCGCTGGGAGGTCACCAGTACCACATTTTAGTTGCTGCAGCTGCAGTGAAACCCCTCCTTCTGTCCTCACATGTGATAATTCAAGATTCAAAGCCTGGAAGGCAGGCGTGGATTGGCTGAGTTGAGGTCATATTGTCTTCCCCCTGCTTTACTAGGGGGTGGGGAGACCTAGAATGTGCTCCTCTAGGCTTCAAAGTGGGAAGCTTGTTCTGGAGTCACTATCAGAGACCCCTCTCTGAGAGAGAGCTGATTCCCCCAAGGAAACCTGGGATGTGCTCAGGCAGGGGAATGGATGGAAAGTGCACAAAACTCACCCTTAGCTCTTTCTTCTCTCCAGGTCCCTTAGTCCCTCCAAGGGAGGTTCTCACAATACCTGACGGATTTGAAAGACTTGACTTCTAGACCTGTTTCTGAGATGGGTAATATTTCTGTCTGAATAACAGAGAGCCTGGGATTTTGTTGCTTATGGTCTGAGAGCTGGGTGAGGATGAGGAAAGAAAACTTGCCTTGAATAAGCTTCTAGTGCATGTAGAGTTTGTACTGTGCACTTCACATTCATTTATCTCTTTTAAATTATAACCAGAGCCCTTGGACATATATATTATTATTCCTATTTTGCAGCTGGAAAACAGGTTCGGAGGACTCAAGTGAAATTACTTACTGTTTCAGTTAGGATTCTTGGATGTGACTATCAGAAATGGGCTCTAGTTAAATTAAGTCAAAGGTTAAATTGGAAGGAAACGGGGATGATAGAATTGAAGGGAAGCAAATGAATCAGATTTGGAAAAGACAGGAACCTGTACTTCCCTGGGGATCCAAGTAGCAAAAACCAATGGTGACTTCTAGGGAAAATTAGTTCCAGGATTTTCCTGAACCTATGCCTTTGGGAGAGACAGTGACTTTCCTGGGCATATCACCTGGGCAGTCTCATATACCCACTACCCTTAGAAGGGTCTTACTCTGGGTTTAACACTCTGCTGTTGCCATATTGAAGTTCCTAATAATTTTGTACAAGGGACCCTGCATTTTCATTTTGCTCTGGGCCCTGCAAGTTATGTAGCTAGTCTTGCTTTGTTTAGGTGAACGTAAGGCACATTGATTAACAGTCCTATCAAGATTGCATACAATGGTGATGAGGTATTTTCCTAAATCAATACTGGGAACGTTACCACATGAAGTGGGGGTTTGCGGCAGGAGGGTGTGGATGCTAGTCAGGCATGCAGACCATAGATATTCACTACAGTTCACACCTGGTCAGCCCAGTATCCCCACACATCCTTTCCCCCATACACACAGTGTTACCTTGTATCACTTCCACCCAAATTTCATTGACCAGTAGTCACAGGACTTTGACATGACTGCAAAGGAGGCTGGAAAATGAAGTGCTTAGGATGAGGAAATGAGATGAAAGAGCATCTAATCAGTCCCTGCCACAGCCTATTTGCCCATAACCATAAGCCACCCCAAATTACATATTACATGTTGTATATTATATATATTGTGAAATCATTGTCAAGGGATGAGACAAGATTGACAGTTGAGATCAGGAATGAAGGAAAAAAAATAAAATGAGTGCCTTATATAAGCATATGATGACAAATGCTTTCAAATGAATATTATTGTTGACACAGCTCTTTGCATCTAGGTATAGGTAAAAAATAAATTCAAAATACGTATTGGAATTAAAATCAGTAGATGCATAAGTTATCAGCCAGATACAGCTGAGAAACAACAAATGAATTAGGAGACAGAACTGATTAAGACTCTAGTACCTAGACTTAGAGATATAAACTATCAAAGGTATGGAAAATATAAAAGAGAACCTAAGAGGTATTTTAGCATATGACTAATAGGATGGAAAATATGGAATAGATATCAAATATAAAAGAAATAGCAATTATAAAAGAAATGAAGAGACATAAAATAGAGAATGAGAAGCTTCAACATAAATCTAACAGGATGCAAATTATTGAAATAGAAAATATGAAAGAGAACTTAAGAGATATAGAAGACAGAAAATGAAGTTCCAACATATGTCAAGAAGGAGATGCCAGAGTAAAAGACAGCGAGCCAGTATTTAAAGAAATAAGAAGCCTGGGCAACATGGTAAAACCCTATCTCTACAAAAAAATTAAAAAAAAAAAATAACTGGGCATGATGGTGTGCCCTTGTAGTCTCATTACTTGGGAGGCTGAGGTGGGAGGATTGCTTAAGCCTGGGAGGTAGAGACTGCAGTGAGCCATGGTTGGGCCACTGCACTCCAGCCCTAGCTGATAATTTTTCAGAAGTGCAAAAATACTCATTAAATTTCATGTTTAGATGTTTTTCAGTGAAACTGTAGACTATCAAGGATAGAGAGAAAATCCTAAAGGCCAGCGAATAAGACATGGGTTATCTTCAACAGAACAGCAATCAGATTGTTAGCCAACTTCTCAAGAACAACACCATATGCAAGAAAAAAATGATATAGTATCTTTGAAGCCGAGAGAAAATAATTGTGAATCTACAGTTCTAAACCTAATCAAACTATAATTTAAGGGCAAGGATAACATAAGACATTTTTGGATAAAGCAGAACATAGAATAGATACTAAATGTATCATGTGTGAATGCTTCCAAATATAATTATTAAATGAAGAATCTAAGCCAAAGAAAATCCAGAGTGGGATGCAATGCAAAATAAACAACAATAAAATTTAAGGGTAAACACTAGAATCATAGAATGCATAACGTCTGAACCAGTAGTAGAAAATAAAAGAAATGTAGAAAAACTGATCAATCCAACAAAATAAGTAAAAGGAGAAAAACCAAAGAGGTAAAAAAAAGCATGAAGGTAAAAATAAATCCACATATATTACTAACCATAACAAATGTAAATAGGTTAAACTCACAATTAAAAGACAGGCTTCAGATTACATTAAAAATTTATAAGTATATGATGATTATAATATACACACTTAAAACATTCAGGAGACATTTAAAAATTAAGGCATAGAGAGTAGATATACTAGGCATTTGCTGATCCAAAGGAAGTTAGTGTAGTGTTTGTAATAACAGACAAAATAGAATTTAATGTGAATAGCATTAAAAAGTAATGTTTAAAGACACCTATTTCATATTGCTAAAACGAATAATCCAGCAAGATGACGTAACAGCCATTACTTCGTATGCATCTAACTATACAGCCTCAAAATATAAAGAGCAACAGCTGTCAAAATGACAGGGTGTAACTGATAAAAGTTGTAACAAAATAGGTTCTAATATCCATTTCCCAGGAATGGATTGATCAGACAAACAAGTAATAAGTAAGAATATGGAAAAACAGCATGACCTGGTAGAAAATAAATTAAAACATGCACGTCAGAGACCATACATTATTTTTTAACAGGCATTGTTTACAGAAAATAATAATGTCTTAGACCATTAAGGAAGTTATAGCACATTCCAAATAATGGCCAATATGTAACCCACATCCTCTGACCAAAGTGAAATAAAATAAAATGTTAACAATAAAAGTTAGTTGTTTCCCATGTATTTGGAAAAGCTAAATATAAATCATACTTCTAAATAATCCATGAATTAAAGAGAAAATTCATAAGAGAAAATGATAAAATACGTGGAACTGAATTACAGTGAAATCATTACATATAAAAATGTGAGTGATACAGGTAAATTTGTACTTAGAGGAAAATTAATAGTATCATGTACATTTATTAGGAGACAAAAAAGTGAAAATAAATGAGTTAGGTGTACAATTTAAGAAGCTGCAAAAAGAATAAACCATCCTTCCTACAAATAGTCTTCTGTAAGGAGACTAGAAGTGGAAATAGTAAATGTAATTGGATTTATCACCTGATTAAACTCATCTAAACCTTCTGTGTTCTCCACATTCATCAGTTTTGCATTGATGGAGCCTGTAGAATTGAATATGGTTGTGATAAGGATTATCATCTCTGTATCTTTCAGATATTTAATGATTGCAATTCTCCCACGAATGTGGTATTTATTTTTATCTTTTTATTTGGAAATAAGTTCAAACTTGCAGAGAAGTTGCAAGATTGTACTATGTACAAAGAACTACTTCTGAATCATTTGACAGTACACTGGTGACTTTATGTACCATCATTACTGAATGCTCCAGTATGTATTTTCTTAAAAAAATTACAAAAAGAAAGGTAGAAAAAAAGTTATGCTCTTATATAGTCACAATACAAGTATCTGAAACAGAAAATTATCATTCATACATTACTAGAATCTATTCATAGACTCCATTCAGTCTTACCGGTTATCTCAACAATGTTCTATATAGCAAAAAGACCCAGAGTCATGTGCTGTATTTAGTTTTCATGTCGCTTTAGTTTTCTTTAGACTGGAACTGTTTCTCAGTGTTTCCTTGACTTTCATATCCTTGACCTTTTAGAAGATTTCAGACCAACCATTTTGTAAAATGCCTAATCAACTTGGCCCTGTCTACTGTTTCTTCATGATCAGATTCAGGAATATGCATCTTTGTCAGGAATGCCACAGTAGTGATGTTGTGTTTGTCTCTTTTCATGCTGTATTAGCTTGCTCAAGCTGCCATAACAAAAAGTCATAGATCAAGTGGCTTAAATAACAAAAATTTATTTTTTCATGGTTCTAGAGGTTAGAAGTCCGTGGTCAAAGTGCCAGCCAGCTCCTTTTCTGGCAAGGACTGTCTTATTGACTTGTAGATGGTTACCATCTCACTGTGTCTGCACATGGCCTCTTCTCTGTGCAAGATTGGAGAGAGGGAGAGAGCTCTGGTGGCTCTTCCTCTCCTTATAAGGACAGCAGCCCTGTTGAATTAGGGCCTACCTAATGACCTCATTTAACCTTTATCATCGCCTCTCAGGCCCTATCTCCAAATATAGTCACATTGAGGGTTAGGGTTACAAAATCTGAATTTTGACGAAACACAGTCAGTCCATAACACATATTATCAGGTGGTATATAATTTGGTTTGTTTCACTACTGGCCTTTATTGTAGGTGGTGTCTGTCAAGTTTCTCCAATGTAAAGTTCTTCATTTTCCTTTTGTAATTAGTAACTGTTTTGTTGGGGGACACTTGGAAACTATGTAAATATTCCACTCCTCAAAAAATATTTATTACACATTTTATCATCTATTGATGTTTCTTGACTGAATCAATTATTATTATGATGGCTGCTAAATGGTGATTTTCTGATTCTACCATTCCTTGTACATTAAGGCTTGCTATTTTGAGGAAAGACTTTCCTTTCTTCTTCTTTATTTATTTATTTTTATTTACAGCAGAATAGGCTCATGAATTCTATTTTATTCAATGGTTATAATCTGTTATCACTATATTGGTTCTCAAATTGTCCCTTATTTGGCCGTTCCATGAAGGAATAATTGGTACTGGATTAATTATTTCACCATAAACAACTAGAACACTAGACAAAACCTATAAAATGTTTTCAGACATTTGACAACAGGCAGAGCAGGACAGTGATCTCTAGAAAACATGAACAAGTAACACAAGCCCTATTATTACACTCAGCTTTCTTTCTGGAGGAATTTTATAACCCTGATGCAGGGAAAGGGAATTCAAGCAGAGCACAGCAGATTTGTTGAGCTAAAGCAACAAAAATTAGAGTTCAAGGAAGACTGGGGAGCCCATGTGTCTTTGACTGAATATTGATCTATACATGCATAGGGTGAGACTCTATGAGGCTGGGCAAAGAAAACCGTGGGAGACAAAGCAATTACTGTTGAGTGGTAAGCCAAACAACTACTACAACCCACAGAGTTGTGAATTATTGGAGTTCCAGCCAACCAGAGTGAAGGGTCCTTGTCAATACAGAGAACATTGAGTAGAAACTCTAGAAAGGCCATGACTTAAGAGTAGGGCCAAATGAACCACAGGGTAAAATCAAGTCTACACTTACTCTAATAAGGTTTTCTGACAAGCCTCAAAAGGGTAATGCTAAACCGCAAGTAAGTTAACTGCTTGCCAGAACAAAGTCAATGCTCTGAAGAAAGCAAGCAAAATCCAGCCAATCTACAATGGAACACTCACAATGTCCAGCAGCCAGCAAATAATTACTAGATATGTGAAAAAGCAGAGAATAATACTGCCCATAGCCAGGAGGAAAGGGCCAGTCAATAGAGACAGATTCCATTCCATTCCATATATGGAAAAATATTCTACATATTTTAGTGTTCATATATTCATACATATATATTCATACATATGAATGCACTCATAAACATATATTCATATATATGTTTATCAACATCTATAAGAATGAATACTAAAATATTCTACATAACATATATGTTGATAAACTCATAAATATGCTAAAGAATTAAAAACAAGACAATGACAAGAGAAATGGAAACTATAAAAAAAGGCAATAGCAGTTCTAGAGCTAAAAAGTACAATGGATGAATTAAAAATACTCACTGGATCTACTTAACAGTATATTAGAAACTGCAGAAGAAAAGATGAAAACCTGAAGACACAGTAATAAAAACTATTCAAATAACAGAAAGAAAAAGGCTGAAGAAATGAACACAGCCACACTGACCCATGGCACAATACACTACAGTCCAAAATATCTTACGGTATCTCCAAAGCTGGAGTCTGAGAGAGAGAGGAGGAAGACAATGGGGCAGAAAACAAATTTGAGGAAATAGCCAAAATTTCTCCAAATTTGATGGAAAATATGAAGCCACACATTTAAGAGTCTCAATGAACCCCAAGCAAGATTAATAAAAAGAATCTCTCAAAACCAATGAAACAGAGAAAAATTCTGAAAGCTTTCAGAAGAAAAAGACATATTACATACAGGACAACAGAGACCAAAAGGTCTTCTGCCTTCTCTCTGTAGCAGTACAAGCCAGATACTATAAAGACATATTTAAAGTGTTGGAAAAACAAAAAAGCAACCAAACCTTGCCACCTAGAATTTTATATCCAGCAAAAAAAATCCTTCAAAATGAGAAGGTGAAATAAAGACATTTTTAGACAGACAAAAGCTAAGAAAATGTGTCACCAGCAGACCTGTACTAATCCAATATATGTCAAACCAAGTCTTTCAGGCTGAAGGAAAATCATTCTATGTGGAAACTCAAATCTATAGAAAAGAAGAGGGCCAGAAATTGCAAATAAGTAGACATTAGAAGGACATTTGTTCCCACTTAAATTTTTTAGAAAAGATAACTGTTTAAACAAAAATGACAATACACTGTGGGATTTACAATACACATGAAAATGAAATATATGGCAACAGTAGTGCAAAGGATGTGGGAAGGAATATGAAAATATACTGTTTTAAGGTTCTTATATCACATGTAAACTTATATGGTACCATTAGAAGATAGTCTGTGATAGCTTAAAGAAGCATATTGTAAACTCTAGAGAAATCAATAAAAATAAATTGAAGAGACAGAGCTACCAAGCCTATTGAGGTGATGAAATTGAATACTAAAATATTGAATTAAGCCAAAAGAAGGCATGAAAGCGAGGAAAAGGAACAAAGAATATACTGAATAAATATGAAAGAAATGGCAATAGAGTAGATTCAGATCCAACTACATCATCAATTATGTTAACTGTAAAAGTACTAAACAGTCCAATTAATAGGTGGGTATCTTCTAGTCTACAACTCTATGCTGTGTACAGAAAATAAGACTTCAAGTATAAAGAAACATTTAAAAAGTCAAGTGATGTAAATAGAGTCACAGTGGAAAGACTAATAAGAAAGTTGAAGTGGCTGCATTTATATGAGATAAAGTAGACTTCAACTTAAGGGATATTACCAAAGATAAGGGTGGGCATTTGCAAATTTTAAATGGTCAATTCATTAGGAAGATATCCTAAAGTATATAGTTCTAGATGCATATGAACCTAATAACAGAATGTCCAACTACTTGAAAAAAATTGGACTGAATTACAATGAAAAGTAGACAAATGCACAACTAGAGTTGAAGATTTTCAACACGATTCTCTCAGTAATTGATAGAACAGAAAATAAATTAGTAAGAATATAGCAGACTCGAGGCTGGGCACGGTGGCTCACGCCTGTAATTCCAGGACTTTGAGAGGCAGAGGTGGGTGGATCACAAGGTCAAGAGATCAAGATCATCCTGGCCAACATGGTGAAACCCCGTCTCTACTAAAAATACAAAAATTAGCTGGGCATGGTGGCACACGCCTGTAGTCCCAGCTACTCAGGAGGCTGAGGCAGGAGAATCACTTGAACTCGGGAGGCAGAGGTTATGGTGAGCCAAGATCATGCCACTGCACTCCAGCCTGGCGATAGAGAAAGACTCCTTCTCAAAAAAAAAAACGAACAAAAAAAAAAAACCAAAAAAAAGCAATGGAGAAATTCATGACACCCAAAGTTTGTTCTTCACAAAGTTAGATGAATTGATAAATATCTGAATTGACTGATCAAAAAAGGGCATCTCTGACTCTTTACCAACATCAGGAATAAAATAGAGTCTATCACTAGATTCTGCAGACATTAAAAGGATACTAAGAAACTATTATGAAAATCTTTATGTCAATAATTTCAACAACTTACCTAAAATCAATAAATTCCTTGAAATATACAATTTATCAGAAGAGACACAAGACAAATATCAATAATTCTGTATATATTAATATTAAATTAAATAGAATTAAAGACCTTCCCACAGTGGAACTTCATGCCCAGACGGTTTAATTGGCAAATTCTGTTAAATATCTAAAGAAGAAAAGGTAATACCAATGTTATGTAAACTTTTTCAGGAAGCAGAAGAAAAAGGAATGCTTCTCAACTGACATGATAGCATGATAGGAAGATAATACAAAGAAAATATTAAAAAAAGTACTGACTGATTTCCTTCATGAATGATGAGGGAACTTCCTTAACAACATTTGTCAAATTGCATTTAGTAATATTAACAGGAGGCCAGGTGTGGTGGCTCACGCCTGTAATCCCAGCACTTTGGGAGGCTGAGGCAGGTGGATCACAAGGTCAGGAGATCGAGATCATCTGGCTAACATGGTGAAACTCTGTCTCTACTAAAAATACAAAAATTACCTGGGCATGGTGGCATGTACCTGTAGTCCTAGCTACTCAGGAGGCTGAGGCAGGAGAATCACTTGAATCCAGGAGCTGGAGGTTGCAGTGAGCCCAGATCACGCCACTGCACTCCAGCCTGGGCGACAGAGAGAGAGATGCCGTCTCAAAAAAAAAAAAAAAAAAAAGAAATATTAACAAGATATTGTTAATATGGAAGGTTGTTTTGATAGTCAAAAAACAAGCAATGTAATTCACAATATTACCAGAGAGAAATGATTATCTCAATAGATGCATAAAAATCACTTGATAATATGTGACATTCATAGATTATAAAAACCATCAGAAAAGTTGGAAGAAGAAAGCTTTCTGAACACATTAAAGGACGTCTATGAAAAACATGGCTAACACCATTCTGAAAAGACCAGATGTTTCTCCCTGAGATCAAGGACAGGTAAGGATGATGATTTTCACCATTTATTTTCACTGGCTTGAGGTCCTAGCCAGTGCAATAAAACAAGAAAAGGGAATAAAAGGCATAGCAATTAGAAAGAAAGAAAGAAAACCATTTTTATTTGCAGACAATATGATCATGTTCATAGAAAATTCTAAGAAATCTGAAAATGCTACAAAGTGAGTAATGAAGATTTCTTGTTACAAATATACAACAACTACTGTATTTTTATATACAAGCAAGAATAATTGGAAACAAAATAGGAATAAATCGAACAAAAGTAATGCTGAACACTACATAATACTTTTGAAGGAAATTAAAGAAGATATAAATATACAGACAGGTATACATGGTAAGAATCAAAGCTGTTAAGATATCTGAGAGGTTTTTTTTTCCCTCCCCTGACAATACTCTAACATCAAACTTGTGTGGGTTTTCTGTACCAATTTTCCTATTCTCCAACACACACTGGATTATCTGACAATTCAGTGCAATTCTGACACCAACCCCTGGAATAGTGCAGACTTCATAGATGAAAGGTGCAGCCCCCCACCCAAAGACTGACCTACTTTAGATGTCAGATGCAAAAGGGTTACCCAGGCTACTCACATTTCTGCCCAACAGAGTACAAATTTGGGTGTTCCCACAAATGTTCAATGATTTGCTAGAATGGCTCACATGACTCAAAAAAAATACTCTACTGGTTAATGATAAAGGATAATACTCAGGAACAGCCAAAGGGAAGAGATGCAATGAATGGGGCAGAGCCACAGAGATTCCCCTGTTCTCTCTAGGGGCTCTGCCCTCCCAGAACCTTGATGTGTTCTCCAACCCATAAACTCCTGGAGTTTCCTTGTTCAAAGATTTTCCTAGGACTCCTAGGTGGTCTGTGGGTGGGGCTGGAATTTTCAACACTCTAGTCACTTGGTCTTTCTGGTGACCTATTGCATCTGAGAGGCCTCATCCTAAATCACTTCATTAGCATAAACTCAGGTGTAATTGACAAGGAGTTGTTAAGAATAACAAAAGAATGGCCTGCTGGGTGCAGTGGCTCATACCTGTAATCCCAACACTTTGGGAGGCTGAGGTGGGTGGATCACTTGAGGTCAGGAGTTTGAGACCAGCCTGGCCAACAGGGTGAAACTCTGTCTCTACTAAAAATACAAAAATTAACTGGGCTTGGTGGTGGGTGCCCGTAATCCCAGCTACTCAAAAGGCTGAGGCAGGAGAATCACTTGAACCCAGGAGGCAGAGTTCTCAGTGAGCCAAGATTGTGCCACTACACTCCAGCCTGGATGACAAAGCAAGACTCAATCTCAAAAAAAAAAAAAAAAAAAAAAAAAAGAATAACAAAAGACACTCCCATCAACTCCCATCACTCAGGAAATTCCAAGGGTTTTAGGAACCCTATGCCAGTAACTAAGGACAGAGACAAAATAAGCTTATTCTACTACAATTTTATCCCTACTCAAATTAATTTATAGATTTAATGTAACTCCAGTCAATACATCAGTTGGATTTTGAGAGAAATTGATAAACTGATTATAAAATTTATATGAAAATGGAAAGGGCCTAGTTTGGTTAAGACATTTTTTGAAGAGTAGAGCAAATTTGGAGGACCCATACTATCTACTGTTGTCTACAATTCAACAAAACTACAATATTCAAGACAGTGCAAGAATAGGCATATAGATGACTGAAACACAACCACACATATATGATTAGTGGATTTTAACAAAGAGTCATAGGCGATTTCATGGAAGAAAAACAATCTTTTCAGCAAATGATTCTAGGACAACTGAATTTCCACATGGAAAAAATAAAGCTTGACTCTGCCTCATGTCACTCATCAAATTGAATAGATCATATGCTTCAGCCAAAGACTTAAAAGGTGAAACTTCTGAAGGAAACACAGGGAAACATATTTCTCACCTTCGAGTAGGCAATGCATGCTTAGGATACAAACAGCACCAACCATAAAAGGAAATGTAATAGTGGCTCATGCCTGTAATCCCAGCACTTTGGGAAGTCAAGGTGGTTGGATCACTTGAGCCTGGGAGTTCAAGACCAGCTGAGGCAACATGGTGAAACCCCATCTATACAATAAATATAAAAATTAATTGGGTGTGGTGGTGCACAGCTCTGGTCCCAGATGCTCAGGAGGCTGAGATGGGAGGATTGCTTGAACCTGGAAGGTTGAGGCTGCAGTGAGCCATGATAGGGCCACTATGCTCCAGCCTGGGTGACAGAGCCAGACCCCAACTCAAAAAAAAAAAAAAAAAAGGAAATTTAATAAAATGGATTTCAATAAAATTAAAAACTTTTGCTCTTCAAAAGACACCAGCAAGAAAGTAGAAAACTGCTACAACTGAAGAAAATATTTCAATACATGTGTCTGGCAAACAACTTGTATTTCAAAAAGATTTTAAAACAACCCAATAAATAATGGGCAAAAAAGTTGAACATGCACTCCGTAAAAACTCTATATGAATGGCCAATAAGATCATGGAAAGATGTTCAATGCCACTAGCCATCAGAAAACTCAAAACTACAATGAGATACTACCATATGCCTACTAGAATGGCTAAAAAAAAAAAAAAAAAGGCTAAAAACGGTATTGGTGAGGATGTAGAGCAATTGGAATCCTTCAACATTGCTGGTGGGAATGTGAAATAGTACAATCACTTTGGAAAACAGCGCAAAGATTTCTTATAAAGCTCAACACGGCCTTATTATAAAACCCAGAAATCTCACTCCTAGGTATTACCGTAGACAAAATGAATACATATATCCACACAGAGACTTCCATATGAACACTCAAGCAAGCTTTATTTATCATATCCAGAAACCAGAAAGAATGCCAATGTCTATCAATAGGTGAATGGATAAACTGCATTTTTCATAGGTTGGAAAACTACTCAGAACTAAAAATGAATAAATTACTGTTATGCATAGCCATATGGATGAATTTCCAAAACTTTGTGTTAGCCAAAGAAAGCAGAGACACCAAAGCATACAGGTTGAGTATCCTTTATCTGAAATGCTTGGGGCCAGAAGCGCTTCCAATTTCAGAAAAATATTTGCATTTAAATAATGAGATATCTTGGGCATGGGACTCAAGTCTAAACACAAAAAGTATTTATGTTTTATACACTTTATGCATATAGCTTGAAGTTAATTTAATACAATGTTTTAAATAATATTGTGCATGAAACAATGTTCGTGTTAAGTACTTATGTGTGGAATTTCCCACTTGGGGCATCATGTAGGCGGTTTAAAACATTTCAGATTTTGGAACATTTCTGATTAGGGATGCTCAACCTGTGCCTGCTGTACGATTCCATTTATATGAAGTTCTGGAAGAGGAAAAACTTACAGTGACACAAGTCAGATCAGTGGTTGCCTTTGGGGAACCAATTAGGAAAACTTCTTCAAGAATTTTAGGAGTGATGGGAATGTTTTGTACCATGATTAGGGTAGTGATCACATAGTCGTACAGGAGACCCTGGAACAACATGGGTTTGAACTGCTTAACTGCTTGGGTGTGGTTATATGTGGACGTTTTTCAGTAAATATATTGGGACATTTTTTGGAAATTTGTGAAAATTTGAAAAAACAGACAAATCACATAGCCTAGAAATATTGAAAACATTAAGAAAAGGTTGTGTCATGAATGCATAACATATATGTAGATACTAGTCTATTTTACTATTTATTACCATAAAATGTACACAAATCTATCATAAAAAGTTAACATTTATCAAAATGTATGCACATACTTATAGACCCTACATGGCTATAAATACAGTACAGTGCATAAATGTACTTTCTCTTCCTTATGATTTTCTTAATGACATTTTCTTTTCTCTAGATTACTTTATTGTAGGAATACAGTATTTAATATGGATATACACAAAGTATGTATTAATCAATAGTTTATGTTATCAGTAAAGCTTCTGGTCAACAGGAGGCTTGTAGTAGTTATTTCGGGGAAGTCAAAAGTTCTACCCAGATTTTTATTTTTTTAAGACAGTTTTACTCTGTCACCCAGGCTGGAGTGCAGTGACACAATCTTGGCTCACTGCAACCTCCACCTCCTGGGTTGAAGAGATTCTCGTGTCTCAGCCCCCCTTGTAGCTGGGACTACAAGCATGCGCCCTATGCCTAGCTAATTTTTGTATTTTTAGTAGATATGAGGTTTCACCATGTTGGCCAGGCTGGTCTCAAACTCCTGGCTTCAAGCGATCCACCTGCCTTGGCCTCCCAAAGTGCTGGGATTATAGGTGTGAGCCACTACACCCGTTCTATACCCAGATATTCTACTGAGTGAGGAATCAGTGTCCCTAACTCCTGCATTGTTCAGGGGTCAACTGTATATAGTTGTCAAAATTCAACAAACTGTAGTAATAATGAGTGCATTTTATTGTATGTAAATTATATCCGAAGAAAGCTGATTTTTTTTTCATTTTCCAAATTTAGCCAATGTGTGTCTCTTCCAGTTGGCTGGCCCCTGTTCTTACATGTTCTCATCATTCCTTGAGCACTTCCTTACTTTCTGCCACAGAATAGTCCTGGCTCATCTTGTACTTTCTCTGTCCCACCCTGGAATCATACATTTTTCTAAGCAAGCTTTGTTCCTTTTAGTGGACAATGGTATATAGAAACCAAGATATGGGCACTTGGTTTACTCATTGCTATTGGGGTGTCGCAGCTCTCAGTTCTTCTCAGTGGACAGAGCTAGGAAATAGATGTATACACACTCACCCACCTACAAACACATGTTCACACCTAGTGTTCACACCTAGAGTTTTATTCTATCTACAGTGAAAACCATGAGTTCACACCAACACTTCTGATTCCAGTCCAATGTGTTTCATGCCAAACCTTACCATTGTGACTTTTCTCTCAGGGTGACACAGATGATATGTTAATTAGCCATTTCATCTCTATGTACCATTGGCTGTTACATTCTCATCCTGAGTATGAATCAGAGTCTCCATTTTTTTCTTTCTTTCTTTTTTTTTTTTTTATTTGAGATGGAGTCTCACTCTGTCACCCAGGCTGGAGTGGAGTGGCACAATCTCAGCTCACTGCAACCTTCGCTTCCTGGGTTCAGCCTCAGCCTCCCTAGCAGCTGGGACCACAGGTGTGTGCCACCATGCCTGGCTAATTTTTGTATTTTTAGTAGAGACTGGGTTTCACCATGTTGGCTAGGCTGGTCTCAAACTCCTGATATCAGGTGATCCACCCACCTCAGCCTCCCAAAGTGCTGGGATTATGGGCATGAGCCACCTTGCCCGGCTATCTTCTTCTCTTGACCAGATAGGCACTTCAATATGGCCCACATTTTCCCGAGTTTCGTTTACCTGAAAATCCACTGTGTATTGATTTTTATGTTGGTTATAGTTCTTTGATTTCAAACCCCATGTCAAATTCTGACTAACTTGAGCAAGAAGGGCATTTATTGGAAGGCTCAGTGGTGGCTCACAGGATCTAAAGAAAAGCTGAAGAATCAAAGTTGGGGATAATAGGAATGTTTTGGTACCTTGATTAGAGCAGTGGTCACATAGTTGTACAGTTGACCCTTGAACAACATGGGTTTGAACAAGGACCTAGAGAAACTGTAGGGATGTAAAAGGCAGAATCCAATGGGCTTCTCATCAAAGCACTGCCAATGGGATGAGCCAGCCCCAACGGTTCTCCATCTTTATGGGCCTTCACTTGGCATGCACACCCTCAGGTGAGCATCGGATGGGCTGTCTTGGGTCAGGTACCCTTTGCTTTTCTTTGCTGACTGATTACTCCACCAGACCTATGGCAATGGAGTGGATGTTTGGTGGCAAAATAAGAGATGCCCAAGACACCGAACCTTTCACTTGCTGTATCTGGCACCTGGGATGCTCTTCCCCAAACCTTTTGAGTTGCAGGCTTAATCTCAACTTTCAGGTCTTATTTCAAATGCCACTCCCTCAGAAAGGCTTTTCTGGGGCCGGATGCAGTAGCTCACGCCTGTAATCTCAGCAGTTTGGGAGGCTGAGCCAGGTGGATCACTTGAGGCCACGAGTTTGAGATCAGCGTGGCTGACATGGTTAAACCTTGTCTCTACTAAAAATACAAGAAATTAGCCAGGCATAGTGGTGCACGCCTGTAATCCCAGCTACTCGGGAGGCTGAGGCAGAAGAATCACTTGAACCTGGGAGACAGAGATTGCAGTGAGCTGAGATTGCGCCACTGTACTCTAGCCTGGGTGACAGAGTGAGACTTCATCTCAAACAACAACAACAAAACAAAAAAAAAGAAAGCCTTTTCTCGACTACCCTGCCTAAAGTCAGCCTTCTTCAAGTTCCCTCTTCTACAGCACTCTGTTTATTTCCTCAGAAATAATGATCATGTCACCCTATCTTGTTGATGTACCTCTCTGTAGAGCAGTGGCCCTCTCTCCCTTGTGAGCGCATAAACTCTCAAGACCTCTGTCAGTCTCATTCATTTCTGTATTCCCAAGACCCAGAACCATGACTGGCATATAGTAGATAGCTTAACAGATATTTGTGAACTAGGTGAATGGGTGAGTGCCCCAGCTCACCTCAGTTGGTAGTGGCAAAATGTGGCTTCCTACACAGGTAGGTTTGACTCTAAAGTCCACACTTTTTGAACTGCGTGCTGACCCTTGTCTGTGGGAAGGACAGACAGGTAAATAAATAAATAAATACCAAACTGTGTTAGTCTGTTCTCTCTCTCTCTCTCTTTCTTTTTTTTTTTTTGATACAGGGTCTTGCTCTGTCACCCAGGCTGGATTACAGTTGTGCTGTCAGCTCACTGCAGCCTCACCTCCCTGGGCCCAGGTGATTCTCCCACCTCAGCCTCCTGAGTAGCTGGGATTACACGCACCATCACATCCGGCTAATTTTTGTATATTCAGTAGAGATGGGGTTTCACCATGTTGGCCAGGCTGGTCTCAAACTCTTGGCCTCAAATGATCTGCCTGCCTTGGCCTCCCAAAGTGCTGGGATTATAGTAGTGAACCCTTGTGCCCTAGCTGTTCTCACATTGCTATAAAGAAATACTCCAGACTGGGCAATTTATGAAGAAAAGGGTTTTAATTGGCTCACAGTTCCACAGGCATTACAGGAAGCATGGTGCTGGCATCTGCTTGGCTTCTGGGGAGGCCTCAGGAAACTTACAATCATGGTGGAAAGAGAAGGGGGAGGAGCAGCGTCACATGACCAGAGCAGGAGGAAGAGGGAGGAGGGAGGTGCCACACCTTTAAACAACTGGATCTCATGAGAACTCACTCAATATCATGAGAACAGCACCAAGGAGATGGCATCAAACCATTCCTGAGAAATCCACCCTCATGATCCAATCACCTCTCACCAGGCCTCACCTCCAGCACTGGGAATTACAATTCAGCAGGAGATTTGGGTGGGGACACACATCCAAATCCTATCACAAACAAACAAGCAATAAGAACACAGCAAACCCCATTTTCTCTCTCAAGGAAATAACCATTTATAATGTAAAGTAAGTGGCAAAGCCGACTAGCTGAAAGAGTTAATGAAAAAAATAAGGAGGGTTAGGAGGTGCAGGGAAAGCCAGTTAAACTTGTTTTTTTTTTTTTTTTTTTAAGTGATTTTTTTTTCTCTCTCTCTCTTTTTTTTTTTTTTTTTTGTGAGAGGCCTAGGTTTGCAGTCTGCAGAGCTATCTACAGGGCTGGCAGGAGACTCCTGAAAAGAAACCAGAGAAGCTTGCTGACAAAAGACTGGAATTCTGGTATCTCTTTTGTTTTCACCCAAGTCTGTGGCCACTGACATTCCTCTTTTCCACCACGGGTGGATAATAAGCCCCCTTCTCAGGAATCGAAATGCTCTTATACATTTTAATGTGACCTTAGACAGCGCTGTTCAGAAATCACAGGCCCATCTGACTACACTTGAGGTTGAATTGAGCTAATGGTATTCACCTCATCTTTAGATGCAAAATTGGAAGATAAAAAGACCTTGATGTGAAAAGAAGGGGGGGATGTGAGGGAGGTGGGGGGTGGACGGGTTGCAGGGGGCAGGAGGGGGGAAGCAGATTAGAGATACTGCTTAAAAATCACGTGATTGCGCGTTGATAATGAAATGTCTCCTCTTTCCAAAATCCCCCATGGGCTCGAGAGATGTCCTTATTCTTTTATTTTTAACGATAGAATCTTTTTATTCCTGAGCTGGGGAAATTTGAATGTTGCTGCATATGTGGCCAGGAGATACATTGACCTTTAGCAAATCTTATTTAAAAAAAAACCCAGATTGAACAGTTATTGCAATATTCCAGTCCTGTAAGATGAAAAGAGAGAGAGAGAGGAGAGGAGAGAGAGAGAGAGCGCTTTTTTCCTCTGTAATCAGATGTGGATTAAATTTATTAAAGATGCTGTGTGTCCTTTTAAATGACTGGCAACTCTCTTTCTGAATTATCAGGAGCTGGCTGGAGACACGGCACCCTTCTGATTTCATCTTAAGATGACAGAGAAAAGTCTAAAATGGGAGAAAACTTGGTTCCTCTCTGTTGCTCTTTGGCTAAAACTTGGTTTTCATACATTGAGCCAAATGCATTCAGGGCCCCATGGTGAGGCCCAGAAGGGGGTGAGGGGAAATGGGAGGGTGGGGGCACAGGGCGTGGTCACATCAGCTTCCCAGGAAAGAAGCTGGGAGGGAGCCCCCGCAACTCACATAAAATGCACTACCCCTAGAGACAGGCTCATTTCCAGCTTTGACGTGCCTGCTATCTGTCAAGGGCCCAGTGAATGCTTCCCACCCCCAGGGCTCAGCCGCCTCCAGGACCGAGGGGCCCATTGGGCAATCTATCACGGAGCACACCTGGCCTGCCCAAAGGACGCAGCAGGTAGGGAGGGGTGGGTGGGGAGGGCGGGCTGGGGAGCAGTTGGCAGGGAGAGTGGGACCCCAGGTTAACTCCAGAGAATGGATCCGCATTGCTCAGACAGGACCTCAGGCCTCCGGGCGTATCCATCCAGAGGGGTGTACATAATTTATCAATGTAGAAAGGGTGGCAGATTGGGATGGTCTGGCCTTTGGCTTTCAGCTTGTCTGTATTTATAGAATTGGATGCTTGGGCCTGCAGGCCATTGCACTCTGACTTTAAAATTGGGCATGCTGACTCAGGTACAGGTGGTGCATGGAATTGTTTTTGTTTTCTGTTATTTTAATTTTTGAAGACATGGAGATCTTGTTTGCTGCCATTTATCACAACCATGAAGCTGCTGTGGGGACATTTTTCCACCTTTCTGAGAGTGAGGGTCCTCTGTATGTCTTCGCGATGGATGTCCCCATAAAAGGGAAATTCTGAAGCGCATTTCTAGTTCCCATAGAATTTCCATTGTGGGTCCTTGTTTGGGAAGAGAAAGTGGCAATCCAGGGTCACTGTGTCCCATGGTATAATCATAGCAGAAGGTTGGCTACGGCAAGCCCACTTAAAGCCTGAATTTATGAGAGTTCAAAATTCACCCACCCTACAGACGAAACACTATAGTTCTAATTTTCCCTTAGTTTAGAATTCATTCATTCATAAGGAAATTCCAGACTAAAAGATGAGTTTGCCTAGAACATCTGGGTATTTAATATGTGTGTGGAATGAATGGAAGGGTGAATAAATGCCTGAGTGAATAACTGAGTGGAGTCTACACCCAGTGAAAGTGAAAGTCACACCAAGCACAGGCATTTCAGTGAGTGCTGAAAGTGAGAGATGAGTGAATGAGTGAGGGAGTAGATTTCAGACTGAGGGGCAAGTGAGCAGGACACAGAGTAGGTGCTTCTTAAAATACATTTCAAGTGATTGAGGGGGTGTGGGACAAGCTCCACAGGCATGTGGTAAAGTCTGCAGGACAGGACGGTGAATGAATGGATGGTTTTACTTTCCCCATAAGGAGCTCATGGTCAGGTGGGTGACCCCTTCCTACTGCTAGAGGAATAGCTCGGGTTGCTCCAGAGCAGCTGAAGTCAAGTTCAAAGCAAGCTGTGTCTGGCTCCCAATTGCAGGACTGCCCCTCTGTTCTGGGATGTTCTGCCGTTCCTCCTTGGAGTCCTTGTCCTCGGGGCTTGGCCTTGGTGGCAGGATGGGTTGGCTTGTTGCCTGAACTGCACACCTGTAGAGCACGCCGCCCGGCTTGCTGCTGGGAATCTCCTAGAAAAAATGAGAGTTCCCACCCCTGCCCTCCAGGGCCTGAAAGCTTTCTTTCCATTGCGTGCCTAGAGCCCAAGGGAGAGCCAGCAGTACTCCTTCTCACCTTGTCCTGACCAGTCCTCAAAAATGCAGTCTTGGAGGCGTGGAGGCTAGGGAGGGGCACTTGGTCAATCCCCTGGACCGGGGCCGCCTCGCCTGAAGAATCCTTCAGTTTGGATGCTCCTGCCAGGGGTTCTGAGACACTGGCCTGGGTCCACCTGACCCAGCCAGGCCACCTTGATGGGGCGAGGATGGGGTGGGGTGCAGGATGGGGCCATGGTTAGCTGTGGCACTAGCGGGGGCTGACTTCTCCCACCGCGGGAATGTGCTGACAGTTCTGAGTGTAGAATCCCCAACCTTTGTCAGCAAATCACAATCTAAAAATGTTACAAAACTCCTACAAGAATGACAGATCATCCGTGCACATGGCTACTTACAAGCTGGACTTATTAGGATTGTGTCTGTGGAAGAAGAGGGCTGGCAGGGGCATTAGTGAACACGCTTGGGTTTCTGGATCCACATTCATCTTGAGGTGTGAGACTTTGGGCTATGGACTGTCCCTTCTGAGCCTTGGTTTCCCCTTTCTAATGAGAAGGCCTGTGCCGTGGGGAGTCGGGGGGGCGGGCGTGCTCTGAGGAATGGAGATACTCGTGTGAATGGCTGGGCATAGAGTAAAAATGTGATGGGCAAATCGTGGTTATTTTTGTTTGTAGAATTCCGTGTTTAATAATGAAAAAGAAGGAGAAGAAAGAGGAGGAGGAGGAGGAAGAGGAGAAAATAATACTATTTCTTGAGTTCTTACTATGCACTAGTTTAAGCACTAAGCCCATTGCAACACTGTAGTGCATTACCCTAAAGTTACTATTAGGGTCCCCACTTGCCAGTTAGAGGAATGGGCTTAGTGAGGTGAGATGATTTGCTTGAGGTCACACAGCTAGTAACTGGCAGTGCTGAATTTCAAGCCCCATCCTGCCCAGGGTCTGTGTTCTCACCCACTGTGCAGTGGCCAAGTCTGGGTGGCTGGTGTCCACCATGGGAGAGGACATCTTGCCTAGGACCTTATCTTAGTGCCACTGGGCCCAGGGAATAGGGTCAGAGCTGAAACACATGTGGTATGCGTCTTAGGTGCTCATGAAGTGCCAACCACTTGTCTGACACAAGGGATTTAACAACTTATGTCGGTGGGAGTCGGTGCAGAGTGCCCGAAGCTGAGGGGCCCAGTGTGTTCAAAGAGGGATTGAACTAGCAAATATATGCACGCTGGGAAAGCTGCCCCAAACACTGGCTCCAGTGAAAAGAGGCTTCCTGTATTTTGCCGCACATTATTTGGAGTGGAAATTATCGTTGAAGATAAAGGGCTGGGCTGGAAGCACAGCCTGCCCTGGCTGTGTTGCCTGTGGTGAAGAGTGCTGGGGGGAAGGGGTGAGGAGTGAAAGATGGGGGCCTACAGTGGGATCAATGGACTGAACGGATTTTGGGGCATGTGGTGAAACCTGACCAACCTTGGCCTTCAGTGAATGGGGAAGAAGGCTGGATCTAATAGCCCCATGTGATTTTAATGACTGTCCTGGGAGAAGTTTGCACTTTGGAGGAGGATGGGCTGGACTCCTGCAGTGACCGTCCACTAGCTCTGATCTCAGACAAGTCACTTACCCTCTCAGAACCTTCTTCTTTTCATTTGCAGAATCGGAAACATAATAAGCCTCCCCATATAGATGTCTGGGCTAAGATATTAAGTAATGGATGCCTAAAAAAGTACATTTTTGACCGGGCGTGGTGGCTCACGCCTGTAATCCCAGCACTTTGGGAGGCGGAGGCGGGTGGATCACGAAGTCAGGAGTTCGAGACCAGCCTGGCCAACATGGTGAAACCCCATCTCTACTAAAAAATACAAAAATTAGCTAGGCGTGGTGGCACGCTCCTGTAATCCCAGCTACACAGGAGGCTGAGGCAGGAGAATCGCTTGATAGTCTGTCCGGCAGTAAATGTTTGTCAAATGTGTGAATAAATAGGTAAGAGCAACACTCAAAGGGTAAAAAGAGGTGGAGCTTAGTTACTCCCCAGGGAGCTACGGGCAACCTGATGGAAAGATTTTAGTCATGGGAGAGATGAGGACGCTGTGCCCTAGGGAGACAGAGTGGCCTCTGCACGGTCATACTGTGATGGTGGTGGGATTGGAAGTGAGGCTTTTCTGTTTACCAAAGCTGAACTTCCCACCACCCTCCCTCAACCTTCTAGACAGGGGCACAGCTCTCAGAAAGGGCCCAGGAGCTGATGCCTGTCACAGTGGACACAACTATCAGTTTGTTTTTTGAGAGAAAAGACACAGCTCCACTGACCTCCAAGTTAAACATACATCTCCAGAGCGCGGAGGTGTCTGGGGTCTGCTCTGCTTCCCAGCCATGCCCAGGATGTGTGAAGAGCTGGTCTTTTCCACTCCTTGTTGGGCTGATCCATCAATAACCTTCCAAAAGTGAAGAAGTGTTTCCCTGTTTGCCATCGCTGGTGAAATCACTGTTACTGAAGACTTCTTTATCTCTCATCCATTTGCAAGACATCACAGGAGCTAATAATAATTAGTTTTATATTATCGTAAAATATCCATAACCTATTATTTGTCATTTGAGCCGTTCTTTTTCTTTTTTGAGACGGAGTCTTGCTCTGTCGCCTAGGCTGGAGTGCAGTGGCACGATCTCAGCTCACTGCAACCTCCGCCTCCCGGATTCAAGCAATTCTTCTGCCTCAGCCACTCGAGTAGCTGGGACTACAGGTGCGCGCCACCATGCCCGGCTAATTTTTGTATTTTTAGTAGAGACGGGATTTCACCATGTTGGCCAGGATGGTCTCGATCTCTTGACCTTGTGATCCGCCCACCTCGGCCTCCCAAAATGCTGGGATTACAGGCGTGAGCCACTGTGCCCGGCCGTTTGAACCATTCTTAAGGATACAATTCAGTGGCATTAAATACAATCACAACATTGTGTAATCATCACCACTATCTATACCCAAAACTTTTTCGTCATCCCCACCAGAAGCTCTGTGTCTATTAAAAACAACTCCCCCTTCCTGCCCCCTGCCGTGCCCCAAAGGCGAATTCTTATTTCGAAAAGGCCCCTCTCCTTGCCCCTGAACCACTATCCCTCTTTGGGAACATTTTTTAAATAAACACCAGAGTGCACATCCAACCCTGCTGAACACGAGGAAGCTGCCTGGATGATTCTGGGCTCTGAAACCTAATTAGGGGAAAGGGGAAACTAAAAACAGATTCCAAAAGAAAGAAACCTGGGCTGCTTGAGTTACCTTCTTCCTGGAGGGTGGGGCCCGCCCCAGGAGATGGAAACCTGGACGGAGGTTTGTTTTTGAAGCGTCTGGGCTGGGCTTGGCCTGCTGGCTCTCCTGGACGCGGCTGGAGCTGCCTGTCTCCCTTCGCCATGCAAACCATGAACTATTTCTTTTGCTCTCTGTTCCAACTGCCTCTGAGGCCCAACCATCAGCTCCCTCTCCCACTGGGGTCCTGAAGGCGCTGGGCATGGACATGTGCTGGTGGGAGTCAGCAGCAGAGGGTGGGGGAAGGCTGGCCGGTTGGTTTTTGGGTTTCATTCTAGGCTACTGTTTCGCCAAAAAGAAGAAGAAGAAACGACTCCAAACATCCATCTCTGGTTCCAGATATCAATAAGGGGGGAATCAAAAGCACTTGAAATGTTGGTGTCACACTGGGATTTGAGTCTACAACTTTCTAGCTGTCACTTCTGACAGGAGCTTCAAACCTTTGAGACTCAGTTTCCAACTTGGTGAGAGAAGATAACTTGAGTACCTTGTTGCAAATTTATTTATTCTGCAATAGGAACACAGTGTCATGGGCCCTTGGTGGTCTTTTGAAAATGTGCATTCTTTGTCCACCTGAAAACTCCTATTCATCCTGCAACTCCCAGCTCACATAGCCCCTGTTCAATCCAGAGAACCTCAGAAGCGAATCATTTCCATCTCTGTTCTATTTCAGTAGCTAATACAGTTTTCCGTTGTCATATTTACAGCTCTGTTCTGGTATTTATATTTTCACTCTTCTGCTGGGCTGATCTCAAGGGCAGGGACTTTGCCTATTTGTTACTGTGGCAAGGACACAAAAAGTGCTTGGAAAATGTGAGATGCTCTTTGCATTCTGGTGACCTGAGGTCTATGTCGTCGACGCTGGGGCCCACGGAATGTAGCGTGTGGGTTACTAGGCAGGGACCACTGGTGCTGAGAGAATCTCTCCTCTCTCCTGTGGGTGAGGTCCACCTCCATTTGCACAGGAAGCCCCAAAGAGACACTCGGAGTCTTATCTTTGGGTGATCTTGGAAGGAAGGCCCAGGGTCATGACTAATTTCCTGGGCCCGTCCTCTCCCAGGATTTGGAGAAGCTGCCCTGGGCTGCCTGGGCAGGGCCGGGCGCTTGGCCTGGGAGGCCAGCTGTACCCCAGGTCAGTTCCTGGTTCTTTCTCAGGCCTGTTGAGACCTGGCTCGCCCCAGCCTCCCGGATGTATTGGAAAAAAATAATTATTTGCTTAAAACATGTAAAGTGCTCCTGCGATTTTAATCGGTTTAATTTAAATTTTAAACGACGGATCTTCAGCTTCTAATCACTTTGAAACTGAAGTGCTTTTCACCAAACGTGAAGTGCTTTAGGGTTGGAAATGATTATGTGTAGGACAGTGAAAGGGAGGAGAGAGAGAGGGGAGACAGAGAGAGGAGAGAGAGGAAAGGAAAGGAAGGGCCAGAGAGAAGAAGAGCAAGGGTGCAACTCAGAATTAAGCTGGAAAAACGTTGAGCTGACCCACTGTTCAGGGCAACATTCAGCTCTTTGGAAGATCTTAGCTGAGAAGAGATGATGATGCCTACAGTCCCATGTAATTCAAATCCAAAATTTATTTTTCATGTTGACACAAAACGTACATGCATCTTGAGCTTTACAACAACTTTTTCTAAGGTTTTCTAATTGCAAAATCCTTTTAAGGCTTCTGAGGCTGAACTTTGTGTGTGTGTGTGTGTCCCCCGGCCCCTAGGCACATGCCTGGGATCCCATGCAGGTCACCCAGCACTGGCCACAGAGCAGCTTGGACAGCTGGACAGAGGGTGACTGAAGAGTCAGAGAGCTGAGTTGGGTGTGCAGGGCTCCAGGGTTAAGATCCGGCTGGAGGGCGTGCCTCCTGCCCAAGGTGTGTATGTGTGTGCATGTGTTTGCGTCTGTGCACGCGTGTGAGTGTGTGTGCTGCTGGAAACACCTGACTGCAGCTGGCAAGGCTGGGTGTTCTGGAAACATGAGAGCCCCTCCATGGCCGCAGGGCACCGTGGAACCAGGAAGCTGCAGCCCGCGGAGGCCTCAAGCTCAGACAGGGTCAGGCAGCTGGGGTGGATGGGCCGCCCACAGCTGCTGCCCAGGCTCCCCTGCTGCTTTCTTCTTTGTTTCTGTACAGAAATGCTGGAAGAGCAAGAGAAGCCAGACTGAAGCCTCACAGGCCTGGCTTCCAATTTTACTTCTGCTACTTTCTTCCACGTATCATTTTGGTCTGGTTACTTTGACTTTCCGACTTCCCAAGTGTTGTTTTGCTCTTTTGTAACCAGAAAAGAGGCCCTTTCTTTCTGCTGCATTGGCTTTTCCAGCTGGGTTTTCCCAGCCTCGCCCCTGGGCCCTGCAGTGTCCCTGCGCTTGATTCTAAAATCTCACCCTCCAGGGACTTACAGTTCCCTGGCCTGGCGCTTGTGTGAGTCCCTGTCATCCTTGGAGCTCCTCCGTGGCAGGCCTGGGTCCAACTGGTCTTTGCATCTCCAGCACCTACCACAGGGCCAAGAGATGAGTGCAGCTCAGATTGGAGGCTTCTGGAAGGTTGGAATGAGATGCAGGGGAAAGACCATGTGGTTTGGACCAGATAGATCAGGGTTTGATTCTAGGCTCTGCCGTTTACAATGCTTAACATGCATTCACCAGTCTGAGCCTTAATTTCCTCTACTGTAAGAATGGAATCAGCCTCATATGATCCCCAATATAACTTCCAGGTAGGTTAAGTATGTAAATGTGAGAAGAGAAACTTTAACACATTTAGAAAATAGAATATCTTCATGACTTTGGGGTAGAGAAGAACTTTCAATTTTCCTCCCCCGCACCCCCTAAAAAACCCCAAAGAAGCATATTGATACATTTGACCATATTAAATTGAAAATTTTCCGTTCAATAAAAGGTACTCTAAAAGAAATGAAAAGGGAGGCTACAAACGAGGAGAATACATTTAGAATACACATAACAAATAAAAGATTTATATCCAGAGCATAGGAAGAATTCTACAAAATCAAGGTAAGAATAGAAAAGCAAACGCATGGAAAAATGGACAAAATATCTGAATGGACAGTTCATAGAACAGGAACCACATGAAGTTCCAAACAGCTGAAGAGATTCCCAATCTTTTTAGTAATTAGGAGAATGTTCATTGAAACCCTGTAATACTAGATTAGCAAAAATATGTGGCAGAGAAAGAAAATGAATGGAAGACGGAAAGTGGCTGGACCTGACTGTTGTGGGGGCTGTCCTTCCTGGTGAACTTCCTGCACCCCAAGCAGCCTATGACAACCTCCCCAGGGCAGTGTCCGTCTGCAGACTCCAGGAGAGGACAGACCCCAGACTCTCCAGCAGCCACACCTTCTACCACGTTTTTTAGGTTTAATTTGCTCTTTCCTTTTCCAGATTCTTGAGATGGAAGTTTGCATCATGGTCTTTCAACTTTACTTCTTTTCTAATGTATACATTTAAGTCTAAATCAATTTCCTCCTAAACATGGCTTTTGTGCATCCCATGAATTATCAAATCATGTAGTTTCACTATCATTTAGTTAAAATATTTTCTAATTTCCATTGTAATTTTTTCGTTTGACCCAGTGTATTTCTTAGCAGTGTATTTCTTATTTCCCCCAAATTCTTAATTTTCAAAAATATTCTTCTTACTTTGTGATTGATACATAGCCGAATTCCATTCTGATCAGAGAACATGCTGTGTCTGATTTTAATCCTTTCAAATATGTTGAAACTTGCTTTATGTTTCAGCATATGGTCAATTTTGGTGCATGTTTAAGTGTACCTGAAAAGAAGGTGTATTCTGCAATTGTTAGGTGCAGTGTTCCATAAATGTCATTGAGGTCAAGTTAGTTAATTTTGTTAGTCAAAACTTCCATATCGTTGTTAATGCTTTTGGTCTGTTTGTTTTATCAATTAGAAAAATATGTGTTAAAATTTGCCACTGTGGTGATGGTTTTGTCTATTTCTGCTTTTAGTTCTGTTAGTTTTTGCTTTATATATTTTGAGGCTATGTTATTAGGTGCATGTACATTTAGAATTATTATCTCTTTCTGGAAAATTAGACTTTGTGTTTTAGAAAATATCTGTCCTTATATCTAGTCACATTTTATTCCTTGAAGTCTACATTGTCTTATATTAATGTAGTTATACCAGCTTCTCTTGGTTACTGTTTATATTAAGATAGCTTTTCATCCTTTTACTTCTAATCTTTCTGTATCCTTATATTTGAAATGTGTATCATGTGAGCAGCATACAATTGGTTTGTTTTCCTTAAATCTTATCTGACAGTCTTTGTGCATTTGCACTTAATGTAATGGCCAATATAGTGTATTTCTTCTGTCCAACCTATGTTTTTTTTCTCCTTTCTTGCCTTCTTTTGGATTCACTGATTTTTAAATTATTATTTTTTTGTCTTCTCTTAGTATTTATATGTTCTTTTGTTATTCTTTCAATGATTATCCTAGAACTCTGGTTCTCAAACTATTTGGTCTCTGAACATTATATTCTGAAAAATTGTTAGAAAGATAAAATGATTTTTATTTTTCTGGATTACATTATCAATATATTATTGTAATAGAAGTTAAAACCAAGAAAAATTTAAAATATTAATTCACTTTAAAGTAATAATAATAAATACTAGTTATTAGACATTATTTATTTTTGTGAAAAATAACTAACTTTTCTAAAACAAAAAATACTGAGAAGATGACATTATTTTCCATTTTGTTCTGTTTCTTTAATGAACAGCTTAGTAGAAGACAGCTATGTCCTCATACCTGCTTCTGCATTAAATTTGTTGTGATATGCTGTTTTGGTTGAAATATACAAAGAAAATGTGGCCTCATTCAGATACGTAGTTGAAAAAAAGGGGACTATTTAATGGCTTTTTCAGAGTACTGTGGGTATCTTCTTAGGTCCTATACAAAACATTCACAAGTGATAATTTCTTAAAGGTTAGTAGCAAAGTGGAATCTAAAGCCAGATCAGTGAACTTCTCATAAAAATCTATTGGTCTCCCCTGCAATTTGAATAAGTTTTCACTCATGTGTAATTTTGTATCACTGTGCACTGGTCATTTGGAAAATATTGCTTCATTGAGTTATTCAGGTCTTCCAAATGTTGACATGTTTGATTATATAATATTTGAAAATTACATTTGTTTACATTGTCCTTGATTTTACCACAAAAGTATTGGGAATCTATCAAGCTCAGAATGGCCAAGACAAGTTTTATAAAATTCTAATTATTATTTGAAAGCTTAAATTATGTATCATTGATAACATACACCGTACATTATTTTCCTGAAAGTGACATGTTTACTATGTTAAATTTTGAGAAGATGTCTGTCAAATATTCAATTTGGAATAACCATAGTTTACCTGTCAGTTATTCTTGCAAGTAAAAATGGTCTTGGATGAAAAAGTGGCAGTGCACCTTGAAACTTAATTACACAAGTGCTTTCCTTGAGATCACCATTTTATTTCAGGATAAAGCAGCTGTGCTTCAAACCTATGTTCCATTTCATCACATAGCATATTTTAAAACGTGTAGTCTAAGTTTGTAATTTAATAAAAATTAATACTTTTTCACTGCTCCAGCAAGAATAGTCAATTGCCCTTTCTTTTTTTTTTCTGCAATTACGCGGCAGTAAAGACTACAATGACTAGTAGTACAATTTCTTACCACTGTCATGCTTTATGCAAGCTACCAGCAGTTTTATCCACCGTGGGTTTTTTTTTTTTTTTTTTTTTTTTTGAGACGGAGTCTCACTCTGTCGCCCAGGCTAGAGTGCAGTGGTGCGATCTTGGCTTATTGCAACCTCTGCCTCCTGGGTTCACACCATCCTCCTGCCTCAGCCTCCCGAGTAGCTGGGACTACAGGTGCCTGCCACCACACCTGGCTAATTTTTTGTATTTTTAGTAGAGATGGGGTTTCACTGTGTTAGCCAGGATGGTCTTGATCTCCTGACCTCGTGATCCGCCCGCCTCGGCCTCCCAAAGTGCTGGGATTACAGGCGTGAGCCACTGCGCCTGGCCCCACTGTGGTTTTTGCACCATCAGTGCAAATATCAACAAAGTTAAAAGAGGTAAATAAGCCTTAGTATTATGAAAATAGTTTTGCCCTTTGGGACTCCCAGGGGTCTATGAGCCACATTCTGAAAACTGCTGCCCCAGAGATGATAACAGGCATCTTTGATTTTTTTTTTTAACAGTACTTTCCCCACTTCTTAGATAATGCAAAAGTCTTAGAGTACTTTAACTTCATTTACTTCCTTTTCTGATTATATGTTATAGTTTTTATGCATTTTATTTCCCTGTATTATTCATATCCCACAAGTCTTTTTTAATATATTAAGGCTCATTTACATATACCTGTACATTTACCTTTCTGTCATTTTTCACATCTTCCTGTATTTCTAAGCTCCTGTCTAAAGAATTGTCTATCAGTATTTCCTTCAGTATTAGTGGGTTTGCCAGTGTGAATTTTCTCAGTTTGAGAGTGTATTTCTCCCAGACTAAAAATGTCTTTATTTCACCTTTATTGTGGAAAGATATTTTTCCTGTGAATTCTTGGCAAATTTTCTTTCCAATACTTTGTAGATAGCATTTGATTATCTTCTGGTTTTGTTTCTGTTGAGCAGTCAGATGCCAGTATTATTCTTGCTCCTTTGAAGGTAATATGTATTTGTTTCTCTCTGATTTTAAGATTTTCTCTTTGTTTTTGGTTTTCAATAGTTTGGGTATAATGTGCCTGGGTGTGGTTCCCTTTGTATTTATTTTGGTTGGGGCTTCATAGTGCTTCTTGAATCTTTCTAAATAAAACTTACAACTTTTGAAAATTTTCAGCCATTTTTTTTTCTTTTCTTTTTTTTTTTGAGATGAACTCTTGCTCTGTCACCCAGGCTGGAGTGCAATGGCACTATCTTGGCCCACTGTAACCTCTGCCTCCCAGGTTCAAGCAATTCTCCTGCCTCAGCCTCCTGTGTAGCTGGAATTACAGGTGTGTGTCACCACACCCAGCTAATTTTTGTATTTTTAGTGGAGACAGGGTTTCACCATGTTGATCAGGCTGGTCTCGAACTCCTAACCTCATGATCCGCCCACCTCGGCCTCCCAAAGTACTGGGATTACAGGCGTGAGCCATCGTGCCCGGAGTCAGCGATTATTTCTTTAAATATTTCTTCTGCCTTACTCCTTTTCCTGTTTTTCTGGGACTCCAATTTTATGTATCTTATATACTTCTTACATTTTCTCTTCTCTTTTTCCTATCTTCATGTCACTCCATGAATCATTCTAGACCTTTTCTTCTAGCATATCTTTTAGCTTACTGATTATTTCTTCAGCTATATCTTATTTGTTATTAAAACTATTTACTGAATTTTTAATTTCAGCTCTTCTAGTTTTCAGTCCTAGACTTTATATTTGAATCATCTCTACAGTTTCTGGTTCTCTATGTAATTCTCAATCTTTTATTTCCTTGAACATTTGAAGCTAGCTATTTTTGAAGTCTGGATGTGATACCTCCTGTATCTGGAAGACTTATGGAAAGTTTCCATATTTTTTCTCTTTGTTGTCAGCTATGTTATTTTGCTTTCTTGCGCGTGTGGTTTTGACTGAATATTGGAAAAATTGTAGATTTAAATTGAGAACTAGGATGATCATATTATATCCCTCTCTAGGGAAGTCTAGTGTTTTGTTGCTAGCAATGCTTGATCTCCTTAAGCCAGTTAGGGATGGCGATGTTTCAAATAGGACTTTAATCCCTTTGAGGGACAGTGTATTTCTGGTTTGCCTTTACTCCTAGAGTATATGCCTTTAGAGTCATTTAAAAACCAAAACTCAATCAGTCTCCCTGTGAAAGGCAGAAACAAAGAAAAGGAGAAAATAGGATCATAGAAAAAGTGGACACCACTTTTGGTGTTGGTGGTTTAGTAAGTCCACCAACTGATAGTCCCTGAACTTTAATTTTATATCTAAATTTATAACACTACAAGTGTTATAAATCTCATGCTGGGTTTGTCTCATTGAGTTTTCTTCTTTTCTGGATTTTGGCCCTGTAATTCTTCACTGTCTTGATAACTCTCCAATGCCTTCAGGCATTTAATTTTTATTTTTAAATTAAAATATTATTCAGATTTTCTAGGTTTTAAAGTGGGGAAGTTGGTCCCAATTACCTAGTCTGGCATTGGAAGAAATGTGGCCATCTGGTGCAGCTACTTTTGATTTGGCCTTATCTGGGAAAATTGAAGATATTTGTGTTCCATAAACTAGAAATTCCACACCCCAAATATTTACCTTAGAGAGAAACTTTTGCAAATGTAAACAAGGAGTTATAAATAAGAACATTTATAGCAGTAGTTTCTAAAATAGCAATGCCAACCAACAGGAGAATGGATAAATCAATTGTGGCATTATTATTTATGTGGCATTATTTTTTATTCTTATAAAAATAATACAGCAGTGAAAATTGGTGAACTAAAGTTACATGTATCAAAAGGGACAAATCTTTTGAATGTAATTTTGAGTAAAAATGTGACGTGCAAAAAAAAAGCGTGTGTGTGTGTGTAGTAATATTTATATTTGTAGCAATATGGGTCTGCCTAGTTATAATAGACACTGAACTGAATACAGTTTTGTTTTTTTTCCCCCAAGTAGAAGGGGATGGGTTTGTGATCAGGAAGTGGCAGATAGATGATTCAATTTTGCTGATAATATTTTAACTTCTTAAACCAGGTAGTGAATATAGCTGGGTGTTTCTTGTAATTTTAAAAATATTCTGGATTATCTTGGATTGGTTAATTTAGTTCACTTACATTTACTTACTTTATTGATTTATTTCTTATTGTTTCTATTACCTTAGTTTGTTATTTTTCTTTTTTCACTTTTTAAATATCCTCTTTTCGTCTTTATTGCCTGGGTGGAAGTATTGATTAATGGTTGTTTTTAAAAATTATTCATTTGCTTATTTTTATTCCATTTTTATTCTCCCTCTACTGCTTTGAAATGTACCCTTTTGTTTTCCTGATTGTCCTGGACACATTATCATGCATATTTAATTTAATGACATACTAAACAATATTTTAAACTCCTTTGATTATAAAAGGACGTTAGAATATCCCAAATCAAGTTACCATCCTTCCAACCTGCAAGTTATTGTTGTGTAATATTTGAATTCTATGATTTTTCTGTGGCTTTATGAATTAGACTTTGTTATTATGTTATACACACATTGTTTTGTTAATGTTCATGCATGTGTATCGGCTTATTTGCTCACCATTTCTTCTTGCTTCTCACAGGGACCTTTTTGTGATAATTATCTTTCCTTCCTTAGGGGAGGTGATGGTGGTTTACTCCCAACCACATGTATCTGAATATTTTTGTTTTACTTTTGCTCGTATTGGGTACACAGTTTTGTGAAGTACACAGTTCTGGGTTGGCATCTCCACACTTTGAAGGCACCATCACATTTCTTCTGGCCGTCATTATGGAGGTGAAAAGTTTGTTTTCAGTCTTCTGATTATTCCGTTCAAGATTGTCTCTACTTTTTGTCTGGCTGCTTTAAAAAAAGTCTTATTTTTGCCTGTGGTGTTTTAAAGATTCACTATAGGCATCTGAGAGGACCTGAAACATTTACTCTTACTTGGAGTATATTATGTGATTTCTGAATCTTGGATATACGTCTTCTCTTTGTTCTAGAAATTTCTCAGCTAATATCTCTTGAAATATTACCTCTATTCTTATATATCTGCACTCTCCTTCTAGGACTCTGACTAGAGATATATTAGAGCTTCTTATTCTATTCTCTGTATCTCTTTCATTACCTTTATATTTTCTATTTCCTTATCTCTTGATACTGTATTTTGGGTAATTTGATCAGACTCATCCTGGGGTTCACGTATTTTATTATTAGTTGTGTAGAATCAAGCATCCATTGAATTTTTAAAAAATCAATTAAAATTTTCAGTTTTAGAAATTCCATTTGGTTATTTTTCAAACCTATTTGGTCATTCCTGATGGTCTCTTGTTTACTTTTTATCTTTGTGATTCCAGTGTTACTTTCTTTATGCGTTTCTTGCATTCTTTTTACATTTCATACATGAATATAATATGTATTGGATTATTTAATATCTGCAATCCTGAGGTGTTTAAATCTATTATTTGTTACATTTGTTGACTGCCACTTACAGATACTTGCCATCTTCTCTTTCTGTGACTTTTCATTGTGAGCTTACTGCTTATTTTTTAATCTTATTTTCAGATTTTTTACTCCTGAGGGCCCAAATGAGGGATGCTTTCCTCCAGAGATTTCTGTCTAGTTCTGCTGTGAATCAGGTGCACCAAAGACTTGAAGACATATCCATCACCTTTGAGCATCTCATATCTGCAAGGACTGCCAAACTCAACTCCTCCACCTTGGTCTTTGTCCCAGGCTCAGGATCCTAATTGCAATGGTAATTGGTGCTCATCCTCAAGACCAGCAAACCATTTCATACGCTGCCAGCTTATCCCAAATGTATTAGTCTGTTCTCATGCTGCTAGTAGAGACATACCTGAGACTGGGTAATTTATAAAGAAAAGAGATTTAATAAACTCACAGTTCCACATGGTTGGGAAGGCCTCACAATCATGGCAGAAGGTGAAGGAAGAGGAAAGGCACATCTTACATGGCAGTGGGCAAGAGAAGTGCCAAGCAAAAGGGGAAACCCCTTGTTATAAAACCATCGGATCTCATGAGAACTCACTCACTACCACAAGAACAGCAGTATGGGGGGTAACCGCCCCCATGATTCAATTATCTCCCACTGGTACCTCCCACTACACGTGGGGATTATGGGTACTATAGTTCAAGATGAGATTTGGGTGGGGACACAGCTAAACTATATCATCAACTTTAGATTTAGCTCACATTTTGAGGAAGACTGGCAGGTTTGAAGAATTCTGAAGCCCATTGATGTGTCAAAAAGCCCATGTTATTGAGGACAGTTTCGTTTTGTGACATTGCCTTTGCACACTTGATCTGCCATTCTCCAGGAGTGGAAGTTATTGTACTATTCTGTATTAACCTTTTTACTTCTTTAGCTCTCATAAATATTGCATGATAAAGGTGACCATATTTTCTACTTTGAAGAACTATTATGAGCATTAGGACGCCTAGAAAGCTGCTAGCACTTAGTAGATGCTAAATAAATGGTAGCTAACAACAACACTAAAGGTGATTCAATATTTGTTGAACCTAATTGAACACATATTGATGGTTATAGGTGGATAGACCTTGGACATATATCATATCACTTAACCTTACAACACTATAAGGTTGGTCATATTGTCTTTCTTTTACAAATTAGGAAACTGAGGATCAGTGAGTGTACTGAGCAGCATCACTTTATTAAATGATATGAACTATACAGTAGTGTCTAATGGAACATTTGGTTCATCCATTTATTCATTCATTCTTTGGGAAAGTACTTATTGAGTGCCTTTGACCCTGGGACTGTGGTGATATGTAATAGGTGTTTGCCTTATCAAGGTCCTGGAAAAAACCTACTTTGACAATTCTCCCACCCCCTACACTGTCCCTGGGCCTCACAGTTTTCTCAGGATGGTGAGATCTGTGTATCTCACTTTCCCCTGGGGCTTGGACCCTCCAAGCAAATGGTCCCTAGTAATAACCATTTTTCTATAAATTAATTGGAGTTTGGGGACCCTGAGTTATAAGCACTGCGATGCAACTTTGTTTTAGGACAGTTGTTTGAATTAAGGTGCAGGTGTGATGTGTGAGTTGCAATGTGTCACTTATATTTAGTATAGGCGTACCTTGTTCTTTTGCACTTTGGTTTATTGCCCTTCACAGTTTTCGTTGTTTTTCTTCAGATTGAAGGTTTATGGCAACCCCTATTAAACAAGTCTATTGGCACCATTTTTCCAACAGCATGTGCTTACTTTGTGTTTCTGTGTCACATTTTAGTAATTCTCACAATATTTCACACTTTTTCGTTATTATTATATCTGTAATGGTGATCTGTGATCAGTGATTTTTGATGTTACTCTGGTAACTCTTTTGGGGCAACATGAAGTGTGTCCAAATAAGATAGTGATCTTAACCGATTAATGTGGGTATGCTCTGGCTGCTCCATTGACCAGCCATTCCTCCATCTATCTCTTTCTCTCCTCCAGCCTCTTTACTCCCTGAGACACAACAACATTGAAATTAGGCCAATTAATACCCCATACAATGGCCTCTAAGTGTTCGAGTGAAAGGAAGGATCACATGTCTATCGCTTTAAATCAAAAGCTAGAAATGATGAAGCTTAGTGAGGAAGGGATGTCTAAAGCTGAGACAGGTTGAAAGCTAGGCCTCTTGCACTAATTAGCCAAATTGTAAACGTAAAGGAAAAATTCTTGAAAGAAATTAAAAGCGCTGTTCCCATGTACTCATGAATAATAAGAAAGTGAAACAGCCTTATTGCCGATATGGAGAAAGTATTAGTGATTTGAATAGATAAAACCAGCCACAACATTCCTCTAAGTCAAAGCATGATCCAGAGCAAAGCCCTAACTTTCTTTAATTCTATGAAGGCCGAGAGAAGTAAGGAGGCCGCAGAAGAACAACTGAAGCTAGTGGAGGTTATTTCATGAGGTTTAAAGAAAGAAACTGCCTCCATAACATAAAAGTGCAAAGTGAAGAAGCAAGTGTTGATGTCAAAGCTGCAGCAAGTTACCCAGAAGATAATTTAGGTGGATAATTGGTGAAGGTGGGAACAGTAACAACAGATTTTCAGTGTAGGTGAAGCAGCTGTATATTAGATAAGAAGATGCCATCTTGGACTTTCATAGTTAGAGAGCAGAAGTCAATGTCTGGCTTCAAAGCTACAAAGGACAGGCTGACTTTCTTATTAACTGCTAATGCAGCTGGGTGACTTTAAGCTGAAGCCAATCATGGTTTACCTGTCTGAAAAGCCTAGGGCCTTAAAAATGATGATAAATCTATGCTGCCTGTGCTCTATAAATGGGACAACAAAGCCTGGATGATAGCACATCACTTACAGCATGGTTTAGTGAATATTTTAAGCCTGCTGTTGAGACCTGCTCTTCAGAAAAAAAGATTCCTTTCAAAATATGACTGCTCATTGACAATGCACCTGGTCACCCAAGAGCTCTGATGGAGATGTACATGGAGATGAATGTTGCTTTCATGCCTGCTAACGCAGCATCCCTTCTGCAACCCATGGATCAAGGAGTAATTTCAGCTTTCAGGTCTTATTATTTAAGAAGTACATTTCATAGGGCTAAAGCTACCATAGATAGTGATTCCTTTGATGGATCTGGGCAAAGCAATTGAAAACCTTCTGGAAAGGATTCACCATGCAGAACACGCATGACTCATGGGAGGAGGTCATCAACATTAACTGGAATTTGGAACAAAAGTTGATTCCAACTCTTATGGATTACTTTAAGCGTTTCAAGACTTTGGTGGAGGAAATAACTGCAGATGTGGTGAAAGTAGCAGAAAACTAGAATTAGAAGTGGAGCCTGAATTGCAGCACTCTCATGATCAAACTTGAATGGATGAGGAGTTGCTTCTTATGGATGAGCAAAGAAAATGTCTTGAGAAGGAATCTACTCCTGGTGAAGATGTTGTGAACATTGTTGAAATGACAACAGAGGATTTAGAATATTCCATAAGTGTAGTTGATAAAGTGGCAGAGTTGACTCATTTTGAAAGAAGTTCTGTGGTAGGTAAAATGCTATCAAACAGCTTGCATGCTGGAGAGAAATCTTTCCGGGAAGGAAGAGTCCATTGATGGGGAAAACCTCATCATTGTCTTATTTTAATAAATTGCCACAGCCACCCCCAATCTTCAACAACCACTACCTTGATGAGTTAGCTGCCATCAACACCAAGGCAAGACTCTCCAACAGCAAAAAGATTAGGACTTGTTGAAGGCTCAGATGATTGGTAGCATTTTTTAGCAATAAAGTATTTTTAAATTAAGGTATGTACATTGTTTTTCAGACAGACTGCTACTGTACACTTAATAGACTACTGTTGATATGGTTTGGTTGTGTCCCCACCCAAATCTCATCTTGAATTATAATTCCCATAATTCCCATGTGTTGGGGGAGGGACCTGGTGGGAGATAATTGAATCATGAGGGTGATTTCCCCCATATGTTCTCATGGTAGTGAATAAATCTCAGGAGATCTGATGGTTTTATAAGGCGAAACCCCTTTTGCTTGGTTCTCATTCTCTCTGGTCTGACACCGTGTAAGCCGTGACTTTTGCCTCCTGCCATAATTGTGAGGCCTCCCCAGCCACATGGAACTGTGAGTCCATTAAACCTGTTTTTGTTTAAAAAAAATAAATTACCCAGTCTCGGGTATGCCTTTTTCAGCAGTGTGAAAATGGACTGAAAATACAGTATGGTATAAACATAACTTTTATACACGCTGGGAAACCAAAAAATGTGTGTGACTCACTTTATTCTGATATTCACTTTTTTATGGTGGTCTGGAACTACGAGTGCAGTATCTCCAAGGTACACAAGATATAAGTGCAGTATTAATCCAAGGGATTGATGAGCCCATGGGTATTCACAGCCTGTCCTATAAATAGCTGGTGCTTTTGGTGAGAGCAGGGTTAGCACCATTGGGTCCCCTTGTTCTCTCCAGAGCTGTCTGGATGACAGAAAGTGCACTGCATTCTGGCTACTACTGGTCACCTACTGGAATTTTCTATTACTTCTCATCACACCCAACTCTTCTAGAGGCCTTCAGTCTGCTGTGACAATACCCCCACCCCCTGCACTCTCCCTGGGTCCCACAGTTTTCTCAGGACGGTGCGATCTGTGCATCTCACTCTCCCCTGGGGGTTGGACTCTTCCTTCAGCTCCCCCAGGTCTGCGGAAAGGCTTGGTTATGTTCTGCTTACAGATGATAGTAAGTCTGCCATTGGGGTGAGATTCATAAACTTAGAAGGCAGCAACCTGCCTGGGCTCCACCTTAGGAATGGTGAACCTGGTCTTTATGCAGGATTAAACCTTTTCTATGCATTTGTAGATGGGGATGTGTGATGGTGAGAGGGAAGAGGATGGGATGAGAATGGGAGCAAGCCTTGTATTTTATTTTCTCTCTATCAAGCATTCATTTATTGAGCATCAGTTTGCACAGTTACTGGGTATCAGGGGATTCAAACCCATGTCTGTCTAGACTCTGCAGCCCCAATCCTGCTGCCTGAAATAATGCCCACCTCCCAGGGTAGCTATAAAGCTTTTGAGACACAGTCTGCAGCGTGGCCCCACAAGGCCTGGAGTGTAAGAACTCAGTGTGCGGTAACTTCTTTCTTTCTCTGAGCAAAAAAGAAATCTTAAAAGAAAGTGAAAATCTGTTGCCTTGGAGAAGTTTGAGAAGGAACCAGAAAGTGTGTGGGAAGGAATTCGCTCAGCCTGGGCTGCCATGCCGGTTCTGGTGGGCTCCACCTCCGAGCGTCCCCTGGCTGATGGGGGCATTTAACCACCTCCTCCAGGTTTTGTTTCCCCCACTTCACCCACACGGAACAGCAGTTCTCACAGGCAGACGGGCTGGCGAGTTAGCATCTTTCCATGATGAACTGTGCTGCACAAGCCTTATCTTTCATTTATGATGATTATGCTTATAATGAAGGACTGCAAATCTGACAGACTGAAGATCATCTCGGAGGCTGTACTTTTCATAGTTCTTGCAGTTTGGATTGATTTGGGGGAGAGAAAAAGGGAGAGAAGCTCTTTGTAAAGAAAACATGATTTTTATGTGAATAGTCATTACAGACCAGGATTGTATTATATTTATCTCCCCGTGCAGAAATGACACCAGCAAACATCCTTCCTTTATTTCCCTGAGTAAAAGAAGGCCTCGTGGTTTAATAAGCCAAAGGGAACACATGCAATGAATGAAGTGGCAAAGTAATGGCCTCCCCATCCTTCCTCCTGCTCCTGGAGAGTATCCCAATGTCAGATATGGTTAGCCTGGAGATTTAGCTTTTTGCCTTTCCCCCTTGGACAGGTCACTTCATAACCTTGAGCCATAGTTACTCATTTTTAAGGTGAGCCTCTGGTTTTGTATTGCTGTGTAGCAAGCCACCTCATACTTCGTGGTATAAACCATCAATACTCATTTATTATTATAATCTCTTCTGGCTCTGGGTTCAGCTGGGCGGTTCTTAGGCAGGACCTCTCATGGGGTTGCAGTCAGATGGTGGCTGGGCTGGAGTCACCTGGAGCTTCCACATTCATGTATCTGGTGCTTGCTGCTGGCTGTTGGCTGGGATTTCAGAAGGGACTGTCAGCAAGGACATCTACTCGCAGCCTCCTCATGTGCCCTGGGCTTCTTCACAGCGTGGTTGCTGGGTCATCTATTGGTAAACATACTCACTGAGGCCCATCCAGGTTCAAGGAGAGGAGACACAGACTGCAGCTCTTGCTGGGGACGTGGTAAGGCTCTGGGATGGGGTGCAGCTCTTTCTGGAAAATATAATCTGCCACCATAAGGATAATAGTAATTGGTGTTTGGGTCACTGTAGGAATAAATGAAATAATGTTAACAGGCAGTGAAGTATAGGGGAAAATGTTTGAATTTTGGAGTTAGAGTAGCTTGGATTTTGATTCTGATTCTACTACTTCCCAGCTATGAGAGAAGCTGACTATGTTCTGGTGGGTTCTGACCATCAGGACTGATTGAAGAAGGTATGGGGGTAAAAGTAGGGGGACACTTCAGGTATTTCTTCTTTTTCCTTTCTTGGTGTGTCTGGTGGGCTGTTGCTGATTTGTGTAGTGTTTAACAGTCACTTTCCTGCAGCAAGACTTACCTCTTATTTAAGATGATCATGTTTATAACGAAACACTGTGGATTTTTTAGATTGAAATCACATAGGAGGTGATCCCTTATCACAGCCCTTTGATTTGGGCCAATTGAGGAGTTTGCTAGTTTCTAATACCTCTCTTCCTAGGTCACAGCAAAAACAAAATGAATTAACATGCATGAGCTCGAGAGTGTAGGTGTTGTGGTGGATGGGCTGAGTGTGGATTTTGGGATCAGATAACGAGTTTGGATCCCGGCTTGGCATTTCATTAACTGGGGAACCTTACATAAGTCAGGTCCTGTCTCTGAGCCTCTGTTTTCATTCCTCTAAAATGGGATGATGCCCTGGGTTACCAGATTGCACAACTGTAAGTAAAGCCTCTCATCACATAGTCTATGTGAACCGTGTCCCCAGAGGTGTGACAGGCCTAGTCTGCATGGCACTGATGGCCTCTGCCATGCACTGCTGTCCTGAGGGTGAGAAGAGGGATGGTGGGGAAGGGCCAGTGTGAGCCTGGACCGAGAATACTCTCAGCAAAGGTTTGCTCCCCTCCTGCCTTCCCTGAACCCTGGGTGGGGAGCAGTGAGTTTCCTGGAACCCTTGCAGAGGTCTTTTCTTCTGCTCCCATGACAAGTGGGCCCAGATGGTTTCACTGAGCTCTTCCCTGGGGACCACGAAGTACTCTAGGTTTCTCACAGCCTGTGGCCCTGGGAAAGGGGCTCCTGCTGTAGGTGGTGAGGCCAGGAAGTCAGGGGTTCATTTGCTGTGGTTTGGATCTGGATGGGTCTGTTGTGTGGCTGTGCAGTGTGTCGCACTGGTTTTCTGATTAGTCCAGTATGTTCTCAACCACTCAACCCCTTCGTTATGTACTTGCCCTTTGGAGGCTTGAGACAAAGTGCTGGGTTTGTGGATGGGATTCAGATGGACCTGAATTTGAATTCCTATTACTTACACCCTTACTTACTGGCTGTGGGATCTTGGCCAGTTGCTCATTTCCTCTGAGCCTCATTTCCTTTATCTATAAAATGGGAACAATAGCCCCTATCTCTCCGGCTGAATGTATGAATTAAATGGCATACAGCCTACGTAACTGAGTCATTAATTTGATGGTATTATTTATTGAGTGCCCAGGAAGCTTTCCAGGTGCTGAGATGGGAAGTTGTAGGCAGTCTGTGTACTTGGGGGCAGCAATTGAGCACAGCTGAGTAAACTGGTCAGATGGTGAGGGATGGTGCTGCTCAGATGGTGAGGGATGGTGATCTGTGCAAGGTGAAGATTGCAGGTGCAGGGCCGCTCTTCTGTGGGTCATCTGGGAGGGCCAGGCTAATGAAAGAGGGATTTGAGCAGGGCCTGGAGGGGGTCCCGAGTGAGGACATGGCTCTTCGTGGGAAGACCAGCAGGCAGTAGGAAGAGTGTGCAGGTGGTCGAGGGGAGGCCTTATGTGGCGGATGTTTAAGGATCAGATGAAGTGCCAGGAGGTGTGGGCAGGGGTGAGGCCTGCAAGGGCCAGTACAGGGAGGAGAAGGAGCCAGACAGCCCCTGCCTGCAGGCCACCCCAAGTAGCTCAGCTTGGTCAGGAAATGCCCTGTCGCCTCCTTTCTCTTAGTATTTTACCACTTTTTAATACACCTTTAAAGAAAGTACATTTATATTTGTAAATAACCTTAAAAAAAGAACTTTGCAATTTTCCCACTCCCACAAAAAAACCTACTCTTCAGTGTAAAATAAGTCCCATCCTTGCCACTAAGTGGCTCACCTAGAATCAGTGAATATTTCTAGTTCATGCTTTACACATCTGCTCAAATGACCCTCACAACAACCCTGTGAGCCAGTGTTACTATGCCCATTTAACAGGTAAGGAAACTGAGAGGCAGAGAGGTGAAGGGCAAGGACAAGGTCACACGGCTTGCAAAAGGCAGACAGGACTTAGGCCTGGGTTTTCCTGACTCCAGGTTGTTCCCTCCACCCTGGCTGATGACGTCGAGTCCCGGAGCCTTTGACCTCCGACAGCCTCCGCCTCCCCTCCTCTGTCTGCCTCCAGCATCCGTTTCTGTTGCTGATGTCGGTGTCTGAGATGCAGGCATCTCCCTAACTTGCCAGGCTTGATGAAGCTCAGTGGATTTCTTTTAGTGATGATGGACATAATTAATTTAGCAGAGGAGATGCCTCATTGCTGCCAGTGTCAAATAAAAACGAGAAGGAAGACAGGTTGCACTCTAGCTCTCAACACGATGATGAGCTCAGTCAGCCAGAGGGTCAAGTATTCTTGGAAGAGGGAGGACCCCAGCTGAGGGCCTGGTTGGTTCTTAGGGATGCCTCACATGCACCTTGTCCTAAGCAGCAAGCAATGATGACAGCAGGCACGGAGGCTGGGCCATGGAAAGTGAGTGCTCAAACCAGGCAGGTGAAAACATTCCTGAGAATATGTCAGTAAGTGGCATGCCATTCATTGGTTCTCAAACTTCAGCGTCTATATAGATAATCTAGAAGGCATGCTTAAAAAAATCCAGATGCCTTCACCACATCCCCAGAAGTTTAAATTCGTCTCTTTGGAGAGGGTCTTGGGATCCTGATTTTTATCAGTCGTTCCACATGATTCTGGTGCAGAAGGTTCCAGAAACATCAGCACAGGCGTTATGTGCATGAGCTCTGGAGTTTTTCAGTTGTGGTTTTGAAGCTGGTATGACTCAACACAAGAGATCTAGTCTCCTTAGTCTTTGCTTCTTCCTGCTGTGGAATAAGCTGTAATATACCCACCTCAGAGGGTTATTGAGGAACATATAGGACCATGTACATAACACTGCTTTAGTTTTGAATTGATGGGTTGCCAAGAGTAGGAGGCTCAGCCTCCAGGTGGAGGACCAGTCAGTGATACTTGAACATCAGTTGCTTGGGGCTCCAAGTCCAGCAGATGCCAACTCCATCAGCAGGACCAACCACTCAGTCCTTCAAGGTTCAGCTCGGACATCATTGCCTCCAAGGAGCCCTCCTATGGCTTTATGCCTTGAGCTCCCACTACCTGCTGCATCCCCTTCTATGGAAACATTTTTCACATTGCACCAAAACAGTCTGCTGCTATATTTCTCTCCCTGAGCTGGACTGTGAGCTCTTCAGTGGAAGAGACAGTCTTGCTCATCCTTGCTTCTCTAGGACCCAGCACATAGTGCATTTTGCATAGCTATAATCAGAACATCGAAGAAATCTTGTATTGCTTTTGCCTTCCCTCCACACAGTAAGCATTTGTCATGGTCTGAAGTCTTTATCCTTAGCATTTCTAAGGCTGTCTAATGTTCTATAGAAGTGTTGCTCTCTGAATGTTTGAACTATTTCCTTATTAAGAGTCCTCCTTTATTTGCTATTATAAATAATGTTGAGGAGAATCTTGTGTCCCTCCCTGGTTTGTACAATGGTCTGCTGCAGATTATCAAGAAAACCACTTGATTCTAATAGTAAATAATTTAAATAGATAATTGTAACAAGGTGGGATGCAATCCCCAACCACATAAAAAACTAGTCAACCTTACTAGGTATAAAATGCAAAATAAAATGATGCCTGATGTTTTATCTACTAAATTAGCAAACTTGAAAATAATGGTAATTTCAAGCACTGATAATGACATTAATAATTAGGTGCACTCGTTTAAACTTTGTCTTTGGGAGTGGAAATTAGCACTATTTGGCAATGGGTTTAAAAATTGGTAATCCCACCGCTTGGAACACCATGGTAAAGAAATGACTTCTTGTACAAATTGGAGGAAATCACAAGTCTGTTAATGGTTACTCATACTCTTTTGCAACAGAGTCATCTTCCCCGTAGAGAAGGCAGCTTCCATAGGATTCTAGCCCTGCATGGCATGAGTTCCAGACTGGAGGTGCAGGGAGAGATAAGAGCAGCCTCCATGAAGATGTGATTCTTGATCTGAGACTTGCCGGGTCAGCAGCTATTTGGCCAACAGAAGGGAGACTGGGAAAAGGGAGAGGTGGGTATCCCAGCATTTGTGAACGTGTATGTGCACATGCGGGTGTTTGTAGAAGGGTGAGTGAGTACTTGGGTGTGTCAAAACAAGAGGCTGGAGGGATTGCAGATCATGAATTCTGTGCCATGCTTGAGTGTCCCCTGAAGGTGATGGGGTGACACTGAATTAGAGAAGTGACATGGATTTTAGAAAGCTGTTACTGACTGCCGGATGAAGGATGGAGGCAGGGAAGCCAGGTAGGAGGCTGTCACAATAGCTTAGGGGAGAAATGTTGAAGGTGAGCCTGTGTGAAGGTGGGTTGGTTGGAGGGAAGAAGGAGGATTACAAAATTTTAGGAGCTCACCTCCACTTTTCTATATGACCCTCCTCCAGGCACCTTCCCTGGGGAAGGTTCCACTTCGCCGTGCCTCTTCCCGGTACACGGGGTCTCCTGGAAGCCTGTGGTGCCCATCAGCTCGCGCACGTTGCAAACTCTGCTAATGGCATGTTGGCTAATTGCATAATGCAGCTATCTGCCTGTGAATTGAGGCCCAAATGTTGTTCTTTGCAGGGTAATTATGCGGGATAAGTGAATGGCTGGAATATTTACAAGATTTTGTCCCTTGGTCGATTTCCTTTCTCAGAAGACAGCCGCTGTGTGGGGTAAAACATAAGATAGAAAATATCTCTGGGACTTGCGCAACATGGCCACAGGAAGCCTTGTGGTGTTTGAGAGAGGAACATGCAAAATATTAAGTTTGGGTAAAAAAGAGCATACAACTGTTCCATCCTTGAAATGCATATGTTCCACCGGATGACTGGCAGGGCTGGATTCGGCTCTTGCCTGTTTCCAGCCGAGGAGCGCGTCTCATTTCCAGCACTGGCATGTCAGGCTGGACGCAGGTCCGCACATGGTTCCTGGGGTTCGTGGCTGGGTGTTGGGTTTCTGCTGCATTGGATGTGAATCCTGAAGCATCCGTGGTTGTGACTTTGACCAAGTGATTTCCGTATTCTAGGCCTCGGTTTCCTCATCTGTGAAACGGGGAGAGCAATGTGTCTTTGGAGAGTTGTCATGGGGGGCGTCTCAGAGGTGAGGGAGGTAAAGGGTTCCCTATGAAGTACGGGATTGAGATGAGGCTTCTTTTCCTCCTGCTTCAGACCAAGGGCAAGCCCCGAGCTGGGCATTGTGGAGCTTCCTGGGGACCCAGGAAACCCTGACTAGTGTTGCCTGTTTCAGCCTCCTCCCCATTAACTCAGCTCAGCCGTGTTAGCTGGGAGCCTGGGTGGAAAAGAACTTTGTTGAAGGCCTTGCCCTCTTTCTGAGAAAAGGTGGTAAAAGTGGATCTGCTTTTCCTGCCTAGTGCCAAGCACAGTGGGAAAATTTTTTTTTTTTTTTGATATGGAGTCTCACTCTGTCGCCCAGGCTGGAGTGCAGTGGTGCGATCTCAGCTCACTACAAGCTCTGCCTCCTGGGTTCACACCATTCTCCTGCCTCAGCTTCCCAAGTAGCTGTGACTACAGGCACCCGCCACCATGCCTGGCTAATTTTAGTAGAGATGGGGTTTCATTGTGTTAGCCAGGATGGTCTTGATCTCCTGACCTTGTGATCCGCCCACCTTGGCCTCCCAAAGTGCTGGGATTACAGGCGTGAGCCACTGCGCCTGGTCGAGAAAATGTTTTTATTTTATTTTATTTTTATTTTTTTGAGACAGAGTCTCACTCTGTCACCCAGGCTGTAGTGCAGTGGCATGATCTCGGCTCATTGCACCTTCTGCCCCCAGGTTCAAGCAATCCTCCTACCTCAGCCTCCCCAAGTAGCTGGGACTACAGGCACCCGCCACCACGCCAATCTGATTTTTGTATTTTTTTGGGAGAGACGGGGTTTGAACTGGGCTTGAACTCCTAACCTCAAGTGATCCTCCTGCCTTGGCCTCCCAAAGTGCTGGGATTACAGGCATGAGCCACCATGCCTGGCCTCGAAAATGTTTTTAAGACACATATAACCCTTGGAAAGGATTTTCATCTTCATGCTTTGCAGAGGACATTAGACACTCAGAGAGGTTACATAACTTTCTTTGGGACACACAGCTCACAGGTGACAGGAGTTGGATTTGGACTCATCTCCAATACCTGCTCTCTCTGGGCTAGGCCAGGGTGCAGGAGGTTCCCTTTGCCTTTTGATGGGTGTGAGTAGGAGGTGTTTGTTTTTCCTTCTCAAACTCCAACTGTGGCCCTTAGCTGTTGGGGAGGTCAGATGAAAGCTGTCTTTGTCCTTGGCCTTCTTCAAACAGGTTCTGGTCTTTGCATCTGAGTGGCTTTTCTGCAAAGTGGATCTGACTTCTTGAAAAGGCACCATCCACCCCCAGCTGCCCTCCCCCAGCCTCCCTGCTGTGGGAACCTCCCATGCCATGTTCTCCTGGCCAGCAGCCGCCTTCCCTAGCCTCGTGAGTCCCTGCTCTCCCTTAATGATAGGGATGTGGGCTCCCCAAAGCTCACAACACAGGGAGGAGGTCTTGGCCTGGTCACCTAGTGCCTGCGTGCCTCCAGGCAAGCTCTCCATCCTCTCGGTGCCTCGGTGTCCTGAACTGTCAAGTGGGTGTCATATGGCATGTTCCTCTAAGGGCAGAGGTTGGTGGAGATGAAACACAATAATGAACATCAAGTGCCTGGCTTGTGGGAAGTGGTTATCTCAGGCCTTGCTGTCATTGTCACATCTCATGAGTGATGGAGCCTGGTGCAGTGGGCAGAGTCCAGAGGGGTTAGACAGAACTGGGTTCTCCACTCACCTCCCCTGATCAGCTGCCTGGCCTTGGGCAATTGCTCCATTTCAGGGGACATTCATTGGGGGGTGCTGAGTTGAGAAAGGAAGAGCTCCGGGAGCTCAGGGTGAACTCAGACACCCATCCTAACTGCTGTGTAGTGACATGGGTTATAAATAGTTTAGTGTGGCCAACATTTGTTGAGTGCCTACCTCGTGCAGGCACTGGGTAAGGACAGGATGCAAGCAGAGTTCTCAAATGCAGTGGTTTACAGTCGAAGCAGACAACGTGCACACCACGGCCTGCCGTACAGCGGGTGTTTGGAAATAGACAAATTCAGCTTCTCTGCTCTCGCAAGTTGTGACCTACTGCCTTCCTATCCAACAAGTCCTGGCCTTCCCGACACTGAGCCTTCCTGATCGCTTCCTGACTGATGCTGTCATGTAAAGTTAGGTCTGGTGATTCTGGCAGCACATCGTGGCTAAGCTCATCCCAGGCGCTTGGCCCTGATCATTCCTGTGCCACCCTCACTGCCCGGCACTTAGAGGCTATGTGGAGCCATGGGCAGGGTCCAGGCAGATACAGGACAAGGGCTTGGCTGTACTCACTGTCCTCTGCTCGGTGCCTGGCGCAGGCCCTGGCACACTGGGGGCCCTGGCAAGTTGGTCTTGTGTAGTGATTCCTGCTCTTGGTGGCTTCCTTTGCTCTGTATGCTCAGCCCGCAGTGTGTAACAGTGAATGAACTTGAGCTGGTGAGTGAATGTCAACTCCTATTTATCTCCCCAAAACAAACAAAAATATTTTTTTGAGTGCAGTTTGGAAACTCCTGAGGTTGTCAGGTTAAAAAAAGAAAGAATGGAGATGTGCTTTGTGGAATGTCGTGAAACATCACTGGCCTTTTAAACTTAACATGACTCAATGTGCCCAGTGAACTTGGTTGGGTTAGGTAATAAACTAGCACAATAAAAGTCAAAAGTTGGCCAGGTGCGGTGGCTGATGCCTGTAATCCCAGCACTTTGGGAGGCTCGGGCGGGTGGATCACTTGAGGTCAGGAGTTCTAGAGCAGCCTGACCAACATGGTGAAACCCTGTCTCTACAAAAAATACAAAAAATTAACTGGGTGCCGTGGTGCACTCCTATAGTCCTAGCTACTTGGGAGGCTGAGGCAGGAGAATTGCTTGAACCCAGGAGGCAGAGGTTGCAGTGAGCCAAGATCATGCCATTGCATTCCAGCCTGGGCAACAAGAGGGAAACTCCATCTCAAACAAACAAACAAACAAACAAACACCTCAAACGTTTAAGAAACATGGAGGAGAGGAAGCACTTGAAACTAAAAATTCTTTATATGAATGGTGTGTGTGTGTGTGTACGTGTGAGCACATGATGAAAGGCCTTTTATTGTGGTGGAGCATGTTGGACCGGGGGCAGCCTGTTCCAGATATGTAGCATGTGCTCAATAATTGCTCTTGGATTAGATCAAGTGAAGCTCGCTGCTTCACATCCCACTTTTCTTTGCCAGGGTGTATTATTTGAAAATTGCTGGCCAGCAGAGGGAAAACACCTCAATGGTCAGACTGAGTTGGTTTAAAAATCCATTAGCAATTAGTCTGCCCTCAGTATGTGGTATTCCTGGGTTTATTCACCCTTTGGTTTGCTCAGTAGTCTCCTCTCCTAGCTGCAGCCCTGAACAGGGTGTATACAAAGGTGACAGGCAAGTTTGGGTTTCTGGGTGTGTAAGTTCCTTGGGCTGCCATGACCTAGTACCATAAACTGGGGCTTCAACAAGAGATATTTATTCCTCACAGTCTGGAGGCTGGAAGTCCAAGATCAAAGTGTTGGCAGGGTTGGTTCCTTCTGAGGCTGTGAGGGAGAATCTGTTCCAGGCCTCTCTGTGTGTCTTGTAGATGGCAGTCCCCATCCTCATGTGGCTTTCTCCCTGTGTGTGTCTGTCCCCAAGTTTCTCCTCCTTATAAGGACACTAGTCATACTGGATTAGGGCCCACCCTAATTCCCTCATTTTAATTATTAACTTTGTAAAGACTCTGTCTCCAAAGAAGGTCACATTCTGAGGTGCTGGGGTAAGACTTTCCCTATGAATTTTTGGGGATGCAATTCAACCCATGACATAAAGGCTCCCAGGCCCAGCGGGGAGGCAGGAAGTCCATGGACCACTGCAAAGGAGTGGGAGCGAGGTACCTTGGAAGAAGAGAAGTAGTGGCTGAATCTGCTCAGGAAGATCTGAGAAGCCTTTATGGGAAGCCAGCCACATGCAGGTGGGAGGGAAGGACTGAGCTGGAGTTTGCTAGAGTGGGGAGGTGGGTGGACGGAGGACACTCTCTGGCTGACCATGTGCCGGGTTCAGGAAGTATGGCTGACCTAGAAGGCTGCCACAGTGCCCTGACCGGGCCATGGGTGCCATGTGGACATTGGGGGAGAGGAGCTGCAGGCAGGCTGGGGCCCACAGTGCAGCTTGGGCTCCAGCCTGAAGGCTGCTTGAGTCTGAACGCCATGCAGCCTAGAAAGGTTTTGCCCAGGGCAGGAACAAGATCAGATCTGGGCTTAAAAAAATTCATTCACATTCACTCATTTGACAAATATGTGTTGGTTGGTTCTTTATTGAGGGATCTTGGGCCCTGGAGTCATTCTTCCGTTGATGAGCTAAGTGACCTCAACTAAGTCATATAATCTCTTTAGACTGTAGAATTGGGACTTAATAGCAATGCCTGCCTCCTAGAGTTCTGGGATGAGGAGGTGTCATAAGGGACTTGAAAACTCAGCTGAGAGCCTGCTGTAGAGTTCAGTGTTCAAGAAATATGAGCTACTAGGATGGAGGAGACAAGAGAAGGATAAGGAGAAAGTTGAAAAGAGAAAGGAAGAAAAGGAGGAGGGGGAGAGCCGGTCAGATACAAACCCAAGAACCGTGCACTGAGGGAAGGACAGGGAGGAAGACCAGGGGGTCTCTGAGCATAGGCCATCCAACCCAGGGAGGCCTGACCTATCCGTGCTGGATGTAAGCATGGAGAGAGAGTCGGGGAGCCTGCAAGGGGAGCTGGGGTGAGGCCAGGAGGAGCTGAGTGTCCTCCAGGGGCTTGAGTGATGCATTGGGTGTTGGCATCTTTCTCTGAGCAGGCACTTCCCTACCTGTGGCCAGCAGACAGCCACTGGGTGAAGGGAAGGGCTGTTTCTATATTTCTGGTGTGCACACACAGATGATAGTTCCTGCAGATAAGCTGTCCCTGGAAGCCTGGTCTGTCCCCTTGGCTGCTGTTGGTAGAATGGATTGGGTTTTGGGTGCTCTCCGAGGTAGTGTCCTCTGGGTGCTGGCACCAGCCTTGCCTTGCTCAGTTTAGGAGTTGCCATGCTTCATGGTGCAGGCAGTGTATATTTTCTTGGGGCCTTTCAATGGTCCCTGTCGCTCTGCAGAAGGACTCAGAAATGTGTTGAGAAGTGGGATCCAGCTCTGCTTGAAGCCTAGTCCTCCTGAACCTGAACTGACTCATCTGTGAAATGGGGCCTCATAGACCCAAGGCTGGTGTGTCTGCTGTATGCTTTCTGACTGGAAGTTGCCTGTGCTGTTCCGATTCTTACAGGCATCTCAGGTTGTTGTGGGGGAAAGGAAATGATGACCATGAGCGATGGTGGGCTGGCAAGCATGTAACAACCAGGTATCTGAAAAAAATTCTGGTTTGTAATGTTTGCCAATTTCTTTGGTGTAAATACTTCCACCGTGGCCAATTTCAAGCCACCAAAGGATGTCACTGAACCCTGAGTCAGGAGCTCCTGAGACGTGCCGTTGCTGCATCTGGGAGCAGACACAGCACACAGTCATTGGGGGCCATTAATTATTGTCATTATTTTTATCTTAGAGGGCTGGAAATGTCACGCTGATCTGCCGAGTGAAAGAAGTCAGCAAACATATTGGAAGCAGATAGTATGGTTTGCTTCCAAACTAAGCCAAGCTAAGAACATTCACATACACTATCTTGTTCAGTCCTCACATTCTTTTTTTTTTTTTTTTTTTTGAGATGGCGTTTTGCTCTTGTTGCCCAGGCTGGAGTGCAATGGCACGATCTCAGCTCACTGCAATCTCTGCCTCCTGGGTTCAAGTGATTCTCTTGCCTCAGCCTCCTGAGTAGCTGGGATTACAGGCTCCCGCCACCATGCCTGGCTAATTTTTGTATTTTTAGTAGAGATGGAGTTTCACCATGTTGGCCAGGCTGGTCTCAAACTCCTGACCTCAGGTGATCCGCCCGCCTTGGCCTCCTGAAGTGCTGGGATTATAGGCGTGAGCCACTGCACCCGGGCAGTTCTCGTATACTTCCATAGCATAGAGATTTTACTCTCGTTCTGTAGATGAAGAAACTGAGGCTCAGAGAGCTTAACCAACTTGTGTAAGTCCCCAGTCAATAAGTGGCAGATGGGACCTTGAACCATGAGGAGGAGGAAAGTGGTCAGTAGTAATATTAATAGAAAACCTTCACTGAATATTTGTCATGTGTCAGGGACACTCCCTCATAAAATGCTCACAACAGAATTACTTACAAGTTGGACATGATACTCTGCCCAAAATAAAGATGATTCAGCAGAGGCTCAGAGAGGTTAAGGAACTCACCCTAGGTCACACAGCTAGAGAGTGGTAAAGCTGTAACTTGAGCCCAGGTCTTTCTGCTTCTAACACTCAGATTGCCGCACCACCCTTGTACTGCGGTGATCACATTATGTCTTCTACAGTCTGCTATTGGTAAAGATCTCTATTTTTAGTCCCCAGACTTATATAAAATATCAATTCCATTTTGGATGCCCCTCCAAGTGCACATGGGTATGAAGAAATGCCTGACACAGATGGTGCAGGAGAACATGGGGCTGCCAGGGGCTGGGCCACTGTCAGTGTCCATGGCCTTGGGCAAGTCTCAGCCTGTCCTTGCATCTGTTGACACAGAGGCTGGGCCTCTAGGAGAGGCTGGTGGTGAGCCTCCAGTTCTATCGTCCCCATCAGCCTGGGGCAGTCACTGACATCAGCGATACCTGCAGAGAGAGCCACTGAGTGAGCGTCTGTCCCCTGGGAGTCGTTGCTGGTGGCTGGTGAAGAGAGAGGATGGGGCCTTGGAGAGACTGCATTTGGGAGCCTTTCCTTCACCATCTCAGAAGAGGAAGTATCACAGGGCACCTGGCAGGTGAATGGCCAATGAAAAAAGAGTTTTGTAGAAAGTTTCCCATGTTCTGCAAGACTCTGGCTGAAGGAGGGTAAAACAGTGGGGCTGGGCTGGGGCTGGACTGGGCTGGGCTGGGGCTGGACTGGGCTGGGCTGGGCTGAACTGAGCTGAGCTGGGCTGGAGTTAGGGCTGGGCTGGGTAGGGTTGGGGCTGGGCTGGGGCTGGACTGGGCTGGGCTGGGCTGAACTGAGCTGAGCTGGGCTGGGGTTAGGGTCGGGCTGGGTAGGGTTGGGGCTGGGCTGGGGTGAGCTGGGACTGGGCTGGGCTGGACTGGGCTGGGCTGGGCTGGGCTGGGCTAGGGCTGGACTGGGCTGGACTGGGCTGGGTTGGGTTGAGGTTGGGCTGGGGCTGGGCTGGGCTGGGGCTGGTCTCATCTGGCCTGGGCTGGGCTAAGCTGGGCTGGGTTGAGCTGGGCTAGGTCTGGTCTGATCTGGCCTGGTCTGGTCTGGGGCTGAGGCTGGGTTGAGGCTGAGCTGATCCGAACTGAGCTGAGCTGGGCTGGGGTTAGGGCTAGGCTGGGCTGGGTTGGGTTGGGGCTGGGCTGGGGTGAGCTGGGGCTGGGCTAGACTGGACTGGGCTGGGCTGGACTGGGCTAGGTCTGGTCTGATCTGGCCTGGTCTGGGGCTGAGGCTGGGTTGGGGCTGAGCTGATCTGATCTGTTCTGGGCTGAGGCTGAGGCTGGGACTTGGCTGGGCTGGGCTGGGTTGGGTTGGGGCTAGGCTGGGGCTGGGGCTGAGCTGGGCTGGGTCTGAGCTGGTCTGGTCTGGGCTGGGCTGGTCTGGGCTGGACTGGTCTGGTCTGGGCTGGTCTGGTCTGGTCTGGACTAGGCTGATCTGGGCTGGCCTGGTCTGGTCTGGACTGGGCTGGGTTGGGCTGGGGTACTGCTGGGATCCAAACTGTGTCTGCTCTGCCAGAGGCGAGAGGTGGGTAGTTGTTTAGGGAGGTGGGGCTGGGAGTGGGGCTCCAGGGGTCTTGCGAAGGGGAATGAACACAGGCCTTGGAGGCAGAGACCTGGGGTCTTGGCAACTGTGATCAAGTTACTTTACTGCCTAGAGCCTCAGCCTGCCCATTGGTAGAGTAGTTGTGATAGTACAGCCCCCAGAGTGGAGGCTGAGGTAAGGAATAGACACAGAACCTGGTATACAGGAGGCGCTCAGTGGACAGCTATTGTCTCCCTCTCCATTGAAGTCCCTATCACATCTCTCTTTGCAAATGGTCATGGACTAAGGCTATTATTTGATATTCCCTGTGCTCCTCTAGCCCCAAGTCCAGGGAGGGCACTGGCAGGTGGTCCTGGGACCGCCTCTCCTCCTGGGAAGCCCCGCGTGTTTCCAGGCTCTGGAGCAAGCCTCCCAGAGCTGGAAGGTGCCGTTGTGTACGTGGGCCGCCGCCCTCCACCGCCCTCCGCCGCCAGGGCTCTGCAGACGCTGGCTCCCAGGAGCCGGGACAAAGCCCTATTATGCAGGGTGCTCACACTCACGTCTGAAGTGTGTGAACCTGCCGACCCGCCCACCCAGCCCACAGAGGCTAGAGTGGCTCTGCCCAGCCATTGTTCCCACAGGGTAAGGGAGGTCACCCGGGGTGAGGCCGCCCAGGGCGTCTTTTGAGGCTGCGGAGGATGAACCCTCTTTTGCTGGGATGGGAATAGCTGTTCTCTGTCTTCCTCTTGCTGTAGTCATGGTTGAAGGTGGCAGGCTCCGATCTGGAAGGAAGGATGCCCAGGCTCTGTTTAGCACCGGGAGGTGGGGATGCCGGGTCCCAGGGTTGCTTTTGGAACGGAGTAGGTGTACGGCTGGAGGATGCGGAACTTGCCGGAGCAGCAGAGGGGTAAACCACATCCACTCATCCCGTCAGTAACTATTTGTTGAGAGCTCACGATGGGCCAGGCACTGTGGATGCAGTAAGAACAGATAAAAATCTCCACTCTCACGGAGGCTGTCTTCCAGGGAGGACTTCTGGAAGACCTCACCTGGCCTTTTCTGGCTTTCCAACTCTATGAAATGATTCACTTTTCCACTCGACACTTACTAAGCGTGAGGGATATTCATTCATTCATTCATCCACTCATCTATCCATTCATTCATTCAACAAATGCTTATTGAGCAGCACCTACTATGAGCCGCACCCTTCGTTAGCAATCAGGATGTCTTAGCTTTGGTTGTCCCAGACAAATCCTGAGACAAGGACTCCTGTGTTGGGTGGTTTATTAGGATGCGCTTCTAGAAGAAACCAGTAAGGGGTGGAGGTAGGGGGTGAAGAAGAGGTCAGAGGACTCAGCCACAGAGAGTGAGATTTCAGGGACACTTCCAGCCTCAGCCTGATCTCCTGGGGGAGCTCTGGGGGTATAAATTGTAAATTGTGCCTCAGAGCTTGTCCCGAGTTTAGGCAAGGAGCTGGAGGCCCCAGGGCCTCACCAGGGCTCTTAAACTTGTGGGCGCTTGGGCTCTCTGAATGCAGCTAGGGTAGCTCAGGTAGCCCAGGCCTGTCCTTTACAGGAAAGGGAGTCACAGGCGTAGCTGGATAGAGGCGAAAGTGGTAGAGGCCATAGGGCCAGGAAAGGCTCACCCAGAAAAGTGAAATGAAAAGTGCCCCCAAGCTGGAGCCAGGCTTGCCCAGGATGGAGCCTTGGCAGAACAAGGAGGTGGGGACAGGTGAGTCAAGCAGTCCCTAGAGGCCCTGCCTCCTTTATCCCCCAGCCTAGGGAAAGAGGCATCAGGGAGGTCTTCTTGGAGGAAGTGACCCTATGGGTGCAGTGGGTGCAGAAGGGTTGCTATACAAATACACACACACATACACACACGTACACGCAAAAGCATGCAGAAACTTGTGGCAGGGTTGGGATTTGAACCTAGGTCTGCTGATTGTAAAACCTGTGTTTATTTCATTTTGCTTTTCTCTACATTAACATTTTTTCACCCAAGGTCATGGTTTCATAGAGTGGGTTGAAGGCATTTTAGCGGTCCTCGCAGCCAGCTCCTTTGGGTTTCAGGTTGGGGAGCTGAGTCTCGGAGAGGGGCGATGGCTTCCTAGTGTCACACAGTGGTTTAGCGCCCGAACCCTGGCCTCAGAGCCCAGCCCCAGACTTGCCAAGCCTCAGTTCCCGCTGACTCTTGCATCATGGGATTTTGGGCTCTGTGAGTCTGCAGTACAGACAGGACAGGCTACGTCCTTCCAGGAAAGGCCTGGAGGTTATTTGGATGCAAAGATGAAGAAAGGCTAATGGGATAAGGAGACAGCGTTTGTCTGTCTCCTGCAGCAGAGCAGTGGGGATTTACCCAGTGGGAACAGGTAATCCTGGTAGGGGTGGATTTACAAAGTCCATTTTGTTCATGTTAACTAGTAAATTGGCTTAAGGCTTGCAGTTCGGCCATTCACCATCCTGGAGACTGGCATGAAAGGTGAAAACAACCTTTCTAAGCCCCTTCATACCCATCCCACCACTTTTAGGGGTGGAGAGTGAAGATCGTTTGAAAGAAACTTCAGCTAGAAAATAAGTCTGTGCTCCTCAGCTTCGCCTGGGGTGCATTTCTTATCTGTGAGTAATGACTTTTTCACAATCCACCTTTTATACTCATTTCAATAATGTGCCTTGGGAAGCCAAGGTTCTCTTAAAGGAGAAGGCCTTATTTATTTCCTGGTCTGGTTTGGGAGTGACGCAACTGAGCCAGAGTCCAGGTAAACCTTGGAAGAGTCATCCTCCAACCCACTCTCCCAGCCCTGAAAAATTAAACCAAGGATATGTCCCTTCAATCTTGACCAGAAAACCGAACAGAACAAAAAGCCCAAAGCTCCAAGCCCCAACGATTTCAAAGCAAACACAGCTTCAGGGGCTTTTGAAGGTGGAAGGTGAAAGCCTCAGACAGCAAAATACACTATATGTGGTGGTTGCCTTTGGTCACAGCTGCTGGCCGGCGATTCTGGGACAGGTGGTCACAGGGTGGGCTAGCAGAGCTGGCTGGCAACAGCCTGGTTCCTGCCACAGCAGACTGAGATGCTGACCTGTCCCTCGATCTCATGTCCCTGTGGTATTCCCAGTGTCCATCTGCCTCCCTCTTCAGATGGGTGGGACATTTCCTGATTCTCTGCAGCTTGCTGATGGAGAGGCGGTGCCTCTTAAGCAAGGTATTAACCTGTATTGACATACTCCACAGGGACTTTATATGCATTGTTGCAATTCATTAATAAGAGATGGTTACTTATTTACTTATTTTCTAGGTTTGTAGGAAATGAAGGCTGGGAGAGGCAAAGCCAGTTGGCTCAAGGTCACATCCGTGAACATTTCTCTAAAGTTCTGCTTTCCAGACCACAGCAAGTCAGCAAGATCAAGACAGTCTTAGAGTAAGTTCTTGACAAAAAGAATAAACCTCCGTCTCACCCACTCTCTTCCTCTTGTCCTTCCACGGCAGAGTTTGGGGTTGGTTTTCACCACAATCATTGATCTTATACTTTTTTGCTTTTTGAAAATATCTGTAGGTGTGGGTCAGGCATAGTAGCGGAGTGAGGATGTATATATATATAAAATATATATAATATATATAATATTTTTTGGTTGGAGGGTGTGTGTCCAGATATTAACTTCTAATCCTCTCCCAGGAAGGAGATAAACAGTCCCCCAGGACTCACACGGAATATTTTTTAGCGTCTTGCACTTTTGGTAAGTGACAGTTTTGCAAATTGCGGGTAAAGAACTTAAATGTCTAATTAAATCCTGAAGATGTACAGGAGTTTGAAACGAGTGATTGATGCTCACGGAGGTGCGGCTTCCTGACAGAGGCTGCCTGACAGGGACTGCAAAGCCCGTTCAGCAACTGATGTCTTGTTGTGATCCATGTTGTCATTTTTTCATTACTGATTAAAATTAAAAATCTGCTTGGCAAATCCATTGTAAAAATTTCCTTCATGAGCATCGACGGGTACAAATTATTTTGTCAATCGTCTGGCAATCAAAATGGGGCTGGAGACGGTTTCTAGCCCACACTTCTTTATTATCTCCCTCTCGCTCACGCCAGTGACTTTTCACAACAAAGTTTTAAAAAGCGTAGGTAGCAGGCTTGGCAGCGCTTAAAAATTAAAGATTCCTCTCTATTTTTTAATGAAATGTTCTGTTTGTGTGCACCCCCTCTCCCCACTGAGAGCGGAGGGGAAGGTTCGTGGTGGGAGAGTCAGTCTGCGCTCTGTAATTGTCTAATGCTGTGTAATGACAGGTGAATAATAGTAATAAAAGCCTTTATTAGGATAAAAATCTGTTTTGAGAATGGAAGCGTAAATTGTCTAAAACCGCGAGGCAGAAAAGAAATCTCGCTAACCTGCAAACCGAGTGGAAAATATTTACAGCAACTTCACTAGGAGATGGTTTTTGACTTGGTATCCACGTGTCATGTGGAGGATGAGGGAGGCGTGGGAAGGGAGGACATGCAGGTGGCGTGGAGCTGTGCATGGTGTCCTGGGAGACGGAAGACCTGGATTCCAGGCTTAGCTCTGTGCTGTGTGCCCTGGCCAGGTCAGTTCCCCTCCCTGGATCCTAGGTTCCTATCTTGCAAGTAAAGTGATCGGCTCACTTAGCCAGTTCCTGCATCCTCTCCGACACACACTCTGCACATGTATTTATTCATCTGAAGCCTGGAAGTCAGCAGGCATTTAAAGATCCTCAAGATTCATCCTCTCATGCATTCTGTGGTGCGGGAAAGAGACCATCCCTGAGTCTGGAGCCTGAAGTGCTGGGCTGGAGCCTGGTCAGCCACGGATGTGTTGTGTGTCTTGGGGAGTTTACTCATGTCTTTGAGCCTTAGTCCCCTGAGTCTATGAGCAAACAGCCGAGGCACACCCAACACCATGCCTACCACATGGTAGGCACTGAATCTATGAAAAAAAAATCAAAAAAATCACACTCAGGCATACAAAAAAATCTTTGAAGGCCTCTGAGTAGGAAGACTGTATGTGAGTGAGTGTTTCCCAGGGCCCCAGACCCTCAAAGCTCCCATAGGTGACTCCAACATGCCACTGGGTGCTTGTATTCTACTCAGTGGAGTTGAAGGCATCTGCTCTTGGCTGTCAGTATCTCCAGGGCAAGAATTGATCGCATCTATTTCTGGGTCCCCACAGCCCAGCCCATTGCCTTGCACCAACTAGGTGCTTTGCATATGATTTGGAATAAGGAATGAATGCCTGATGGAAGACACTAGGAGGGAACACAGGAGCATGAACCTCCCTGAAGGAGGCTTGAACCCAGTGCCTGGGCTGGGATCTCCACAGCACCCAGTTCTGATCCTCATAAGCATCCCTTCCAACTGACACGAGGGTCTGTATTCCAGGAGGGGACACTAGGCTCTTTCTGTGGTTCTCAGATACATGAATGAATGGGGCTGCGAAAGGCGTGTTTAGTACCTTCTAGAACTGTAACTTAGACTTCGTTAAAAATATTTCATTTTGTGTGGAGTTGTTTGTTTATAATTTATGCACTTCATTTTTCCCTTTCTTGCTTATAAAAACCTAAAGGTTTCCAATTTTCCAGGAGAGGGAGAAAAAGAATATATTTCAAAGGGATTGAGACTGCAGGGTCATCTTTAATAAAAAACAATATACCTTCTGTCTTTTTATAGACTTGTCTGCTTATTAAATACCTTGAACAAATCACCACATGGAGAAAGATTTTGTAAACAATTGAAATCAAGAGGTTCAGAATTCCAAATCTACATCCTTTTATAACTGAATTGGAATATTTATATCTCTTCACACATAGTTGGCATGGATGCCTCATACAGAGAATAGGCATATTGGAAGATACAAATAAATTCACATTTTCCTCCCTCTATAACACAGCAGGAACAGGGCGATTGGGAATAAAGGCCATGGGTATTTGAATGGTTAAAAAAAATCCCTTTAATGATTGGGCAATTTTCTTTTGGATAATGGTTTATTCCATTTTATAAAATGATTTCCCCAAACCTATATTTTGTGGATATTTTGCTAATGTGCCAACCCGCAGCTGGAAGGATGGGAACGCTTTTTCTACACCCCTGAAATGTGAGCTTATGCATAAAGTGGCTGGTGAGAGTCCCACATCCAGGAACTCCAAGGGGCCAGGCTCTGTCCTCTTCACTTCTCAGTGAGGCTGATGCAGCAAGGCTGATGCAGACATTTGGGGGGTGTCAGCTGAGATTCTGTTGTCCATTTGCACGTCCACTCATTCACCTTATGGGCCCATCATTGTTGAACCAAGTTTAATTACATTAATATTCCCCCCATAAACACTCACCGAGGACCTTGTGTTGTATGCTGGCAGTGGGAGTCCAGAAATGAACCAGACTCATCCTTGGCCATGGAGGAACACCCAACCTAATTGGAAAGACAAAGGTGGAGAAGGAGAGAAGGCTGGGTAAGAGAAATTTAACAATAGGATATGGAGTGGGTCACTTTTGCATTCCATCCTAGTTGCAGAATCCATCAATAAACATTAATTCTAATTGATATCTATTGCATGACCTAGGGCTGGGGTCAGCTCACAGCCCTCTATCACATACCCCTTCTGTATCAGTGGCAGACATTACTAATTGATCATGGCACTCTTTTCACTTGAGCCAGGAGCAACCATCACCAGTCCATTGGAGTTGGCATGGGAGAGTCAGTCTCGGTGTTAGTTAGAATCTGCTCATTGGGAAGGGCCTTGAGTTAGAAGTCAGGAGACAGGCCAACTCTCTGGGTAACACAGGCAAGGCTCTATTAAATGAGAGGACGATAGCTGATCTTTAAAGCCCTTTCCAGCTCTGACATGTTAGCCACAAGCAGCTTGTCAAGGACATCTTTAAGTTGGCATGCATTGGTTGAGGACCTATTGTGTGTGGGGACATGAGAAGTATAAGACACAGCCATTAAAGAGATGGGCATGTCCTCAACCAATCCTAATAGCAGCCAGAATGTGAAAAAAAAAAAAAATAGAGGTTGGGTAAAGAACTCTGGGAGGTCAGGGAAGGAAAATGCCAGTGACAGGGAAGACTGGGAAGGCTTCACAGAGGAGCTGGTGTGAAAGCTAAGCCTCAGTGGATGAAAAGGAATCCAATAAGCAGAGATTTGATTTGCCATTAAAGTGAAGCAGTTCCTGCTCCTCCCTCCCAGCGCTTCCATTTCCATTTCTTCATCTGCAGAGTGGCATGAGGTTGACTACCCCAATCAAGATTGAACAAGGCAATAGCTGGAAATGTGCCTTGTAAATGATGATGTTTTATGCAAATGTCTATTAGTATTCTTAGTCCATTCATTAGCTCATTTTAGAATTGTTGAGCACCTACTCTATGCCAGGCCTTTCTCAGATGCTGGGGATAAGGAGGGGAATAGGACATGCTTCCCCTTCCCAGAAGTCTGCATTCTGGCTGGCATGCTAAATTTTGCTGGACATCCTAGGGTATGAGTGTACGAGTGTGACACTTTGAATTGTCTTTGGCAGTTGAGGAGATCACACGTGGTGAGTTTAACAAGCACGCGTCATGCAGTGCCTGCCTTAGTTTCTGGGATTTAGAGCAAATAACCATTTCTGGAAAACGGTTTGTCCTTAGGAGGTAGCTCTACTCTCCTGGAGACACCCCAGAATGGGTTTGCTGATGTGTAGGTGAGAATAAGAATCACCATCATCAAGACCAGGAACAGGAGCTCATGTGGGTGGAGGGCTTAACATTGCCCCTGTCTCAGTGGGGCAATCTGAAGTCCTGGATTTCCTGCCAGCGCAGGGAACCTCACCACCACAGCCCCGCCCGACTCTCCCAGAGGAGCCCACAAGTCTACTTTTACTGATGTTGGAACTAAGGGTTGCCAAGGTGAATGTCTGCCTCAAGGTCTCACAGCACATATGTGGCCCAGTGGCCATAGCTCCATGGAGCCCAGTTGAACAAGCCTGTCCCAGTCGGAATTGATTCCTGCACCAGCATGTTGCCTGTTTCTGAGCCTAGGCCTCATGGCAACAGTCAAGGGTGGTCAGGGTTAGGAGCGTGAGTTTGCAGCCAGACTGACATGGGCCAAGTCCTGGCTTCACCACTTATCGTGTGAGCCGGGTCATGTCACCTCCCTGAACCTCAGTTTCTTCATCTGTAGACTGGGATTTATGTGGCTGTAGGAATGATTGGTTAAAAGGAAGACGGAGGAGGCACTTGAGCAGAGGCTGAGAGTGAGACCCGTGCTCAGGGCAGTTTTTCAGCAGGGGCCTCTCAGCCTCCCAGGAAAAGCTGCTGGGCCATTTTATAATCCACCCCTGAAGCTGACATCTCTAGGCCTGAGCACACAGTGTCCCAAAACGCCCCCTCTGTCTCTGTTGGTGTTGATACATACTTGTCGTGGGCGATGTTCCCACTATCAGACATTTGGTGGAATCATGAACATTCATTCCCACCCCTCTTGATGCATTTTCATGTTTCTTCCCTAACAGGCCTGGGTGTGTCGGCTTTGGGGTCCCACCATCTTGGAGCCTGCGCTTCTGGTTTGCCTGGGAATGCAAGGTGTTTGGAGACTGCCCAAACACTTTTGGCAGGCCTGGTGAGAGTCCTGGGTGTTGGGGTGACCCTTGTTGCTGGAAAAAAAAAAAAAAGAAAAGGTCAAGGGCAAGAGTGAGGTCAGGGGCCTGTCCCCACCATGTGCCCATTGGCTTCTCTCTGCAGCCTCCTGTGCCAGTGAGGCTCCCATACTCTGGAGTGCTGGGTCTTATCCTACTACTTGTAACCCCATGCTCACAGTGAGCCTCTCTGAGCTTCAGTGTTTATGAAACAGGAACAATAAAAATCTCCACCCAGACATTAAATGATAGAATGGCACAATGCATGAAAACAGCTGTGCCCTGAGCTGGGGTCATGGTAGGAACTTGGGGAGAGTTGTAAGGTCTTGATGTCCGGAAATATGTGCCAGCTTCCAATTCTATGGTCTATGTCATCCCACTTAAAAAATCATAATAAGGCTTAGGGAGGGGAGTGCACAGGTGAGTGGAGCCAAAGCAATTTGCTTTATCTGCCAGTGTCCTCTTTCTGCCTCACCCACCTGAGCCCAGGTTCAAGGCTGCTGGGACCAGCAGAGGGCAATGCAGCATGCTGAAGATGGGTCTGAGGGTCTGACCAGAGACTTGGACTTTGGCCGGATAATCTGAGGCCTCGTGTCAGCCAACCGCAGCCCCGGGTTTTACCAGTGGCTTCCTTTAGACCCTCCCTCTGGAAATGCACATTGATTCCCAGTGGCTGGAAGCATCAAGCATGTATGGCCCCCAAACCTCAAAGGGGGTTTGGCAGCTGTGGCTTTTCTGGCAACAGAAGCTGTTGATTTATTTTCCAAGCCAATTGGCTAGTTGAGTATGCCAACTACAACCTGCTATTAGAAGTTCCTTGCTGTGGTCTGTGTGAAGGCCCCAGGGGAACAGCCCCACATGCGGCCATGTCCCAGGGTCTGTTCTTTCCTCCATCTGAACTCTCCCATCCCCTTGTCCATCCCCTTGGTCAGCATGGGGCTGGGGCAGGAGATACCTCAGGGGCTTCCATGAGAGCCTCTCTTACGCGCTGGACTGTGCAGACTCAGGGATATGCATTTCTGTTGATGTCATAGGCTGGGAACAGAGCTGCTGATTTGGGGTCCATGGATGGCAGTAGGCATTTGTGTCAGTCAGGTTAGGCTGGGTTATGCTGCAGTAACAAATAATTCCAATATCTTGATGGCTTAATCCAACATAGACTTACATCGTATGCATATTAAATCAACTGGGGGCTTGGCTGTGTTGCCCTCACTCAGGGACTCAGGCCAACAGAGCAACTGTCACCTGGAATGTCATCTATTGTCATTACAGGGTAAGTTGCACACTGGCTCATAAAGGTTCCACTGGAGAGTGACACACATTACTTCTGCTTACATTTCATTGGCCAAAGCCAGTTACATCGTCCACTTAACTTCAAGGCACCAGAAAAACACCTATTATGTTCTGAGAGAAGAGCTTGGAATATTGGTATACTGTGTACTCGTGACTACTACACCATTGATACGATTTGGCTCTGTGTCCCCACCCAAATCTCATCTTGAATTGTACTCCCATAATTCCCACATGTTGTGGGAGGGACCTGATGGAAGATAATTTCAATCATGGGCGATTTCCTCCATACTGTTCTCATGGTAATAAATAAGTCTCATGAGATCTGATGGTTTTATCAGGGGTCTCTGCTTTGCATCTTCCTCATTTTCTCTTGCCACCACCATGTAAGAAGTACCTTTCATCTCCTGCCACGATTCTGAGGCCTTCCCAGCCATTGGTACTGTAAGTCCGATTAAACCTCTTTTTCTTCCCCGTCTCGGATGTATCTTTATCAGCAGTGGGAAAACAGACTAATAAAACCATCTTGCTGGATCTCAGTTTATAACTTTAGGGGAGCTGTCTTTTCTCTCTGAGTCTCAAAGCACTGACAGGTAAAGGAGGGAACATAATGTTTATTCATTAGGTTAAGATGAAGGTTGGGATAATATATTTAAGAAATACTAAACACAGTGCTCATTTCCTTGTAGGTCATCTGTAAATTGATGAAGGAATACTTGGCATAGAGTGATGAGAAAAAAAATACCCCAGGACTTGGTTCAAGCCTTCCTGGGACTTATAGTGTAATGGTATGTATGTAATAGTCACATATATAGAGGGAAAAATGACCTTGACAGGTACTTTAAAGGGGGAATGAGGTACATTGATTGCAGAAACAGCTCTACTTGCCCATCATTTCCTGTATCCAAGCCCTTTGCAAAGTGACGTTGCAGTTCCTCCCATTAAGAGGTGGCTGCTATTTCTCTATCATTTGAATACAGGATGATCTGTGACTTGCTTTGTCCAATAGAGTGCAGAGAAAGTGATGCTGTGCCAGTTCTGATTCTAGGCCTCCAGAGGCCTTGCAGGCTACTGCCACCCCATGAGGATGTGGCCAGGCAGGCCTGCTGCAGAAAAGAGACCACAGAGAGTACAGTGGAGCCACATCAGCTGAAGTGTCATAGACCAGCCAAACCCCAAGCCAACTCAGCAGCGAGCTGTTCATGCAAGAGCCAGTCCAGCTGAGATCAGCTAAGCCTGGCCCAAATTGACAGAACTGCTCAGTCATGTTGCAGACAAACAGAAACCATGCATGGTTGTTGTGTTAAGTTTCAGGGTGGTTTTGTTACACAGCCTTATTGTGGCAATATATTGCAGATGCAGAGAGATCCATGCTGTTATGAGAATGTATAATCAGAGAATTTGACTCATCTTGGAGGCCAGGTGGGGAGTCCCTGAAAAAAATCAAGACTGAGCTAAGCCCTGGTGGAAGAGTAGATGAGGTGTTAACTAGGTGAAAGGTAGGCAAGCACGTTCCAGCAGAGAGGATGGTGTGGGTGCAAATGTACAGAGTGGGAGGTGTGCGGCCGATTCAGATGCCGAAAGGGGCCAGTGTGATGGGCGGCCACAGCAAGAATGTTGGTTCTCCATCCCAGGCCCCCATAAATAAGACTTTTCATTTCCAGAACGTCCCACTCAGCATGAGCAATATTAATGATGCACGTTCTTTAATGTGGCCAGGGCCCATGTGTACATAAGATGGGCCTTGAGGGCTTCTGCTTTCTTGGGTGCCCGGGGAAATCAGCAGGTGATCCTAGTGTTAGAACTGAAAGGGCTCTTAGAGGCCGTCTGGTACAACCTGTCCTTTAACAACTGGGAAACGGAGTCTGGTGAGAGATTGTGACTGGCCTAAAGTGTTCTAGGGAGGGCCAGGTATGTGTGAAACTACTCACTGCTTTTCTTCAAATGTAAGTCCCTGTATGACCAGGGTGAGTCTACAGGGCCCAGAGGACTCAATGAGCAGTTTCAAAGGAATGTCCACAGCAGTTGCAGATGAAACCATTACAGAGGGGAGGGATAGTTCTGTTTAAATATCTACCATATGTCAAGTGCTACGTGAGGAGCTTCATAAAGACCCTTTTATTTAATTCTTTTTGCAACTCTATGGGGTAGGTGGTTTTTGTTTTAATTTTATTTTATTCATTTGATACACAGGGGAACTAAAATCCAGAGAGATGAAATAATCTAAGTTTCTACAGCTAACAAGTCACAAGGATTTCCCTGCCTTCAAAGTCCATTTTTTCTTCACTCCAACAAGCTGCCTTATAAACCTCCTTCTTTTCTGATGGAATTGTTTGATGTTTTTGTTGACTGTGGGGGATATTAGATGTAGCAGATATTTATTATTTTTTGGTTAGTCAGCACTCAACCTTGATCTCTCCTTGGGAGCAATTTGCCATTGCAAGCCCTCCTGGGTGAGAGCTATTCCCGCAAACTCTTTTCCCCCATTGGGCTCTGCCTAAGCAATAGGGCAACCAGGCAGAAGACAGCAGTTACACAAAACATTCTGAAATTCATTCCAGTTGGTTTCTGTGATCTCATGCCTAGAAAATGTACACAATTCACTGAGCAACATAACTCACCTAGGCCCATGTACTTGGTGGAAGTCAGCCTTTGTATTTCTCTCGAAGTGGTTTAATTCTTAGTGGATGAACTATCAGTGTATAATTGGGAGTAGGTGGCGGAGTGTTTCTATGTAAAGAAGCCCAAACTGTTGTGAGATCTTCAGCTTCTAGGGTCAGATCAATGCAGCTTGACTCAGCTCAGTGGAGCCTAGCACAGTTTAGCACAATTAAATTCAGCTCAGTGGACCTCAGCTCATGTTACCTCAGCTGGGCTCAGCTCAACTCAGCTCAGAGCTCAGATCAGCTCAGCTTAGCTCAACATGCTGTCTTATCACCGCCCAGTTTGGCTCAATTCAACACCGCCCAGCGGTACTCAGCTTATTCAGTTCAATTGTACTCAACCTAATGCAGCTCAGTTGGCCACAGCTTTGTTCAGTCAATCACAGAGGCATTTATTGAGCACCAGAGTTGGACACTCTGAAGGCTGTTTCATCCAGGAACTCGTAATTTAGTCACTGAAATAGTTTGAATATAAGGAAGAATGTTTATAGTAATCCATAAGCGAAGACTATGAGAGCTGGATGGAAGAGACATCTACTCATCACTGAAGATGTTGAGAAAGCTTCTTGAAAGTCACGTTATTTCGGGTAAAATTTAATTTTGACTAATGATGAAGAGCTCGGGCAAGAAGGCAGTGCAGAAAGAGGAAATATCCTGATATTAGGCTGGAGCAAAAGTAATTGTGGCGGTTTTTGCCATTACTTTCGATGGTTTATACTGGTGCTTCTCTTTTTGTCATGCAGAACTCAAATTATTCTCTCATATTTTCCAGTTATTTATCTCTCTTTTTCCTGTATCCTGTGTGATTTCCCAATGTCTGCTTTAGAGTTCAATATTTTTGCTTCTATGTGTCTAGTCTTCTGTTTAATCTGCCTTTTGAACTTTTCTATTTTAATTATTACATTGTTAATTTCTAGAATCTCCTTTTAGTTCTCTTCAGATATGCCTTCTCTTTCACATACTATTTTGTTCTTGTATGTATTTCTTGGTTTGTATTTCTTCCTGTCTCTCTTCAAAGATTTTAAATATGCTTATTTTAAAGATTTTTTTCCCAAAATTTTCTTTTATTTCTAGTTCTTAAGGTGAACTCCTCTCCTTTGCTATGTCTTTTGATGGTACTATACCTTAGGGTGGTTTTTTTTTTTTTTTTTGCTTGGGTGGATTATAATATTTTATTGTGAGCTCATCTTCAGTGGGGGTAGCTTTCTCTAGAGCTTGGTTTTCTAGTTTTAGAGGTATCACTTCTGAGTAGTTTCACATTTGCCTCTGCTAGGATCCTGTGTGTTTTGTCAGTTCTGGACTAATTTAGAGTAATGTTTTAGCTTATAGTTTCATGGGTGAGCAATGCTTTCTGGTCCCTGGTTTTGTGCAGAGGCTCAGAGACATATCTCTGCCTCAGTTCAGCCCGAAGTCTCGTTTCCTCTCCTAGTCTCCAGTTCCTATAATCTAGTCCAATATCCTGTGAAGTGTTCATTTTCAGCTTTCATCAGTTACTCCAGTTTGAATTTTATCTTCACTTTGAGCTCCTGGAGATTTTTCTTTCCTTGCTTTTAAGCTTGGCTTTGTATTTGAAGAGTTTTCTGTTATATTGTATCCAATATTTTTATTTGTTGGGCTGGGGATGGGCAGAGTGGACAGTCTTTCTGTGCCAGCTCAGTCCACCATATGGACCGGGCATCTGAACATCCACATTATCATTACAAATATCTTTATTATCGTGATAGAAGCCTCATAAGTCACCAGAAATAAGACAATTGCTATAGAACCACTCTGTAAACTGTAAAGTTCTCTATCAATAGATGGTATAAGGTGCTCAATATCCATTCTTAAAGAAGGTATTTAGGAATACCATCTATTTATTGGACTGAGTGAGAGAGCTGCCTGTATTTGCCATCTCAGCTTTCTCATGTATCTAGGTCATCCATGTGACCTCCACTGGCCAGACCAATGGTCATCGGTCCTCTCTGTGCTCCTGTTTGCTCCTTTTCGAAACTCTTTCTTTTCAATGCTTCCAGGACATCACACTCTCTTATTCTCTCCCACTCCCTTACTGGCCGCTGTATCCACACTCCTTTATCCAACTTCTAAAGTTTGGGTGTTCCTGGGTTCTCTTTCCTTCTCTGGCCACCATCCATCCATGACCCCACCTCCAAGCTGTATCCTGAAGTTAATATGCTTCTCTCCAACTCCATCGTTCCCACAGCAGCCCATCATCTTTTGCCTGGACAGAGAAAGTCTCTTAACTGATCTGTGTTTCTTTCTATTATACTTATTTTGCTATTATCCTTTCCTCATCTAGCAAGCAGAATCAGAGCGCAGGTTAGACCCTGGAATTCCATAGCTGCAAACCCATCAATGACTTCCTGTTGGGCCTAGAATAAAGCCCAATGCAGCCCCTCATCATGCTTTTTAAGGCCTCACCCGATATGCCCCTGCATCTGTCTGTAGCTTCACCTCTTCCACGTCCTGGTGCTTCCACATGCCTAGAGGCCTGGCCCTCTCAGTTCCACTCCAGGGCCTTTGCATTTGCTAATCCTCCTGTCTGGATCACTTTTCACCCAGCCACTTTTCCATGTCTACTTCTTTCATTTCATTCAGCCTCAGTTTGAATGCCAGCTCCGCAGGGAGGCCTTTGCTGATTCCTGGTGCTGAAGTAGCACAACTCCTCCCTGCAGTCACTACTTTGCTCTTCAAGACATTGTTATCTAATATAATCTCATTTATTTCTTAACTTGCTCATGGCCTCCTCCCCCAGCAGGAAGAACGTGAGCTCCACTAGAACAAGGGCTGGGTCTGCCTTGTTCATTGTTGATTTCCAGCATTGAGAACCATGCCTGGTCCTTTGTCAGTTCTTAATTTTTTTTCTCCAACGTGGTGAATTGACTTTATGCTTTATGTGTGTTATCTCTTGCAAGTCTCTCAACCACCCTACAAAGCAGAAATTCCTGTGCCCATTATAAAGATGAGGAAAGTGAGAATCAGAGAAGCGCGATCCCCAAGGTGCTAGAGCCAGGAAGAGGCAGAGCCAGGCCGCAGGTTTTCCCGGCTGGATCCAATGTCCCTGCTCATTCTCTCGTATCAAATTGCCTCTTCTGAGCAGATTTGGGGTTTGGGTGCAGAGGTCAAGACACAAACAGTTGTTGAGTCGGGATGTCTCTTTTGTTTGAGAACAAAACCTTTTCTTAAAGCCAACGAGAAGAACATTCAAGTCTCCGACGTCCCGCGCCGGATGACATGCTTCCTTGAAAATGCCCACACAATGGTCGGCATTATGCACAGGCATTTTTTAAATCAACTCTGTTTTGGAGTCTTTCGAACCATAAAAAGATCAGTGTGAAACCACAGAACTTCTATGTTTCTTGCACTCTTCAAACTAAAGAAAAATAAGGTTCAGGGGGGAGGTGGTGGCTGGATTATTTGAGCCATATTTTGCAAACGCTAGCTTCTCTCGCACTCTGAGGCAGCTGGTGCCAAGTTGCAACTCGCCACAAATTTTTATGGTCCGAGTTATTAACCTTTGCAAACAGCTGCCTGCAGTGGAATTACTGACAGGGCCCAGATCCCTGGGCAGGAGTAGGGATCACTGCAGGGCCTACCAAATGCAGAGATTTCCGCCCTGGCTCTGGAGATGTCATCTGTCCTTTGACTGCACATGCTCACTTGTGCCGCAAACAATTTCCTTGTTCTCCCATTCACTTGAGAATTTTGGTAATTGGCACTAGCAATACATTGGCCCATAAGTTAGCCCCGAATGAGGGGAGTATGCATCTTGATTGCCTGCATTGCCTGGCAATAGTGTGGAGTCAGGCAAAAGGATTTCTGGTCTCATGGACTGGATCCCTGGCTTCAGTGACCAACTCACAACGCACAAGCATTAGCTGTGGGCCAATGCTTTATCTGGGGCCCATCCTCGGTTCCCTCGTCTGTAGAATGGGCCTTCTAATCTTGCCTTCTAGGCTGGGCATGAGGATGAAATGAGATGGAGTGTGGGAGACAGCATGAACTGCAGAGTTGGTGAGACCCAAGACTGGATCCCAACACCAGCTCCTACCAGCTGTGAGATCCTAGACTAAACTTCTCTTAGTCTGTGTTTTCCCATCTTCCTCACTGGGTTATGCAGAGGTTTAAATGAGATAATGCACATAAAACTTTTTGGCACAAACCCTGGCTCCTCGCTGTCAGTAAATAGAGATCATTTTTGTCTTGTTCCTGATAGCCAACTCCCCCAATAATGAATGGTACTGGGCATGTCCTGGAGGAGAATCAGCAGTATTTTGAAAGTGCTCTTAGGCCATCTGGCCAAGTTTTAAAGTTTTCTGGGTTGGTAATCATGATGAGGGTTGTGTGTATCTGTGTGTGTGTTTTACTTAAACTCTGAGAGATTGGGAAAAAAAAAAACAAAAAGAAAAAAAAAACCCTTTGTTCTGTGGAGAATGTGTTTCAGAGAAAAAGTCATCAGCCAAGAATATTCAGACCCTTTTGTTGTGTGTCGAAGAGATGATTATTTTGCAGGCTCTGGGGCACTTAAACTCTGTCCAGAAATTCCTTTGGTAAATAATAATAATAAAAAATATCCTTTGGAAATAATAGAGGGGATTTAGCAAATGCCTTTCTTTGAGGAATCTCAAAGGCGTTCATGTAATTTCAGGGCTTTAGTGATTTTCTTAAAAGGGTTTGACTTTCTTTCCTGCATCAGCCGGAGGCGTGTTCACAGGAACTGTAGAACTCTAGAGCTGGAATGGATCCTAGGGGTGATTTTGTCCAGCCTGTCTGCTATAGCAATAGGGGAAACTGAGGCACAGGTAAGTGATGACACAGCTGTGATACCAGGGCTCGAATGCAGGACTCCTAATAACCACCCAGCACTCTTTCTGACTCTGCAGGCTTCCTGACTTCTGTGAGTTCCACATTCTGCAAAAGGCATCTGAAGACTGACAGTAGATTGACATTTGACATGTGTTTGCTCACGCATCGTTGAGCTTTCACCTGTGTAAGTTTAACAGAAGCAGCCGGTGAACGATGAGAGTGTGGACTTCCCCCTGGGGCTCCTGTGCTGGGGCTGTGAGTGTCCAGCTAAACAGAGGACCACTTCTGGCTCTGGAGTCAGACTGGCTGCTCATTTGCTAGCTGTGTGGCCTTACGCAATTCACCCAAGCATGACGGATCTCTTTGCCTTACCTTTTTTTTTTTGAGACAGAGTCTCACTCTGTCACCCACTGGCACAATCTTGGCTCAGTGCAACCTGCAATCTCTGCCTCACGGGTTCAAGCGATTCTCCTGCCTCAGCCTTCCAAGTAGCTAGAATTACAGGCATGTGTCACCATCACACCTGACTCATTTTTGTATTTGTAGCAGAGACGGGATTTCACCATGTTGGCCAGACTGGTCTCAAACTCTTGACCTCAGGTGATCTGCCTGCCTCAACTTCCCAAAGTGCTGGGATTAAAGGCATGAGCCACAGCGCCCGCCCTGCCTTACCTTTAAAAGGCAATAACTAGTTACTTGGGTAGGATTTTTGGATAGACTTAAAAACCCACACACCGTGGTCCTCCAGCCCTAAAGCATGGGGTGTCATAGTCTGCACATGTCAAGCCTGTCTCTCCAGTTCAGGAAATGCCTGTCAGCAGACCATCTTATTTTTGCCTCATTCTCCATCGAGCCTGTTCATTCATTCATTCATTCATTCAGCAAACATCTTCTGAGCCCTACTGTGTGCTAGGCGTTGGGTGGACTTGGTAGCCAGGACAAAATGCGAATCCCCACATTATAGACCTTACTAAGGAAAAACAGAGCAACAAATCACGGCTGCCACCACCACAAAAATGTATAACTGTCTGGGTGACATAGGTTATGCTGCTGTAACAACTCCCGCAGTTCGTGGCTTAAACACAACATAAGCTTAGTTTTTTCTTTTACTTTAAGTTCTGGGACACATGTGCAGAACGTGCAGGTTTGTCACATAGGTATATGTGTGCCATGGTGGTTTGCTGCAACTATTGACCTGTCCTCTAAGTTGCCTCCCCTCACCCCCCACCCCCCAGCCGGCCCTGGTGTGTGTTGTTCCCCTCCGTGTGTCTGTGTTCTCATTGCTCAACTCCCACTTATAAGTGTGAACATGCGGTGTTTGGTTTCTGTTCTTGTGTTAGTTTTCTGCGGATGATGGCTTCCGGCTTCATCCATGTCCCTGCAAAGAATATGATCTTACTGCTTTTTATGGCTGCATAGTATTCTATGGTGTATATGTGCCACATTTTCTTTATCCCATCTATCATTGATGGGCATTTGGGTTGGTTCCATGTCTTTGCTGCTGTAAATAGTGCTGCAATAAACATACGCTTGCATGTGTCTTTACAGTAGAATGATTTATAATCCTTTAATGGGATTGTTGGGTCAAATGATGTTTCTTATTCTTGATTTTTGAGGAATCACCATATGGTCTTCCACAATGGTTGAACTAATTTACATTCCCACCAACAGTGTAAAAGCGTTCCTATTTCTCCACAGCCTCTCCAGCATCTATTGTTTCTTGACTTTTTAATAATCGCCATTTGGACTGGAGTGAGATGGTATCTCACTGTCGTTTTGATTTGCATTTCTCTGATGACCAGTGATGTTGAGCTTTTTTTCATGTGTTTCTTGGTCACATAAATGTCTTCTTTTGAGAAGTGTCTGTTCATATCCTTTGCCCACTCTTTGATGTGGTTGTTCGTTTTTTTTTATTTTTCCTTTGCTGCATGTCTGACACTGGTCAGCAGGAGGGCTCTGTTTGCCATACATACTCAGAAACCCTGGCTAGGCAGAATCGCCCCAACTGGGCCTTCATCATCACTGAGGCAGCAAAAAGGGAATATGAGAACTGTACATGAGTACATGGGTTGGAGAGCTTCCACCCAGAAGTGACACACTTTACTTCCACTCAGATTTCATTGGTCCGGGAAAGCTACACGGTCACAATTAGTTCAGAGGAGGTGGGGACATGCAATCCTACAATATACCTGGAAGGAGAGCTGGCATGTCTGTGAGCCTGAGTTTCCTCTTCTGAAAAAACAGGGGGTGGGGGAGGGCCAGCTGGCCTTTCCTTTCTGGCTGTGGCATCCAAGGTCTGAGCTCTGTGCATGCGAAGGCAGCGTCAGGTCCTGTCTCTTTGGGGTGGGAACAGAGCTCACTCCTGTTCACCTGCAGGGAGTTGGTGGAGAAGTGGGTGCAGCCAGGGTGTAGAACTAATTTGGGTTTCTGATTTCCAGAGAGATGCCTTTATTTTGGGCCTTCTTTCCCTTCTGCTCTGAAATTCTGGCAGAAGTATTTTCAAGGTTATGGTTATTACATCAATTATTTTTCTAATTTCTTTTTTGAGTGAAATCCATTTTTGCAGAGTGAAGAAACAGTGGTGTGAAAGGGGTTTAACAAGTGACGGGAAGCCGTAATTTTGGCAGGAGAAATCGTGACACTTTCAAAATGAGTAATTACGGACGGGGTGTGCTTGAAACCAACTTTCACAGCAAATTCCCCTGCTGTTTCCAATTGGTTTTGCTGGTTAGTTTTAATTCTTGCCTTGGCTTTTTCCACTGTTGCTGGAAATCCTTCCCCCGTGGCTGTCGGCCCCTCCAGAAGTGGCCACATTTCTAATGCCAGGGAACTCACGGGGGGCATTTTGATATATGAACTTGGAGATCTGTCTCTTATGCAAATCCCAGGCCAGTACCTGGGGGTGTGCCAGGGACCTCCTTGGAGGTTTTATGACTGAACTAAATTCCAAATGACAGAAACTTGACCCCATCAATTTGGGGTCACCTCCCTCCCTGGAGATGAGCCTGCATGCTAAGGGGCTTGTAGCAGGGCTAGGCATGTCCACCCATAGCCATCATCTGTCCACGTTGGCACTGCTGAGACCTCCTTTCTCTTATGTGGCTTGACCGTGTTCCTTGCCTTCCAAGAGAAATCCTCTTCCAGTCACTTTCAGGCCAGCAGAGAGGCCCGGGAGCACCCGAGAGCTGTTGGTGGCCTCCCCAGGCCCTCCTGCAGCCACAGCCAGGTTGCTGGTGGGCTTGCCACCTCCCTGGGTTCTCCTGGGGAGCAGAGCAGAGCTGCACTCTATTCTTAGATGGGCCGAACTCCTCCTCTGCCACCCAGGGCTCAGCCCTTTTCTCCATAGAAAATGCCCACACTCGCCCTTCTGACTTGCTCTTTGGCTCAGACCGTTTGCTCCCTTGGTTGATCTTCCTCCTCCGTGATGGGGCTTATGGGGAGGTGTCAAGTCTGAACGGCCCTGGTCTGGGTTTGAACCACCCCTGGGCCTGCGGCGGGAGCGGCGGATCCTCGGGTGTGCTCCTTTACTGTGGGCTGCGGAGGGGTGGGGGGCGCTGGCTCCTGATGGAGCCTGGTGGGACTGCTGAACCTCACTTGGCTCTGCACCCTCACCTTGGGCCACCCTCTTGCCCTCTGCCTGGCAGGCTCGTCCAGGCTGGCTCAAGCGTCACCCCTCAGTAGCTTCCCCTCGCTCCCCTGCTCCGTGATGTGTCGGCATCCACAACTCAGAGCACTTGTTATGTTTGAGTCCAGGAGGTTAGCCAGCTGGGGGCGTATCTTCTTGTATCAGTCAGGGTTGGGTCAAAGAAGCAGAACCACTAGAAGGTACATGTGAGTACAGACAGAAAGGGATCTACACCTGGGTTTTGACCGCAACCTCATAGCTGCGGGGTCTGCTGGAGCACTCCCCGTAAGTCTGTTGCCTTGGTGTCTGATGCTGGAGCTTCAAGTTTGCAAAGCAGGTAGTTGGGCAGGAGAGTGGGAAGTGGGGAGGTCAGGAGTCAGCCAGAAGCACACACAGAGCTGAAACGGAGGAGGACAGACAGGAACCTGTGTTGGCTTGTGCTGCCACCATTCCTGACGATGTTCTTCAGGGTGTCCTGCCCAGAGAAGAAGCAGACGCCTTTCAGCTTGGAGCTCAACACATGCCTGGCCCAGGAATGAAAGAGCTGCAGGAGCGTCCTGTGGGAGGTGGAGCAGGTGCAGGCCTTGGTGCTGCCCACCCCAGGGAAGCTGGCTTGCAGATAGGCAGCACTTGTGGCCTGCAGAAAGGCCTGTCCCGGATGGCTGAGCGTGGACATAAAAGCAGCTGCCACTTCACCGCCACCCTTCAAATCCATGTGAGGATGTATCTTGGGCCTCACCCCCACTGGACACCTCCAGAGAGCAGAATTCTGGGAAATGTAGTCCAGCCTCACCAGGCTGGTGCACCCCCACCTGCCACATTCCCCCATTGGCCTTGAACTGCTCAGCAAGAGGCATCAGGTCTAGTTCAGGACATTTCATTTATTCAACAAACTTTTGTTGAGCCCTTACTATGTGGCAGCCCTGTGTCACATGCTGGCAACACAGAGATGAATCAGACCCAAACCCTGCCCTAAGGACCTTCTAGATTGGTGGGAGGGATTGGCTCAGAGCCAGGCACCACTCATGCAGAGGTTACCACGGAGATGGTGTGGAGCTGTGTCCATGGTGGCTGGAGGTATGGGGCCAGGCTGGGGAGAGGTGGGAGGCCAGCAGAGGCTTTGCAGAGGAGGGCCTGCTTGAAGGATGGAGCAGGAGTCGACCAGGCAGAGGAGGAGGTAAGAAGGTTCCAGGCAGCAGCACGTGCAAAGGCCCTGAGGAATAAGGAGGCACTCACATTGAAAAGCCATGCGTCCCAGTCTGGCCAGAGTGCAGAGGGTGAAAGGCCTTGGCTGAATGAGATGTGAGGTGGGAAAGGGCAGCGTGGGCCAGCATCTGCAGGGGCTTGGGCTCCTGGCGAAGGAATTTGCTGCAGGGGGCGGATGGGGGTGTTTGCTTCTGGGTGTCCAGGGGTCAGATGGAGGCTTTGGAAGGTCCTTGGTGCAGCAGACCTGCCCTGAATGGGAGGGGGAACAGGGCAGGGGGGTTGGTTGGGGGTCAGTATGGGTTTCACCGGGAGCCACGGTGGGGGCCTCCACAGATGCATGAAGGACAATAGACTTAATTACGTCACCGTCCTTTGCAGTCCTCAAGGAAATAACAAAAACCACAGGGGATGGCCTCCGAGCAGTTCTGTCTAAAGGCGGACTTCATTTTCACATTCCAAGCTCCCACTCCTGTCACTGAGGTGGTTTGGGGGTGGGCAAGGGCCTGGACGTATTCTGTGCCCACCTGCAGGAGGGGAGTGGGTCCCCAGACACCCTTGTGGTTGCTCCCTGTGAGGGAGGCTGGCGGGAGGGCTCGGAGGTTGGCTGAATGGGGGAGTTTCCACACGCAGGCCACATCGGCCTGAGTGTTCCTCTGCCTCTGGCCACTCATGGCCACATCCATGGGCTTCCGTCCTGGCACAAGAACATCAGCCATCAGAGGGCAGCCACGAAGGCCTTTGCTCCTGACGTCGGCCTTTTATATAATGTGCTGCAGCCATAATAGAATTCTCCTTAAATTTCAAACAGAAATTTTCATCTGAAGTGTTTTGGGAAGGGTATTATTACGGAGCTTCTAATTCCCACTGCCGTTAAGTACGTATTAATAACAAGGAGAGGTATAGAAACTGCAGCTCCAGCCAACAGCACTTGACATTTAGTAGATGAATTAACGTTTATAGTGAAATGGGTTTTTAACTAGTAATATTAGAGGTCTTTGTTCCCAGCTTTTCTTTTGTGGTCCTGCGTTCTCGCCACGTCTCTTTCTCCCCTGCTCCCTTTCCTCCCTCTTGGCATCTTTGTGTCATGCATTTGTGTGCTGTCCCTGCCTCCTGTTTTTCTCGGCAGGATCCCAGCTCACATGCTCTCTGGAGCAGTCCCCTGGCATTGGGGCTGAGCTCTGCTAACAGAGGCAGGGGACAGGGAGGTGAGTGACAGGCTGCCCTGATCCCCCGTCCAACCCTGTCTGCAGCCAGGCTCCTGGGAAGGCGCTGGGCATCAGAATTGGGCCCTGGCTCTGCTACAGGTCCTCATGGCTGGCCAGGCTGCTCTCCTCACCTCTCTGAGCCGAAACTTGCCTTCTCTCCAACGAGGAATTACCTACCACATATAATTGTGAATCTATTAAGTGAAGTGATGCAGCCTGATTTCTACAGGCTCTGGCACTCGGAGGTGATTCTCAAATGCAGGTTTCTACCATTCTGTCTTCTCCGGGATAAGGACTCAGGAGTTGGCCCAGGGTACGAGCACTGGACAGGGAGCAGGGACCCTGGTTTGGACCCAGCCCGGTGACCCGCTCACCTTGGGACCCTAAGGGAGGTGCTTTTCTGCCTTGGCCCTCAGTGGCCCATCTGTAAAATGAACTGGGTCAAGGACACATTTAGTGAATCCTTCTCAGGTCTCCATTGGAGAGTCCCGACTGGGCAGCCGCAGAGGACAGAGGATGGGAAGGAGAGGAAAGACTCAAAGGCCAGCAAGGAGAGAGCAGGCATCCAGCAGTGGGGTCATGATTTTACCTCCATCCTTCTCCAGGTCCTTACCCAGCCTCTGCCCCCGCCAAATCTTTCCCAAGGGCAGGTGGTGCCAGCCTTGTAGCCTGTAGGGAGAGCAAAGGCCCCAGGCCACCCAATTGAAACTGTAGTTGAGGCAGGAGAGCAGAGGGCGAGGGGAAGGCAGGCAGACGCTGCTAGTCCAGCTGTGAGGCCAACCAGGGAGGGGGTAGGACAGACAGACACGCTGTGCCCCCCAGGAGCCTCCTCTTCCCCTGGTTGTTGGGACCATCTCCTCTGCGTGAGCTGTGAGAAGCAGCTGTGTCATCTCATGGTGCTCTGGCCCCTCATTCCTCAGGGCAGATGCAGAGACCCCAGCAGAGCACCCTAAGACCCTGGGGGGGCGGGCAGGAGATGGGTCCACTTGATGGAAGGAACCTAGGTTCCCTGGAGCCATGCCACCCCCCACTTACCTCCACTTCTCTCCCACGGACTGAGATGTGAGTCAGAAGTAAATTCTGGCTGTATCGAGCCCCTGAGATTTGAGGTTGTCTGTTATAGCACCTAGAACACCCTAAGGAATATGGGGAGAGGGAAACCCAGGGGGCGAAAGTTGACATGGATTAATTGTGAAAATCCATTTCTTATCAAACAGGATTATTTTGGGTACAAGTGACAGAAACCTCACTTGAAATGGCTTAAGGATAAAATGGAACGTATTAAAGTCCAGGCATGGCTGGATCCAGGTGTTCAGACACAGTGACAATCACCCCCACCTGACTCTCACTCTCCCTCTCCCTCTCCCTCTCTCTCTCTCCTTCTTTCTGTCTCTCCCTGACATATCCCCACACTTCTGCTTTTCTCTGTGTTGGCTTCATTTGCTACAAGGTGGCAGAGACGGCACAAGCAGCTCCAAACTTAGCAGCTCATTCAGCCTTGAGGAAGGAGGCAGCATATTTCTCAGTTATTCTAGCTAAGGGTCTGGAGTATACTTCCTGTGACTGACTCACTTCGGCTTCGTGTCTGTCTCTGAGGCCTTCTACAGTCATTTGGTGGTCAGGCTCTCGTTGGCCAGGCCTGGGTCATGTGCCCACCTTGGAGCTGGGGATGGGGCAGCCTTGGTCAACCCATGTGGCCCAGGCATAATTAAGGGGAGGGTGGCTGGTCAGACGAAAATCCATCCATCCATCCATCACCCACCATCCATCACCCACCATCCCTGGCCCATTATTGTGTGTTCCCATCATGCTCTGCATTTGTGGGTGGCCGCTAGGGTGGTTAAGTAAGGGACCTGGTCAAGGAGAACATGGCTCTCATCCCTGTACCCTGTCCTGTCCCTGTCCCTTGTGTGTGTGTGTGTGTGTGTGTGTGTGGCTTGGGGAACAGATAGACAAACTTTCATTGTCAGATCTTAGGGAAGGAACTTCCTTTCTTCCAGCTGCATCACATCCGGCGCAGTCTCTGGGAGGGGCAGGGGAGCCTCCTTTGTTGAATATGTTTTTCTGTCCTGCAGAGAGGCCACCTCGGTAGTGTCAGGGTTGGATTCCCATCCTCGCCTTGCTTCTTACAGGACATGCATCCCTGGCCCAGCCACTTCGCCTCACTCCCCTTGCAGGCCCTTGAGAAGACCAAGTTGGGTCTGAGCTCTGGCTGCCCTGGACTGTGGGAGACGCTCAGGGCCTGTCAGAGACTCTGCCTTCCTCAGCCTCAGATGGTCCCCTGTCAGGGAGATGGGGAACTGCTTTCTTTTTTTTAAACCAATGCTTAAAATGGTGGTGAAATACACATAGAATTGACCATCTCAGCAGTTTTTCAGTAGCATCAAGTACATTCACATTGTTGTGTCCCACGAATGGCTCATCCATCTGTAGAACTCCTTTCATCCTCCCAAACAGAAACTCTGCCCCATTAAATAACACCTCCCCATTCCCCTCCTCCCCAGCCCCTGGCAGCCTCCATTCTGGTTTCTGTCTACGATTTTGACCACTTTGGGTATCTTGTATAAATGGAGTCTTACAGTATTTATCTTTTTGTGTCTGGCTTATTTCACCTAGCATAGTGTTTTCAAGGTTCACCCACGTGTGTAGCAGAATCTCCTTCCTTTTTAAGGCTGAACCATATTCCATTGTACATATACACCATGTCTTGTTTACCCATTCATCTGTCCAGGGACTCTGGCGCTGCTTCCGCTATCTTTGGGCCTTTCGGCTATTGTGAAAAGCGCGGCTGTGTGCATGGGTGTGCAAATATCTGTTGGAGATGCTGCCTCTCATTTTCTGGGTGTACACTCAGAAGCGGAAGTGCTGGGACCAATGATCATGCTATTTTTAGTTTTTTGAGGAACTGCCATCCTGTGGGAACAGTTTTTAAAAGCCCTTGGTTCCATCAGCAAGGGTTGATAAATCAGAGGAAAAAAAAAGATGAAGGAAAAAAGAAGAAGCCTCACTTTTGGGGGCTGAGATGGCAGCGGTGACAGGGGAAAGGATGCATTTTGACTAGCAAGCCAAGCAAGCGTCATCCAGGTGCTGGGCAGGGCGGCGGAGGGAGGGGCCCGGAGGAGCGCAGAGCCTCGCGCCCGGATGCCCGACCAGCTAGCAGCACGGGCAGCGGCTTTATGTTGATGGCAAATTGTCACTTTGGCGGAATTCAGGAACGCTACTTATGTCATTAGGCGGCAATCTATAATTAACGCACTCAAGGCTGTGTGAAGGGTAGGATTCTTCCAGGGACAGCTAGAGCGATTCCACCTGCATCTTCTGGGAAGGGGGTAAGTGGGGGTGTTCACTTCAGCCAGCAGCTGACACCTAATTAGTGGCAATTGTATTGTTCTGATGCCTCCTCCACCAGGAAGCCTCAGGACTCCCGGCTGGAAGGGAGGCTGTCTCAGAGGTGGAGACCAGCCAGAACGAAGAGCTGGAGAGGGAGGTCTGATCCAGGAGAGCCTGGGAACCATGGGGAGTCCAGCTCATCTACAGAGTCATTTTTATTCTGGCCATGGAGCCCTTGAATGCCAGGGTCAGGGATGGCTCAGTTCAGCCGGGCCCCAAAAGAGTGGACCAGACTTCTCCAGGGGTGAAGCAACTTTTAAAATGTCGACAGGGCAGGGAAAACATTGTGCAGCTTTCTGACCACGGGGCTGCCTGCAGCCCGGTTTCCCAAGCCATGGGCGGGCTTGGCGTCTGACTGTCCCCTCTGGAATGTCTGGGCTGCAGCCGGGGCTTGCTCTAAATGAGAAACAGGCGGGAAGGGCTTAGCGGGCCTGGCAGGCCGTGGCCAGCTCCTCGTGCGGTCTGGGCAGGGCTGCTTGGCACGGGCCACTGAGGAGGACGCACTGGCTGTGCAGGCGGCCCTCCCACCAGCATGGAAGGCTTGGGGGGCCCCGGGCCAGCCTATTCAGGCCAGCGCCTGCACGGAGGGAGGGCAGCCATCTCAGGGACCGCGGCAGAGCACCGCCCTGGAGGGCAGGTGGAGCTGGTTCTGCTTCCGGCCCGGCCCCTTCTCCTTCTGCAACCTTGGGAACGTGGTTCACAGATCCTCCTTTTGCTCACATTGGAAATGGAAGCAACAACGGCTCCCAAGGTGGTGGGGTGATCGTGTCTCATGGAACAGAGGTGGTGCGTGTGGGTGACACTTCATAGACAGCTGATACCTGGAAAGATCTAGGAGGCTGGCCCAATATCCTGGTTTTATAGCTGTGGGAACTGAGGTTCAGAGAAGTTTGGGAACTTACCCACGGTCACACAGCAAGATATAGGCAAATAGATTCTTCTCTAATCCACAGATTCCCCAAATCAGCACTTTCTGCTAGAGCCCAGCCCACAAGAGTGTTTTCTGGCTCCCTCCCCGCCTGGCTCTGTCCTCTCTTCCCCTTCCCAGCCCAGGCTTGGTCATGGTATTCTACACTTGCCTAGAGCATCCTGGTTTCCAGCGTGCTTCCCTGTACATTTTCTAATCCCAGGGAATGGAGAGTCTCAGATGTCCCCAGGAGCTTCCAGATCAGAGTTGGCCCTGAAATCTGGGATGGCTCAGATCAAACCCCCCTACCCACCGCTCTCCCACCTCCCAAGTGGTGAAATCTGGTTTCAGACTTCCTGCTAGTGGATGTCCGTTACACATTTTGCAAAAGGTCCAGGAAATGGCCTTTCTCCTTCACAGTAATCCTTCCCGTCAGCCAAGGTTGTGTTCTTAGTTCGTTTTACAGATTAAGAGCCCAAAGCTTTCAGTGACCCACTAAAGATCCCTCAGGGGAAGTGGGGAAGCTGGGATTCAAGCCGGGGCTGCCTGTGGGTGGCGCTGCTGCCTCCGCACAATCAAGGCTGTGGAAGGTGGAGAAGACGCCTGCTGGCCTCCGTGTCCGACCCCTCCCCGGGGAAGAGAACAGGAGGACTTGGGTTTAGGTTGCTTATCCGTGCGCGACCTTGGGGATGCGACTCAATCACTTTGAACCTGTTTCTCCAACTGAGGCTGGGGTCATGATACACAGAATACATGGATGTGAAGGCAAGAGGCGGGCCGCGGAGGGCACCCCGTGTAAACCCTGAGAGGTCTGGTGTCTGGGGAGGTGTGCATGGCCCTGGGAGGGCGGGGTTTCAGGAGGAGTCTCCCAGGCCAGATTCTAGGGGAGCTCGGAAGCTCAGGACAGAAGAGGATTTTATCCTCTTGGTGGCACGAGACTGAGGGTTTTAAGTGGGAGGTGACATGATCTCTTGGTGCTTTGGAAAGATCAGCCTGTTGGCCAAGCTGGAGATGGTGGCCTGGAGGGTCCATATGGGCGCAGAAAGAGCAGGGAGGGGGAGGGGCAGAGGGAGGGAGGGGGAGGCAGCAAGGGGCACCTTTGTCCCCACTTCCCTTCCTCCCTCTCCCTTCCTTTTCTTCCTCCCCCCTTTTCCTCCCCCTCCCCTTTCTTTAAAAGATAGAGTCCACAGTGTCTAACTCAGTACCCTATTGGAAGCTTGGAGTTCACTTCCATAAAAGAGATGGCGCTGGTTGTGACTACGGAGGAGGCATCCTCATGGTTAGGATTGAGGCCGAGCAGCTCCTCACCTTCCTGCCATTTCCTCTTCCTGCTTCCCAGAAGCGCCAGTGCCCCAGCCCCTGAAAGGTGTCCTGGACCCCGGGGTTGGGCCAGCAGATGACCTTTCAGAGGCCTCCGAGGTCGGCTCATCACAGGACAGTGGACACTCTCCTTAGGAACCCCTCACTGTAATGCACGGCACCCACACCTCCAATGACTCACCTGCCTCCCAAGCCCACAGGGCTTCTGGCAGCCAGCTGGGCCCCATCTCTCTGTGTGTGGTCCTGTGGGGTCCCAATCCTCCAAGATGATGAAGAGCCCCAAGAAGGGCTGTAGCAGAAATGTGTCAGGCTGCAGGGATGACCAATTCCCAACTTCTTTTCCTAAAAGAAGGGAAGTGGGGATGCAGATCCTTGATCGTGACGTTGCTCCAGGGACCAATTCTGCTCTAAGTTATAAAAATATCCCAAAGCCCTCTTTCAAGGTGGCATGTGAAATAATATCTTAGGCCATTCATTGCAAGAGTTGCCTTTGTGCACTTGTGCTTGTGCTTGGTAATGAGCATGCTTAGAGTGTGGGTGATGTCTTGGGAGGCAGGAGGGGACCCTCCAGATCAGGGTTGTCCCTGACATTTGGGTGGCCCAGAACAAACCCCGTTACCCACCATTCTCTTACCTTCTCAAGTGGTAGGATCCGGGGAGAATGAAAACAGGACTGGAAAAGACATCTGAGAAAACACCAGTTGGAAGAGAGAGAGGCACATGTTGGAGCGACACCAAGTGGCCCTTTTGTCTTGGTGTGAAGCGGTGGTTTACAGACCGATTACTTGTATGTGAGCTTCATGCCTTCGGTTGACCTTAGTGCTAGAATTCCATGTATGTTTAAGATGGTGCACGTAAGTGTGTGTGCTTGTGTGGGCACCTGCATGCCTATGCATGTGTGTGTGTGGTGTGTACGTGTGTGTAGAAGTGAGGGGTGCTTCCTTATTTCCCAAATGTCCTGAAAACAGCACTTGATGAATGGGTTCAGCCAGACTCAGACTTTGGGCCTGGGACGGCCACTGACCTAAGGCACAGGTGCTGCACCGGCATCCACGGCAGACAGACGATGAGCTTACATCAGGAGCAGGGATAGCAGAAGGCGTTAAGAAGCTTCCCCCAGGGTCATTGCCCCTCTGTGTCCAGTGGAAGATCGATAGGCCTTTAAAGTGATTTATAAAAATTGAAGGGCGGGCAATGCTCTTTCCTCAACTCCGGCGAGTCAAATCAGCATCCTCCACTCGTATTGATCGTCCCACTTGGTCTAAACGCACATTAGCAGGGGCAGACCATAAAAATTAATCCTCCTCTTCCATCAAATGGAAGGCCATCTTCCCAGCTTCCCTGGAGCCGGGTGATATCATGAGACTTCTTGTTGGGAGAGAGAGATTTGTATTAAATCTGATGAGGCTGTTTGCATAAAAGCTAATTAGGATGGCCGAGTGGAGAGAGGAGCTTTGGTGTCCCAGACACACCTGTAAAGACCCTCTGAGTTAGGCAATGCCCCACAGGAAGCCTTTTTTCCAAGTCTTAACCTGCAGCTGACCTAACTGGCCAATTTCTGAGTTTTTAAAGAGCAATGAGCTAGTGTGATTAAGATGATGATAACAACAACAATGACACCTTTCTTCTTACCTGTTTCCCCAGCTCTCCTCTCCTATCTCTCTGATATCTTCCCTCACATCATCTGCCTTCATTGTCCTTCCACCGTCATGGGGACATTTGAAGCTGAGGGGGCCCTGGGGCTGGGAGGGCTTGGGTTTGCATCCTAGCTGATATGTTTGGCTCTGTGTCCCCACCCAAATCTCATCTTGAATTGTACTCCCATAATTCTCATGTGTTGTGGGAGGGGCTGGTGGGAGATAATTTGAATCATGGAGGTGGTTTCCCTCATACTGTTCTTGTGGTAGAGAATAAATCTCATGAGATCTGATGGTTTTATCAGGGGTTTCCGCTTTTGCGCCTTCCTCATTTTCTCTTACCACCACCTTGTAAGAAGTGCCTTTCACCTTCCACCATGATTCTGAGGCCTCCCAGCCATGTGGAACTGTAAGTCCAATTAAACCTCTTTTTCTTCCCAGTCTTGGGTATGTCTTTATCAGCAGCGTGAAAATGGACTAACACACCAGCTCTGATGCTTATTTTCTGTGTGATCTTAGACAAGATGCTTTATCTCTCTGAGCCTCAATTTCCTCCTGTGTAAAACACATCCAGTAATAGCCACCTGGCAGGGTTAGTGTGAGCGTATGTAATACAGTGCAGGCTTTCTCAAGCTGCATCACACATGACAATTTTTGCCCTATCTGTGCACTTGGTCTACTACTATTTACTTAATAATTTTATTTAAATCAATTCATACTTTCCTACATATGCTTGTTTAAAATGGAGACATTATACTATTATTATAAATGGAAAATATAATACCATTTATTGTACCATTTATTATAAATACAATACCATTTAGAAATGCTCAAAAATACTTGAGTGTAAACCTAGCAAAACTTGAACAAAATGTTTATACTGAAAGTTACCAAATGTGGATTAAAAAAATCACAGGAGGTCTAAATAAATGGAGGGACATGATGTGGTCATATGTTGGGAGATTCAATGAAGATATAAAGATATACATTTTCCCCATATTGATAAAGAGGTTTCATACAACTATTATTAACATTACAGCAAGATTTTATATTCTAAAATTTACATGGAAAGACAAAGGAACTAGAATAACTAAAATAATTTTGAAAAAAAAGAATAAAGTAAGAGGAATCATTTTACCTGACTTCAAGACTCCTTTTGGAGCCACTGTAATAAAAAAAAATATAGATCTATGAGCTCAAAGATGCTTGTACACAAACCACTTTACAGCTCACTACAGGTCATTCAACAAACGTTTACTGAGCAAGTGCTACGTGCCTTGCCTGGGCCTTGTACCTGTGCTACTCAAAGGAATACAACACTCTCTCTGCCCTTAGGGGAGAGACAAGCTGAATGCAGAAAGTGTGTGTGTTTGTGTATGGGTATGCCTGCGTGTATGCATGTGTGTTTGTGTGTCTGTGCATGTGCACCTGCGTGTAACCGTGGGAGAAAGGAGCATTCCAAAGAGCCTTGTACTGTGACGAGGACCCCGATACCTTTCCTCTTTCCCCTCTTTTTCATTCCCTGTCTTTTGTTTTCCTCTTGCTTCTTATATCCTATCTTTGGGAATATTGCAATTAGGAGGAAGTCCTATGCCACGCAGTAGTCTTTGCAACTTTCTAGTCCTGCAGTGGAGACCTTTCAAAAATGCAATTTAACACGTACCCCAATATCTAAAACTGGGAAAAGTACAGCAGCTCAGTGGAGTCCTGCCTCCGCTCCAGACCGCCGGCAATTGCAAGTCAGCCAAGTTAGAAGCAGATGCTGCAATGGAGTTTGACCGGCAGAGTATTTATTAGTGATCAATACCTATGGGTGGTCAGGGGAGGAAGGAGGATTGGATGCAGGCTGACACTTTAGCCAGCCCTGTGGGGAATGTATAGGACCCAGTAGTGCTGTCCGTATCAGGCCTGAATGGCCAGTCCCCCTTGCTCCTGTCTCAGTGGGTGGCCAGGTGGGGGTGCTCTGGGAAGGGTGTGCTCTTGGGTGGAGCAGGTCTCTGCAGCTGAGGCAGTCTCCCATGGGGATGACAGCTGGAGGCTGGCTGTTGGTAGCTGGGGCACCAAATCCTTTGGTTAAGGGAGATCCAGGTGGAGCATCTCTGTTTTCAGCCCAGTGTCCACTCTTGTGCTGCCCCAGGCCACTGTGTCTACACCTGGGGAGTGGTTCCTTCAGGATTCTGGTCACTGTGTTCCTGGAGGGTACTTAGAAGAGCAAGTTAACTGTATGAGCTACAGCTCTGGCACGGTCGCCGCTCTCAGCGCTGCAGCTGGTGCTCACGGCTGAGCTCCTCACCACCCGCTGAAGACCCTCCCCCTCAGCTGGAACTGCTGCTGGTCTCAGTGGGTTACCCAGTGGCCTGAGTCCCTGGTCAGCGTGACTTTCTCAGGCTGGGGTTGTCGCACTTATCCATTTACCATATGACTGGGAAAGAGAGCCCTGGAGGAGCCGGTGGACCCCATGCCCAGCCTCTGTCTCTCTCCTGCTGCAGATGCACCATGGGGGGTGGCTGGGGCGGGGTGCGCTCTGGGGGGCACTAACACGTGCCACAGGGACCATCCCACTTTGTGTCTCTCCCACATGCCCACCTGCATGCCGAGACCCCAAGCCTTCTTGTCCCCAATGTCTCTTTATAACCCCTGTCCACCGCTGTTCCTGAGTCCATACATATTCTCACCTCGAGCCACTTCTCCTTCCACACACAGTGGTACCACCCGAAGCTCTGCCCGATAGGAGGATTCATAAGGGAGGCCACACACAGCCACTGGTGTGAGCTGAGGGACAGAGGTTGGCACAGCTGTGCTGCCTGACAGAGGGGCCAGGCTACCTGCGGTGCAGCTTGTTTGTGGCATCTGATCCTACTCATAATCCATCCTAGAGGCACCAGGTCTGCTTCATGATGGCTGCTGTGGGCCTGCATAGGTCAGGTCATGGTGGGTCCCACAGAACCTGGCTTATGATGGGCACTTCTGGATACATGGTCACTTATTAGCATGTGTGTATTCACTTGTCTCTATCAAAGTCCAGTGGCATGGTAGGAGTTATTTTTCAAAAGATGCCCAGTTATCTATTTCGATGACACATGCCTGCTTTAGAACCCCCAGGGCCTCCCGCACTGTGATTTTTTTCTCTGGGGCCTTCTGCAAGCTCCACACAGCTCCTTTCCCCACCACCAATATTTCTAATACCATAGCATCTTCTGGGTAGTACGGCCCTAGTGGCAGGGTTGATTGTACTACAGCCTGGTTCCCGCGGAGGTCGGCAGCAGCTCGTGTCATCTGATATATTCCTGGGTCTGGAATATCTGCCCTTAGAACACAAAGAGGCCTGCCAGGCACAGTGCTTCCTTCTTGGTGGTGGGATACCCGGTGCAATACTTCGGATTTTACTTTGTTCTCTGATGCCCCTGGCCACTGGGTCCCTAACATTTTTTGGGATATTGGGGTGCATGTGTTTTACCAAGGCCTCCCTTTTGCTGGCTGCTTGTTATTCATCCGACCCAATAAGCAATATATCATTGCTGTGAGAGATAAATACGACATTCTGTGCAATGCCCTGACCACCCAGGTCTCTTCGGGTAGCATTATGACAGAGGCAATAGAGTTACACTAGCTCTGGGGCCAAACTGTGAATGTAGACCGTTGCCCACTCCCCACTGGCTACTTATTATGATAATCGTGTCTACTTGGCTTCTGGTGGTGAGGGAGTCATCACCTGGCCTCTGCTTCTGGGAGACCTATTACCCCTCTTGCTGTCAGGGAGTCCAGTTCTGCAAGGACCTTTTCCATTGTCAGCCAGAGGAGGGACACTGCTGCTGTACATTTCAGGATGCAGGGGTGCCTCTCGCCAGCCCATTCCTGAGATCTTAGTAAATGATGTGTCCTGTGGGTCCTTCCCTGGAGTGTAATTATCTGGTGACCTTCTGGTGTGACATAATGTGTCCATTCCAGTGTGCCCAGTTCCTCCAGCCTTTTTTATTTTTATTTTTATTTTTTGAGACAGAGTTTCGCTCTGTTGCCCAGGCTGGAGTGCAGTGGCGAGATCTTGATCTCGGCTCACCGCAACCTCCTCCTCCCAGGTTCGAGTGATTGTCCTGCCTCAGCCTCTGGAGTAGCTGGGATTGCAGGCACTTGCCACAACACCTGGCTAGTATTTGTATTTTTAGTAGAGATGAGGCTTTATCATATTGGCCAGGCTTGTCTCAAACTCCTGACCTCAAGTGATCGGCCCACCTCAAGCCTCCCAAAGTGTTGGGATTGCAGGCATGAGCCACCGCACCTGGCTCCTTGAGCCTTTTAGTGCCTTTCTCAGTATCTCCCAGGAGCTGGTAGCTGGGCCAAGTCCTTCCTTGGACAGTGTCATAGTGAACCCCCTGCCGCCACACTCCATCAGGTGCTTGGTTGGAGGTTCTGCAGAGGAACCTTAGCACTTCCTAGAGTGCCATTTGGAAATTGCTTGGGGGCAGAGGTTGGGGGATCTCCCAAGCTCTGGAGTCAGATAGGCTAAGACAGGTTGCATAGGTACAGATGAACACATCTGGAGTCAGATGTCTTCAGATACTTGTTCTGCTATGGTCAGGCTGTGTGGCCTTGAGAAGATAATTAGCCTCTCTGCATTTTATTTCTTCGATGTCTTATGAGAGTTGAATTTGGTGTTTCTAGGATGTTTAGTGTAGTTCCTGAGAGTAAGTTCCCAACAGGTGGCTGCTGTCTTTCTTGGTCACACATGCTCCTGCAGGGCTGCAAGACCTTGAGGAAGGCTTGAGTCAAGGTGCTTCCTTTCTCACTCACCAGTCCTGTGATATTGAACAACTTACAGTCTCCCTGAGCCCCAGTGTTTCATCCCTAAAGCAGCAAATGCAATAGTAGCACTCATCCTACCTTGAGGCTCCTGGGAGACAGTTGATGAGAGAGGGTTTGGTAAACGCCCAGGTGTGGTCCCTGCAGGAGAGAGTGTTGCTCTTCCTTCACTTCCGTGGCCTGTAGACGTGTCAGCCGGAAGCCGAGCAGTCTTCCCAATCCATTACCCTCTCAAATGGACTTGAAATTTGCTCCAAAGTCAACCAGGAGTGAAGACTAATTATGATAATGTAGGAATTTCCAGAACAAGGTGCCAACCATACATTTCTGGCCAGAACAACCTGTGGACTGTATTGGACACTTGGGACAGATCTGGGTCTGGTTGAGACCACATTCTTAAGGAGACAACATGTCTTGTATGACCCACCTTAAACACCAGAATCCTGACTCTAAGGGCCAGGTGGTCTTGCTGAAGATCGGAAGGGGCTCCTTGGCCCAGGGCTTGGAGGAAGATGGTGGAAAGACTTGCTGACAAGACACCCTGGGACAGAGTCTGCAGTCACCATCACATCTTTTCATATACTCGAAGCACTGGAGGGAGAACAGGGGCCTCTGTTCTTGGTCTCTTGTCTCCCTTGTGGAGGACAGGAAGGAGCCTTCTATTGTATGCCTGGGGGAATAGCCCTGGCCTGTCTGGATCTGTTGCCGTGTGTCTCCTGCTCTGTCTCCTATACCCTCAGGTATCACCCTCTCACTCCAGGGCTTGTCTTGGGAAGGCTTTGCTTTGCTAACATGTCCTCACACAGTTGCCTTTTTAAGGGCCACAGAGGAGACCATGCTTCCCTTGATGGCTTCTGGGCTGGAGGTGATTGTGTGACCCTGCAGCTCTCTCTTTCTCCCTCTGACCCATGTGTCATCCCCTGGCCTCTGACATAAGGACTGCGCTATGGTTTCTACAGGATCAATGCTGTTCTTAGATAGTAAGGGATGTAAGCGTCATTGAACCCCTCTTGTCATGACGATTTATTTCTTGCTCAGAGTGCAACCTGGAAACAGATCCCCCATTGTGCAGTGCTGGGACACTTCCTGTGCAACATGAAAACAGATCCCCCATTGTGCAGTGCTAGGGCATTTCCTGTGCAATCTGCTTAGTGGTCCCCCTGGAAGCAGGAGCATGTGGACACCACTGCTTAACCACTGATGTCTGCTATGGTGATCAGCATATGGTAATCATCCATGCATGTCTCGCCCAAACTGTCCTATTCCCTTCAGAGTGTTTAAGACCTCATACTTCCCCATTTAGAACACTCACATGGCTGTAAGTACCTTTCAGCACAGCACTACCTCTGTAGATGGCAGATACAGATGATGCCTCTTTGTAGGTGATTAAGGCCAACACCAGACCACAGTGCCCAGAGGGTGAGAGGGGATGAGCTGCCCTCGGAGGTTCCCTCAGGGACTTGGTTTTGTGAATTGATCACCATTTGAGGACACCCAGGGGTCCACAGGAGTCCACTCTTTCCTCAGAGAGTTTAAAAGCATCAGCAACTGGGGCCAATCCACACTCTCATAACAGCAGCAATGGGAAGGCAATCAGGAACTTTGCGGTTTTAAAAGCTGTTTGGCCTTCTCGAAAGAGAGTTGGATTAAACTATGGTTCTTAACCAGGGCTGCATATTAGAATCATCTGGGGAAAATTGCTAATGCGCAGATGTCCAGGCTCTCTCCATGGGGGTCTGATTCAGTAGGCCTGGGTGGGGGCTGCCTATGATTTGCATGTTTTTTCTGGTGTGGGTGAGGGTTGGTCCTTTCAGTAAGCCTGTGTGGTAGGCAGAGCCTGGAATAGGATCACTATTTTCAAGATGAGTAGATGGAAGACCAGAGAGGTAAGTGATCAGACTCAGGCCTGAGCTGATTTTTTTCTGCTGCTTTGTTCTTGTCTCATCAAGCCCACCATTTTGTCTAGAATGAAATGGATACACTGCAAAGTGAAGGGAAAGGAAACTGCCCTGGCAGACAGAGAGGCCCCTGTGAAGGGTTTTCTCTGGGGGGCCGGACTCTCGTGGGGGCACCTGTCCTCCCACTGCTGGGCTTGGGCCATGAGGGCACACTTCAGGGGAGCGCCAAGACGCTGATTCTCAAATGGGAAAGGCGAGGCCATGGGGAGTCCTGATCCAGTGACTGCAGCCTCGTTAGCGTCCTTGCCTTGGCAAAAGACATTTGCTCCATCCACAGATTTATTCAGTTAATTCCTAAAAAGAGGGGAGAAGTTTCCTCCAGTGCACCCATTGAGTTATCTTCCTAACAATGTGGAAATATTTCATTAAGGGTGTTTGTTTGCGTAACGACAAAACATCGGCACAGACGTTTTGCTGTCTGTTGGCCATTGTCCTCCCCTGGGCAGCTATGGAAGCCCCTGTCCCATCCCTGTCCAGCAGGTGAGCACAGACCTGGAGGGGCCCTGGGGTGTAGGTGGCTTCAGCTCTCTGACGCATTGTTTAGGGACATTGAGTTAAGAGACCAAATGTGCTGATAAGAAGGGAAGCTTCCCGTCCCAGGATGGTGTGTGCCTTCTGTGGGAATGACTGTGTGGGAGGCACTGCTCCTGCCCAGTACGGAACATTTGATCACGGAGGTTCCCTTCACCTCACAGATCACTGTGTGGGGGAGATGCTGATGTGAACATGTTAATCCAGTCCCTGTCTGGTTCCTTTCCACCAAAGCTTCAATATGCATCTGATCTCAGAATATTGGATTTTTCTTTGAGGAAAGAAATAAATGACTTATCTGGGGAATAAGTCCAGAGTTCCCTCCATGCATTGCACATTCTCTATATTGGGCTAAAATAAGGTTTGCTGATTCTCATGTAAATCTCTAAAGCCTGGGTGTCATCATATGAGTATTTTATGTGCCAGGTAAGTAGGTTGCATCCCCAGGAAAAAAAGAAAGAAGGCAAGGAAGAAAGATTAGCGACTGTATCCAAGGAGAAGGAGAACAGATTCAAATACTTTAAGTGCCTATAGCTTCTTGATTCAGTGGCCGAGAAATATGATTCACTCTGAAAAGCAGTCGTTTTGGTTTATATTTGGAATTATCTTGAAGTTTGGCAGATATGTCCTTCTTGTAGTTGTTGCTGCTGCATTTCTTTTCCACCTTTCCTAGGCCTGACAAAATGATGCTTCATAAAATCCTAGTGGGTTTTGCTTCTTTCCTGTGTAGCTTGTGCAAGACTGATGGAGAACAAGTTACCCTGCTGGCTGCAAATATTTATTGTGTGCCTGTCTGGTTTGGGCCAAATGGGTACCTCAAACCAGAATCTTGTGCATGTTTTGGTGGCTCTGAGGAGTGAAAAGCAAGGAGAACACATAAGGATCTTGTCAATATGACTTTGCCAGGCTGATAGGAGGAAAAAGAGGCAACTTTTCTGACCCTAAAGCCAATGGCAAATGTTCAGGACTTGTCAAAAATACAAAGCGAGAATCAAGGTGAGTTAGAGGCATTGATTTTAGCCTATGTCAAATGCACAAAATGTTAGATGGTGGATATGTGTTCCCAAACTTTACTCTGAATGCAGTGCTGTAAAGATGGAAGGTCTTTTGACATATTTAGTCAATTCCCTTGTTCCACTGCTGAGAAAACTGAGACTCTGACAGGTGAAGTGACCTACCCACTGTCATGGAGTTGAGATGGGATTGAGAAGGTCCTGCCCCATCAACAATTTCGGCCGATTGCATTTTCCAATTATGGAGGCAGCCATGTCTCCCATTCCATGAACTCCTCTGCAATGTGACCTTGCCACCCTTCCATCAAGAGGTGGATCTATTTCTCCACCTCCTTGAATCTGTATGATGCTGTGGCTGCTTTGACCAATAGACTATGGCTGAAGTGACACAGTGCCAGGTCCAGGCATGGCTCTTCATGGCCTGGCAGTTTTGCTTCTGACTTCTTGGTTTGCTTTCCCTCCAAATCCAGCCACCATATTGTGAGAAACCCAAGCCACGTGGAGAAGCCATGCATGGACAGTCTCATTAACAGCATTGACTTTCACCATCTGAGTGCACCATCTTAGAGGCCAGCCAATTGAGCTTTCAGATGACCTCAGCTGATTCAGGAGAGAATCACCCAGCTATGCTCAATCAATCCTCCCAGCTGTGAGAGTTAATAAAAAAATTGTTGGTTTATTAAGCCACTAAGTTTTAGGGTTACTTGATATTCAGTAACATTTAACTGGAACATTACTCAATACTAACATGAAAACTCATGCTTGATAATCACTCTGCACTTTTACCAACTACGCTCCCATTTATTCTAAGATTCAGTGTTTTCCTAATGGAAGGTCATGACTCATTCGTAGCTCATAAGACCAATTTTGTTAAGTGCCAAAAGTTAAATCAAAGAGAATTAAATGCATCAGAGTACATTATCCATAATAAAGGTAATAATTGTTTCGTGAAATTTTTGGTTCAATTATGTGTGTGTGTGTACTGGATTTGGTATCTATTTTTTATTGTGGGTCATAGAAAAAAAAGTTAAGAAAATGCTGATCTCATTTGGCCCTTCCTACAGCTTTGACGAGCAAGCAGGGGTGGTGTCTTAGTCCATTTGGGCTGCTGTGAAAGAATTCCACAGACTGGGTGGCTTATAAACAATAAAAGTTTATTTCTCATGGTTCTGGGGACTGGGAAGTCCAAGATCAAGGTGGCAGCAGATTCAGTGTCTGGAGAGAGTCTGCTTTCTGGTTCACAGATGTCACCATCTCATTGTGTCCTCACATGGTGGAAGTGGTGAGAGAGCTCTCTCGGGTGTGTTTTATAAAAGCATTAATCCCATTCATAATAACTCTGCCCTCATGACCTAATCATCTCTGAAACTCTCCACCCCCTAATACTATCACCTTAGGGGAATGGGATTTCAACACATGAATTTTGGGGGGACATAAACATTCAGTCCATTGCAGAAGGTTTCATTACCTCCTTTCCATCAATGAGGAAACTGAAATTAGAAGGCAGATTATATGGCAGACCTGGGATTCTCTTCCCCTCCTGTCTCCCCAAGTCCAGCATGTCATACAGCCTTCTTACCATTCTTAAAACATTTTAGACCTTTCAGGGAAGAGCCACTTTCTTGAGCTGGTGTGTACAGGCAACAGTAACAGCAGGTGACATACATGTGCTTACTTTGTGCTTGGCCCTCCCTGTGCTAAGGATTGTATACGATTAACTCGTGGGAGGTGCCATAATTATGCCCATTTTACTGGTAAGGAAACTGAGGCTCAGAGAGGCTGTTTAATTTAGCCAGTGTTGCACTGCTAGTGGGTGGCAGAGCCAGAATCCAAACCTATGTAATCTGGCCCCATGTCTACACTCTTATCCATTCAATTATGGTTTTTCTCCTCTAGTTTGGAAAACTCGAGTGTGAGAAAGCCTCTCAGCAAGCTTGCCTCCATTTGCTCAGAGCACTAGCTGAGGCTTCTGAGGCAGAGCCATGACTGCCCTACTTCCACCAGGGTGGCATGATGAGACCTCCTCTCCCATAGAAGCACCAGGTGACTCTCAAGAGTTGCCACCCTGTCCCAGGGTCTGGAGAGAGGCCAGGCCTTTTTTGAATGCCTGAGAGTGAGAACGTTATTGGGTGAACACTTCCCTTTTGTTTACACGATGAGAATCAACTCTGGTGGTTAAATAGTTGATGTTGGCAAAAGAGTTAAGACAAGAATATCTCCACGTTCTTAGAGACCCATTTCCTGTCCTTCTTGCTTTACTTTCACTTCTCTCCTGACTGTTTACTTGTCTCTTCAAGTCCTCTAGGGAGAAAGGAGAAAACGCCTGGCCATCAGAGCATCTCTGTTCCTCAGTTTCCTTGCCTGGAAAAGCCAAAGCTTGGGTTGGACTGATCCAGTGGTTCACAACTGCAAGCATTTTTCCTTCTCAGGGGACACCTGGTAATATCCAGAGACATTTTTGGTTGTCACACTGGTGTGTGTGAGTGTGTGTGTGCATGGGTGCTCTGCTAACATCTAGTAGGTAAAACAGGGGATTTTGCTAAACATCCTACTATGTACAGGACAGTCCCCACAACAAGGGAGCATCCAGCCCCAAAGGTCAATAGTGCCAAGACTGAGAAACCCCAGATTAATCTATTAATATGAGAATCCCCACTCACTGAGTATCTACCACATGCCAGCTAGTGGAAGGAAGCCAGAGATAAAAACAGACAAACAAACACGCAACACAAAAAGCCCCAAGCACCCTTAGACCCTACACTCAAACAGCTTGTGATATAATGGGAAACCCAAATACATACAATTTTTCAGGAATGAGAAATACCAGCAAGGAGATGGGCATGCGGTGTCATGGGGCTTGCAGAAGGCGACCCCAGAGAGGCCAGCAGAGGCCAGAGCTGCGGCCCCGCCCCCGCCACCCAGTACCTTAGCACGTGTTGTTCCCTGTGGCCAGAGGCTTATTTCTCAGGTATTTCACTCATCTCTTTGGTCCCTGCCCAAATGCCACTGCTTTGGGCTGCTGGGAAGCTTTCCCTGACCCCCTGAGGTCCTCATAGAACCCGTGACTAGTATTTCTGGCATTGATCTGAGTTTGCATTTCACATTTGTTTTTCTGAGGATTTGGCTATTGTCTGGGAACCTCTCCTGCACACACCATCCATTTATAAGCCTCCCCTGTCCTGAAAACAGGATCTGTAGCTCCTCCCACTCAGGGCAGCCCATCAGAGGTACTCTCTTGTGTATTCTGACTTCTCAGAGTCCCTGCTGCCTTTGAAGTAAAGCCCAAATGCTGAGCCCCACACCCTAGGCCCTTTGCCCTTTGCACTTTGCCCTTTCTGAACTGATTTGATTGCCCTCTGGCTCCAGACGGCTCCCACTTGTAGCTCATTCAATCCTTGGTTGCTGCGACCCTCTCCTTCTCCCATAAACCCAAAGTGGCTTTCTGCTTTCCTGCAGGTGGCCTTTTGCCCAGAAAGATCTGCACATTTCTCCCTGTGTCTGATTAGATCACAGGCTTCCTTGGATTATAGACTTGTTGCCTCCTCTTTCAGGAAGTCTTCCTCTTTACATGCCTAAGTTAGGTGCTGGTATGGTTTGGATTTGTGTCCCTGCTCAAATCTCATGTGGAACTGTAATCCCCATTGTTGGAGAAGGGGCCTGGTGGGAGATGATTGGATCATGGGGGTGGACTTCCCCCTTGCTATTCCTGTGATAGTGCATGAGTTCTCATGAGATCTGGTTGTTTAAAAGTGTGTGGCCCCTCCCTCTTGGCTCTCTTCCTCCTGCTGTAGCCATGTAGGACATGCCTGCTTCCCCTTCACCTTCCGCCATGATCGTAAATTTCCTGAGGCCTCCCAGCCATGCTTCCTGTACAGTCCGAGGAACTGTGAGCCAATTAAACCTCTTTTCTTTATAAATTTCCCAGTTTCAGATAGTTCTTTATAGAAATATGAGAATGAACTAATACAAGTGCCTTCCTTTGTGTGGTCAGGGCATCCTGGGCTTACTGTGGTTTTCAAATATTTGTTGCACTGAAATTTCCTCGAGAGAGAGGATGGGTGGTGCTGCTGGCGGCATTTCCAGCACCCACCTCAGAGCCTGGCACATTGAAATATTTATTGAATGGGGAAATCAGTGGATACCAGTTCTAGGCCCTTCCTCCCCTCTGATTCCCTAGATCTTGTTGGGAATGGTTGAATCCACCTCCCTGGGGGCTACTCTACACCAGAAAATTCTTCCAGGTCCTGCAAGCCAGTTTTCTTACCTCTCTGGATGTAAATTTGTGTTAAAACATTACTTTTTTGTCAAGCAATGTTAGAACTGAGGCCAAGCTCCTGTTTCAGTGATATAATGGCCGTAAATAGAGGCAGAATTAAAAAAATAAGGAATAATTATAAAAATGACCAATGCAATTTTTGAGTGATCAAACAATCCCATTACATGTGTGCACTGATTGGCCCACTAAACTGGATGTGTGGCTAAAGATGTGGAACTATGCAAATGTATGCTGCTCAGGACCCACAGTATAATGGTGGTCTTAAAGATTTATATTTTCTTAGATCATTAAGGTGTTAGATGGCCTCATTTCTCAGGTGTGTTTCTAGCTCTTTAAATCTCAGCAGCAGAACACATGGGCGGGTTCCATGCTGCCACTTCCATCACTCCCCTGGCATAAGGTAAGTCTTCCTAAAGGTTAGCACAGGAAATGCTCCTCTGTGTCCAATGCCTTGTTAGGCACTGTGAGAAGTTACAGTATGAATTAGATCTGCTCTCTGCCTTCCAGGAGCTCCCTGTCTTATAGGAAAATTAGGACATACACATTCATACCATACCACAAATTCTAGAAAGTGAATGAGAAATACAGAAAAACTAGAACAGATTCAGAAATTTTGAAGCAGGAGAGAGAAATTCTACTTGAAATGTTCAGAGATGGTGGAAAAGATCATATTTGACATGGGTCTTGAAAAATTAGAGATTCGAAAGAATAATTATTCATGTAACACCTTGATGCCTAAAGTTTAAGGAGAGGTTAATCTAGGTAGAGAGAATGGCCGGAGAAAATGCCCAGAGGCAGAAAAATGAGGCCATAGTGACTTTGTTTCCTACATTTTCTCCTAGAAAATTTGTAATTTTAGGTTTTACATATGGGTCCATGATCCGTTTTGAGTTGATTTTTGTATGTGGTGTGAGGTATGGATTCAGGTTAATTTTTTTCCTGTGGTCAGTCCAGATTGCAGTCTTTCCTGGGACCAGGTCCAGGTGTCCCTTGGAAAGGAAAGCCCTCACTGTCCACAAACATTTCAGAAATCACCAAGACACAGTGGTAAGAAACAGGGGTGTGGCTGTCCTTATGACTGATGTTTGGGAGAAGGCTGAGTGCTCCTTAAAAACACATGTGTCTTTGGGCTTTGGCTTTTCATTGTGGAAGGAGATTTTGTGAATGAGTGTTTTAGTTTCTCAGTGAAACCCAGGAAATGTGTACTGTTTTCTGCTTAGCCTCACTTGCTCCACAGCAGCATCTTCATCCCTGGTGACCATGTGTTCCCCACGTCCTGGGGACAGGGTGCAAACACATCTGGTGACCCCACCCCCATGGTGTACCAATGTTCCCAATGAGGAGACAGACTGCCAATGCACAACTACTAAAATATACGTGATCCTTTGGCCTCCTGTTCCCCTAGCAAGGGCCCTTGCATACAGCTGGTGCTTAATAAATGCAGGTTGGAATGGAAGTAATAAATACAGGTTGGAATGGAAGTAATAAATACAGGTTGGAATGGAAGTGTGTTTGCCCAGAGCAAACACACCTGAGCTAGAAACACACCTGAGAAATGAGGCCATCTAACATCTTAATGATCTAATAAGATATAAATCTTTAAGACCACCATTACACTGTGGGTCCTGAGCAGCACACAGCCTTCTGATCAACTGAGCATCTCCAGCCCAGCAGTTCCATTGTGTTTTTGAGAAAACCATCAAGGCCAAGTGAACAAAAGGGAAACAGGCTGGCCTCACTCCACATGGGAGTCTCCTGAACGTGCAAAGGAAAGAGCAGCAGATGCATGGTGCCCGCCTGTAGACCACCAGTGGGCTGAGCTTCTATAAGGGCACTCTAAAGAAGAGAGGAAAAGCCAGCCCAGTGAAAGAAGACAGGGTTCACGGGGACATCATCATCTCTGAAGCTACGACATGCAGGCACTCTGCCTGGCACTTCACATAGGTCTTGTGGTGAAGTCTCCCCCAAATCCATGGAGGTGGAGGACAACCACCCCACCTCCCAGATGAGGAAACAGGCTCAGCAAGGTGGAGTGAGTCAGCCAGGGTAACCCAGCCAGTAAGTGGCATGGCTGGGTGGAACTTCAGGGTCCTGGCTCTTCCAACTACTTTTTGCTGCCTACTGTCATTGGACTGGAAGATTCCCTGTTGCCCTTGCTGGCTGAGAGTCTCCAGCTGCCTGCAGTCCCTTCCTCCTGTCCTGGACACTTGCTCCAGATGCTTGAGTAGGACCAGAGCAGAACCATGTGCCCCCGATCCACTGTTTGGGCATCTGTGATTGCAGCTCCCCTTGATGGCACATCGTGGTGTGCAGGGGGCTTATCCACACCACACAGACCCCACTGGACACCCCTGAAGACCTTCTGTGGCAGGCTCTGGGCTTTGTCCTACTGGTCCAGCCACTAGACCCTCAGGAGTGCCCCATACAGGGAGACCCTGATTATTACAGTACCTGCTTTCAGAGAGGGAACCCAGAGGAAGGGCCCCCATTTACCCTTGGGTGGTGAGAGACTTGGAGACAGAGGCCAGGAAGGCTTCCTGGAGGAGGTGATGAGCATGCCTGGCCTTGAAGGGCAAGTCGGATGTGAAACCCTGGTTCTCAACCCTGGCTGCACGTGGAATCACCTGGTATTCTGTGCTGGGCCTTGAGGTTCTGATTCAGTTCGTCTTGGGTGGGATCTGGGCACTGGCATTCTTAAAAAGCTTCATGAGTGATTCTAGTGGGCTCAGATACACCAAATTAGGAGAAGGGGAAAGAAGATGATCTTGGGTAGAGGCTTATTTCAAGGCAGCGACTTCTAGGACAGCATGGAGTGTGGGCAGAGGGGGAGGTCTGGAGGGCCACTGGGGCCAGGCCACAAAGGCCTTGGACCCTTGTTTAGGGCCCTTGGACCTTATCTGAAAAGATCAGGGCAGGCCAGAGCACTGAAGGTCTTGGCAGGGGAAGGGCCTGCTGAACTCTGGACTTTGGGAGGTCCTCTGGTGATCTCAGAATGGAGTGGTGGTGGTGAATGAGCAAGTGAAGGGGTGAGATGGGGTGGGGTGTTGTGGGGAGGGCAGGGGGTGGGGCCAACTGATCTCCTGTACCCTCCTCTGAGAGGCCTGGAACATTTGGAGGTGGGGCCCCAGGGAGCTCAGAACAAAAGGAGATGCCCTACATGGTGGCTCACGCCTGTAATCCCAGCACTTTGGGAGGCCAACCTGGGTGGATCATGAGATCAGGAGTTCGAGACCAGCCTGGCCAACATGGTGAAACCCTGTCTCTACTAAAAATACAAAAAATTAGCTGGGTGTGGTGGCGGGCGCCTGCAGTCCCAGCTACTGGGAAGGCTGAGGCAGGAGAATTGCTTGAACCCGGGAGGTGGAGGTTGCAGTGAGCCGAGATTGTACCACTACACTCCAGCCTGAGCAACAAGAGTGAGACTCCGTCTCAAAAAAAAAAAAAAAAAAAAAAAGAGGAGCTGCTCTGGTTTCAGGCAGAGCCACCAGGATGTCCTGGGGACAGGAATGGATAGGATGCAGTTCCCATCCCTGAGCTCCGATGCTCACATAAGGAGTTTTTCTGGATGGAGGGAGAGGTTGCGGTGTGCACCTTGACGCAAACATTGCCTGGAAATGAACTTGGGCCTGTTTCTTTTAATCAGAATAATTTAAATTGCACGGCCTGGGCTCTATCCTACGCCCCTCCACCCCCCAGCTGCACCATCTCTAAACACTGAGGCACCTAAAGCAGCAGCCATTTGATGTATCATTAAATACACCTTCTCACACTTGGCACGTAAGCCCTGATAAAGTTTCACCTTTTAACGAAATAAATGACTCAATTAACAAGATGAAAAACAGCAGTGTGGTGGCAGGCCCACTTGGTGGCTGGAAAAAAAGGGCTGGAGAAGAATTATCCCAGCAGGGAGTTAATGTGGGCAGAGGCCCGGTGCACGGTGGGCGTCCGCTGACTGCCAGCGTGCCAGCCTGGGGTGGACGCGGGCCTGCTGACCACGGCTGGGCGGGGGTTGCCCACATTCTGGGCTGGGGTCCAACTGGGGTTGTGGGATCCAGGGGCACTCCCCCAGGCAGGACTTGTGTGTGTGTGTACGTGTGTGCTCACGTGTGTGTGTGTGTGTGTGTGTGTGAACACAAATCCCTGCCTTTGCCTGCCCGAGCGCTCGGGATCACAGTCAGCCGTGTGTTAGTGCTGAGGCTCCCCCATGCTGGGCTCTGTGCTAAATGCTTTATGTGTTTTATCTCTGTAGGACAGAGGCTGCCCCGAGGGGGCAGGACCCAGGGTCTGAGTTCAGGCTTCCTACAGCTTTGGAATAACGACTCCCCTCTTGGTTTCCATTTCCTTCTCTGCAGCAGAGACAGTTGGACTAAGGCGGAGGTCTCACAAGGAGACAAAGGGTCTGTGGACAGGTCTGTGAACCTGGCTGCGGAAATGAAACGGCAGCTTTGTTTTCCCTACCCTCAGTTTGTAGAGTGTGCAGGACTAGGTAGGCATCCTATGCACAGTGTCTGTGACTTGGGTACCAATTGGAATCTCAGATATTTTCCTTTTCCATGGTCGTGGCTGTAGAAAATTCAAAATGCCATTTCCACTCCCCGATACTTTGAAATGACTGATAGTTATTAGACCCTCTGGTGCGCTTGTTATTTAATGCGTTAATAAAGAAGCACATGCATTTCTAGGTCACAAATCTGTTTTTAATATTTGATAACTTTCAAAATAATTGGTTTTCTTTGTCGTCATATGTAGTTTATGGTATTTTATTTTATGCAGGCAAAACTTTATTCTGAGAAAATGTCCCAGACTTCACTCATTGGTCGGAAGATTCCATGGCAGGAAGATGACCAAGAGTGCCTGGGGGAGGGATTTCCAAGGGTCCTGTGAACTCCAATGTCCTGGGAGTCCATGCAGTTGGCACACTCATTGTAATGATGACCACGTTTGTGAGGTGCTCACTGTGTGTCCGCACAGATGCTATTTTTAAATTGAGGTCTACTTGTGACATACGTCAGAGCCTCAAACTCTTAAGGACCCAGACGGATGAATTTTGACAAATGTATGCATTTCTTCAAACATCACTCTAAGCTATAGAGCATTGCCATGCCCCATAAAGTTCCTTTGTGTCCCTTATTGGTCTATCCCCTCCCTCCTAGCCTCAGCCAGAGGTGACTACTGTTTTGTGCCACCCAAATTATCTTTTCCTCGTCGAGACTAATGTAGAGGGAGCCATGTTATGTGCACTCTTTTGCACCTGCTGTTTGTCCTCAGCATGTGCCTTTGGGATTCATCTCCGCGGCTGGATGAGTCTGTAGTTGCTGTGTCATATTCCATTATGTGAATTATATCCATTGTATGAATTATACTCTTTGTATTCTCATATTGATGAATTCAGATTGCCTTTATATTTTTTTCTTTTTGGTGTTATAAATGTGTGTCCAAATCTCTCAGTCACTTGCATGGTGGTGGAGTGATGAACGGAAGCTCAGCTGTCAGGTGTGGGGAGGGTGGACCCCATCCCCTCTGAAGTCCCCCAGGCCTGACAAGCTACAAATGTGACTCACTGGTGTGGAGCACCTGCTGTGATGTGGGGCCTTCCCCAGGCCTTGGGAGCATCTGAGTTTAGCCAGCACTCCGCCCATTGCTTTTGCTTTCTATGTGGTTTGGTTGGACTCTCCAGGCATAGGCACTGACCGAGAGGGGACAGGAGGCACTAATACACCTTCAGTGATGACCATGATCCGGACCATGTGCCACAGCTTTCAGGAAGTCTCCCATGAAACAGATAGTGTCACCCCCATTTTATAGATGAGGAAACCGAGGCTTACCCTCAAGCTAGCACGTGAGTAAGAAGTGAAACCGACCACGCACATTCAGGGTTAGTGGGTGTCATGGATGGTGAAGGTCATTCTCAGATCTCGAGTGGGGGGATGAGGAGACCTGAGCTGGCCCCTCTAAATAGGACACAGCTCTGACACTAGACCACAGGGAACACAGATTTTTACATGAAGTGACACATTCCATGTTTGTGTCTTGTTTATGAAATGAATCATATAACAAGTTCATTTCCTGCCTTCCCCACTGGACTGTACATCATAAACATATTTCCAAATCACACGTCTTCTACATCGTTTTTTGAAATGTTCTTTTGTATAGGAATACCGTGTATTTCTTATATCTGATTTCCAGTTATTTGACCATTTGGTTATTTCAGTTTTTTTTTTTTTTGAGATGGAGTCTCGCTCTGTCGCCCAGGCTGAAGTGCAGTGGTGCGATCTCAGCTCACTGCAAGCTCTGCCTCCTGGGTTCACGCCATTCTCCTGCCTCAGTCTCCCGAGTAGCTGGGACTACAGGCACTGGCCACCACTCCCGGCTAATTTTTTGTATTTTTAGTAGAGACGGGGTTTCACTGTGTTAGCCAGGATGGTCTCGATCTCCTGACCCTTGTGATCTGCCCGCCTTGGCCTCCGAAAGTGCTGGGATTACAGGCGTGAGCCACCACACCCGGCCAGTATTTTTTTGCTTTTTTAATTTTTGCTATAATTAGTAATACTGCAGTGAGCATTCATATAGATAAATCTTTTTCTATTTTGCCAATTCCTTAGGATACATTTCTTGAGAGGGGCATGTACCCTCTTGGTCTGTTGACACATATTGCTGAATTGATTCCAGAAAGGGAGAACCAGTGTTGATGATGCTTTCATCAACATTTTGGACACCCTCATTTTTTTTTTTTTTCTCCTTGGCCAGTGCAACAAATAATGTTTTTAAAAATTTTACCTTTTTAAAATAACTTTGCCAGAGAGCAGGATCGCTTTAGTTTGCATTTATTTGATGGGGAAGCTGGAGAGTTTTTTACAAGCTTGGAACTTGTGTATTTTTTGTGTTTGGGGCATTGCTTATTTGTGGCCCGCGTCTATTTTTCATCCCCAGACAGCACCCACTGGCTCCGGCAGGCGTCCTCGCCCTGTGCTGCTCCCAGAAGCCTGCAGGCTGCACTTGCCACCCAGTGCTGGCCACCTAACCCAGCTTCCAGCCCGCTCTGCCTGGCCCAGCCATGGCTCTGAGCCCTCACCTCGGCTGTGCCTGCTGTCTTAGCAGTGACTGTGCGCCCTGCGCTTGGCTCTGCCTCCCAGCCAGGGCCATTGCTGCCTCCCCGGCTCCATTGCTGGTCCCACTCTGGCTGAGCGTACCTCCAGGTCAGTCATCATGGAGACCGCCACCGGGTTCTTGGGGCTGATCCCAGGCTCCTGGTCTGTGCCCTCCCTGCTCCTGATGGGCTGGCTCCAGCCCCTTGGGCAGGATCTAGAACCTGGGCACTGACCATGAACGCACAGGAGAAAGAAAACACAATAATTTTGTCCTTAGGGAGGGCACAGCCACTGACGTGGACAGACATTTTGAAGTCACTAATTCCAAATTCCTAACCCATGGCTGGGTTCCCACTTACAACAACATGCTGTTTGTTGACAGACCTGGTCTTGGACCTGCGTCTTCCTCTGTGTTTTTCGGGACGGGAGCTCACTGCCTCCCAGGGTGGCCATTCCATTTCAGGCCAGTCTGCTTAGCTGACGCTTTGGGGCTGTAACATAGCACCCACTTACGGTCTTTGTTTGGGTCCTCCTGAAAGCAGAGACCAGGGCAAGGACTTGGGTGCAGACAGTTTGTTTGGGAGGGAGTTGGGCGAGTGAGGTAGGGAAGGGGAGAAGCTGATAAAAAGGAGTTGCCCCGCTGGTCACCACTGCAGGCAGCCAGGGCTCCAGCTCTCTGGGGATTCTGACGAAGAGTTCAGGGCAGGCCTTGGGGTGTTCCTTTGAAGGATGGGAGGCAGGGGCTCCCAATCTCTTGGGTGATTACTGTTTTGGGGAGTGCCACATCCCATGCTCCAGGCTGCACCTGCTCTTGGGCAACGCAGTCTTCTATGTGTACTGGTGGTGGGGTATTGACAAAGTGCATGGAGGCAACCACCAGAGCTGCACTCAAATCACGGGGTACACAGGGCTGAGGGAAGGGAGTCTGTGTGTGCTTCACTTGCAGGACCACCCTCGGGGGTGAGAGGGGCATGTGAGGGGCTGAGACTGCAGAGTGAGTACCTGCGTCAGACACAACAATGGGACTTTCCATCCATTCTCTCCCCTGACCACCACCGATGTTGGCTCAAGATCCCCAGAGTAGAGGTGTCCTGGCTACACCTGAGGAGTCTTTGTGGGCTCCCTGCCTAGGCACTGTGCCATCCAATGTTGGGTCTCAGGCCTCCACATCATTGACCCCTGGCATTTCCCAAAGTGGAACGTCAATATCTGGAGAGAAAATTCTATGGCCAGGTAAGTCTGGGAAACCTTGTATTTGATATTCCCTTTCGGAGAGTCACAGTGGAAATTCACATAGTAAAGGCTCTGAGAAGTCCTGTAGCCAAGAAATGTGTTTCACTTTGTTGACTCCAGGGTTTACCTCCCTTGACTGATCATGGGGCATCAGCCTAGCAGCATCTGAGGAACACGCTTGCTGAAGCCTCATCTGTGGCGTACGCTCTGGAGCCTACTGTGTATCCTTATACTTAACCACAGTCACGGTCACTGCTTCGAGATGAAGGTCAATACATGCCTCTCCTTGCCCTCCCAGACAAAGTGCATGTGGCGCCTTGCTGCCAGCTGGACTTCCTGGAGCCCTCTGGGGTGGATGGCCTCTTCTGAAGCCAGGGCTGCCTCGCCCATGTGCAGAGGGGCGCTGTCCCTTCTCCTCTGCCTTCTGGGTGGGGCCCAGCCATGCTGTTATTATTCCAACTTGCTGGAGCTCCTGGAGGGGACCCAGTGCTTCCTGCATGAAGACTCACTCCGGCAGCTCTCTCCCAACCAATGCAGAGATCCCTCTCCCTCAGGTCTACTTGGGTGGCCCCCATGTGTCCTCCACTTCCCTCTCATTTTAGTGAACGATGAAAAGTTCTCAAGATCAAGGTCAAAAGGATTTCTAAAGACAGAGCCAACACATTGGCAGCTTCTTAAAGCCAAGCTCAGCAGCAAGGTGCTGGATGCCAGGCAGAGAAAGGGGCCGAAATGGGCCTGCAATGTTAGTGTGGGAGAGTGCCCTGGAGACAGGCAGTCTCTGTGATTCCTATGGTTGTTCAAGCTCAGCTGGCCACGGTGCCTCTCTTTTCTGTTTCTGTTTTTCTCTTAAGCCTCAACTACTGTTCCAGAGCTGAGCCTTCTCAGGATTCATTGCAGCCAATGGCCCATTTTCTTTGGATCCCATTTGGGGTGATCTTCCTTGCTTTTATCTTACTTCCCAGGCCCCTCCAACCTCGACCCTTCAATTTTTCCTAAGTTCTGGAATACATAAAGGGGCAAAACCTCCATCCTGATGGCAAACACAGCCTTTTCAATGTGGGAAGGTGTACTTTCTTCAGTGCTGGGGACATTTTTGCCTTGGTACTCAGTGACATTGTAAGCTTGACAGGTCCCTCTTTTCTGCCAAAGGAGAGGACAGGCAAATATATTTTAGCAGTGGCAGAAGAAAGTAATTAAAGGGTGTGGAGGTGCCCTAAGCATCTGATATGGTTTGGATCTGTGTCCCTGCCCAAATCTCATGTTCAGTTTTAATCCCCAGTGTTGGAGATGGGGCCTCGTGGGAGGCAATTGGATCACGGGAGCAATTTCTCATGAATAGTTTAGCACCATCCCTTTGGTGCTATTCTCATGATAGAGTTCTCATGAGATGTAGTTGTTTAAAAGTGTGCAACACCTCCCCCGCCCTCCTTCTGCTCTGGCCATATGAAGTGCTTGCTACCCCTTTGCCTTCTGCCATGACTGGAAGCTCCCTGAGGCCTCCCCAGAAGCAGAAGCTGTTATGCTTCCTGTACAGCCTGCAGCAAGCCTTGCCCCTGTCTGGGAGGGTGAGGAGAGGCATGCATAGATCTCCACTTCAAAGCAGGAACCATGACTGTGATTATGTATAAAAATACACAGTCGGCTCCAGGGTGTACGCCACAGAATGAGGCTTCAGCAAGCGTGTTCCTCAGCTGCTACTAGGCTGATGCCCCGTAGTCAGTCAAGGGAGGTAAACCCTGGATTGAACAAAGTGAAACTGCGCAAGGACAGATGAATATAGCATCCTTTCACTCCCCATGGCCTTTTGCATAAACCTTCTCCAGCTCAGGCATCTTTGCTTCTTTGAGCCCCAGTTCTTCATCCATAAAATAGAGCTAAGATCATAGACCTCACTGGGCTGTCGGGAGAATGAAACAGGCTTCTGCTGTCACAATGCCTGCCAGAGCTAGGGTGGAACGAATGCTCTCTTTCTCCCTCAACTGTGATGTGAGTACCTGTACTAGTCTATCCTCACACTGCTATAAAGAAATACCTGAGAATGGATAATTTATAAAGGAAAGAGGTTTAATTGACTCGCAGTTCTGCATGGCTGGGGAGGCCTCAGGAAACTTGCAATCATGGTGGAAGGCGAGGGGGAAGCAAGGACCTTTTTCACATGGTGGCAGGAGAGAGAACAGTGAGGCTGGGAAAATGCCAGATGGTTATAAACCCATCAGATCTCATGAGGACTCCCTGGTTATCAGGAGAACAGCATGGGGAAACTGCCCCCATGATCCAGCCACCTCCCACCTGATCTCTCCTTTGACATGTAGGGATTACAGGGATTATAATCTGAGATGAGATTTGGGTGGGGACACAGAGCCAAACCATATTGGTACCTTACACTACACATTGGTAGGGTATTTGTAAATCAAGTAGAGGGAATGATTAGATGACTTCCAAGATATTCCATGAGAAAGCAAGGTGTCACCTGTAAAGCACCGGACACATCATTGCAATTATCCTCACCTCAGTGCCACCAGGTCTCATGACACCCAGTGATGTGGTACTAAATGGATATGTGGAAAAATAGGTCATTGATTTCTCAGCCCACAAAATTTTACAATTTAGTGGTTCTAAGATGTCTCTATGGACCTGATGTGATGTTAAAAAAAAAAGAAAAAGTCCTTTGGAGCCAGACAGACATGAGTTTGAAGCCTGGTGCTACCACTTCGTGGCTATGTGACCTTGGGCAAGCCAGGTTATCTCTCTCTGGCACAGTTTTCTTATCTGGAAGGTGAGAAGACCACGTCCTGACTCACAAGGCTGCAGGGCACTCCAGTGAGGTCCTGAAAAGTGTCCTGGTCATAGGACGGGGCTGTAGAAACAAGCCCAGAGGAAATTGTGATGGGGTGGGAAAGGAACTAAGTTCAGCATAAGATGGTCTTGGTTTAAATCTGAGGTCACTTTCTTATTGGCTGGATGACCATGGGCAGGTCAGCTGGCTTCAGTTTTTCTTGGCCATAAAATGGAATGAGATGGAAGAGCAGAGGCAGGAGAGCGGGCAGCAGTGCTCTGCAGTGAGAAGACCCCATGCTCTCGTCCTCGGCAGCTCAGGGGGCCTGTAGCTCAGTTCCCAGGGTTACGAGCAAACACTGTCCCCCCAACTAGCCCTTTAAGGAAGCTTGGGATGTGTCAGACACGGCAGCCCCCCTGTGCTCCACCCTAGGGACCTGCTGACCGGCCCACAGAGCCCAAGGGGCACCCCTCTGGACATATGGCCACGTGGCTCTGGCTGCAGCTGGTGGGACCAGCTTAGGGTGGACACCTTAGCTAATGGGAAATTTTGTTTTTCCTCCTTGGAAACTTCTCTTGGAATTAGAACCCAGGGAGGATGAATTTGGTGGCTCTGTGGGCTTGACCTGTGAGGGGTTGACAGCCATGGTGACTGCCTCTGGTGGCCTGTGCCCCAGCAGATGAAGCCAATCTGTGGAGAAGAGAGAGGGGAGAGGCAGAGGCAGGAGGGCAGGAGACCCCAGAGAAAGGAGTGTGTGTGTGAATGTGTGTGTGTGAGTGTGTGTATGAATGTGCATGTGTGAATGTGTGTGCATGCATGTGTGAATTTGTGTGGGTGTGAATGTGTGTGCACACGTGCGTGTGTGAATGTGTGTGAATGTGTGTGCGTGCATGTATGAATTTGTGTGGGCGTGAATGTGTGTGTGCATGTGTGAATGTGTGTGCATGTGTGAATGTGTGCATGCACGTGTCAATTTGCTTGGGTGTGAATGTGTGTGGGCACATGTGTGTGTTAATGTGTGCATGCACACGTGCGTGTGTGTGAATGTGTGTGCGTGTGTGAATGTGTGTGCGTGCATGTGTGAATTTGTGTGGGTGTGAATGTGTGTGTGCACGCACATGCATGTGTGTGAATGTGTGTATGTGTGCGTAAATGTGTGGACATGAATGTGTGTGTGCATGCGTGCCTGTTGATGTGCGTGTGCATGTGTGTGTGTGTCAGATATGGGGGATAAAGCCAGAGAAAAACACAGACTTCTGTTCTCCACGACTGGCCCCAAGTGTCAGTCCCACTTTATTGTCCTCCTGCCCCGAGATTTCAGTTGCCCCTCCCCCACCTCATCCCCTCGCCCTCTGTCCCCTGTTTGAGCAGATTGAGTGGGATTCCTCTCCCTGTAGTCATCATGTCCTGAAAACACCAAGCTGGTGTCCCTAGTTCATGGCAACCGAGGCTCAGTAATAGCCAGGCAGGTGTCTGGGCCGTCGTGTCTGACACCTGGGCACCCGTCAGCTTCCCATTCCCTCGTCTCTGTGAGCGGCTTCCAGGGCAGGACCATCACTGGCTCCTGGCGTGGGCAGTGGAGACAGCGTCAGGATGAGCAGGCCGCCTGCTCTCTAATGCCTCAGGAGGAGGGGCCGAGCTGATGAGCTAAGGCCATTTTCTCTGTTGATCTCGGCTGGCCACACCCTGGAGCCAGGGGCCTGTTTGGGGATCACAAACCAGATATTGGAATTCTGGGTTCCAGGTGGATATTCTCTGGGTTGAGCAAGGAGTCCAGGAACAGAGATTGGGCACGAGTCCCTTGAGGCCAGTGTCCGGCCTGTTTCCAACCCGGCTCCTTCTCGTGTGTTCCTCCCAGTGTGGGCGGAGGGCCGGGCCTCCCTGACAGACAAGGACTGCAGGACACAGGGCTTGGAGGGGCTGAGGATCAAGGCCCAGGAGTCCCACACTCCCCGGGAAGCCTCTGGGCCCTGAGCTCCCTCGGCGTCCTGTCCTGCCCTCCGTCTGCTGTCCCACCCCCATGCATCTCCTCCTTGACTCTGAACTCAGGGAGACAGCTTTGTGCCCCCAGAACATGGCTGGATGTTTTGCAGTGATTGAAGAGTGAGTGTTGTTGAGCAAAGGAAGCCTTTGAGAAGAGAGGAGAGCAGGGGGCACTGGGCCTCCTTGTGAGGTCTGCAGCCCATGGCCTGCCGGGAAGCATCTGGAAGAACCTCACCATGGACCCTCCCTGCAGTCTGGACGGCCCAGGCCTTAGTCACTCAACGTGCGTGATATTGAACTGTGAAAGATCTCCAACCTGTGTCCGGAAGCCTCCATATATACCAATTGCAATACAGCAACCCATGTTGGATTTGCTCCCAATTTGTAATTGGAGTTGATAAACAAGGGAAGCCTGCATTTGTTAGATGGCTGCTTTGGAAGCCTCACTAATCATCTTCTGTGGTCAATTTCAATTGTTTCTTTCCTGCATGTGAAAAATGCACTGTGATGTAATTCGAATATGGGTCTACTTTGTGGGGTGGAACTGTCAGTCACCCTGACTCAGGAGTTGGGCTGGAATTCTGGCCAAGGCTCACTGGGGGCCCACCAGACACTTTGCTGGAGTTTCGACTCATCCGAGGGGCTCCAGCCAAAGGCAGTTGTTGATTTGCATTCTATGAAGAATCCCACTTTTTTTTGTGTTCTCTCCAGATCATTTTACTCCCTTTTTAAGAATTCCTTTAGCCAAAAGTGATTACTCCGAGGCTTATGTCCTGGAAAGTCCTGGAGTCAGAAAGAACCGAATTTGAAACGTGTCGTGTATCTTCTGTGTTATGATTGGCAAGTCATTTTCCTTTCCAGGGTTTCACATGCCAAATGGGGCTAAAATAGCTTATACTGGAAACGTATTTTTTGCATCAGATGAGATAGCAAGTAAAAAGGCTTTGCAGGTTTAATAAAAACTCAAACTACACTGTATACATTTTCTCAAGCATTACTAGTTAAATAGTTAAAAAATGAGCTGGCCATCACAAGACATGTTGTTTAGTCAAAAAAAGTGACTCCTGCATGTTTCATTTAGTCATTCTGCAATTATTAGGCACCATCTGTTTTCAATGATGTGCGATGTATTCTGTTGAAAATAAAATGGCTTTCGATACCACCTTACTGTCTGGTAAGAGAAAGAGGACATGGTATTGATAATGGCAAGGTCCCTTCACCCTAAGCTGTTTATTTTTATTTTACTAAATATATTTACTAAATCAAATTAGAATATATTTGGAATAAGGCTGGGTACAAAAGAATTTCGCTCTAGTGCTTAAATTAATCAAACATCTGGAAGAAATATGATTGTTAAAGTCCAGTTTTATGCCACAAGCCATGGGCATTCTTGGCATTGGAGCATTGGGCTCCTGGGTGCTCTAGGGAGTTCTAGGTCTCAGGTTGGACAGCCTGACCCTTAAAAACGGCTGAGCCAACAGCACAGAGTCCAGGGCTGCCTTCACAGGCATGCGACCTGGGCAATCACACAAGGTCTTGTGCTCAAAAGGGCCCCATGCTTGCTTTAATGCTCTGATCTTTTTGTCTTGAAATTCTTTTATTTAAAAAACAATTTTTTAAATTATTTTGTTTAAGTTCTGGTGTACATGTGCAGGATGTGCAGGTTTGTTACGTAGGTAAACGTGTGCCATGGTGGTTTGCTGCACCTATCAACCCATCACCTAGGTATTAAGTCCAGCACGTATTAGCTATTTTCACTAATGTTCTCCTCCGCCACCCTCACCCAACAGGCCCCATTGTTTGTTGTTCTTCTCTCTGTGTCCATGTGTTCTCATTGTTCAGCTCCCACTTGTAAGTCAGAACATGCAGTGTTTGGTTTTCTGTTCCTGCGTTAGTTTGCTGAGGATAATGGCTTCCAGCTTCATCCATGTCCCTGCAAAGGACATGATCTTGTTCCTTTTCATGGCTATATAGCATTCCATGGTGTATACGTACTACATTTTCTTTATCCAGTCTATCATTGATGGGCATTTTGGTTGATTCCATGTCTTTGCTATTGTGAATAGTGCTGCAGTGAACACACGTGTGCATGTATCTTTATAGTAGAATGATTTATATGCCTTTGGGGATATACCCAGTAATGGCATTGCTGGGTCAAATGGTATTAATTTTATTCCCAAACTTAGGTTTTGTAAATGAAGTTCAATGGGACAATGGAGCATGTGCCTTGAGTGCAACGTGCATGTCCCCGCTTCCTGCTGTCCCATTCACATGTGGCCTTCTCAATGTCTCCTTGACAGAATGTTAGTGGACCCCCCAGTGTGTAGAAGTTCAGCAAGATTAAAAGCCAATACAAGGTGAGCATGTCCTGGAAAACTTTCAGCTTCCATAGAATGTTGGCAGAATATGCACGTATGAAGAAGTGAAATAAAAAAGTGGAGTTAATTTTCTGCAGTGTTTCCATATTTCTGGTAAGAATGAAATAAACATGCATGTACAAGCTGCAAAGTACAAATTGTATAATTTTGCTTATTCTATGCATGAGTTAAATGCTCTTACATTTGTGTTTAAACTGGAATTGCACGACATAAAGATGTATGATACACTTCATGCTAATAATTTAATTTTTCTTTACTTAGAATGACAAATACATAGCAAACAAAGACAAGTAGGGAGAGAGAGGAAGGAACAGTGAGGGTACATTTCAGTACTTTGCAGGGCACGTTTTTCCTGCTTTTAGAGCAAGTGCCTCTGCTTCTACATTTTATACTGTGCCCCACAGATTATGTAGCCACTGCTTTTGTTGGGATTGAGACACAGTCTTTTGTTGGGATTGAGACAAGTCTTTTGTTGGGATTGAGACACAGATATGTTACACCATATTCTAGCAGGATGAGGGTTTGCAGAAGCTCATAGAACAAAGTGTCCAGAATTAGAGCTGAACTCACTCTACTAAGGCTTCATAGGAAAAACCAGATGGTGGGAATTGGTGAGAAGGAATCTCTTCCTTTTGGAAGTTGGATTTTCCTTAGAATTGTGTATACTTGGTGTGATTATTCTTGTGGTGGACTAAGGCCCAGAGAAGTGCAGTGTTCCACTCAAAGTCACACAGTTCATCAGCTGCAGGGTAGACCTGAACTCAGGTATTCTACATCCTGATGGCCAGAGTCCTCAGCCTATCTTTTCTACTCCACACTTGGAAGCCAGGTGGGCACATTTCCTCATCTGTGCCTCTTTGATTGTGTAATGGGCACTGATTCTTCAAACATTCAGTGAGTTCTACCTTGTGTTGGGTCACAGGTCTGGTGCTGGGGAGATAGCTGTGCTAGCAAGGAGTGAGGGCTATTGGTTATGAGCTTGGTTTCTGGAGATGGACAGAATTGGGTTCAGAGGGCGGCACTCCCCCTCATTAGCTAAGTGATGCTGGCCATATCCATAGAGCATTTGAAGAGCTCCCGCCCTGCCTGGGGCCATTAGTATGGCAGTGAGCAGATGGGTGCACTTCCCTCCTGGAGGCTAGAGCTAGGGAGACAGATATCAACAAAGCTACTACAAAAATATTTATTTACTGTGTGGTAAAGGCTATGAAGGAAAAGTGCAGGATTCAAAGGGAGACTGTAACAGAGAAAGTTACCAAATTTTTAAAGTCTCATTTTCCCACCTGCAAAATGGGAATAATAAAACCTATCTCAGAGGTTCATGGGGAGAATTAAAAGAGATGCTTCAGGCCGGGCGCGGTGATTCATGCCTGTAATCTCAGCACTTTGGCAGGCTGGGGCAGGCAGATCACTTGAGCTCATGAGTTCGAGACTAAGCTTGGCCATGTGGTGAAATCCCGTCTCTACTAAAAAATACAAAAATTAGCCAGGTGTGGTGGTGAGTGTCTGTGGCCCCAGCTACATGTAGGGCTGAGGTGGGAGGATCACTTGAGCTGGGAGGTGGAGGCTGCAGTGAGTCCAGATCATGCCACTGCACTCCAGCCTAGGCAGCAGAGTGAGACCCTGTCTCAAAAAAAAAAAAAAAAAAAAAAAAAGACAGGTACCTCATGTGTGTACTAGCTGCTTTTAAAGGTAACTATTTGGGAAGCACAAATTTGGCCCAAATTTGGACCACTGAACTCTTTTGCCTTCTTTTAACATACGATGTCCATACTTTATCTTTGAAAGAAAGTCAACTATTATATTTATTCTCAATAAACAAAGTTGCCTTTCAACTATTAATAATTATCGTTAGCTACATTTATTATAGACAGAGTTGTAGTTTAAAAGAATCTGGAAAAACCCTAACAGTTCACAAAACATTTGGGGTAAAAATTTAAATTTCTCCCAAGTACTATATGATGGTATTTACTTGGATCATTCACCAATTAAATGTTCCTTCTATTTAATAACATCATCTAGACACCTATAGGAAAGATCCCACAGTGAGTAACCTCACCTACATTTTGTCTTATTCAAGCCTTGAGACGGGGCCCTTGCTTTGTATATAATTTTTTGGCCAATGCTAATACAATGGTCTATAATAAATATATTCAATTAAATAATATAAAGTACTAACACATAGTTTTCTTATGAATATTTAATCTCATGTTTATAGTAATACTTTTCTTCTAAGGACTATGTGCTTAAATATTTATTCTTACCAGGAATTGTATTTTGTGTCATGATAGAAGTTGGGAAAATGATTAGGAAAACTCAGTGATTATTTGGGGAATAAAAACAGCATCATATGAAACTTATGTGAAAATAAAATACACCAAAAAAAACCCCATAAAATGTTAAAGTATAACCATTTCTAAATGACCACTTAAAAAGGGTTCCAAAGAAACCTTTCTTCTAGTTCCTGTTGTAACATACAAGTAATATTAAAAATTCTTGAATAAAGACGATGATTGTAAAATTCTGTGAATACACTGAAAACCAGTGAATTAAACGGAGGAATTGTACAGTATGTTGGTATGTGAATTATATCTCAATAAAGCAGTTTTTAAAAAGACTGAAAAAACCTCTCCAAAAACCGAATGTCATTCTTCTCCCCTTTTTGTTAAAATGAGCAGAGGCGCTGTTAATAACTGTATTCTGTCCTCCAGTCATCTACTGAAGGGCTTCTCTAAAACCAGTCAGCTAAACAACCAAACAGCCAAACCTAAGCCTGTATTCCACAGCTGCTGTGAACAAGGACACACAAGGCCGCTTTCCTTAGGAAGCTTCCCCTGTGCTCACGAGTGGGATGAAACTTGTCCTCTTCCCTGATGTTTCATCCTTGCTCTGTTGGGTTGTTTTTGGTGACACTGAACAGAAAATCTGGCCCAGTGAGGCATACATAATGGCCCTCACATGTAAAGAGAAGTCCAGAGGTATGTGAATTTCAGGTGCTGAATATCAGGGGTTGGGTGGGTGCTTGGTTCTGATTCTTTGTGATTCTCTGGGTCCTGCTTGATGTGTGAGCTTCACCCTTGGGCTGGTAGCAAGATGGTGGCAGCAGCAACTCTTGCTTCCCACAAGCCACTTCTTATCATCTGGGACGACTTTTTCCCAGAAGCCCCAGGGAGAGGCCCCTCATGCCACATCTCATTGGCCAGAAGTGAGTCACATGTTCACACCGGAACTCATTGCTGGCTCAAGACATGGAGTTACACCATCTGGCATAGACCAATCAGGATCTCCCCAAGAACAGGGCTCGCCAGTTCCTGAATTCCATAGTGAGCTGGCAGTTTCCCTGAGCACCATCAGGGCTTCTGATAGGAAGAGAAAGCAGGCGAATGCATGCTGGGAAGCAGCCGTACATTCTCCCTGGGCTTCATCCTGCTTGCCTATCTATACTTTGTGCCCCTTTTCTGGATGCCTGAAGGCCAAGGCCAGGGTCTTTCTTATCTCTGAGTCTTCCTCACTGCCTGACACCCAGGCTGTAATCCTGGGAGTGAGCTGATTAGATTGCCTTCTTTTTAAAGGGAATTAAAACAAAAACCCAAATGCTATGAGCACATCACGAATATGTAGACACTGCCATCCGCTGTTGTCTTTGGTGGTACTTAAAAAAAAAAAATCTTAACACTGACAGCATGCTTACAAACCTGCTATATCTGCAGTGAGCAAACAATTTGATTTTGCAACAATAACAGGCAACTTCTGACGCACGTTCACGCTAACCGCTTCTCTTCGGCAGGCAGCCATCTCCCCTCTGTTGGTGAAATTGGCCTCTCCTCATCTTCCCGGTATCTTCTCCCACAGTCTACATCCTTGGGGGGCTTTGCTCATAAGCTCAAATCAGGCGAATTCCCTCTTTAATACACGGAGGCACACACAAGACATTAATACTAAAACAAAACCTACCTGCACACAGATCCTTTTTTATCTGTGATGTTTGTCTTCAAACCTCCAAAATTTGTTTTCAATCCATCCTTGAAATCCAGAGGAACTTTCTCTGGATCATTAACAACGGAATGTCAACAGAAAGCGAGGCCTGCCACTGTGCATAAGAAATGGGTGTGGAACCAAGGAGAGAAAAAAGAAGGAAGAGTAGAAGAATCTTTACACCCTCCCTTCAAAAAGTCACACTTTACTATTTCTCTCTCATTTTCATCAATCACCAGGGCAATACCCCCTAGATCAACGCATTAACTTGTTTGTTTTTTACAATGAAGAAAAACTTCATAGCCTCATCATTCATTCCAGAGTGTGGGGGAAAAAAACAAAAGCCAGCCACCGAAATTTGCATGGTGCTCAATTATACATTAGTGAACATCACTTGGCAATCTGTTCATATCAATTTAATTGGATTTTAATACTGCCTCTGATCTTGTTTTCTAATTAACAGCAGTGCTTGGAAATAAAGCAGAACCATGCACCCAGCAACACCTTTGATCTCGACCATATGGAGCCCCACCAAGCTCTGGAAAAAAATCTCCCTTGCCTCCACAGCCGGCCGAGAGAAGCGGGGGCCCCCAGATGGCTAGATACCATGGGCGCCCGCACCCTATGGCTTGTCTTGTCTTCTGATTGGTCCCCAACGCAAAGGCAGGGGACTTGCTTCTAAGGCTGGAGGCAAATCCGTGTCCCCAACGTTGGTGAAGTTGACAGTTTTCACAACTGGGTTTTGGGGAGCAAATATTTGAGTAAACAGCCTTGACCCTGTTGGGTTTGTTTTAGAGTGGAATCTCATCATCAGGACAGAGCAAAAATGTCATGGGACCAGCGTGGGAAGCCCACTAAACCATTTTTCCAGCCGAGGCTTTTTCTTCTCTCTCTTTTGTAAAATCCTTGGGTCTCTAACTTTGCTGATCATCGTCTTGCGAACTGACCACGTGGGAGGACTGATTACACTCTGGGTCAGCCCGAGAAGGAAAAAGCCCATGACCAAGGACATCGGGGGGTCCACAGGGAAGCTGGCTAGGGCAGAGGGAGCAGGTGGGCCATGGCCAAGGGCCAAGGACCTGCATCCTCATCTTCCTCTCACCAGCGTGGGGACTGGCAGGTTTAAGAGGCAGTTAGGAGAGGCAGGGGTGAGTAATGGGAAGAGCACTGGCTTTCACCAAGCAACCAGGTTCACGGTAGCCGTCATGTGACCTCGGGCATGTGACTCTACCTCTCTGTGAGGCAGTTTGCTCATGGATTCTTCTGCAATTCTGAAATCTGAAAGTGCCAAAAGTCAATGCTTTGATAATTTCATAGCAGACTCATGTGGCAGCAAAGCCTCACCTGAGCTGACGTGAGACTATTTGTAATCTTTATTTATGCTGCTTAATGCAGGTACTCATTCATTCTGCTGTGGAAATAGTCCTGTCTAGGAGAGTTGAAGGCTGCCCTAGACGCCATTGGGATATTGTATGTTTACTTTTGTAAAATCCAAAATATCCTGGATTCTAAACCACAGTGGGCCCCAGGAATTTAAGAATAGGGATTTTGGGCCGGGCGTGGTGGCTCACGCTTGTAATCCCAGCACTTTGGGAGGCCGAGGCGGGTGGATCACGAGGTCAGGAGATCGAGACCACGGTGAAACCCCGTCTCTACTAAAAATACAAAAAAAAAAAAAATTAGCCGGGCGTGGTGGCGGGCGCCTGTAGTCCCAGCTACTCGGAGAGGCTGAGGCAGGAGAATGGCGTGAACCCGGGAGGCGGAGCTTGCAGTGAGCCGAGATTGCGCCACTGCACTCCAGCCTGGGCGACAGAGAGAGACTCCATCTCAAAAAAAGAAAAAAAAAAAAAAAGAATAGAGATTTTGGGCCAGAGCCTTCCTCTGGGTTGTGAGTTAATCAACCTAGAGCAGTGATTCTCGCCAGGGTGATTTTATTCCCCAGGGAACATGTACCAATGCCTGGAGACATTATTTATGATTGTAATGTGTGTGCAGGGTTCCCACTAGCATCTACTAGGCAGAGTCCAGGGATGCTGCTAAACATCCTACAATACCATAGGACAGACAAAGAATACTCCAGTCCCAAATGCCCATCATGCTGAGGGTGGGAAACCCTAATCCATAGAATAGCACGCATTCCAGCTTTATTCTTATTTCACCACTCTGAGCTCCTCTTCCTTCATCTGCCAGTTGGAGAGCATGAACAACTGCCTCCAAGAGTTCTGGGGAAACCATATGAGACAGTAGATGTGACTGTGCCTTCTAAACTTTACCACTCAATCGAAAAATGAAAGATAGTTTACTCATTCAAAAAATGAAGTGTTGGCTGGACCCAGTGGCTCACAACTGTAATTCCAGTATTTTGGGAGACCGAGGCGGGTGGATCGCTTGAGCCCAGGAGTTAGAGCAACATGGTGAAATCTGTCTCTGCCAAAAATACAAAAATATTAGCTGGGCATGGTGGCACACGCCTGTAGTCTCAACTACTCGGGGGTCTGAGGTCAGGGGATCACCTGAGCTTGGGAGGTTGAGGCTGTAGTGAGTCGTGATTGCACCATTACACTCCAGCCTGGGTGACACAGCAAGACCTTGTCTCAAAAAAACATAAAACCACCGCAAAAAAGAATAAAGTGTGTTCTTTTTAACCCTGGTCTTCATGATAAACACCTGTGTATACACCATGGGTGCTAGGCAGTGTGCAAGACACGTGGAGAGGGATTCATGGTCTCCGCTTTCAGGGAACTTGTAGCCTAGTTACTCTCCTTCTAGAGGTAGCCATTTATAACTTGATCGATAATTTAGATGTTCTCGAAAGCAATATTTCCTTTGACTTGTTTTAACCTTTAGACTTCCCACTTTCCGAAGAACCCCAGCCCACGCACATACACCCCTTGTTGCTAATTAGAGAACTTTGATACGCAGGAGAAAGCACTAATAAAGAACCTTAAATAGGTCCTGCCTGGCTCCTGCCTCCTCTGAGCTCCTCTCACTCCAGCTGGAACCACTTCACCCCTACATGCAGGCTTAACCCTAAAGCTAGATTTCAGGAACAGCATTGCCTATGTAGTGGGGCCCTGGAGCAAGGAGCTCTCTACTCTGTTAGCTCAGCTTTGAGTCTTCATGGATTTAATCCACCCCCACAGTTGTGGACTGTTTGTGGCCTGTGGGCTTTGGTCTTGTCCCAGGTCCTGGTCTCCTGAGTCCCAGGTTTGGAAACTGGGCTTCTCTGCTGTGATCCTTCCTGGTGACTCAGGTTGTTCCAATCCCTTTACACTTTGCCCTTCCTTGCGCTGGTATAGGCTCTCCCCACAAATATTGGATCCTGGCTCTTAGCAACCAGTGAATGGCAGACTATTTAGATGTTGCCTGCCTGTTCCCTGACCCCTGTCCTTAGATTCCTGTGACCCTGGTCCTCTGTGAGGTAGGACATTTTATGTTATAGGCCATTCTGGGATGTAGAGGTCAATTCAAACTGTCATTGCTGGAACACAGTGACTTCTGCTTGAAGGACCTTTGATTGGCCACAGTCCTTGCTATAGTGTCCTGCATTCACTCTGGTGTCTGGCCATTCCCATGCCACCCGTGCCTTGCAGAAGTTACACAAGCTCCTTGGATGTCAACGAGCCTTTTGCATTGGCTCAGATGTTAGATACACGGATGCCAAGCTCACACATACTTCCTTAAATACGACCAGGTGTATCGGTTAGTATAAGTAATACTGGTTGCTGAAATAACCAATCCTTAAACCAGCTCTCAGGAGCTATAAATAAAAGTTGATTGCTTGCTCATATCATCATCTGATGACCTTCACAAGCCTCTCCTGGGCAGATTATCTTCAAGTGGGGACTCGGAGATCCTGGTGTTTTCTACTGTGTGGCTACGCTGCCTTGGATTCCTTTGCTTCCAGCCATGTGGATTGGAGGGAAAGAGACAATGGAAGGTAATATGGGACTTTTTGGGGACCAGGCAGAGAACTGATGTATATGACTCTTACACCCACATTCAGTTGGCCAGAATTTAGTCACATGACCCAACCTGACTACAGTTGGGCTGGGAATTATAATCTCTCCATGCATCCTGGAAGAGGAAATGGGATTGAAGAGCCTTAAGATAATGATGGCCACAGTCCATCTTTCTGGTTGTCAAATCACTGTTTGACTTTTCCTCCTACACACAGAAGACACTCACCCCCTTCCCAAGGGGAAAAACCTCAAAAACCATCCAGTTTCCATCCAGTCTCTAGCTCTAGCTGAAAGTCCAGGATTTCTGAGTGCTACATTATCCTCTACATCTGGTCTAAATGTGGCTTCTCATGAGCCAGTGACTTATGCACCACGATGACAAGCTACTTGTCCCCACAGAGTCAACACGAGGTGGTGCAACAAAGGCTGGGTCATTGCAATAAATACTTCCTTTAGGAAAATGGATGAGTGGAAGACATTAGCAGCCCCTGATTCCTAACAGGCCCGAAAGTCTCATCCTGGGTGTGCGTTATGAAGGCTGTCTGCACCTGAGTTCTGGGGACTGCCACTGATGAAGTTCTGGTCTTGGTTTCTGAGACAAACCCCTGGGTACACGTTTCTCTGCCGCTCCTGCCTCCATCCTTTAGGGGAGTTCCCTTGTTCATCTCTCTCCTTAGCCACCTCTAAAATTGTTGTTGGGGGCATACTCTTCTTAGGGGCTGAGTAGCCTTTGAAGGCTGCATTCTTCTTGAGGGGAGGTTGGGGGCTTAAATGTTTTTAATGCAAATCAATTATTGATTGCCTACGATAAACTTTTATTCATATTTTTAAAAATTGAGGTATAATTTAAGTATGGTAAAATTCACCTTTAGTGCATACTTCTGACTTTTGACAAAGACTTGTAATCATGTAACCGTTGCCACAATTGAGAATTAGGATAGTTCCATCACCTCCCCAAATTTCCGCATCTTGTTTGTCATCAATCCCTCCCCCAACTCTAGTACCTGGCAACCTCTGATCTGTTTTGAAATCATACAGTATGTAGCCTTTGGGTCTAACTTCTTGCACCATGCATAATGCATTTGGGATTCATCCAAGTTGTTTCCCGTATCAATGAAACAGTTTATTTTTATTGCCAAGTAATATTCTAAGTATATAGATGTCACCTCTTGAAGGACATTTGTGTTGTTTCTGTTTTTTTTTTTTTTTTGGCTGGAAATAGAATAAAGCTGCTGTGAATAAATAGAACTTTCACATATAGGTTTTAAGTTTTCATTTCTTTTGGGCACATAGAGAATGGAATTACTCGGTCATATTGTAAGTGTATGTTTAGTTTTATGAGAAACTGCCAGTGTTTTCCAAAGCAGCAGTACCGTTTTGCATGCCCACCATCAATATACGGGAGTATCAGTTGCTTTCTGTCCTGTCAGCACCTGGTGTACGTCTTTTTCATTTTAGCCATTCTAATAAGTGTGTCGTTGTATCTCATTGTAGCTTTAATTTACATTTCCCTAATAACTGAGCATGTGTTTATTTGACCTTTATAAATCTTATTTGATGATAGATCTCTTCAAAACTTTTGCCCATTTTGTTATTGAATTATTTTCTTATTTTGAGTTGTGAGAGTTCTTTGTATACTTTGAACACAAGTCCTTTCTCTGTTGTGTGATTTGCAAAAACTTCTTCCCAGTCTTTTGGCTTGCGTTTTGCTGTCTTTCTTTCTTTCTTTCTTTCTTTCTTTCTTTCTTTCTTTCTTTCTTTCTTTCTTTCTTTCTTTCTTTCTTTCTTTCTTTTCTCTTCTTTCTTTCTTTCTTTCTTTCTTTCCTTCTTTCTTTCCCTCTCTCTCTCTCTCTCTCTCTCTTTCTTTCTTTCTTTCCTTTCTTTCCTTTCTTTCTTTCTTTCTTTCTTTCTTTCGACAGAGCCTTGCTTTGTCACCCAAGCTGGAGTGCAGTGGCAAGCGATTCTCCTGCCTCAGCCTCCCAAGTAGCTGGGAATACAGGCGTCTGCCATCACTCCTGACTAATTTTTGTATTTTTAGTAGAGATGGGGTTTCATCATGTTGGCCAGGCTCATCTCGAACTCCTAACCTCAGGTGATCTGCCTGCCTTGGCCTCTCAAACTGTGATTACATGTGTGAGCCTCCGCACCTGGTCTGTCTTTTACTGTTTCTTACCAGTGACTTTTAAGAGCAGAGCTTTCATTTTGATGAAGTCTAATTCATCAATTTCTTTCTTAAAGACTGTGATTTGTGATGCTGTATCTAAGAAATCTTTACCTAAGCCAAGGTCACGCAGTGTTTCTCCTGTTTTCTTCTAGAACAAAATGTGTTTTAGGTCTTGAATAGTGAAAGGCCTTTAGAATTCAGACTTTTGGTTTCTTTAGATGCATAACCGTTAAGAATTTAGTAAGCTTCTGATCAATTTGCCTGGCTCCATTCTGCCTACTGGTAGCCACACCCAAAGTCCCTTTCGAGGTGTGGTTCTCGGATGGGTTTCATTTCTTTGCTTTCTCTCCCCTGCCTTTCTCTCTCTCATTCTCTTTCGATTTACTGGTGTTTCTCTGGAGTTAAAAGCCTTGAATAGAAATGCCATACCCTTAATCTGAATCTTTGCTTCAAGTTCCTTTACCCAACTCAGAAGATTTCCTAGGCCTTTGCCCTTCAAACCTTTTAAAATCCCATTTCTGACTCCAGAGGACTTGAAGCATTTGGCTTTTCTAACCTGGCAAAATCCCACATTTCTGGATTCTCTAATTCTCCTTCCATTCTGCTTGCAAACTGGTCAAATCTTTCCTCAGCTTTTCTCTTTCTTTAATAGTTTTCTAGATGCACTCAAATGTAGCTGATACACGCAGATTATTAACGCTGTGTTTTCCAACTGCTTCTCTAGAGCTTAAGTTCAGTAGTCACAAGTTTTGCCTGCCACATAATCACAGGCAACAGTCTTAGAAAGTGCCTTTCCCTGGATAACTTAAATGTCTAGCCATCTATCCTGCAAAATCTGTTTCCTCACCTCCTGATAGTTGACTGATAATCTGATGACATCTATTTTAGAATATAAAGAAATCTGCACCCCTCTTTTTTCTCCTTGTTTTGTTAATCAGGATAAGAAGCAGTAGTTGCTATAACAAACAATCCAGCATTTCAGTGCCTTAACATAACAAAAGCTTCCTTTCGACTTGTGTTAGAGTCCATTGACTTTCCTCTGAGTACTGACTGGGCTTCTTCCACAGTGCAGCTCCCCTATGTCCACAGCCTTTTACCTTCAGCCACGAGGACAGAGGGAGCAGAGAGAGCATGAAGTAGCCTGTAGAGTGGATTGGAGCTGGACTTGACAGGTGCCTGTATGTCCACTCCCATTCCGTTGGCCAGAACCAAGGCACATGGCCCTAACATCACTGTGAGCAACATTGGAAAGTGTAGTCTTCCTGTGTGTCCAAGAAGACAGGAGTGGTGAGAATCTCGCTGGATCCATCCTAGAACTTTGTCTTTGGCAAAGAGATGGGGGTTCTCCCCTGAGTTAGATCTCTCCTGGCTCTTTTAAGGATTGTGTATTGAGTAAAACCTCAGCACCTTCTTAAAATCCATCCGTTCAGTGATTTATTGGTGAGCATTTCAACCTGCCAGGCATAGTGTTTGGAAGGGGGAGGTGGGAGGGGAAGGGGGTGGCCCTAACATGTAGTAAGTGGCTTCTATGTTTCTAGCACTTGAAATGATTATTTATTTATTTTTGAGGTGGCATCTCACTCTGTTGCCCAGGCTGAAGTGTAGTGGTGTGATCTCGGCTCATTGCAACCTCTGCCTCCCGGGTTCAAGTGATTCTCCTGCCTCAGCCTCCTGAGTAGCTGGGACTACAGGTACCTGCCACCATGCCCAACTAATTTTTGTATTTTTAGTAGACACAGGGTTTAACTTGTTGGCCAGGCTAGTCTTGAACTCCTGACCTCAGGTGATCTGCCTGCCTCAGCCTCCCAAAGTGTTGAAATTATAGGCATGAGCCACCACACCTGGCCTGAAGTGATTATTTAATCCCCACAGTGATAGAGATACCTGTTTTATCCCCCTTAGACAGATGAGTGAACTGGTTCTGAAAGGTGATTGTGCCCAAGGTCACAGAGCTAATAACTTGATCAACCACAATTACATTCTACATTCATTCTACATGACTAACCTATGTTTGTACCACGAGGAGGTTTATATCCTCTAATTCTAGTCTGGTGCGGGAGACAGACATCAAAATCCAGTGAGACAAGTGGACATGGTATTGTCAGAGTACTGGCCACCATAACTGGGGGTGGAGGAGACACTGGGAAATCTAAGGGGAAGGACATTTGAGCTGGGCTTCTGCAGGACAGCCAGGAGCTCAGCAGATGGTGGAAGACAAGGTACTTGCTACCTATGGTTTCCCATGGCCTCTGCTCCAGGCTAGGCCCTACAGGGGAGGGCCTCCCTCAAGTTTCAGTTTGGGGTTCTTATGTTAATTTGTAGTGCCTGTGATGTGGGGTTCTGGGGAGAAGACCTAAAGGAAATTGCTGTTTTGAGCCTGCTGGGCTGTGTCCCCAGTAGGTGCAGATGTTCTGATAAGGTGTGGTGATCGTGACCTCACAGAGCCGCTCTGCTAGGAGATAAGGGCAGATGAGTTGCAGAAAGAGCTTCCTGTCGTGGACTGATTGGCTGGCAGGGCGGATCTGTAGCTGCGGCTGGGCCAGCCCTGCAGAGGCCGCTGACTGGGTCAGTGAAGCGCTGAGGCTGCACTTCTTGCTCTACCCTCCATGGCTGCGTCTCTGGGTCACCTCGTCCATGGAGGACCCCTTTGAGACACGTGAGGGCAAAGGAGAGAACAGTGTTTTAGGGGATCCTTAGAGCTGGTTTCAGTCTTGCCTATGTTATTAGTTAGATATACGGTTGTAGCAAAGCCACCTCGCTACTCTGAGCATCCTTCCCCCATCTATAAAATGGAGTTATCAGTCCCAACTTCAAAGGACTATTGGTGGCGTTCAGCAGTTGGTGAACCTGAAGTTCCTACGAGGGCACCGGGTGTAGAATAGATGCTCAGTCAAAGGTGGCTACACTTTGTGTCATCGCCCTATTCGTCATGATTGTCCCATCACTCATTATCCTGGTCTGATTTTTGCTTCTGCTCTCTGGAGAATCTTTCTTGAGCTCTGTAGCCTTGCACCAAGCTCTGGGATTTCAGCTATAATCAGTCTTATATACAGTGCCCCGCCTGGAGCTTCCAGGCCAGGAGAAGAGACTGTGCTTAACAATTGATCAACCCCATATGTCACGAGTGGGGTGGACTCTGTGGAAGTAAAGCCTGTGGGTGGAGAGATGGCCTATGGGGTCTCACCCAGACCAGCCAGAGAGGTTCCGCCAGAAGCCTTCAGCCTGGTAAGCAGCAGGGCAGGGGCTGTGACCCTGATCTGGCTCTGCCTGACTCTGAAGACGTTGTGCCCTTTGATAGCTATGCAATGAGGTCACCATGCTCTAGGAACCAACATTTGTCCTATTTGGTGTCACCTCAGTCCTTTGGGTTCAGTCCTCAAATAGGTAAGCGTCAGAAGTCATCCCTTTCCTTTTTGGTTTGTCAAAATGCTGCAGGCTTTTTGCTCTTCCTCCCTCCCTCCCTCTTTCCATCATTCCTTCTTTCTTTCTTCTTTCGTTCCCTTTCTCCTTTCCTCCTTCCCTTTCTTCCCTTCCTCCCTCCCTTCCTTTTGATGCTGCTTCACAGTGTGAAACTGTGTCCCTGTGAACACACGATCTGTACGTGTTGCTGGGGCACTGTACTTGAGCTCCGATATCATCCCTCCTCTGTGTGCACCATGAAAACCACTTTGCTACCTAGAGGAGTCTAGACACCTCAAATGTCAAAGGAAGCTTCTCTTTCTGTCTCTGTCTCTTCCCTCTTCTGTGGGAGGGGCCACAGCTTGAGGAAAGGGCCCATTTTGGGAGCCAAGGAATCATTCAAGGGGGCCAGGGAATCAATTTTTACTCATCTACTAAGGAGCAGCTCCAGGCCTGGCCCAGGGCCCTGCTAGAAAGAACATTCCAATACAGGCTGACAGGCTGTAGAAATTAACGCGCAGTGCAATGAGGGGCGGTTATTCACATGGGTTGGGAACAATAACAAAAAATGCGGGAATATTAATTGGTGTGCTATGTTCATAAAATGAAGAGGGGGGAGGAGAGCTTGAAATGATGGGGACAAAACAGTAACAAGATGATTCTTAACAGGAAACATTAAACATACATACAGTGGCAGCGAATTGGATACGTTCGCAACAGATTTCCTACTAACACAAATTGGCTGTTAGCCTCTTTACAGACAGCTGAGGGAAGCTGGCATCTTGGTTTGAACTAAGTGGAGAATTTTAACCGGTTAGGGAATGTGGGGTGCTAAAAACCATCCTCCATCCGCTGATAGCTGATATGTTATTTTGTAAAGTCTGAAAAAAGCAAGCTAAGAAGACAGGTCTAAGTCTCTGGCTTCTGGATTCCAATGTTCCTCTCATCTTCCTCTCTCATGACACACATGTGATTTCCCCTTCTGTAGCACTTCCTGCAAAAACTTACGTGTTTATTTATTTGGTGTGATGTCTGTCTCTCCAGCTAAGCTGTAGACTACAGTGTTTTTGCCAAGGCATTCTAGGAGTTGGGTGTTTCCTCTGCCTTAGCACCTTTGAGATCTCCTGTTCTTACTGAATGCTGCCTTGTAGCACCGTAGCCCAATCCCAGAAGAAACAATTCTGGTATCACATCTGGACCCAAGTCCTCGTTTTGCTCTCTGGCTATTCTCAATGTGACCTTGGGCAAGCCACTCCACCTCTCTGCATTTCAGATTCCTAGTCTGCATAACGGAGGTAAGAATTGGGTGAGATAGGGTGGCACAGGATATAGTAGAATCCAGGTTTCCTGACCCCACGCCAACACTCTGTTCCTCACAATTGAATGTTCTTGCGGCTTCCAAAGTGGGTAGATGTAGATGTACATGCAGGGAGTTAACACTGAAGACAAGGAAAAAACACTAGAACTTTTATTTATGATTAACTCAGCTCAATATAAATAACAACACATTCTTAATAATACATGTGTTTAATTTATAAAGAAGTGTATACGTAGGAAGTCCATGCTCGAACATTCCGTCTCTGCTTTGAAACAGCTCACAAACTACGCCTAGATGACACAAGCTCAGCAATTTAGGCATCTACCACCTTTTGTTTTAACCACTTTAAGTGGAAATAATTTCCACTTAGGCAGAGACTGTGGAATACGATGTAGCATTGTCTGTGAAATTCTGAGCTCCAGTTGGGAATATCAGCTAGTACCACTCTAGAATACTGTGTGACTTTTACATGGGGCTACTGTTTTTCACTGACACTAAATGGCCCCAGACTTCAGTTCCTTTTCTGGATTCCTGTCTGCTTTTTGTAGTTGTTCTATCTCTTTCTCAAGCTACTGCATAAAGGTAAGAGCCTAAGAGGAATTTTGGAGGATTTGGGATTCCGGGTTCAGGTTGGCCACTAGCTTACCAGGTAAGCTTGGGAAGATCCCTTCTCTTCCCCGAGTTCTGGGTTCCTGGTTTGTAAATGAGTGGATTGGTCCAGGTCATCATCTCTGGTCCCTTCTAGCCCAGTGATGCCATCACACTGAAAGATGTAGGCCAGCATATCTTTCAGCACCCCTCCTCCCTCCCGCTCCCTGAAATCTATTGTGGATTGGAAAGAAGAAACATATACAAGAAGTTGCCTTAGGTCTTTATGCATGGAAAAAAAAAAAAAGTAAATAAGATTACTACAAAAGAGCCAAAGTAAGATTAAAGAGAGAATTGGAGGGCCTCTCCCCAGGACAAGTACATGAAGGTTCATGTATACCTTTTTTTTTTTCTTTTTTTTTGAGACAGAGCCCCATTCTGTCACCCAGGCTGGAGTGCAATGGCGAGATCTGGGCTCACTGCAGCCTCCACCTCCCAAGTTCAAGAGATTCTCGTGCCTCAGCCTCCTGAGTAGCTGGTGCCCGCCACCACACCTGGCTAATTTTTGTATTTTTAGTAGAGATGGGGTTTCACCATATTGACCAGGCTGGTCTCGAACTCCTAACCTCAAGTGATCTGCCTGCCTTGGCCTCCCAGAGTGCTGTGATTACAGGCATGAGACACTGTGCCTGGCCCATGCATGCATTTTGTTTTTTTCATTGTGTTAACATATACCTAACATAGAATTTACCATCTTAACTATTTCTCAGCATGCTGTTAATGGCATTAAATACATCCATAATCCTGTGCAAGCACCTCCACCATCCGCCCCCAAGACTCTTCATGGAAACTCTGTCCCCATTAAACACTAACTCCCCATTCCCCTTCCCCCAACCCTGGCAACCTCCATTCTACTTTCTGGTTCTATAAATTTGACTACTGCAGATACCTCATGTAAGTGAAATCATACGGCATTTGTCCTTTTTTTTTCTTTTTGAGACAGAGTCTTGCTCTGTCACCCAGGCTTGAGTGCAGTGGCACAATCTCAGCTCACTGCAATCTCTGGCTCCCAGGTTCAAGAATTCTCGTGCCTCAGCCTCCTAAGCAACTGGGATTATAAACATACACCACCAAGCCTGGCTAATTTTTGTATTTTTGGTAGAGACGGGGTTTCACCATGTTGGCCAGGCTGGTCTTGAACTCCTGACCTCAGGTGATCTGCCTACCTTGGCCTCCCAAAGTGCTGGGATTACAGATGTAAGCCACCAAGCCTGGACAGCATTTGTCCTTTTGTAACTGGATTATTTCACTCAGCATAATGTCCTCACAGTTCATCCATGTTGTAACATATGTCAGAATTTCTCTCCTCTGTAATGCTGAATAATATCACATTGTATGGATGGACCACATTTTGTTTATCCATTCTTCTATTAGTGGATACTTGTGCTGCTTCCATGCTTTAGCTATCGTGAGTAATGCTGCTGTACAAAAATGCTGAACATAGCTGTACAAATATCTCTTCAAGAAAGTGTTTTTAATTCTTTTGGATCTATACCCTGTCTTAGTTCATTTGGGCTGCTTTGGAGTGGGTAATTTATAAGCAATAGGAATTTATTGTTCACAATTCTGGAGGCTGGGAAGTTTAATATCAAGGTACCAGCAGATTCAGTTTCTGATGAGGGCCTGTTCCTGATAGATGGCATTTTCTAGCTGTATCCTCACAGGGTGGAAGGGATAAAAAAGCTCCTTTAGTCTCTTTTATGAGGGCACTAATCCCATTCATTAGAGTGGAGCCCTCTTGACCTAATCACCTCCCAAAAGCCCCACCTCTTAGTACCATCACATTGGAGATTAGATTTCATCATATACATTTTGAGGGGACACACACACTCAGACGTAGTATAGCCAGAAGTGGAACTGCTGAATCACATGGTGTATTAGTCTGTTCCGGCATTACCATAAAGAACTACCTGAGACTGAGTAATTTATAAAGAAAAGAGGTTTAATTGGCTCACAGTTCCACAGGCTGTACAGGAAGCATGGCTGGGGAGGACTCAGGAAACTTACAATCATGGTGGAAGGTGAAGAGGAAGGAGGCAAGGAGGCATATCTTATTATTATTATTATTTTTTAGACAGAGTCTTGCTCTGTCACCCAGGCTGGAGTGTAGTGGTGCCAATCTTGGCTCACCACAACCTCTGCCTCCTGGGTTCAAGTGATTATCCTGCCTTAGCCTCCCGAGTAGCTGGGACTACAGGCACATGCCACCATGCCCAGCTAAGTTTTTGTATTCTTAGTAGAGACAGGGTTTCACTGTGTTAGCCAGGATGGTCTTGATCTCCTGATTTCATGATCCACCCTCCTTGGCCTCCCAAAGTGCTGGAATTACAGGCGTGAGCCACCGCACCTGGCTGGTAGGAGGCATATCTTACATGGCCGAAGCAGGAGGAAGAAAGTGAGGGGGGAGGTGCTACACACCTTTAAACAACCGGATAGCAGGCGAACTCACTCACTATCATGAGAACAGCAAGGGAGAAGTTTGCCCCTATGATCTAGTCACCTCCCACCAGACCCCTCCTCCAACACTGAGGATTACAATTTGACATGAGATTTGGGTGGGGACACAAATCCAAACCATCCCACAGGGTAATTCTAATTTTTTATTTTTTGAAGGAGTGACATACTATTTTTGCAGCGACTACACCATTTTACACTCCCACCAACTGTGCATAAGTGTTTCAATTTCTCCACATCCTTACCAACATTTTTTTTTTAACTTTGTTTTAAACATTACTGTTTTGAGATTTCTTTATGTATTCTGGTTATGGTTCTTTATTAGATATGCAATTTGCAAATACATTCTCTCATTTTGTGGTTTGCCTTTTAAGTTTCCAAAGTGTCTTTTGAAGAATAGAAGTTCTTAGTTTTGATGAGGTCAATTATAATTTTTTTCCTTTAAGAATTGTGCTTCTAGTGTTGTATCTTGGAAATATTTGCTTAACCCTAGGTTACAAAGATTTTCTTCTATGTTTTCTTCTAGAAGTTTTATAGTTTAATTTTTTACGTTTAGTTTTATCATTCATTTTGAGTTAATTTTTGTATATGGTGTGAGGTATGGATTGAAGTTCTTTTTTGGCATATAGTTGTTTAGTTGTTCTAGCACTATTTATTGAAAAGACTGTCTTTCCTTCACTAAATTGTCTTAATATTTGTGTTGAAAATCAATTGACCATATCTATGTGAGTTGATTTCTGAACTTTGATCTAGTTGTCTATTTTAGCACCAATACCATACTGTTTTTGATTACAGTAGTTTTGTAATAAGTCTTGAAGTCAGTCAGTGTTAGTCACCCTACTATGTCCTTCTTTTTAAAAGTTGTTTTGGCTATTCTAGGTTATTTGCATTTCCATACAAAATTTAACGTTGGCTTTCTACAAAAAGGCTTGCTTGGATTTTGATTGAGATTACATTGCAGCTATAGATCAATTAGAAGAGATGTGGTATCTTAAAATTGTAAATCTTCTGGTTCATGATTATGAAAACCTTCATTAACTTAGATCTTTCTTAGTTTTTCTCAGCAATATTTTATAGTTTTCTGTACTCAGGTCTTCCACATCTTTAGTTAGATTTATTCCCCTAAATGTTTCTTATTTTTTAATGCTACGTAAATAATTTTTATTTCAATTTCTGGTTGTTTGTTTCCAGTCTATAGAAATATAACTGATTTTTATATTGATCTTATATTCTGCAACCTTGCCATACTCACTTATTTAGTTTTAATCAATTTTTTTTTGCAGATTACATAGAATTTTCTATATGGGCAATATGTCCATGAATAAAGACAGTTTTATGCTTTCTCTTTCAATAGTTCCTTTTATTTCTTTTTCTTGCCTTATTGCCCTGCCTAGAACTTCCAGTTCAATGGCGAATTGAAGTGGTGAGAGTGAGCTTCTCTGACTTGCTTCTGAACTTAGGATGGAAAAATTTAGTATTTTACCGTTAAATACGCTATTAGCAAAAGTTTTTGGACAATGATCCTTATTATATTGAGCAAGTTTCCTTGTATTCCTAGTTTGCTGAGTGTCTTTGTTTTTCTTTTTTTTTTTTTCACATGGTAGGCTCTTTTATTTATTCATTCACTACACATCTTCAGAAATAGATGCTTCATTTGGCCAAATGCTTTTTATATGTGTATTAAGATGATCATATGTTTTTTAAACTTTTTTGTCTGTTAGTATAATGAACTGTAGTGATTTTCAAAAATTAAACCAATCTGTTATTCCAAGGAGAAAATCCTTTATATTTGTTATTAGATTTGATTTGCTAAAAAATTTTAAAGAAATTTTGCATTTATGATTATGTAAGCATTTATGATCATGTTGTTCTATAGTTTTTCTGTCTTGTAGTAATCTAGTTTTGCTATCAAGATTGTGCTGGTTTATTGAATATGTGGAGAAACAGTCCCACTTCTTCTATTTTCTGGAAACATTTGATATTATTTCTTTCTGAAATATTTGAGTAGGGTTTACCAGTGAAGCCATCTGGGCCTGGTGTTTTCTACTGGGAAAGTTTTAAACAAAAATTTGAATTTATTCAATAGTCAAAGTGCTATTTGGGTTATTTACTTCTTTTTAAGTAAGCTTTGGTAATTTGTCGAATTTCATCTAAGTTGTTGATTTTGTTGGCATAAAACATGTAATAATGTTCACTGGTTATCCTTTTAATATCTGTAGAATTTGTAGTGATATCACCTCTCTTATTCCTGACATTAGTAATTTTTTCTTCTCTTTTTTGTTCCTGGTCAGCCTGGCTAAAATTTCATCAGCTAATCTTGTCAAAAAACCAGTTTTTGGTTTTATTAGTTTTTTTCTACTGATTTCTATTTTTTCAATTTCTGCTATGATTGTTTTTATTTTCACTATTTTCTGCTTAAATTTGGATTCATTTATTCTTCTTTAGCTAGTTTCTAAAGCTGAAAGCTGAAATAATCGACTTGAGACATTTCTTATTCTGTAATGCCATAAATTTCTCCCTAAGTGCTGCTCTAGCAGCATTCTATAAATTTTGATGTGTTTTCATTTTTACTCAGTTTAAAACATTTTCTAATTTTTATTTTGATTGCTCCTTTGCCCCGTGGAGCATTAGGAGAGTGTTTAGTTTCCAAATACAGTTAGCCTGTGTATCTGTGGGTTTACACCCACGGATTTGACCAATTATAGATTGGTTGAATCATAGATAGGTTTGAAAATATTTTAAAAAAATCGCATCTGTACTGAACATGTATTGACTTAGTTTTTCTTGTCATTATTTCCTAAACAATACAGAATAACAATAATTTACATAGAATTTACACTATTTATTAGGTATGACATGTAATCTAGAGATGATTGAAAGTGTACGGGAGAATGTGCATAAGTTGTATGAAAATACTATGCCATTTTATATCAGAGACTTAAACATCTGCAGGTTTTGGTATCTGTGGGAGGTCCTGGAATCAATCCCCCACAGATACCAAGGAATGACTGTACTTGACGATTTTCCAGATATCTTTGTGTTATTGATGTTCAACTTAATTCTATTGTGGTCAGTGAAAATGCTGTGTATGACATGGATTAGTGAGACTTGTTTTATGGCCCAGAATATGTTCTATTTTGATGACTGTTTCAAGTGCACTTGAAAAAGAATGTATATTCTGCTGTTGTTGGGTAAAGTGCTCTATATGGGTCAATTAGGTTGGTTGATAGTGTTCTTCAAGTATTATTAATGATTTCATATCTACTTGTTCTGTCAATTATTGAAAAGGGGACATTAAAATCTACAACTAGAATTGTGAAATTGTCTGTTTCTTTATGCAGTTCTGACATTTTTTCCCTCTATATTTTGAGGTTTTGTTAGTGGATGAGTAAACATTTAGGATCATTATGTTCTCTTGATGAATTAATACCTTTTCATTAAAAATGACCTTTGCTATCTCTTTGTTATTCTTTGCTCTGAAATCTACTTTGTCTGATTTTTAATATAACCACTCCCACTTTGTTTTAATTAGTGTTAGTGTGGTATATTTTTTTCTCATCCTTTTACTTTTAATCTTTTAGTGTGTTTATATTTAAAGTGAGTTTCTTATAGGTAGTATAGAGTTGGGTCTATTTGTTTTGTTTTTATCCAATCTGACAATCAATCTCTGTCTTTTAATTGTGATGTTTGGATGACTAATTTTTGATACCATTATAGATATGGTTAGGTTTAAATCTACCATCTTGCTATTAGTCTTTTATTATTCTCATCTGTTCTTTGTTCTTTTTTTCTTCTTTTTTACCTTTCTTTTGGATTGAGTTTTTTTTTTTTTTTTTGTGACGGACTCTTGCTGTGTTGCCCAGGCTGGAGTGCAGTGGTGCAATCTCGGCTCAGTGCAACCTCTGTCTCCCGGGTTCACGCCATTCTCCTGCTTCAGCCTCCCCAGTAGCTGGGACTACAGGCGCCCGCCACTACGCCCAGCTAATTTTTTGTATTTTTAATAGAGTTAGGGTTTCACCGCGTTAGCCAGGATAGTCTTGATCGCCTGACCTCGTGATCCACCTGCCTCGGCCTCCCAAAGTGCTGGGATTACAGGCATGAGCCACTGTGCCCAGCCTGGATTGAGTATTTTTTTAATGATCCATGTTGTCTCATTTGGTTTATTAGCTTATTAGTATGACTTTTTGTTCAGTTATTTTAGTAGTTGCTTTAGGGTTAATATGCATGTTTAGTTTATCATGGTCAACCTTCAAGTGTTATTATATCACTTCACATATGGTATAAGTTGCTTATAACACTGTATTTCTATTTTTCCTTTCCCGGCCTTTGCACTATTGTTGCCATACATTTTACGTCTACATACATTATACATAATACATTGTTGTTATTTTTCTTTAAGCAGTCAATTGTCTTTTAAAGAGTTTCAGATAATAAGAAAAGTGTCTGTATATTTACCCACATGATTATCACGTGTGGTGCTCTCCATTCCTTTGTGTAGATCCAGGTTTTCATCTGCTATCATTTTCCTTCTGCATGAAGGATTTTCTTTAACATTTCTTGTAGCACAGGTCTGCTGGTGATGAATTCTTTTAGCTTTTATATGTCTGAAAAAAGGCTTTATTTTGCCTCTGCTCACTGAAGGACAGTCTCAAAGTCTCAACAAATCTACCAACAATTCCCTTTTTCTTTTTTACTGCCCCTCAAGGCTCTAAGAGGATTGTGCAAAAAATGGTAGGATTTAGAATTCTTTTGTGCAGAATATTTTACAAGGGCATAGAGGAATCTGCGTGTGTCTCAGCATCCACTGAGGCAGGAGCCAGTGTGGCTGATTCTCCATTCTGACAGCACGAGTCATAGTTAGAAAACAAAAGGACAATGTGTGGGAGAGGGCAATTTGTCACTAATAAAATTGACATGGCTGGGGAGGAGAAGAGTATTTTTTTTTCTTAACTATCTCCTCATTGAGATAAATTTTTTGTGGTGATAATTTTTTTGCCACCAGAAAATGAGTATCTTCTGTGCCTCAGTGACAAAGTTTTAGGTTTCCATGTAGCATCAAAATCATGTGTATCTTTCATGCTGTGTAGAAGGAACTAGATTCGCAGAAACTGTGAGAGATTTCTGTCCTCTTGGCTTATGGTACCTGTGGCTGGTTTCACAGATCACCTTTTCCTTGTCCTCCAAGGCAACACCTCCCTGGTTCAGGTGACATTTTGAGTCATTCTGTCTTGTTAATTTGGTTGGCTGTGTGAAACTAGACAAACAACCTTCATGCTTTCAGATCAATATTTTCCCCCTATGGTGCATATTGCTTATTTGAACAATCCTGGTACTGACACTTAAGCCCAGCTGATTTCTTAAGGTGATAGGACTTAGAGGGAAGGGCCACAAAAACCAAAAACAATCAAAGCCTGGGTCATGGAAACACCTTCAGAGTCTAGTTGTCTCAAGGTCAAGGCCTGGCTGGGTCATCTGAACCACTCTCTTTTCTAGGCCTCAGTCTCTCAGCTGTGCAAATGGATTAGTGACTTCCTTTCCAATTCTAATATCAAATGGATGCACCATTCCAGATTCCATGCATTCTCTCCCTTGCATAATCTCACATTGGATATTTTGCATGTGTCAAGCATGTTGCAAATTCCATTCCCATGCTTTCTTGTAATAAAAACAGGTATTTTGTTTAATGCTCATAATTATTTTTTCTATTACAGAAATAGTCATGTGAATGATAGAAAATTTAGAAAATACAGATTTGCAAAAAGAAGAAAATATCTATACAAAAATCATACTGTCCAGAAATGACCACTATTTTAAATTTTTGGTTATATATCTGATATGGTTTGGATCTGTGTCCCTGTCCAAATCTCATGTTGAATTGTAATCCCCAGTGTTGGAGGTGAGGCCTGGTAGGAGGTGATTGGATCATGGGGTCAGAGTTCTCATGATGGGTTATAACCATCCCCTCCATGCTGTTCTTGTGATAGTGAGTGGGTGAGTTATTGTGAGATCTGGTTGTTTAGAAGTGTGTAGCACCTCCCTTCTCTCTCTCTCTGTTCTTTCTGCTCTGGCCATATGAAGATGCCTCTGCTCTGGCTTTGCCTTGTGCCATGAGTAAAAGTTCCCTGAGGCCTCCCCAGAAGCAGATGCTGGCACTGTGCTTCCTGTACAGCCTGTGGAACTGTGAGCCAATTAAACTTCTTTTCTTATAAATTACCCAGTCTCAGGCATTATTTTCTAGCAATGCAAGAAAGGATTAATACAATATCCTTCCAGTCTTTCTTCTCTGTATATACATATGCATCTATTTCTATTTTTCCTTTATAAAATGGTATTATACAGGATAACTGGCTTTGTAAATTTTTTCATTTAACATTTTCTGTAATCAGCTTTCTACATAATTAAATATTCTTTCACCATGAATTTTCAATGCTTACTACATATTTGCTTTTAGATGTGTCATGACTTATTTAACCATCTCCTGTTTTTGGACATTTGAGTGGTTTGCAAATTTTCACTACCTTGAACAATTCCATGCTGAGCCCCTTAAAGTGGAGATTTTGCACACAGCTATGATAATTTCCTTAGGATCAATTTCTAGCAGCAGAATTTCTGGGACAAAGAATATTTGCTTTTTTTTTTTTTTTTTTTTTTAGGTATTGAAACATTCCAAATTAAATTCTGGAAAAGGTTTTATGAATATAAACTTCAATTTATAAAGTAAGAGTACATCTTTTTCTAGCCACCTCCTCAATTCTAGATATTATTTATAAGTTTTCAACCCTTCATATGTAATTCTGATATCCAAAAGGCTCTGAAAACCCAAAATTTTTTCATCATTCATTTAGCATCAAAACCTGACCTCAATTGACATGAAGACATTAACAGCCTTTATCTGTCTCATTTAGTATGGATATTCATATTTTGCTTTAGAAATATCTTGCTGTTGGATTTTGAGACATTTCAGGGTGAAAGGGCTGCTTATGTCCAGCATATGCACCACAATTCCTTTCTAAAGTCTGAAAAATTCTAAGTTTGGACTCACATTTGGCCTCAAGAATATCAGATAAATAGCTGTGAGCCTACATTAAAAAAAAATTGACACCAACTAATAGGCAAAAGTGATGCCTCAGTTATTTTAATTTACATTTCTTTGTTTGCTAGTAAGGTTAAATATATATTACCTATCTTTAGCATCAATATGATTATTCATAGTTTTTGTTTATTTTGGTAGAGATTTTGGTTGTCTAGAGAATTTCTTTCTTTTTTTTGAGAGACGTAGTCTGTAACTTTATTTGGCTGATGATTGCAAGGATGTATACATTTGTCAGAACTCATTGATCTGTACATTTTACTATCTGGAAAATATTCTTCAAAGAATAAAAAAAAAAAAACAAGCAACGTAAAGGAGTGGTCCCATCCTGGCAGCCCCTCCCTGCTTGCGTTGGTGGGAATGTAACAGGTAGTATAATGAAGGAGCAAAAATAGACTTTAGGATACACTGAGCTGAGTGTATATTTTTTCTTTACGATTCAATAGTGGTGACCATGGGCAAATTCTTTAATCTCTGCAAGCCTTAGTTTTCTTATCTCAAAAATCATGCTGGTGCTAACGTTTACTTTATAAAGTTCCAATGAAGAATGAATGCGTATAAATAGATGAAGAAGTTAGCACAGTTTCGGGTACACAGTCCCCCAGAACCAAACATTCCCTGAAGGTGGGTGGTTATCTGCCATGAAAAACGGTGCACAGGCCGGGCGCGGTGGCTCACGCCTGTAATCCCAGCACTTTGGGAGGCCGAGGCGGGCAGATCACGAGGTCAGGAGATCGAGACCACGGTGAAACCCCGTCTCTACTAAAAATACAAAAAATTAGCCAGGCGAGGTGGCGGGCGCCTGTAGTCTCAGCTACTCCGGAGGCTGAGGCAGGAGAATGGCGTGAACCCGGGAGGCGGAGCTTGCAGTGAGCCGAGATGGCGCCCTCCAACCTAGACGACAGAGCAGGACTCCGTTTCAAAAAAAAAAAAAAAAAGAAAAAAGAAAATGGTGCGCAGTGAAGGAAAGAAAGATCTGTCTTTAATTACGAGAACCTTGAGTATTTTCAGGTTTTGAAGATGTGTTTTATTAATCCTTACTTCAGAAACATGATCCAACATCTAGACACCAATATCAAAAATATACTTTGGAAAAATTTTAAGAAAATTGGGCATGTCTCTGATGGAGCTCTCCCACCTTACAGAGGCATTTTTATATATTTCTGGTTCCTAGACGATTTATTTTGAAATGAAATAAGGGATGATTAAAAATAGATAATTTAGAGCAGGAAGGATTCTTATTTCCTGGTTCAAGTTAGAGAATTTCTCTCAGAGTAAATGTTTTCTCCTCAAAGCCATGTGAGAAATATATTTTCGGAGTTCCAGAATCCTTTCTTTCATTCTTTTCTGTTTCTTCTTCTTCATCTTTGATCCATTTCTTGGCAGGGAAAAATTCTTGGGTCACTAACTCTCCCTCCTAGTCTGTGGAGAAGGCCCTGTTGTCCTGTTGTGTTCCATCATTTGGGAATATGGAGGAAAATTTTGAAGCCAAATCATGTTTCCCCTACCTAGGATGCCAGTACATTTTTTTTTCTTCATCCTTTGACATTAGTCTCTTTGATTTTGTCGAAAAAAGAACATGAAAAATCAACACAAGGAGAGATTTTCTTGATCCCAGGGCAACTATTTTCCCCTTAGTCCTTAAATTAGTGCTTGCTTTCTGTCTGATCTGGACTCTCTAGAACTTCAGTTGCACATATATTGTGCCGCTAGAATAGTTTTCTTGACACATATCACTTTGTTCCTCATGCTATTGATCCTTTCTTTTGGGTTACAGGAGGATTTTTCAGCCAGTGCTTTAGTTCGCTGATTTGGTTTTCTGCTCCATCAGTTCTGCCCTTCTCTCTCTCTGTCTCTCCTGCTTGTGTCCATCATGTGACTATTCTCTTAATCTCAGTCTTTCCTACTGCAGGACGGGTGGGTAGGAGTCAGACTGGACATCCTGGATGGCCTTTTTAGCACCATAATTCTAAGAGTTATTCCTGAAATTGCTATAGAAAGAGGAATAATAAACACTTGACTCAATTCCTCCCCTCTTTTCGGTTGAAGACATTAAAGGGTCATGATATTTAGTGTTTGGGGTCAGAAAAAAATCCTGTAAGAATACATAAAAGGGCCAGGCACAGTGGGTCATGCCTGTAATCCCAGCACTTTGGGAGGCTGAGGCAGGCAGATCACGAGGTCAAGAGATTGAGACTATCCTGGTGAACACAATAAAACCCCATCTTTACTAAAAATACAAATATATATATATGTACATACATATATATATATATTAGCTGGGCATGGTGGCACGCAGCTTGTAGTCCCAGACACTTGGGAGGCTGAGGCAGGAGAATTGCTTGAACCCAGGAGGCGGAGGTTGCAGTAAGCCGAGATCGCGGCCACTATACTCCAGCCTGGGTGACAGAGCAAGACTCTGTCTAAAAAAAAAAAAAAAAAAAAAAAAAAAGAATACATAAAGGAATACATACTCCTTTGATCAGAATAGCCTTGCTCTGGGGTGCAGAAATGCACTGCCCTGGGGGTTAGGGGCTTGTTATGCCACAAGCCCACTGAGTACCTGGAATGAATCTTTTCTCCCTGTGTGCCTCAGTTTCCCCATCTGCCATATGTAGGGGCTGGACCAAGCATGCCAAATTCTCCTCCCCCTTCTATGGGACCCCACGGATCTGCTGGAGGACAATTCATTTAATGAGTGAAATGTAATCAATTTTTGGTGAATATAGTTATCTTCTTTCCTTGGGCCCTTCAAAACTGTGATGAATGTGTTTCCCCCCAAGGCATCTGATTTTGGACCAACCCCGAAGACAAACAGCATGAAATTGTTCTGTGCCTGCCTCGTAGCTAAATGTACATGCTTGACTTGACAGAGTTTGCCCATTTCCAGAGTCTCCCAGGGGATCCCCTTTTCATATATGTAAATTTCCAAACAACTACAGCTGGTTGAACATATATGGTTTGTCCTCTTTGGGATTCAAAATGAGGGGAAACCATTGTTTCCACTCAAAATGGGTTCAATATGGCGAATCTCAAGACAAGTTTTGACCCACAGTGACCTGAGTTTTCTGTTTATAGTGAGACTCCAGGCCATGTGAGAAATCGATCTTGAATTTGGTTTCTGTCTTAGTCCATTTGTGCTGCTATAACAAAATCCCCGAGACTGGTAATTTATAAAGAATGGAAATTTATTTTCTTATGGCTCTGGATGTTGGGAAGTCCAAGATCAAGGTGCTGGCAGATTCAGTGTCTGGTGAGGGCTCCTGTCTACTTCCAAGATGGAACCCTGTGGCTGCATCCTCTGAAGGGAAAGAAGGCTGTATCTTCACATGGCAGAAGGAATGAAAAGGCAGGATAGTGCTCCTTTCAACCTCAAGACGTTTTATAAGGGTGCCTCTCAAAGGCCACACCTCTTGATACTGTTGTACTGGGGATTAAGTTGCAACAAGAATTTTGGAAGGGACATTTCTATACAAACCATAGCAGTTTCAAAGAGTTTGCATGGCTTTAGCGATGCACTGGGCTAGAGCTTCTACCTTGGAGAGAAGGCTGTAGTCTTTGAAATGCCTTCAGCATCGATCTGGGGACACAGCATGGTGTCTTACAAAGATCATGGGTAGCAGACAGTTGATTAACCAAGCTCTTCCAATTTCTAGGTAACCACAGACAAGTTATTTTACCATGAGGAGCCTCAGTTTTCTCATTTGTAGAATAAGGAATGCTAATGCCTACCTCACATAAGCTAAAGATCAAATGAGATCACATATGAACAGTGCCTGGCAGACCTGTTCTTTTTCATTCATGAAGCAGGGGCCACATACAGATCTAGAACAGGATTTCTCAACTTCACATTCCTGCATTTTGGGTGGGCGAAATCTTTGCTGTGAAGGGCTGTCCTGTGCATTGCAGCACCACTCTTTCTACCCATTAGATGCCCGTAGCACTTAGATTGGGTCAAATGTGCCCTGGGGCACAAAATCCTCCCTGGCTGAGAACCACTGCTCTGAAGCAAGCAAGGTGCTTTTCTAGAACTTCACTCTGAGCTGTCAGTATGGGGATGATTTTTGTGCCGGTGGAAAAGATTCGGTGGGATGATATCTACCTCATCTAAAATCCTCATCTTCCTAGTGATGGCCGTAGCACATTTAAATCAATAGGCTATTTCCCGATTGCTGGGTGTGCAGGTGGACTTGCACGTCTGCTGCCATAGGGCCTGCAGCAGTGGCCATCACTCTACAGGTCTCCTTTGCACACCTGCCTTGAACTTCTAAAGGGCTCTGCTTTTAGTATCAATGTGGCCTCCCCCGGGATTGGCCTATGAAGTAGGGATAACGAGGGTGGTGCGAAGCAGCCCAGGGATTCTGAAACCAGTCTCACTGGTGCCCAAACATGATTGTGTGGGTGGAGGTTGCCCAGCCTTCATTTCTCTCTACCTACCCCATTCCCTGGAGCCTGCCAATGTCCTCTGGAATTGTGGCCCTAGAACATTTTCCAGGCCAATCCTGAGTACCTCATGTGTCTGGAGAGACCAGTACTCGATCAGCTTTTACTCATAGCAGCGAGGGCCAGGTTTCATTCCTTCCATTGGGTGGGTGAGAAAATAGAGACTCAGAGAGAATTAACTTTCTAAGGTTACACCAGACACTTTTCTTTTGTGGTAATGAGCTCTCCATTCCTGGAAGTACCCAACACTGGGGACCTTGGCATGGTGCAGGGGAGCATGCTGGGCCATGCCACCAAGTTCTCCGTCTTGGGACAACACTTCTCTTCCTTCCTCGGAGGCTGCCCAACTGGCTTCAGCTCTTTCCACTTTCTTCCTTCTCCCTTGGAACCTGGTCTCCATCCTCCCTCTGAAGTGAACTCGCTCTATGAGTTCTAACAACAAACATTATGATCTAACTTCTTGTGGCTTCAGGAGATACAGATCTGTGGCAACACTTCAAATTAAGTGTCGTGAGTGAGTAATTACTTTCTGAATCTGAGGTGTTCCATTGAATGGGAATCATTACTGTGTGTTAATTAAAATCCCACTGATTATTAAAATTATATTTTGGTGTTTTAATAACTCTATAAGGGACATGTAGATAAAGCCCAAAGATACACATTGATGTGGATTCTTGTTCAACCCCAATAAATATTGATATTACTTCAGTAATACATGAAATGTAAGTGGAATTCACACTGGAGATGGGTCTGGGTGTCGCAATGAGGTCTGCCCCTCTTTGGAAGCCGAGTGCAGGGATCTTTTGATCTTTGTAAAGTCTGAGTTTGGAGCAAGCTTCCTCAGAGTGCAGAGTGGTTGGGAATATCAAGGAGGAGGTGTGGGGTGGTTATGACACACTCCTGTCTAATTCCTTCTGTGTGCTTCCGAGGACCAGAGTAGAACTGGAACTTGCAATCTTCATGGAATCTGATTAATATTAGATCATAGGGCTGTAGATACTCAGGATTGGCATTCAGGAATTTTAAGTCATTTACTCACCAAGCCTGGAGGCTGATCAGAATCCCCTTGGGAAGCTTTGCAAACATTCACATTTCCTACTGCTTCTTTGAGGTCCTGACTGGGCAGGTAGGTGGGTCCAGTCCAGCCCCATAGGTGATCTGTCCACTCCAGTGTTTCCGTTTGTCTGGGCATGTATCAGGAATATTTTCACCTCCTCGTTCCTACTTTTCCATGTCCCTCTTGGGGCTCTGTCTCCCAAACTTCCTTCCACTCAAAGAGTCTGCAGAGGTGTTTTCTAGAGGTTGGCATTCACTGGATTGGGAACATTGACACGTTCCTGTCCTTTGTAGCAGTATGGTCTCCAACACCCCCAGCAGTGCCCAGCCAGCCTTGCCTTCCTGCTTGTAGAAGCTGAGCTCACCCTAGGACTTCTCAGATGTCTAGAAAATTATTATCCAGGGGAGAGATAGGTGCCCCAGGAGCTAGACGGAGAAATGATATTATCTACCTGAATGGAGCCAGATATTTGGAAGGGTCCACTTGATGTGGCCATTTAATGGGGCTGTTTTGCTATAGGAAGTGTATTGGTCAGGCCCTGGCAGGAAATAGGACACCCTCAAATTGGGTCACTTGAGGAGAATTTAGCAGATGTGCCGTCTGCAAAGGGGTGAGGAGGGAGAAGGGTCATCCTAAGAGATAGTGCAGTGCCCTGGACTCAGGGCCTGAGATAGAGACAGGAGGAAGAGCTCCCTGGGACAGGGATGCAGAGAGAGCTGGGGATGGGTAGATGTAGCCCACTTGCCTGTGGTGAGCCTGGGAGAGAGTGCTGGGGGGAAATACCCCACCCACCTCACTCTCCTTCCCACAGAGCTGAGCAGCAGCAGCAGGTCTCCTGTGGCTCTGCAAGGTGCACAGCGCAGCAGGTGCTCACAAGTGACCAAGGGGCAGCACCTCTGTAGAGTGGGTGGCCTTTGAGATGGCCTGGGTGGGGTGGCGGTGGAGGGGGTCCAGGAGTTGGGAGATGATGCTTGATCTGGGTGGAGGGAGTTTTCAGGTTCAGAGTTGGGGTGCGTGAGGCCAGGAGCTGGGGTCTGGATTGGACAGGGGCCCAGGCTGGACCAGATAGGAGGGTAGGGAGGGCTGGTTCCTGTCCCTCACGTGAAGGGTCTTTGATTCCACAGGACACGAGCATCCACTGACGGGGTGAAGAGAGGAGAGCATGGTTCTGGGAAGAGGACTGCGGTGAGATGGATTGGACTGGGGAGATGCTGGAGGTGGGGACCTGTTGGGGTTACTGTGTCGTCCAGGTGGGAAGTTAAGAGGGTCTGGGTCCCGGTGGAGAGGAGAATGGAGGGAGAAGCCCTGAGGCTCTTGCAAAGGAAGGACAGGACTGGATAACAGAGATCACGGGGGAGGAGAAGGAGAGACGCCTTGGCCCCGAGCCAGGTGATACCCGCAGAGGGAGGCTCATCCTTCCCATACCCAAGGAAAGTCGCGGTGGATGTTTCTCTTACTGGCATGGAAACTGAGGCACAGGGAGGTGAGTGGCTTGCCCAGACTCATACAGTTTGAGCCCAGGCTGGCGTCTATGCAGAGCCGCAGTCCTGTGGTCTCACAAAGCCAAGACCTGGAGGAGACTGAAGGGGAGGGGTGGGAGCCCAACTTCGGTTTCTTTACTCTCACCTCTAGGGCTACCAACAGCTCGCTGGGAGGCCGTCTCCTGCAGCGCAGGGTGGGGCAGGGCAGGCTGCACAGGGAGTGGGCGTGTGGGTGCCAGACCCTTCCTGGTGGCCAGGACCTTGGCAGACAGACCCCGACCGGGCCTGCTCAGGCTCAGCAAGCCCTCCAGAGCAATCTGAGCAAGGGTGGGGGGTGCTGATCAGCCCCTGGATCCTGGAGGGTTCATTTTGAAAGGATTATAAATGATGAAATGGGCTTGTATCCTTCTCTCTTCAGCTGGAAACACTGCCAAGTAAAATCACGCTTTCATGCCTTGGGGATTTTACTGATTGATTAACTGTGCTTCACCAGGGCAAGGCGTGTGGCCTCAGTTTGCCTAACCTGTCAAATGGGAACTAGTGTGGAAGTTTAGTGTCACATACTCAGATGGGCCTGGCTTCGTATCCCAACCCATGCCCTTGGGCAATTGTCTCTGTCTCCTACTTTCTACATCTGCAAAGCGGAGACAGTGATGCCAGTCTCACTGTGTTGTAGTGGGTATCGAATGGAATGCAAAAAGAAGCACACATAGCTAAGCACAGTGCTGGGCATGGGGCAGGAGGAAGCTACTGATTGCTGCTATTAGCCCCAGTACCTGGCACATCCCACATGCTGTTCATTTGTTGGTGAAGACAAATATTTAGTGTCTGTGTGAATTGCTGTATGCAGGAATATGGACATATATGGAACTTGGCAAGCAGAAGTTTATGATCTAATGGGCTGGGACAGCAGAGAGATCTGCTGTCTGAATACCTTGTTGTGTCTTGAGCACTGGCCTGGGTCTTCTTTGGGACCCAGAAATGTGAACAAGAGAACGAATAAATTTCTTAGCACCCCACGTATGCTAGGGTCACTCTAGGCTGTTTATAGTCAGCCTTACTGAACTATTTGGCAACTTTTTTTCTCTTCTCTTCTCTTCTCTTCCCTTCCCTTCTCTTCTTGTCTCGTCTCTCCTCCTCCTCCTCCTCCTCCTCCTCCTCCTCCTCCTCCTCTTCTTCTTCTTCTTCTTCTTCTTCTTCTTCTTCTTCTTCTTCTTCTTCTTCTTCTTCTTCTTCCTCCTCCTCCTCCTCCTCTTCTTCCTCTTCCTCCTCTCCCTCTCCCTCTCCCTCTCCCTCTCCCTCTCCCTCTCCCTCTCCCTCTCCCTCTCCCTCTCCCTCTCCCTCTCCCTCTCCTTCTCCTTCTCCTTCTCCTTCTCCTTCTCCTTCTCCTTCTCCTTCTCCTTCTCCTTCTCCTTCTCCTTCTCCTTCTTCTTCTTCTTCTTCTTCTTCTTCTTCTTCTTCTTCTTCTTCTTCAGATGGAGTCTTGCTCTGTCACTCAGGCTGGAGTGCAGTGGTGCAATCTCAGTTCACTGCAACTTCCGCCTCCTAGGTTCAAGCAATTCTCTGCCTCAGCCTCCCGAGTAGCTGCGATTACAGGTGCCCACCACCACGCCCGGCTAATTTTTGTATTTTCAGTAGAGACAGGGTTTCACCATATTGGCCAGGCTGGTCTTGAACTCCTGACCTTGTGATCCACTCCTCTCCGCTTCCTAAAGTGCTGGGATTACAGGCGTGAGCCACTGCGCCTGGCCCTGGCAACTATTTCTGATCTTGATGTGTGCCCTTTCTCCTTCATGATGCCACCAACTCCTGTACATCCTTGAAAATCCTACTCATATATTCCTCTCTCTGAGAATCATTTCCTGATCCGCGCGTGCTCCCCTGGGCTGGGTTAGTGCTTCTCTGCCTCCATGGCTGGGGCCTGCACCATCGGATGCCCATCTTACTGTGTGGTAGGAGGTGATTGTCCAACCCCCACTGGATTGTCAGTGGCTGGAGGGCACCAGCCATGACCCTAGTGTCCAGCCCAGGACGTGGCACAGAATAAAGGCCAGCTTTGTTGAGTAAATGAATGGACATAAAGAAAAAGAGATCACAGTCGCTGCCTGAAGGAATAAGCATGGACACAGGGCGATTGGGCCGTCCTGCCAAACATGACAAGGGCCGGGTAACTGATGCATTGGGGAGCCCAGAGAAAGCAGCAGTTTCTCGGGGGGACCCAGAAGGACTTCCAGGAACAGGTGGCCTTTGAGATGGACTTGAAAGGTAAAGGGATGACTTATTCCCAAGTTCGTTCTTCTCCATCTTACAGGGAGTGAGCCCAGCCGCGACAGGGTGGAGCCAGATGATTCACCTCCAGGCCGCTCCCCTGCATCAAGAATCAGGTGCACATTTTGCCGAGTTTGAGAGTGGGTCCCATCGCTCCGTGGTTCCACTGGCCACGGTTCACCTCCAACACAGTCAGGGGTTTTACTTTCGGAAAGGTGGGACCGGAAGAGCTGAGGCAGGGCCAAAGGAAAATGAAATGAGGCAGGAAGAGCCAGGTCTGCCAGGCTGGGGCTGGCCCCACTGCTGGGACATCCTGGGCAGTGGACAAAGATGTTATGTCAGGCAGTGCATGGGACTATTCTGGCACAGTGGCCGCTGTTCCTTTAGTTGTTCGGAATACAAGCTCTGGGGGCACCTCCAATGAGATGGGCCTTGTGCTCTGGGCCAGGGGAGCAGGTGAACAAATCATACCCTGTGCCCCTGGGAGGTCACAGGTGAAAGAGGCAGACAGATATGGAGATGATCAAGTACATGAAAGCCTCCTAGAATCGCTGACAGCCTACTTTACAGAGACTGTCTGTCCTGTGAAATGACCATTCACACACATGCATGGATTAAACATGTGTACATGCCCAGTAGCATGGATCAGACAGTTAAAGTAAGTGAAAGAGCTAGCCATTCATCAAAGCATCACTAGTAAGTGCTGGAGATGCTGTTAGGAGTGAGGTCTTCCCTGGTCAGGAAGGCCATGGTTGGAGATGTGAAGGTAAGAAGGCCAGATAGGGCAGGGACATCACTAGAGGGGACAGTGCAGGTGCAAAGGGCCTGAGGAGGGGCCCTGGAGGGGGCCATTCTGGCTGGAGTGGTGAGAGTGGGAGTTGAGTGGCAGGAGGTGGGCTGGAGGGGTGGGCTGGAAGGGCATTAGCCCACCCACCAGGGATCCCATACCACCTGGTGCTCACTGGAAACCCCCCGGCATCCTCTCCCACCCTGGCCCTTGGCTGTTATGACATGGTGAGATCAGGCCTGTTAAATGACTGGCTGGACCCGTGACTCACGGACATCCTGGGTGGACTCAGGGATGGAGTGAGAAAGAGGGAAAGAATAGAAAGGTAGCAAACGCCAAATGCCTTGATGCCAAAATGATGGGCATCCGGGCCTGAGTAAAGATTCCATCTCTACCCCAAAAGCACTGGTAGAAGGACCCTATCCTGCTTTAGGTGGAGTGTATGTGATGTGACCAGATTAGCATTTGAAAAGGATCGCACTGATGGGAGTGGTAAGAGCAGAAGCTTCTGGAGGCCTGAGTCGTGGTATTTTCCATCCAAAGCTGTTTCCAGATGAGTTTTGAGACAATGCCCATTCATCTATTATTACCTGCTCTGTCCTGGAGGAGAAACAATGGAAGTGTTCTCTGCCTCCTGCTCAGACCACCAGCATTTGATGCCAACCACGAAAGGACTGTGCCTGGTGCTCTGGGGCCAGCCCTGGGTCCTCAGGAAGCTCACAGCCCAGCCAGCATGACCTGGGGGCCCACCTGGCAGTGACAATGGTGCTCCCTCCATGCCCTGGGAGCCCTAAACCAATCACAGGGGCTAGGGAAGGATTTCCGCCTGGGCTGATGCTTGGGCCTTATCTGGGTGCAGAAGGCAAGGAAGGGTGTGCCAAATAGAGGAAACAGCAAACTTGAAAAGGGGGAGACTTTGGAGAGCGTGCTATCTGAGGAAGGTGGTTAGGTGCTGTTAGAAAGAGAAATGCGAGTAGGTGGTGGGGGTGGAGCAATGCCCGGGCCAAGGTGGGGTGTTTGAAAAGGCCTGGGACCTGGCAGGCGGGGTGGCGGGCAATGGGGCAGGACGCAGCCTGGGCCTGCTCCAGGCGGTGGGGCGCTTCCCGCAGGTGTCCCTTTGATCTCACAACAAATGGCCTATTTAGCATCTCCAAGACTGGGCCAGCTTCTGGCAGCCAGGGTGGGAAGGTGGGAAAACACAAGGGGATTGTCTGCCCAGTTCCAAAGCCTGGAATTTGCTCAGCAACACTGCACACGCAGGGAGTAGCCAGGTTCTAGCAGTCGTCAGGATGGCTGTTTGCCAAGGACTCCCCTGATGGGCTGCAGGCAGACCCTGGGGGCTGGGATGCCCAGGCTCCTTTGCCTGCCTTTGCAGGTCCTGGGGCAGGAGTGGTGTGTGGGATGGAGATAGGGATTGCTTGGATTGGGGCGTTGGGTGCAGTTGTTCATTTGTGCACAGATCCAAGAAAGACAGACCCTTCAGCAGGGCAGAGTGAACCGGCAGCCTTGCCACTGAGCCCCCAGAAACACTGACAGATGCGAACTTCTTTCTTCTGCTGGAAACTTTTTTCTGTGGGTGAAGGCCCATTTGTGGAGGGAGGCAAGGTTGGATATTGTGATCCTTCATACTGAAGAAGCTGGGTTCTCCTTCCCACCCTCCACCTGCCATTCCAAATGAAGCCAACACTAAAACTACAAGAGACTCTTTTATTTTATTGAAGTGACACCAAACATGATGAATGCTGAAAGCAAAACAGCTTCTTTGTAGACTTTTGGGCTCTTTTTCTTTATTAATTTATTATAGGTGTGCTCTCTGGTGTCCCAAGCCCACATTTGGAAGGTCCACTGAATAAGTGCTGATGCTGGAGAAAGGTCTGTTTGCAGACTGCCAAATTCAAGAGAGAAAGCTTGTTTGGGGGCTGAGGGGTGTTCCCGGGCAGTGTGGGCAGGTCAAGTGTGGACGCACACAGTCCTGGCCTTTGACCTTCCTGGCTTCACCAAGCTGTATGCACTCAGGGAAGTTGCACAGCCACTCTGAACCTCCGTCTTTTCCTCTGGTAATAACTGGCATTAACGCCCATTTGCAGTGTTGCTGTGAACCAGATCAACTGTGTCGATATGCACAAGATGGTGTGTGTACTCATAGTAGCTGCTCAGTGAACATTAGTTTCCCATCTCTTAAGAAAGAAAAGTTGGCTTAGAAATCAACTTAAAAATATTTTTGTTGTTTGTTAAGAATGGTTCAAAAGTCACAAAATTATTTAGAAATTGTTTTCACTGAGTTCAGAAATCCAGGAGACTATTTAGTCAACAGTCTGTTTTCGTCCTGATAGTCTCATGATGGACTCATCTTTGAAAACCCAAGTAAAGCAATTTAAGTTTTCAAATTCATTTTGCTCATTTACCCACTCATTCATTTATTCTGCAAACAAGTAGTCAACACCTCCTATGTGTGAGGTCTGGGGCTGCTCCCAATTACACAGAAAAAGTGGAGAGGAGGCTTGCAGCTGTGGGAAAGAGAAAACTCGGGTCCAAGAGGTCCCTGCAATTTACTAACTGTGACCTGGGGCAAGTCATTTCAGCTCTGGAGCCCTCGGTTTTCTCATTTGTATAATCAGGATAATAATATTTCCGTTGCAGGGTTGTTTGCAAGAATTAGAGATAATATGTGTAAAATGCGGGGTGCGTGGAGCCATGGGAGCAGCTGGTCCTGCTAAGACGAGGTCCCTGCCCTTGTGGCTGAGGCCCCTGTGGTGGTGACAGACCGATGGACAGAGGCACCCAGAGTGATTTAAGAGTACATCTCTCCATCTGCATCTGTATATAACAGACCTGAGATACAGGCAAAGGTCTGTTTGCAGACTGCCAAATTCAAGGGAGGAAACTGGTCCGGGGGCTGAAGGGCATTCAGGGGCAGTGTGGGCAGGTCAAGTGTGGACGCACACAGTCCTGGCCTTTGACCGTTCCGTTCTGGCTTACCAAGCTGTATGCACTCAGGTAAGTTACACAGCCACTCTGAACCTCAGTCCCTTCCTTGTCTCCAGGCAAAATGACCCAAGGACCTTTTCTTTGGGTGGGCCTTTTTATCCCGTCCATGTGTAAAAGCCCACTCCAAATGAACCAAATCTGCCACATGCTTTGCAAGGTGTGACTCAAGAGTCAAGGCAGCGTGGGGACCTGCCTGAGGACCCTGGATCTTAAATGAGCCCCTGGAGCTCAGCAGCAGGTTCCCGGGAGTCTGGCTGGCTGAGTGCTTGGCTGGGATGAGTGGGAGCAGCCGCAGGAAAAGGGAGAACTAGTTTCTCCGGAGTGTGTTTATCCTGCTTATCTGACCTCAGAACTCAACCATCCTAATGGTTTTTAATGACTGTAATGTGCCTCACGTCTTGACTGGACCCACTGGCCATGCCGCGCTATTGAATGGCCTCTTTCCCATGCGTATTGCCCAGTGGAAGTGGGTCCAGATGCCAGATGGGATTACTTGGGTCGCACACATGGTGGGACTTAGTTCAAAAGGATTTGACACCAGGCTCTGCCGGAGCTCAGAGCTTGGGGAGACGGCTGCAACCAAGCCCCTTTGTCAAGCCAGGTGGAAACATGCTCAGGGAAATGGGATCAGCTTCAAAGTCAAATCTCAGCTGTGCTGCTGACTCGCTGAGCTCTCAGGATACGAGCTTGGCTTCTCTGGTCTCTATTTCCTCATCTGAGAAACGGGTGCCATAACGAGATCTTCCTCGCCTTGCCAGGATCCCTGGTCCTCCGCCCTCTGTGGGCCTGAGCTTTGCCTGTAGCAAATGTAGGATTTCTCAGGCGCCTCCCAATTTTGTAACCCTATGACTCTCTCGCTGGCCAGCTTCTTCCTGTCCACGCCCATTCCCACCCACCTGAAAAATACCTGCCCTTGGACGATATGGCCTTGGCCAAGCCATTTCCCAAGAAGGGCTGCCATGGCCTGGGGTTGCCACCCACCTGAGACCTCGTGGGGCCAGGGCTGAGCTTTCAGGGTGAGCCTTGTGAATAGCATAAACACTCACTAGTTCCCATCCCGTCCCTGCTGGCTGTCTTTAGGCAAACTGGACAGGGAAGCACCAAAGCCCTTGCCTCCCCTTCACACGCATGACGTAACTGTCACTGGTGAATGTGGAGATTTCTAGAAAGTGAGGGCTTCTCAATTAGTGAGTCAAAAGGCTCAGATCAGCTCTCTGCCCTTTATGCAGGCTCCAACTGTTGCTTCACCCGAACCCACCCTCTTTCGTAAGCAAGAGTATCCTTGCCAGCTGAGTCACTGAGTCCGGGGACTCCAGCCAGAACATGGTAGCGGCTTCATGGCCCAGACCCTGGCTTGAGGAGGGGCCTTGTCTCTTCTTGGTCAGCTGTGTGGGTGGGAGCCCCCTTATCCCAAGGGATCATTTGCTCCCTCTCTCCCAACAATCTGCAGATGAACACCCTTGGGGTGGAGGAGAATTTCAGCTACTTGCCTGATGCTTTATGGTCCTGGGCAACAGAGCAGGTTTGTTTTGGGGTCTGACCACAAAGCCCTAGCCATTATTATTATTAATATTTCTTAGAAATATTTATTTCTTATTTAATAAGATGTCTTAGAAATCTCATGAGTGCATCAGATGAGAAAGTTGGGAAAGGTGTGAAAATGTCCTTAATGACAGCACAGTGCTTCTCAGCTGGGGAAGTGTTGCCCCCAGGGGATGTTTGGTAATGTCTGGAGACGTTTCTGGTTGCCATAATTGAGGGGCAGGAGGTGTCACTGGCATCAGGTGAAGAGAGGCAGGGGATGCTGCTATATACATGCTACAAGGCACAGGGCAGCCCTCCACAAAGAGTGACCCAGTTCAAAACATCAATATCGCCCAGGCTGAGAATTCATGATACAGGGAAGCTGAAAAGCTCCCTTGCCTTGGAACTAGACCATGAGGCCTCCAGAGGGTCTCAAAAATAGTGTTTATATATATAAAAACAAAAACCCCATTTTAATCGTAAGATAGATTTGAATATTGAGGTTGAAGGGCTGGTGAGTGCCCAAGTCAGAGTGCAGCCTGGTGGCATCTCCGGGAGTCCCCATCGCTGCCAGCCCCGGGCTGTCCTGACTCCTGCCCCAGGGGCAGTGATGACACCCACTCCCTGCCCTGGGCACAGGTGGCACCCCACTCTGCTTCCGCAGCCCTGATCTCTACCTGGGGTGATTCTCCCACATTTCACTGCTGGTTGGAAGTGACACCTGGGTTTCCCATCCATAGCTCAAAATGCAATGTGTCCCGACCTGAGCCCGGCCCCTGCCCTCCCAGCCTGCTGCTCCTTGTGGGTCTGGTGTGCCTGAGCCTCCCCCCATTCCTTCACCTCATTGGCCTCCTTCCCACCACCCCACAGCTGTCTTATTTTACATTCACCACCATCTTTCTGTCCTTCCTTTCCCTGCCCATGCCTTTTGTCATCCTTTCCTTTCTACCTGGGATCCCATTCGATCTGTCTTCTTCCTTGTCTCTTCAGGATTCTCTTGTGTCAAATGTTTTGTCTGAACTGCTGTAAACTTCATCTTTCCGATGCTGTTTTTCACTTGTACTACTTTTCTGGTCAAAACTCCTCCATGGCTCCCTTTGCTAACAAGGGAAGGTCTTTCTACCTCCCTAACTTGGGAGTCCCAGCTCCTTGTGACTGGGCTCTCAACTTCCCAAGACAGTGCAAACTTCTCCCTCTCTCAGGCCACTCCTTGCTGCAATACAGGGCACACTTGTGGTGGCCAGAGCTGTCTATGCACTCCCTAGACCGTGAGATCTGTGAGGCCAGGAGCAAATCTTGCCTGTTCAGTGTGGGGAAGCTGTGCTAGCAGGTCCTCAGCTCACCTTTGCCAAATGCTCCATTGAATGGTAGATGAACCAGCCCCTCTCCTAGGCGATCCATGATTCCTCCCTCTGTTGTCCTTCCTGCTGTTCTCCACTCTAGAACCTTCCCTCTCCTACATCCACACCTCACTATGGGTTCCATTTGAAGTCAGCTCTCCGCTCAGATGCCATCCCCCACCTGGAAGAAGGGATGGTTTCAGTTTTCAATCAACCTCCACAACACTTTGTCTACCCCCCTCGAACAGTGCTCACTACTCTCAGCCTTAAATTATAGCTATTTATGATAAAATAAATAATAAGGGTGGTTGTTGAGCCAGGCTCTCTTATTTGCAGGCCAGGCACCTTGCTGAAGCCACACGAGGACCTGGTTCATGTAGGCTTCAATGGGTCCTTTTTACAAAGAGGAAAACAGAGGTGCAGAGATGTTTATAGATGTGCCTCGAGGGTGCGAGGCTAGTTTATTTCCGAGCCAGAGGCAGTGCACCTTGATTATGAGAGCTCCATGCTTGGATCTGAGAGCACCAAACTCTGGGCCTAGGCTTGCATTCATTCCCTCATTCATTCATTCACTCATCCATTCATTCACTCATTCATGAGGGAATGCACAAATCAGTGAAACAAATGAATTCCTTTGTTCACTAAACTAATATTAATTGAGTATTTTTCATGTGTCAGGCACATCCTAGCTGCTCAATGAAAGGTTTTCTGTTGTCTTTTCTTGAGGAGGAGGGAATGAACACATCGATACCTCTGGTCTATTGAATTAGGAAGCAAGTGGCTTAAAATCATCTTTTGAATTTCAGAGCCCTAACCTGGTAACACTGGAAGGGACGCATGTGATTGTTCTTATCCACAGGCTTATGTTACAGATGAGAACAGTGGGCCCACTCAGGGAAGGGCTTGCTCGGGGCCACCCAACAGCCCCACGATCAAGCCTGGACTTGGCCCCTCTGGCTTTAGACTTACCATTCGTTGTTTTCCTTTCACCGACTAACTGCTCTTGACTGTGTCTGGGGGATGGGTATGAGTAACCCTGGCTTCCAGGACATGTATGACTTGAGTGAGATGTGGATTTTGGGGGTGGACAAGAAAACAGAGGAGAGGAGAGATTTCACAAGTTCTTATCAGGTCCTTGTCATCTTGTGTGCTGTGAGGGAGCCATCGGGTTCCATTTCACCGATGGAAACCTGGACATTAGAAGAAGGGAGCCCCCCAGGAGCATGCAGGGCTGAGTAGCGCCAAAGCTCTCAGCTCTGGAGAGGCATGGCAGAGCCACCCAGAGAGAAGTTAGGCGCTTTTGCTGTAGTGAGGCGGAACGTGGGTTTGAGCTCTGCCCCTCACTTCTGTGTGGCCGGGGCAGGGTATTTCACCTGTGGGCATCTCAGTTCGCTCGGGTATAAAATGGGGAACTGATGCTTCTTACCTCATATGCTTGTTGTGAGGATCCAATGAGTAATAACCCAGCCAGGACTCAAACCTATGCCACACAAGTGAATGCTCATGGTTAGCTCGTATTTTTAATGTTATCATCAGAGAAACCTTTGGTTCCAGACCCAGGTCTGCCAATCACTCCCCAGGTGACCTTGGGCAAATCCGTTAAAGTTTCTGCGCCTCGGTTTCCTTATGTGTAAAATAAGGCAGACAGTAACCCCCAGCCATAACCCGAGATCCTGGTGCCCCGGGCCTGGCCTTCTGCCCTGCCCCGGGAGCTGCTCAGCCAGCACAGGCGGCTCTTTCTGTTTCCACTGCTCCATCGAGGCTGTTAGAGTTAAAAGGAAAGGAAGGGGTTTTGATGCTGAAGAAAGAGCTGGGGAATTAGGGGAGCTGGGAGTTAGCCCCAAGGAATTCTGGCTTTTGGCAGTTTTCCCTGAGCTTCTCTGGAAATGTCGGGTAGACACCGAATGTCCCTCTTGCTTCATCTGGCTGGGCATTGCGACATCGGCACAATGTGAAAAATAGAGCTGTCCTGGGAGAGCCGCCTTAGTCATGGGAACCTGGGGAACCTCTCCCAGGAGTGTCCTGCAGTTGGGGCAGGGCTTGGACTGCGGGATCGGCGGTTAGTCAGGTGCCTGGCCGGGGAAGACCTTGTTGTGCAAGTAGCCACTTGGCAGGACCATCCCCAGCGTCTGCACAAACTCAGAGGTCTTGGTGTGCCCAAGAGAAACTGGGGGGCTGCTCCTGCTCCCCATAAGTGGGGGAGGTTATAGCTGGGATTTCTGTGGCCTCCTCAGCAGGCCAGGAGGCATGGATCCAGCTTCTACTCCTAGCTCCTCCATCAACTTGCTGAGTGAACTTAGGCAAGGCTGGGCCTCAGGGCTCCCATCTGTAAAAGGAAGTGATCAGACTTGGTCTCTGCCATCCATTTCAACTTTACATTTCTCCAAGTTGAGTTCTCTGCTCCTCATCTAGGGTGCACGGTGGGTTCCCAGTAGCCGTGATGTGAAGAAATGAATGAACAAATGATAGATCAAAACACAAACCTCTCCACTTCTTCCCAGCCTATGGAGTGCTTAGCTCAGAGATGAGCTCAGAGCAGAGCCATCAGCAAATGCAAGGTGGCTGCAGAGACCAAGTGCAAAGATTCTTTTAGAGAGGCTCAAGTCGGCGGATTAGAACAAACCAATTAAGGGTGTTTGTGTATTTAGCATTTTGCACTCAAAATACTTACGGGGGAAGGGTAATCCTTTGAAATCAAACACATCTTGCTGGTTAATGTTGGTGTAAGTCTTTTTTGGAGGTAGGGCCCAGACATGGCGGCCAGAGCTCATGTGAAAAGGCAAATTACCTACACATGAGGTTATGCCTAATTACCTGAAATACCCTCCTCTGTTGAGTGAAAAACACGGTTTTCATCAGTCCTGTATTAATTATGGCTGCTGAGAGCTGCAATTGGCAAAGGCGTGTTTTTAGCTTATGACTCAGGGCTGACTCAGGGTTGGGGACTGAGCTTTCTGTGGCCTCGAGCTGGGCTCCCCTTTTTTCCTGGAAACGCCTAAACTGCTTGCCAATCCCTTTGACAGGGCTCTTGGACTTTCCCGGGAGGCTCAGCATATTTTTTTTTTTTTTTTTTTTTGTTAAGATGTATTTTCTTTTTTTCTTTCTAATTTTTCATTTTAGGTTTGGGAGGTACATGTGCAGCTTTGTTACATGGATAAATTGCATGTTGTGGGGGTTTGGTGTACAGATTATTTTGTCATTCAGGTGATTGGCATAATATCTGAGAGATAGTTTTTCAGTCCTCATCGTCCTCCCACCCTCCACCCTCAAGTAGGTCCCATGGTCTATTGTCCCTTTCTTTGTGTCTATATGTACTCAATGTTCAGCTTCCACTTTTAAGTGACAACATAAGATATTTTCTTTTCTGTTCCTGCACTAATTCACTTAGGATAATGGCCTCCAGCTCCATCCATGTCATAGCAAAGGACATGATTTCATTCTTTTTTGTGGCTGCATAGTATTCCATGGTGTATATGTACTACATTTTCTTTATTTAGTCTGCTGTTGATGTGCAGCTAGGTTGATTCTCTGTGCTTGCTATTGTGCACAGTGCTGTGATGAACATACCAGTGCACGTGTCTTTAGGGTAGAAAGATTTCTATTCCTTTGGGTGTATATACCCAGTAATGGGATTGCTGGGTGGAATGGTAGTTCTGTTTAAAGTTATTTGAGAAATCTCCAGACTAGAGCACCTGGATTTAAGCTCCTGGCTTCCAAGCTGGGGGTAGTGGGTGGGTGTGTGGCCAGTTTGCCTTCAGCTCCATGTGGCTGCCTGTGCTGGGTGCGCCTGTTCCCACCCGTGCGTCAACCTGTTGACTGTCCTGAGACGCCAGTGTTAGCTTCTCCTTCTGAAAGGTGAGGAAACTGAGGCCTTGGCTTTGAAGTGGTGCAGCATGGATTTGAACTCAGCATTTCCTGACCAGAACTGCTTTTTTCTCCTCATTGCTTTTTGGGGGCCTCAGTCAGGTTACCTGCAGGGCACGAGGTGCTAAGTGGCCTCAAGAAGGTGGGTCTCACTTCTTCAAGCTGCGCCCCTGTGGCTCAGGAATGAACAAGTTTGTGATTCCATCTGAAGGGCTTTGAGGACATGCCAAATTATAAACTATGGAAGATTTTCCAGGTGGGGAGAAAGGACTTTGTCATCCATCCTGGCCTTGCTTCTGCACTGATGGATGGATTGACCATTTGGTCATGTTTGTGAGACTATTTTCCCATCTTGTTTATCTTCTCACACACAATCACCTCTGCCTTTGAGTTGTCTCCCAGGCCTGACTCTACAATGCTGGCTTGGAGGGTCAGTGGGCATCCTGAGCAAATGCTGTCCCATGTAAATGTCTGGCGAGCTCCCTGCATGGGCCCTCAGGAAATGTCCATTTCCCTCCCGGCCTCTCTGGCCCTCGGAGGCTGACAGGTGCGTTCTCCTTCTCTATTTTCCCCTCACAGTGAAGGGAGGTAGGACTTCATAGACCCAGACTTGACAGATGACAGAAGGGGAAGCGCAGCTTCAAAAAGTGACCTTTTCCCAGCCAAAATGGGGCTAGGTTTTGGCACCCTAGTCCAGACCACCTATGGTCTTTCTGGGAAGCATGAGGTAAGAGTTCTAATGAGTTGCCTCCCATTTAAGCACCAAATATCCCTGGTCAGCATCCTTCCTCTAACACCCCCACCCCCATCACATGGGGATGGCCTCAGGAGAGGATGAACCAGCATGAACTACCCTCTAGGTTGTGAGCCTCACAGTTAACTATTCACATCTATCAGTTCATTTCTTTTTCTCTTAAATACCCTCAGGAACTGGGTTTTATTATTCCATCTTTTCAGAAGAGTAAACTGAGGCATACAGTTAATTAAGGCATCTCGTTCACGATGATTCATCCTCACTGTTCAAGACAGACCAGCTTGGCATGGTCCAGCTTGGTGTAGCCTGGCCAAGACTGCAGCCCAGTCTGGCCAGATCCTACCACAAGCTCCTTCCAGCCCCTGTGGCCAGGCTCACCTGTGAGGGGGGCAGGGGCTCTGTGGGGGCCCCAGTGGGCCAAGTGATAGGAGTGACAGTGCCCCCCAGGGTCTGTCATGGTGTGTTCACCACCAAGGGTGCACAAACCATGCAGACACAAACTCTGCCTCCTGTTGGAGATTGACAAGGCCAGCTGGCATTTGCAGGCCAGGAGAACACCTGCCCCACAACAAGAGGTTGAATTCTGCCCAAATCTTCAGTCTCCCAATTTGTCAGACCACAGGAAGCCTTTTCCCCTCCCCTCCTCTCCCCTCCCCTTTCCTTTTCTGTCTCTTTCCTTTACTATCTTTTTCCCATCCTTTCGTTTCCTTCCTTTCTCTTCCCCTTCCCTTCCCTTCCCTTCCCTTCCCTTCCCTTCCCTTCCCTTCCCTTCCCTTCCCTTCCCTTCCCTTCCCTTCCCTTCTCCTGTCTTTCCTTTATCTCTCTCTTTCTGTCTCTTCCTGTGTGTCTCTATCTCACCCCATGTCCCTCTGTCTCTGTCTGTCTATCTCGCTCACTCTCCCTCTCTCTTTTCCAAATCACCAAAGGCCAAAGACTCTTTGGGAAGTAGGGCTCTGAGACTTCGAGAAGGAGAAGACTGAGCTCCAGTCTGCAAACCTGTTTGTTTCCGGGCCCACTTTGGGCCTGGTGTCCTGAAGTTAGACACTCACTGTCACTGGGTAGACTCTCACCATCCCTCACCACAACCAAGGCATGTGACTCTCCCGGGTTCCCCAGTGAGCACACAGAGGCCCGGACAGCCCATGTAGACAGTGAGCTGGGTTCAAGCCTGGGTCTGAGTGCCCGTCCCGGCCCCTCTCCTGTGACCACGGACACTTGGATGTAGAGGGATGAACTTGGGGTTTGGATGGGGTTGCAGCCCCTGCTTCCAGCCGCCACTTGGGCTGTCAGGTTATCTCTCTTCAGCCTGCGCTCCCTGGATGTTGTGGTCTGTCCTGTTGCGCGAAGCCCCCAGGGGAGGCAGGGAGGAGTCTTGTTCATCTTTAGTTCATCTTCATGCAAATGAGCCGGCCAGTTGGCACTCGCCTGCATTTCCACTGCAGCAACAGGAAAGACGAGATCCACGGTAATTGCCTTCCCATCTTCTTATTCTCTGGTCAGAGCCGTTCCCAACTGTCAGAGTGACTTCTCGCTCCCTGACACAATAGCCCTTGCGACACTTCTTTGTTCCCCTAAGAGTTTGAAGGCAGGAAAATTCTCAGCTCCTTAGGGTTACCTAGGGCTGACTCTGATGCTTAGGGACAGTTCTTGTCCCCAGACACGATGTGGCCTCTCCTTTCCCCCTGAGCTAAGATCTATTGTTTTTACTTAACCTTGCTTCCAGGATCTGAAAACATCTTTTAACCAAATAGCGATGATTCATTTCTGGACAGGCCAGCAGAAAGAAAGGATTAAGATTTGGAGCTCCTCCTGGCCCCACTTCCCTTTTATCTCCTCATCGCCTTCTCTTTCTTCCTTTCCCACCCGGCCCACCTTCCTTTGGCCTCCTCCCCAAGCCCCAATTAGCAGACAGGAGGGGCTCCTTGGTCAAGGGCACATTGTGGGTGGTCCAGATCTTTGAGAGGATTTTCTCTCTGCATCTCTAGCTCTGGGGAGACAGGCGGCTGACATCAGTGGGAAAATCTTCCCAGGAGATTTCAAAGCACTGGAGACTGAACTGTTGATGGTGAATTAAAAAGAAAAAAAAGGCAAAATCTCCCAAAGGCAGTATTTGGACATGATCATTTGACCTCACCCCATCGTTGCTCCCCTGCCACCCCAGTGTTCGGATTCCACGATCTCAGGCTTCCCTGGAACCGCAGAATTTGCTGTTGATGCAAACTTTCCTGACTAGTAGGAAACATGCAGGGGTATGAGGAAAGACAACTGATGTTTGTGGAGAGCTAACTTTGTGCCACGTGCTTTTTTTGTGTGTCCACATATTTTGTTACTCTTTGGTCCCCTAAGAATGATGATGATAGCAGACACATGGGAGAGGCACTGGGTGCCGGCCGGTGTCTCCGTACTTTGCATATACTAGCTAATTTAATTTTCACAGCAATCTATTTTTCTTTTTTTTTTTTTGAGACAGAATCTTGCTCTGTCGCCCAGGCTGGAGTGCAGTGGCATGAACCCGGCTCACTGCAACCTCCACCTCCTGGGTTGAAGCAATTCTCCTGCCTCAGCTTCCTGAGTAGCTGGGACTACAGGTGCGCACCACCATGCCCAGCAAATTTTTGTATTTTTAGTAGAGATGGGGTTTTACCATGTTGGCCAGGCTGGTCTCAAACTCCTGACCTCATGTGATCCACTCGCCTCGGCCTCCCAAAGTGCTGGGATTATGGGTGTGAGTCACCACGCCCGGCCTCACAGCGATCTTATGAAATAGAAACTATTATTATCCTGATTCTACAGTAGAGGATTTTGAAGCACAGAGACATTTAGTAACCTGATGAAGGTCACACAGCTCAGAAGTGGTGGAGCCAGAAGTCCAACTGCAACTGTCTGACTCCAGGAAAACTCTGTGCTGTTATCCATTTAGTCAGACTGCAACTTAGTCCTTAGGGATAGCCTCCCCCAGAATTGTGTAGCTGCAAGAGGTGAGGTGATGTCAGCTGGGGATGGGTAGGCATGGCAGTGCTGCACATCCAGACCTCAGCTTGGCCACCAATAGGAACATGTTCCTGCTTATTGTGCCTGTGTGAGCCAGAGCATGAATTGGGATCTATCTCTCTCAAACCAGCATGGTTGGGGGTGGATGTGTCTATGTCATAAGTCACCACCTTTCCCCTGCTTTGAGGCAATGTCAGTGTGGGGCACACAGGAAGAGGCCTACAGAACAAATCTCAGGGGGATGGGGACACACCGTTATTAATTATCATTGCTGTTACTGTTATCATCTCTTAGCAAAGAGGCTCTAACCACTAGAAATGTAGTTTTGTTCATGACACACTAAGCTCTAGAAACGATGTGTTCTTTGCTTCACGGGGAGCTTTCAATGTTTATTTACTCACTGTTTGGTTGTGTGAGTTGCAGAATCCCTGCCAATGTTATTCCAGCCAGTGAGCCAGAGTGGATAGGTAGGCATTTGGAATGGAGGTACGATGACTACCAGGGGCAAGATTTTGGTAAAATCTGATGGAATTCTGTCTGGCCAGGTGTTTTCCTGGCTAAGTGTGTTTCCTGGCATGCATTTACATGTACTTTGCTTTGCTTTATTTTACTTCTCTCTTATTGAATATTTCCTTTTTTCCACAGTCTCATGGAATAGATGTTGACTTTCACTCTCCCAAAGACCACACAGAGATGGAGTGGCCCATGCTCCCCACCAGGGCCAAGTATGGTGGGCGGCAGCATCAGGTCCCATGTGTGAAGCCAGGATCTGCATTTTCCTTTGGGTCTGCCAGCAGTTCCTGGTACTAACTCCCTCCGCCGCTGGCCCTTTCTCTCCCAGCCCATAGCCACTCCTCCTCCCCCTTTGCCTGCTGCATCCAGGCAGAACAGGGCAGCAGAACAGACAGAGGAGCATGGAGCTCCTTGGACTGTAAATACTTTCTCCGCGGTGATTGCAACAGCAGCTTTTGCCAAATTCTGAGTCTGCTTGGCCTCTGAGGGTGCTGAGTTTGGAAATAAATGCAGCAGCCCCTTTGGAGTCAAAATTTGGTTTCCTCTTGGAAAATGAGTACTTCCTGATTGCTAGAGAAATAGAAGAAAGTCTTTAAAAGACTCTGGTGTTCCTGTTGGCCTCCAAACCATCGGCCTATAGCATTTTGATGATTTAAGTGTCGATGGATTAAAAACATGTGGTCCGAGTTTCCCCTGAATTCAGATGCATGTGGAACTTAAAGGAAAGTTTTTTTTTTTTTTTTTTTTTTTTTTTTAAAAGGATTTGGAGAAATAGCCCGGGTTTTACTCAATGCCCTGACTTTGAAAACTTGGCGTAAGGTATTTGCCGTGTATAAGCTCCAAAGGGGCTCTCCTGGGCCCTCTGGAAATGTCTTTGATTGATGGGGAGGCAGAAGAGACTTGTGCAGGAGTGGGGTGGAGGTGGGGGCTCAGATGCCTTCTGCACTGGACCCAGATCAGCTTTGTGTACCTCCAAACACGGGGAGAGGGCTAAGACTTGAGGAGGGAAAAAATGCTGCAACCTCCTCTCTTCCAGAGACCTCCCCCTTTCATCCTACTTTTGCTCAAAGTCTATCAATGTCCAGCCAGTCAACATCTACTGAACACCTCCTCTGCGCCAGGATTCTGAGTGGATTCATGTGAATGCCTACTGCTTGCTCTTTCTTATCCCATGCTCTACCCAACCAAGCGCCTCAACGTTCCAGCCACCCTGCCTTGGCCTGTGTGGATTCCCTCTACCTGGCATGCCCTTTTCTGATCTTTATCCAGCCAAATCTCATCCATTCACATCCATAATGTTCACTGCAGTGCTTTCTGCAGACTCTGGGCTCCATCAACTCTTGAGAGTAATGGCAGACTCACAGGGAGATCTGGCTCCTTGGGGTGGAATCCCTAATTGCTCAGGACACAGAGCTGCACAGAGGGATGTTGGCATTTGCTCCTGCCGCTCAGCTCCGCCCCGTCATTTTTGGAGGGATTTCTCTGGCCTCCTCCCTCTCGTGCCTTGTTTACTGCAGGGAGTGATTTTAGCTTAATAGAACCGGGAATGAATTCCGCTTTCATGTGGTTGAGAAGCAGAGGCCCACTCAGTTATCCATGGGGTTTCATGGCCAGGCAGGGGAGCTGGTGAATTTGCTGGGGAGAGCCCTGATCCCAGCAGCTCACTGGGAATGAGGCCTATAAATAACTCCTGCCAGTCAAAGCATAATGATTTCAATCTTCCCACTGTATAAATAAACAGTATTGTTCAGGAGTTCTCCCTGGCTACAGTTTTGGCCCATTAGCAAACGCTTGCAGAGGATCCAGCTGGAATTTTCATTGAAGGCAAAGGATCTGACATTTGGGGAGTAATTACTGTGTGCCCGGCCCTGTGTGAGACATCTGAATAGACTGTCCCGTTAAACTCTCATGCCAACTCCAAGAGTCAGTATCATCCCCATTCGACAGATGAGGAAATGGAGGCTCAGAGATGACATGGCACAAACTGGAGCTCTCGGGCCAGGGAAAGGGAAGTAATGTCAGGCTTGTCAGAGTGCAGACCCCTGGCACCTCAGCCCCTTCGCTGTCTCAGTCATCCTGCAGCAACACTACCAAGATCAGTATTCATGGAAGGCTTGTGTTTTTTCTTGGTAATATAAATAACACGTGCTCTTTTCTTTACAGGAACTTGAAAATTTAGAAATGCAGAAAGGAAATTAAAATCACCTGTATCCTTGCCACCCAGTAAAATACACATGAGTATGTTTTGTTTACATTGTTCCTGTGTTTAGACAGATCGGTAGATAGATAAGAGATGGAGAAATGACCTTACAGAAACACACACTGAGGGATAAATGGTTTTTAAAAACACAACTGAGATAACAGAGTAGGTTCTGTTTCAGAAGGGGCTTTGGTTCACTTGATGTTGATGATGCAGTTATTATCTCCATTTTCAGTATGAGGCATTGGTGGCTCAGAGGGTGTGATGACGTGTCTATGCTCATGGCTCATGCAGGTGGACAGGACCAGCTTTCCTTCTCTTCTCTTTCTCTTCTCTTTCTGTCCCCATATCCAGGTGCAGGTACTACTCTGGTCATGGATCGACTAGCTCATTTCATTCTTCTATTAGTCTCTAGATTGCTGAAGGTCAGCATTCTAGTCCTGACTGTGTGGCTTACTAGCTGTGGGGCCTTAGACTACTCTCCTTTCTTTTTGGTTCATCCATAAAATGGGTACATTTTGATCTAAAGTTCTAGTGAACCCAAAAGTGTTGGTAGAACATGCTCTACAGATCGTCTCTCCAGGTTGGGAACAGAGAAGAGCAGAGGTTTGGATTTTGAAGCCAAGGTTTGACACTTAGGTACTGGGAAGACTTGGGAAATTCATTTGACCTGTGCTTCAGTTTTCACATCTGTCACACGAAGACAATGGTGTCTACCTCATGAAGTTGTGGGATCGTTATCATAACAATAGGAGGTGTTGAGTACTTGCGATGGGCTGTGTTGAGATCTTTTCATAGATTCCTTCACTGGTCCTCATAACAATTGTGTGAAGATTAGGGATGATGACTCTCCCCATTTTACAGATGAGCAAACTGTGCCACAGTTAAGAAATTGAGGGCTAAGTTTACACAGCTAGTAAACTGGATCTGAGCTGGATGAAGACCCTTTGAAACGGGAAACCCTTTTTCTATACAAGACTCAAGCCAGGCTTCTGGCTACCCAAAGTGGATTTGGGGCATTTGTCTCTATTACTGTTAGCCAAAATGTATCTCAGCCAACAAACAATGAAAATGAGGAACAAATTTTTTACTTTCCTTTGCATAAGGAAAAACTACCCTCCCAAACCGTGGAAAGTCATGTGTATCTCCTAAATCCTGCAAAATGCAATTGAAGAGGAAGGTACCCAGAGCTAGTACCAACTCTTTGGACTTTGAGCAGGAAACAACTTTCCCTAAGAAAGAGTCACCCAGGGCTAAAAGACATATCGAATGAACCATGGATTATGACCACATCATCTAAGCATGGGTGGGCAATGTCCTGTGGAGACTCAGATGACATCATGCAATGATGAGAGTGTGGAGGCGCAGGAGAAATGGACTCAGCATGCCAGTTCTAGTACATATGAGCAAGGTCCCTGGTCTTGGGAAAGCACTGGTTATATATGCAATGTGGAGGAGGAATGATAGACACCGAACGCTGGATCAAACGCAGAGACCTCCTCTGGAAAAGGAAAAGCTCCCCTTCAAGGCCAACAGGACAGAGACATGTTTCAGGGCAAAGGAAATCACATTTAAGAAACGAGGAGTTCCAGACCCCAGGCTGTGTCCAAGTTCATGATGTCCCAATTCATGATCTTTCTCACTTCACTCTCTCTCAAGTCAATATGTGGCTAGCTCCATTCAACATGAAAGGTTACACAGAGAAACCAGCCTGTGACGTACTGTACTGCAAAAATAAAATAATCACAGCCATGGTGGGAAGAAATCCCTCATTAAAAGGCAGATAAAGGGAATTTCTAACATAAATTGCCCAAGGAAAGAGTGAAAAAATTTGGACAAATACTTCTCCATAAATTAAAAAAAAATTATAAAGCAAGATATAAAGAGATGATGAAAAGGGAGCTGGCAGAACTCAAGAAAAAAAACTGGTGTGAAAAAGAAAAATGCTACACAAATGTAAGCTTCACTAGAATCTGAAAGTGGGAATCAACATACTAGAAAAACATTGTCAAGGACATGGTGGTCTGGCCAACTCTATAACATCTATTGGCATCTTCAGCACCACATTCATTATAGCACAAGACTCCCACATATTGAAAGATATTTAGGAGCCTTATATAACCCCCAGCCTCTCCGGCTACTGTGTCAAGCAAAAATACCATCCCCCATTTTCAATGTATGATGATATAAAATGATTGTAAAGATGATGTACTACTATTATAATTTTTTTTTTTTTTGTGGTGGGGGACATGTTCTTGCTCTGTCACCCAGGCTGGAGTTTAGTGTCACAATCATTGGTAACTGCAGCCTCAAACTCCTGGGCTAAAGTAATTCTCCTGCCTCAGCCTCCTGAGTAGCTGGGACTCCAGGGGCATACCACCATGCCCAGTTACTTTTTAAATTTTTTGTAGAGATGAGGTCTTGCTACATTGCCCAGGCTGGTCTTGAACTTCTGGCCTCAAGCAATCCTCCCGCTTCAGTATATTTTTATAAAAGATAGGCAGAAAAGAGAAATGGGATAAATGCATAATTTGTGTTCTTTGGGAAGAGACCAGAACAAATGACACAGAAAAACATTAAATGATATAACTGAAGAAAATGTTACTGAAATAAGGGTTACAGATCACAATACTTATGAGCATTTCAGGGAAAAATAAACATTCCTCAAATGGAAACTCCCAATTTATTTTGTTTTTCAGATCTATACAACACAAAGATGAACTAAAATAAATAATGCAGGAATGATGGCATCATGGCCAGATGGTGAACATAATAATCATTAAAACTGACTGAACCAAAATTTTGTTCACTATATGAAATGTAAATATTATAAAGCTAGACAATAATAATACAACTAAAAAGAGTTGAGAGGTAGAGAAGGAGAAATATATGGTGTTAATTTCCACTTCCTTCATTGCAGGAAGCTAATAGTCTAAAATTAAAATGTAATTTAAAGATAACTCAAACCCAATGTGTGGTATAATGTCTTGTCTTCCTTTAGAGGGGCCTTTTAGGAAGAAAGTCATATCCCATATACTGAAGAGAATGGATCTGAGATAAGCCTTCCAATTTTACTTTAGTTTCTTTTTTATTCCATTAAATTCAAGTAAAATATAATCTAGAACTTTTAAATATTGAAAAGAGTATGCATAATTTTTCTATTTTTGTCCCTTTATCTTTCTTTTATTTCATCATCACTATCATTTTATCTGTTTTTACACATAGAAGAATGCTTAGAATAATGTTTACCAAATACTGGTGGCCATTGTTTGAGTGGTGGAATTTTAAATAGTTTTTCTTTTTTTTTTTAACTGGCTTTTTTGTACTTTTTTTGTATTATCAGGGTATTTTCACAATGAACATGTTTCATATTTACTAAACAGAGTCAATATTCTTAAAAAAAGCATGCTATCACAATGGAAGAAAAAGACAAACTAATTTTATTTTATCCCCACTTTATAATGGGAGGTGTCTCTCTGGGCCACCCATTCTGGGCATTCAAATTCTAATGGTGGCTGCAAACCTATTTCCAACAATTTTTCTCAAGAATATGTGATGTGCTTTGAAGCTCAGGCTACATCTTAAAAAAAAATGGAGCCATACAATGGAGTAAAGTTCAAGTGCAGTTGCATTTAAGTTAATTATAAAGAATACATTAATTTAACTGCATTGAGGTGATATCATGAACCCCAATGCCTCTTTTCTTGTGGGAGTTGCCTGACACAAAGCAGGTGTGAAGAGGGTAAATGTGTGTGCTGCGGACTCTTCCAGAGACTAGTTTGGTGTCATCTGCTGATTCACTTCTCATAGTATCCCATAATAATAATGTGTGGTTTAAGTCTGGTATTATATAAAGCTTTTCATTTGGACTCTGCTAAATACCTTCACATTTATAATCTCGATTTGATAGCAATTGATGAGAAAGCCATATAGCACCCATTTTGTTACTTTCTGAAGCTCCAACACACCTGAGGATATGCAATAGCCCCTTCCGCCATCCATGTCATGTGGATGAGGCTTGCCTCCTTCTGTAAATCCCAAGAGTGTGCAGGTGACCTGGGCTCAGGAACTCAGTGCATTCCACCTGCCTGGGCACCATGAATTAGTTCAGGGATGGGCAAGGACTCAGAGGTGGCCCATGGGAGCAAACACGGGGCCTTTTTCTAGTGTGCCCAATAGAGAGAGTAGTACAGATGCGCAAAAGTAGTACAGATGACACAAATCTGCACCTGCTAAGCACCACCACATAGGTTCCAGGAATAAAGCCGACAAGGAGGAAAACAGAGACAAGAGAGAAAGATAAATTCCCATTGCATTGTTAAAGATCTCGGATCCAGCCATGCCTGAACCCAGCGCACCTTGGATTTTGGAGATACACAAGATACTTTATCCATTCGGCTTTTGGTCACTTGAGGCTTAGTGGTCCTTATGCATTTGGAAACAACACACTAGATAGAGCCGAGGTGGAAGCTAGATCTTCTCACTCTCAGTGTGGACTCCTTCTACCAGACTCCTTCTACCAGACCAGTGTGGACTCCTACCAGACTCTGGGGTACCTCTGTGGCTTTGTTTGTGGAAGAGGAAGGCTTACTCATTTACTGTGCACCCCGTATCTCACGTATGGCTTTCCCCATGAAAACTGAACTGCAATAGATGAATAAATTACAACTAAGGTTGTCACTTGGAAAGTTTTGTTTTAAATGATCTAAATTAAAGGAAAGATCTTTCTCTTTTAATGTGCGTATAAAATCACTGCACTTTTCTGGTTAACAATATAGTTTCCATTCTCATTATCAAAATCATAAAAATGAGTGAGATGACAGTTTCTTTTTAAAATGCAAAGTGTTTTATGCCAGAAGTTATAAGAAATTAGATGGGGACTCTCGCTATCTGCAGGTGTAAAAGAGTGACTTTCTTTCTTTGTGTATTTTTTCACAATTCTGATCTAATCCACTTTCTTTAAAAACAAGAAGAGATATATGTATATATATATATACCATTAACCAAAGAAAACAAGAAAATCCACACACAAACCCCGTATTTTTATGGAGACAAAGAGAAGGCAGTGAGCTGTTCAAAAGGAAAGTTATAAATGTAATGATAGGAAGATCACGTGATGCACATTAATTCAAAAGGGCCCCTTCATTGGATTGTGATCTGATTGTGTTTACAAATATATAGCCAGAAGGCTTTTAATTTTGGGGCAATTTCATTGTTCATAGATATATATCTGGCTGCAGATATACGTCTATGAAATTATGTGCTTATGTGTTTTCAATGAGATACAGCCCCTCTCCTTTAATGCAATAATGTTCCCACTTTATGATCTACGGTTGCCCAAAGTTGGGGCAATTTTATAACAATCTTATTTGAAATACCATAATATATGAAAGATGTAAATAATGTGATGTTTAGAGACCCGGTTGAAATTTGAATTCATTGGAATTTAGCATTTGCTAGAGCTAACAAGGACAGACTTTATTAAATCACAAGGATTGGGTTCATCTTGCATTTCCAGCTACTTCTTGCCTTCTTGCTGTTTATTTTTCTTTTAAGCCCGAGTTCAATAAATAAACCCAACTAACAATTAAAAAGTCCCCAAATGATTCTAGATTGAAAAATGCAAAAATAGCCTGGCTGGCACTGCACTTGCAGTGGAGTTTGATTAAATTTTCTAATTGCATTCGAAAGGGTGGGGAAGATCACAATACGCCGGCGCTTTTAGCATGAGCCTCCGACGAGAAACTTCAGTTACCACTAAAAATGGAAAATGTTCATAAGAGATAAATGCTCATCCCATTTGAGGGTTGCCTTTTAAACATTACATAACTGGTTTGGGTGAGGTACTATTCTATTTCCTGTTGTATGCTGTGGATCGATTTACACCCCCTGCCCCAAACCTGGGAACCTTCTCTCTCTTCCAGGGGAGAGGCTTTGCCTGTAGCTGGCTTGGCTGAAACAGCTTTTTTCCTAGTCTGAGACTGGGATGTCTTGTGTTAGGGCTGGTGGAGTCTTCAAAGTTCCTCAGACAGAAGGAAGAACAAAGACAGAGGAAGATGTTAGTAGGATGGCTTTAGAGCAACTGTGGCGTCTACTGTTGGTTTGGACTCTGCTGTGGAAAGTGGGTGAATAAGGGGCAGGGCAGGGCAGGGCAGGAAAAGGTGTCAGGCACTGCCAATATTCCCATGTTGCCCTGAACCAAATATGCCTTGATCTTCTGGGAAGATGGATGCTTACTCACATGGCTTAGCTCAAATGTCACCTCCTCCAGGAAGCCTTCCCTCACCCTGTCTCCTCTGTGCCCTCAAGAACACTGTGCATTCCCTATAGTGGCTTGTTCTGCTTTAGTATGATCATTGTTCATACCACCTCCTGCCTCCCAATGTACCTTTGTGAACTCCCTGGGGTCAGAGCCCATATTTGGTTTTCTGTGTCTCGCTTGGTGTTTGGCCCCTTGTGGGCTAGAAAAGCACCACCCCTACTAAGCAGTTTTCCGATGCTATTCATCTCTTCCTGTTTCTCCTCCACTGTCTCCCTCCACACTAGAAAACAGGAGCTGCAGAGTCACAAAGACCAGGATTTGATTCCTGTCCTGCCCATTTTAAACTGTGCAGAGAGCTCCACACTTTGGACCTCGGCTTTCTCATCTGTAAAACAGGGATAAGATTACCCGTCCCATAAAATTGCTGAGCGGGGTTAATGGAAATTCCAGTGCTGAAGGCAGCTAGTAGATGCCAAGCGCATACAGTAGACACTCAATCTATACTAGTTTTCTTCTTGATTTCTCTCATTCTAACCACCACCTCTGCCATCGTCAGGGTTTAAAGAGCATTTACTCAGCGCTGGGCCCTGTGCTGAGTGCTCTACAAGATCATCTCATCGAGTTCTCCACGTCCTTAGGTTTCCCTTTTTCTTCCCCTCTTTGCTGTGTTCCAGCCTTATTGCCCAGCCTCATGGCTCTTCTTTGGAGGGGCGGGACGGGTAGGACTCAGCCCAGGCGTGCTCCAGGCTCCATGGCAATTCTGATTCCAGCTTTGGCCTCACTTTCCAGGGGCTGGACCTGTACTTTTTGCAGCCCAGTGAGCCAATATGCACCGCCTCACAGAGAGGCTGAGGTACATTCCCATGAGATTGGACAGACCAGACAGACAACACTGCCTTGAGTGGTGCCTGAGCGTGGTCCAGTGTGGCCCAGTATCTGTCTTCTGCCCCGGCTCTACTCATCTCCCCATGTTCCAAGCCCGCCTAACACTCAGCCACACCTGTTTCTGCAGAGGCCCCTGCCACCTCGGCTTCCTCCCTTCCTGTCTCAGGCTTACCTGCACCTACTCAGGTGTGGCACATTCCTGTGGTCCCCTCCTCTATTCCTTTCACATTTGCTGCCCTTCCTGTCATCCCTCCTTCCTTCTTCCATTTTCTCTCTTTTCTCAGCCCCTAATTTTTTATGGCAGATTCTAGCATTACAGACATTCATAAGACTGAATCACTTCCTAGAGGAGCTCCAGCCCGATAAGGAAGACAGAGCAATAACCCATGACCACAAAACCTTTTGGGCCCTGGAGCTACATTCATGCAACCTCCTACATGTAGGGTCAAAGAACAGGAGCACAAGGAAGATCAGGGTAGGGTAAATTCAGCTTTGTAGAAATGCATGAATCAAATGCCTTGGGAATCGTACTCAACACAAGTCAACAGATGCTGTGGTGGCTTATATAAAGTGATCGAGATCTGAGGTTGCATTATAATGGGCTCAGGTTTAGGATGGGGAGATGGGTGCACTGATCATTTCTGCATTGCTCCCTTATGCTGCAGGCATTGTGCTCACTTCAGAGTGGGCAGTGGGCTCTCCCTCCCCAAAAAGCAGCAAATCACAGGACATTTTATAAGAAGGTGATGAGGAGTGGGGGAGGGGAGACTTCCATCTCATCAGATTCTGAGGAGGGGCAGAATTGAGCTGTGGAAGGACGGAGCATGCTGCCTCTAGAGGAACACATGCCATTGCCCTCAGATTTCAGGGGCTAACTGAGAAAAGGAGTGAAGGCACTCAGTAGGGCCTGAAAGCAAAACAAGAAGACATCAATAGGGAAGCCGACTTTGGCACAGGCTAAGGAAGATCTTTGACATCAGCCAAGCGTACTGTGCCAGTCATGACCGAGGGAGGCCGTTGCCTGACACTGGAGGTGATCAAGCAGGAATACACATTTTAGGGGGCTGGCCAGAGCAGTTGGCATCCTAGGTATAGACTTCATCTCTTTGCCTCCCAACCTTTCCCATTCTGGCACCTTCACAGGGCTGAGTCATAGAGGAAGCGGTTCCGCCCTCCATCCCTTCTTACTTCCCTGCCCCACACTAGGACAGGTGACTGCCCCCAGCACCAGGCAGCTGATATCCTGGAGGCCCACACTTCTCCAGCTTGCAGCCTATGGATGAAGTTTTGTGTTGGGAGTTATAATCTTCTCCTTTTGCTTCTGAATCCACGTAGTCTCAGATACATGGCAAATGTAGAGTACTGAATGAGCCATGCAGGTCTAGCCATGCCAGAAACTTTCAGACTCTCCCAGAGGCGAGCTTGGTTGGCTCCCCTCTAAAGGAACAGCAACAGAGGGCAGACACCAGACTCTCCTCTAGTTCCTGTCTCTTCTTCTCTTTCCTCTCTGTGAATGTTGCCCCATAGAAATCACGCAGGCTCCCACTCTTTCTCACTGCTCATGACTGGTGGTGCCCCTCAGTCCCGTGGCTTCTATCTCCCAGGCCCTCTTTTGTGTATGGTTCCCGCTCCTTCTCCACTGTCCATATCCTTATGTCCACCATTCCTTAATCTCACCCCAGAAATAGGGGTTTGAAATGGGTCCTATTGGGCTCAAATCAAGGACTCAGCGGGGCCACCTTCCTCTTGGAGGTTCTAGGGCAGAACTTATTTCCTTGACTCTTCCATCTTCCAGAAGCTGCTTGTAATTTTTGGCTCTTTGTTCCTGCCCCCATCTTCAAAGCCAGCCACCTGGCAACCTTGAATCTCCTAATCCTGCCCCTCCTGCCTCTCTTTTATCAGGACCTTGTGATGATACTGGGCCGGCTTGGATAATCCAGGATCACCTGCCCATCTCAAAGTCCTTAATTTAATCATGCTAGCAAAGTCCCTTTGCCATGTAAAGTGACATATTCACAGGTCCTGGGACTAGGATGTGGACATTTTTGGGTGCCATTATTCTGTCGAGCACAAGACTCCACTACGCTGCCTGCAGTTACCATCTTTAATCCCACACTGCGTCATCCCAAGGCTGCTAGCTCTCATCTCCTACCTGACAAGGGACAGTCTCCTTAGCCTGGTGAATGGTGCACCCTGTGATCTGGTCCTGGCCAGCCAGCCTTGTTCTCCGTCCTCTACAGAATCCACTTGCTGGGACTTGGTCCTGCATGTTTCTCCCTCTCACTGTCCTGTGCCTATCCCCCGGTGGCCCCTTCCACCTAGATGTGGCCCCATCTTAGCCACAGCTCAAGCCTGACCTCAGCATGACCACACCAAGGATTTGCATTGCCAAGGGTTGCCATCAGCAGGGGATGATCCTCAGGAGACTCCCCATAGGTGTGTGCCATGTCTTTTTGCTGCTGTGCCTCTCCAAGCCTTAAATTCATCCTCAGTAGCTCCTTAAAGACCAAAATCCCTCCCCGTGACTTTCCAGGTCTGGTTTCCTTTTTTGATTTTGTCTGGCTTCATCAAACCAGGCCTGGTTTTGGTTTTCCTTTTGGTTTTGTTGGGTTTCATCTCAGGCCAGGGTTTTCCTTGCTCCTCCTCCAGCCACCATCGCCTTTTTGCAGTTCTTCAAGAGCACCTCGAACCCTCCTGTGTCTTGGCTCTTGCTCATACTTTTCAGGTCCTCTGCTCGATGGCTTCATCCCCTTTTATGTTCACCCAGCTTTGGCCTGCTCATCCCTCAGCTCAAATTCTCTTCCCTGAAGAAGCCTTCCCTAACCCTCCAGATGAAGGCAGAGACCCTCAGTGGTGCCCAATCATTTGAGCACCTCACAGGGCTTGTAATCGTGTACTCATTCGTGTGTCCATGCAATGAATTTTGTCTCATCTCCTGGGGAAGGTGGACATTGTAGTGGATGCTGTTAGGCATGGCGTGTGTACTCTGTTAGGGCCCAGGAACTCACTTCCCAGCTGCTGAGGTTGTTGGCCAGGGCTGGCTCAGAGCTGTATCCCTTTCTGGAAATTGCTCTTGGCTGAAGGAAGCTGCTTAGCCCTAAGTTTCTCCCTCTCCCTGGGTGTATCCCATCTCTACTAACTGCGCCATGTGGGAACATAAAGGCCTGGCCCCCTTGTCTCAATCCAGGACAGCTCTGATGGGTGACGCCATATTGAGAGTTCCCCATGGGGTTGGCTGAGGCCTTTACGGCAACTGGATCCCAGTCCAGCTTCTCCCTCTGCTGTGTCCTCCCCTTGCTCCATCACAGGCATGGTTCTTGAGAGCTTGTGTTAGTCCGTTTTCATGCTGCTGATAAAGACATACCCCAGACTGGGTAATTTATAAAGAAAAAGAGGTTTAATGGACTCAAGGTTTCACGTGGCTGGGGAGGCCTCACAATCATGGCAGAAGGTCAAAGGCACATCTTACATGATGGGAGACAAGAAAGAAGAAAACCAAATGAAAGGGGTTTCCCCTTATAAAACCATCAGATCTTGTTTGACTTATTCACTGTCATGAGGACAGTATGGGGGAAAACACCCCATGATAAAATTATCTTCCACCAGATCCCTCCCACAACACGCGGGAATTACAGGAGCTAACAATTCAAGATGAGATTTGGGTGGGGACACGGCCAAACCATATCAGAGCTCTCTTCAACAAACCTCCAGGACGTAAATTCCATCTCATGGTCTATTACCTAGGAGACCACTAAACAATCAATGCTCCTGCAGTGGCCCTACGATGCTGACTCCAGAATTTGATTTTGGCACTGAATCACCTGCTGGCTAACTGGCAGCGGAGACTCCATCCCAGGAGAAGGTGCTGCATGGACAGACCCTGGCATGCAGTGGCAATGCAATTATTCAACCTTTTTGCTGGTGGTGAAATGAGATGGGATACTGGGGGAAGGGATGCACTGGCAGGTGCAATTTCTCAGGTGAGGAGGGAGGGGATAGTAATTAAAAGTATTATGGAATTGTCGCTGGGGGCAACGAATGCATTACAGAGACAATGCTAGGCTGAGAGTGATTAATCACCAATTAAGGGCTAAGTGTGAAAGCCAGAGGGCAGCAGATAAAGAGATTCGCCTTCCTGGAGGATGGAGAGTTGAGGATCAGGCCCAGGTCATAATTATAAAAGTGGCAGAGTGTTCCAGAGGAAGTCAGATCCTCAAACCCTGCAGGTCTTTTATGCCAAGGTCAGATCCCTAATTAGGAAGGCATGGGACCCACTGAAGTTCAGCTTCTCCCTTTGTCCAGTCCTGCTTCCCTCATCCTTTAAGTGAGAGTTTTACAGTGGCGAGATGGGGTGGTTCGTTCCCTCTGGTGAGCCCCTGTTCCGCGCCATGCAGTAGAGATGCTGACAACAATAAGCAGGGGTGTAAAATGTGCTATAGGAGGGACCATGAGTGTTAGATGCAGCTATGACAACAGGACAGTAGTGGTGGCTGTAGTTTGTCCCATTAACCTTTCTCTTGTAAGTCCTCCCAGGGAAAATGACCAACCAGAATCCTGGAGCAGCTGTTCCCAGATAGAGTAAACTCAGTATGTGAAATAAATGGGTATAGGCACCACAAGGGGTGGACAATGGTGGATACGGTGGGGAGCAGCCCCGATTCCAGTTTGCCTTAGGTGCCTGGAGTGTTGGCTGTGTCATTGCTCTCTGGACATTGCCCTTGGCCAAAACATGCTTTCTCCATAGGCAACCTGCATCCAGTTAATGCTGGGGTACAAATGCCCAACCCCTTTGCTTTGATTTGGGGCATCCCTGAAGGTCTCTCCTAGCTCCAGGGTTTCCTGTGAGATCAGCTGCAGCAGCCCTTGCAACTGAACCACAGTACAACTTTCTCCTCTGCCCAGTCCTGCTTTCCTCAATGCTCCCTCCACCCCTCCCAACCTGTTGTGCCAGAGAACACTCATCAATAACCCTTCTCCCATGTAACTCTCAGAGTCTCGCTCTTGGACTCCCAGAGAACCAGATCTTCACACACATTACGGTCAGGAGCTCTTGTCCCCTCCATCTCTCTTCTGGGTTAATCTCCAAATACGAGGTCCCTACTCACTGTCCCCAAACTCCCCAAGGACGCTGCTATAATTCTGTGCCTGCCACTCGCTTCTCTGGCCCTATTCCCACCACCTGCCTCTGCTACTTTTCAAGCACCCTGGGCTCTAGCCTCTCCAGCTGGTCCACCCAGCTGCAAAATAAGTCCTGGTTTTGCAGAGAAAACAGGAAAGAGAGGAGGCGTTTACCTGCTGATGAAGAATGCCCAGGGAAGATACTCAGTAAAAGTGCAAGTGCATGAAGCGTGCCCTCCCTGTCACCTGGGAATCATTTACTCCCCAAAGCCACATTGCTTGGGGAATGACAAGACAGAGGAGGTGAGGTGCGGGGTAGGGAGTGCCCATGCACTTTCCTTTCTAAAGACACGTGGCTAGATGAGCTGATCACCCCAGGAGGGCTTATGGTCCGTGGATTCTGGTAGCTTCTCCCATAGGCACCCGGAGTCCACTCTAGTTGCACGGTTAGTGGATCGGATGCCAGGCTATAGTTAAAAATCTTTTCAAACATTTGGGCTTGGCAAAGCCCCAAGTGTGGTTTTTTGTTTTTCATGTTTCTTAAAAAGTGTACTTCTCTGCTAATTTCCAAGCCTCCTGTGCTTTGAGGGATCTTTAAACTGCGTGATTTGGATTCATGTACATGAAACTCATCAAAGTGCTATTTTGTGAGATGGGTTTGATGTCCAAGCAGGCATTAAAAGCTGTTTTGTTTTTGCTCCTTGACCCAGTGATTTATGCTTTACTAAGACTGAAAGGACTGCCCGGCGTGCTCAGGAAGGAGTTCGGCCTCTTTTCTAAAGGCAGGCTTTCCAGTGTCCTGATGAGATCTCAAAGCTGGCACAGCAGATTGTCTCTTAGGCCTAATAATTTCCACACTTACCCTTTCATGAGAAGGAAGAGTATTTTGGAAGAAAATGACTTTTTTTTTTCCTTTTGGTAGCCTTAAAAATTTGCATTACCAAAAGAGAGTGAAGGCAGCAAATTGTCCCCCCGCCCCGCCAACTTGTGGCTTTGCTGCAAAGGCCTCTGGGAAGCCTCTCTCTACATGCCTTGTTCTTCTCGCCAACCACATCCTGCAACTCCACAGGCAGTGCTAGACTTGGGCGGCCAATGCTTCTCACTGGCACACGCTGGCCTGTCTTAGCTACTAGGACAGGTTAGGAGCAGCTGCGACTGTTTTTAGGCTGACCCGAAGCGGGAGGAATTTGCAGAGGACCTTCCTGCAGATGACATGGGCATCCTTGTGCAATTTATACGGAGAGAAGGCAAGAGCTGGCCAAAGCTTGCTGATGAGTCCAGAGCACACTGTCTTCTTCCTGGGGATGTACAGATGGTCCAGTGATCGCAGCCTGTTGCCTGGGAGTGCTGGGGATGTTTTGCATTGAAAGGGTGTGAATGTAACCACAGAAGGTTTGGGGACTGGAACCCATCCTCACATGGCTTTTGAACTTGCCAAGCTACAAACATGCAGTGACTTTGTCCAGGGCAAAAAACTTTGAACTTGGAGCTAGCCCCTGGCCTGGCTGGGTGTGGACTGGGCAGATTCCTCTGAGTTCCTTAGGTTATTGTGAGGACCCGTGGTAAAAAGCAGGTGGTGTGCTTAGTACAAGGCCAGCCTCACAGCCAGCGTGCTGATTTTTATGATTATGGGATCAGGAGTCCAGTTTCTTTCCTTACCCCTTGGCTGGTGACCACTGGGATCAGATCAGACCACAACTCTCTTGGAGTGCTTCACCTGAGTGAGGTGCTTCGATTCCAAGCCCACTGAGAGGTGGCCTGGAATAGGCAGATAGGAGTGGCTTGCCTGGTCTTGACTCTACTAGATGGGGAAGGGTGGCTGGCTCTGCACATGCACCTGGGGGAGAGGGGTTGGAGGTGGTAGGATGTACAGAACATGGAGAAAGGTACTTTCTCTGGGCTGAAGTGGTCTGACCTCCCTGATTGAGATACTGCAGTAGAACTCACCAGGGGCCATTCAGTGGAGACAGGCTTAAGGTTCTAGCTGTCACTTGTACAGCCCAGTGGGGTGTGCATGTCCTGCGTGCACAGAAGAGAGGTGGAGTTGCATCACGCAGAGACACTTGTGTTGCTGGGTTGGTAAGACCTTGCTGCTACTTCTCAACATGGACCCTAAGTGGATAATTTCCTCTTCTGTCCATTTTCCTTCTTACATTTAGCAATTGATACTTTTGCCATATGAAACATCTAGTTTATTTTTAGTCTGGCTGGAAAATATCACTTGGTTGGGAAGGGATCTGCCCCCACCTCTGTGTGTGGAGCTCACGGGGCTAAGAACTGGAAGCTAACATGAGTGATTGTTTAACCCAATCCCTTTGGTCACCAGTGAGGAAACTGAGTCACACAGAGGGAAAGGGCATTGCCAAGATCCTCATAACTTGTTAGCAGCAGGGATGGGATCTGAACCCAGAATTATTTTCACAGAATTTTTTTTCTGAATTTGAAAAGGAAGAAAAGGTGCAAATAATTTACAATCACCTTATATTCTCACCACTCATAATTAACCTTTTACCTTTTCTTATATATGTTTCAGTTATTTTTCTGTGTATATAGTTGAGCTATTCTGCAAGTAATATATGAATGTACCAGAGTACTTTAAAAACTATTAGAACCTTGTAGATAAATACACAATTCATGCCTACCTCCTATGAAAACTATTTCCATCCTGGTCCATTTCCTTGTCTCCAGAAGCAGCGATTATTATGAGTTTCATGTCCTTCTAAGCCACTAAAAAATTGTGTGTGTATTTTATAAGTATTATATATATTACTTTTGTGTTTAAACATTTACATAAATGATATCTTGTATCATATCATCCAGAACCATCAGCAACATACTCCCCCAGTGATGTGTTCCTGGCATCTGTTTATGTTGCTGGCTAGTGATCAGGTGCATTTTTCTCTGTGGCTGAACATATTCTACTGTGCTGCCCTGCTATTTCTTAATTATCCACCAAGGCATGGGTTATCACCAAATGCATGACTTGCTTTTCAGTGATCTGTATTTATTTATTTATTTATTGAGACAGGATCTTGCTCTGTTATTCAGGCTGGAGTGTGGTGGTGAGATCATAGCCCACTGTAGCCTCAACCTCCTGGGCTCAAGAGATCCTTCCACCTCAACCTCCCAGGTAGCTGGGACTATAGGCCCCAGAAAGCACAGCCTGTATCTGGCTAATTTTTTGTTTATTTTTTGTAGAGATGAGGTCTCATTATGTTGCCCAGACTGGTCTCGAACTCCTGAGCTCAAGCGATTCATCTGCCTCAGACCCCCAAAATGCTGGGATTATAGGAGTGAGCCATTGAATCTGGCTCAATGAATTTCTGAAAAAATAACCTGGAAACAAGAAGGACTTCTGTCCATGACCTGAAATTATGTAGGTGGGCCCTGAGCCAGTCACTTCACCATTCTGTGCCTCAACTTCCCTATCTTATCAAGTTGAATACTACTTGTCAACGAATTATGTGGATAAACGTGAGGTTCCACCATAGCTCCAGCTGCCCCCACACCTAAGGGTCTAAGTATTAAATACAAAACTCCCTTGTCCTCAACATAGGATGTGTTTGTGATGAAATAACCACACCCCTATCCCCCATATTGCTCCCTTTGCGTGTATGGATTTTGTCATGGGAAGGCTGTGCTTTCTGTGACACCTCAGGATACGATGTGTCTGCAATGGAGAAGTCGCGCCAAAGAGTAGAGAGAGAGAGGGCTCCCTCTTGAAAGGTGAAGTCATTTCTAGTTTCTGTCACCTCAGAAACAGGTGGATCCTGATATAGAAAAAGCCCTGGGCAGGGGAGAATCATAAAGAAGTCGAGATATTTCTATGGCAGCTCCAAAAGACGGTGAGCCCCTCCTCCAGGCGATGGATGCACGTGGGTAGGTGACCTTTCTAAGATTACAAAATGAGCTCAAGAAAAGCCCAGAGTTCGAACTCACGGCTGGGTCTGCTGACTGTGGCGTGGGCTCTTCCCATTCTGCCCATTTACAAAGGGGACTGGTTGATGAAACTTTAGCTTGTCTCAATGGAATGTATTGTTGATGGAATTTCAGGCAGCGCTGAGTCTAACAGCAGGTGAAAGATAATCGACCATGCTGGGGTAGCTGGGAAAGCCTTCGTATGAGAGGTGACATGTCAGCTGAGTTTTGAAGCATGAACAGGAGTTTTCCAGGTGAGATAGGCAAAGGCCATTCCAAGCAAAAGGAGAAAATAGCCAAAGATATGCAGGTTTAAAAAATCAGGAAGAATTTCCTGGGAAATGGTGCAATGTGTATGAGGATTGGGCTGTGCAAAAGTCAGGAGGCTGCAGAGACAGATGTGGATCTGACCATATCACGGAGGGGCTGAGGAGCTGTGGGAAATTCAAGAGCACGGAAGCAATAAAGTGAGGTTTGTGGCTCAGGAAGATGATCAGGGAAGCCATGGGGCAGAGGATGGACTGGAGGGAATGTGGCTCAGGGCAGAGGGGCGGGTGGATGAGCTCATTGCAGCAGTGCTCGTGAGAGATGCCAGCTGTGGGGGGTCGAGAGGAGAGGCTGGAAGACTGTAAGGGAGTGTGGTAGGGGTGAGAGGGAAGGGAAGGGACATAGCTTGCAAATGTTCACCATGACCCTGTGATAGAGGCATTGTCGCCCGCTTTTACAGATAAGACAGCAGAGACACACACAAAAATTCGGTAACAAAGCCTCACAAGTCCTACCTGTCTATGGGACTCCATAGTCAGCTCTGTTGCCCCTAACTCCTAGGGAAGGGGGAAAAAGCGTCCATTAATCTCAGAAGACCAGAGAGTTTCACCCTGGGGTCCTGGGCAAATAGCAATATTGACAGACATCACTGCTGCTTCCCAGTATCCCGCCTCCTTTTTTGTGGGCAGGTGCGGGCACGTGACTAGTTCTGGCCAATGTGTTGAGAGTAAAGCTGACCGATGACACTTCTGGACTGGCACATGTGCCAGCTGGTGTGAGGCCCTTCAGCTCTCCATTTTGCTTTGTTGAGCAAGGAAACACGTGTTGAGATGCAGACTTAATCAGCTTGGGAACTTTAGCAACGGGGACGAGCAGGAGCCACCTGCCTACCCATGTTGCTGCCGAGTATGAGTGGGAAATAATTCCTGGCTGTTTTAGGCCATGGCCATTTAGAGTCATCTGTGCTTGCAGCAGAGCCTGCTGTATACCGACTGATACGGTGATGTGGGTCCTTGAGCAAGGGCATAAAGGAGGAGAAGCAGGCCGAGGGCAGGGGTGGAAAAAATGGATTTGGCAAGACTGAGTTGGGGCACACCATTTTAGTAGAAGGAAATCAGGCTTTGGAGGTTAGCAAGCCTGGGTCCAATGTCACGTCAGGCACCCACTATCTGAAGGCTTGCAGGCAAAGGCTCCTGGCTTTTCTGGCCTCAGTTTCCTGAGCAATAGGAAAGCCTCCCGGCTCTTCTGGCTTCAGTTTCTGTGCAATAGGGAGTGTTGTAATCACTACCTCCTTGGCCTTTAGGGTGAGTAGAGCTGACACATACAGAGCTCCAGCAAGGTACCCAGGCCCTAGGAAGCACTCAGCAAACACAATCATCACCCTGGGAAGATGGCGAGAAGAGGGTGGGCAATTTGTGTACCGAAATAATAGACATCTTTATTTTATTTTTTTCTTTTTTTTGAGACAGTTTCACTCCGTGGCCCAGGCTGGAGTGCAGTGGTGCGATCTCCACCCACTACAACCTTTGACCCCTGGGTTCAAGTGATTCTCCTGCCTCAGCCTCTAGAGTGGCTGAGATTACAGGCACCCGCCACCATGCCCGGCTAATTTTTTGCATTTTTAGTAGAGATGAGATTTCATCATATTGGCCAGGCTGGTCTTGAAGTCCTGACCTCGAGTGATCCAACCACCTCGGCCTCCCAAAGTGCTGGGAATACAGGCATGAGCCACTGCACCCAGTCAGAATAGACATAATTTCTATCTTATTCACTTGATTTTGTCTAGTACCGAGAACGGTGCCTGGGCATAATAGGTGTTCATTTTATATTCACTGGATAGATGAGGGAATAAAACATACTACAATTTGCAGAATGTACCTATTTACTCTTACAACCAGGCTGGGAACTCTGATGGGAAGGACCTAGATGTATTACTTCATCTGTTTCCTCAATGCCCAGTGAAAATCAGTTCTCAGGAAATTTTCTTTGAAAAAAATGAGTCATCCTGGCCTTTAGAAATAGCCAGATCTGACTTGGACACAGGGCGGGAAACATCACACACTGGGGCCTGTCGGGGGGTGGGGGGCTGGGAGAGGGCTAACATTAGGAGAAATACCTAATGTAAATGACGAGTTGATGGGGGCAGCCAACCAGCATGGCACATGTATACCTATGTATCAAACCTGCATGTTGTGCACATGTACCCCAGAACTTAAAGTATATAAAAAAAAAAGAAAAAAAGAAATAGGCAGACCTGTGGGGGCATTTCTCCTTGACATACTGATACCAAGCCCAGCCTTGGTTTTCCAGGGGATGCCCCACTCCTTATTGCAAGGTGTCTGTTCTGACCTCTGGTATCCCCTCAAGGACCCTTCAGGCCGTGAGTTCAAATGCCTGGGAAGCCCACCTCACAGGAGCCTCAAGTCCCATCCGTCTTGTTCCCAAGTCTGGCAGGATCCTGACAGCCCCTGCATGTGCCCGTCCTCAGACCCCTGCAGAGGGCTGGGTGCAGACCTTGGCAGGAGTAGGCTGGCAGGCAGTCTCTTTCCTTCCCAGGCAGACGTGTGTGTAGCAAGTCTGTTTATCAGGCAACGCCTCGTAGCCAGCGGTGGCGGCTTAACAGTGGCAGAAACGCCCGCATTGCCTCACCATCTGCCGGGTACTAAGATGCGCCCTTGGCCTCAGCCAGCAGATAAGCACCTGCATTGGAGCGGGAACCCTTGATCATGGGCTGATAAGTGCAGGGAAGAAGCAACAACAACAACAAGAAAAAGCCGAGCGACCCGCCATGGAAGGCTTTTGCATGTACGCATGGGCGTGTTTCTTGCCTTCGCCAACACACAGGTGATGCAAAAGCTCTGATTCTAATTTAATTTGGTGGTCACGCAATCATGGAATGAGAGCATGTCAGAGCTGGAAGGGACTCTGGGGATTGTCTGGTTGAACTCTTTAATCTTCCAGGTGAGGGCAGTGAGGGCCACAGAGCTGTACCGACTTGTTCAGGATCATCCAGCAAAGTTTTGGTGGAGCTGGAACTAAACCCGGGTCTCCGGACCCTCGGGCCTGGGATCTTTCCATCACATGGGATTGCTTCACACGCTGCCACCTGATTGCTCAGGTGTAGAGTGCAGGTTGCCCTTTGGTGCCTAAACAGTCCTCTTTAATATCACGAATTGGCCCTGTCTGCCTGCAGAGTCAGACAGACGACCCCTGTCCCTGCCTCTCCCCCACCACATGCCAGCTATTGGGGTTGACCAGTTAGCTCAAGGCCGCAAGGTCTGATGCTACTGTTTCAAACCCTGTTATTTCATATTTTGAAAAAGCGAGGTTCAGATAAGAGAGGCGACTTGCCTAGGTGATACAGCTAGAGAAAATGAAAGACCTGGGTCTAAAATTTTCAGCCTCCTGATTTCAGTTCTTTCCATACATAGTGTATGAAACCCAGGTGTGGGTGAAGGTGGGCAGAAGGGCACCCAGCCTCTGCAACTTTCCCCTGTGACTTGGTTTTGGGGAAGAGTTACACGTGTTTCCTCAAGGACAGAAATGGAGTCTGGCAAGCCTTTGTATTGAAAATCTTGTTGTTCTCAGTAGGGGCCTCCTAAGCAATGGGTATAGATAAATGAATGAATCCTTTTTTTTTGTTTGTTTTTTTGATATGGAGTCTTGGCTCCATCGCTGAGGCTGGAGTGTGATGATCCGATCTTGGCTCACTGCAACCTCCACCTCCTGGGTTCAAGCAATTCTCCTGTCTCAGCTTCCCCAGTAGCTGGGACCACAGGCATGTGCCACCATGCCCAGCTAAGTTTTATATTTTTTTTGGTAGAGAGGGGTTTTCACCATGTTGGCCAGGCTGTTCTTGAACTCCTGACCTTAGGCGATCTGGCCACTTTGGCCTTCCAAAGTGCTGGGATTACAGGCGTGAGCCACTGTGCCTGTTTTTTTTTTTTTTTTTTTTTTTAGAAGGAGTCTCACTCGGTTGCCCAGGCTGGAGTACAGTGGCACTATTTCAGCTCACTGCAACCTCCATCCCCTGGGTTCAAGCCATTCTCCTGCCTCAGCCTCCCGAGTAGCTGGGATTACAGGCGCCCACCACCACACCTGGCTAATTTTGTATTTTTAGTAGAGATGGGGTTTCACCATGTTGGCCAGCCTGGTCTCGAACTCCTGACCTCAGGCGATCTGCCCATCTCAGCCACCCTAAGTGCTGGGATTACAGGTGTGAGCCACTGCGCCCGGCTGATAAATGAGTGAATGGTAGGGTTTTGATGGAATATTCATACTGCAAAAAGTGTTTTCAAACTGTAGGCTACTTATTTTTCTCTGTGAAACTTGCTTTCTAGGTTTGATCTGTGAATGGGGCAAAAGAGAGAAATCTAGATTTGAGTTTAAAATTGCTTCTACATCAAAGAGAGTCATGAACAACAGCAACAACAAACTAGTATCACCTCAAGAGTCATCAATATAATTGATACACTCCAATTTCAGTTACCTGCGTGTCCTGCCGGATCTCTATCAACTGCAATAGAGAGGCACCAGGATCAAGGGGCCAAAGAAGAGACCCAGAGCTAAAAAATGAGGTACAGGGTTTTATTAGCGGAAACTTACCTCCTGAGTGGTCCCATGGTGGTGGGTGAGGTAGAAGAACTGCAACCTCTTGCAGAAGGCACGCAGTTGATACAGCATTTTCTCTTAGCACACTTGCGCTCACAACCTCCACCTGGAGAACTTCAGCCAGCCCTCAAAATTGACGCTTCAATCCCTTTCATGGCCCACATTCCAAGGGACAGGTGGGGGGTTCAGGTGTTCCTGATAGATAAGGAATGAATTTCCGGATTGTCCACCCCTGGACTCATCAGCTTGGAACTCTGAACACACAAGCAGGTGTGTCCGCCATACACTGTGGCTGCAAGCATGAAGTCAGCCTTGGAAATGATATCTATATTGATCAAATACCTGCATGTGATTAAAAAATCATATCATAGAGATATATTGCTATTAGGTTGGTGCAAAAGTACTCGTGGTTTTTGCCATTAAAAGTTATGGCAAAAACCGCAGTTACTTTTCCACCAACCTAATAATAAAAAATAATGGTTTCATCACAGCACCCCTTCACGCTAGTCCTTTTCTCCCGAGTAAGCCACTTTTAATTCTGTTAACCAGTTTTGCTTGTTTGTTTTTGTTTGTCCTGGTGATTCACTTCATGTCTCTATACACATTAATCATGTTTTTTTTTTTTTGAACAGTCAGCTTTAGACATCATCTGCTGACCTCTTCTTGTAACAGATGAAGAATTTGTTCTTTCAAACCATCACCTTCGTCTTCATCTTTTTCCCTACAACTTATTTTATACACACACCCCTCACAGTTTAGTTCCCTTATTATTTGCATTTGTAAATGTAAATTATATATGAATACATATTCCTTCAACTGTATACAATAACATTTGACTCACTATTTATAAAATGGACATAGGAACACTGCAAATCTCTCATCACCTCTTCTTGCTACTTCTCATTTTTAACAACTGTACTTTTGCTTTTATATGGCTAAGATTGATAACATTTATTTTTTATTTTAGAAACTTAAGTCTACAACACTTTGTCTATATATAGGCATTCTAGAAGTTCAGAAAACAAATTATGTTTACTGTATACTGTAAATATTGCATTTTCAGCCAAGTAGTATACTGTGATTACTACTATAATTACTGTTCATTTCAGCCAGGCACAGTGGCTTACGCCTGTAATCCCAGCACTTTGGGAGGCTGAGGCTGGTGGATCACCTGAGGTCAGGAGTTCAAGACCAGCCTGGCCAACATGGTGAAATCTCATCTCTACTAAAAATACAAAAATTAGCTGGTGTGGTGGTGGGCACCTGTAAACCCAGCTACTCAGGAGGCTAAGGCAGGAGAATCACTTGAACACAGGAGGTGGAGATTGCAGTGAGCTGAGATGGAGCCACTGCACTTTAGCCTGGGCAACAAGAGTCAAACTCCGTCCCCTGCCCCCCAAATACCGTACATTTCTTTTTCTTCTTTTAGTTTCTAATTGTATTCATCATCTACTTGAGGTATCCCCAATTCTCAAAAATAAATTCGAACCCATAGAATTCTACCTCTTTTTCACAGATTCTTCCCAACCCCTGGAATCCTCCATTCTTCTGCTCTAGTCTCGTCCAATTACTCTGGGTGCTGTAGAGATGTCATTCTATGTCCTGGGTTGAATACTATATCTTATTCATCTTTCTTGCTTATTTACTCACTATATTACACAAGCATAGCCTCTATAAACTTTCCTATAAATCTTTGTATGCCTGATTATGTCTTTCTTCATCTCTCACACATTATTCTACTCTTGCCCTTCGGTGACAGTTTAGCAGGATATAGAATTCCAAGTTGTTGCTTATTTACCCTCAGAACTTTGGAGGGATTTCACCATTGTGCCAAACCCAGAGGTGCTAATGACAAGTCTGACCTTGGTTCTATTCCTTTTTCTTTGAAGATGATCCCTAGATGATTGAACATTTATCTCTTTATTGTTGGTGTTCTAAAATTGTATAACGATGTGCTTACTTATGGATCTGTTTAAACATTTGTGTGCTGGCCACTCAATGGCCCAATATTTCTGAAGACTTTTGTCTTTTACCTTTGGCACTTTCTTTTGTATTATTATTTTTTTGAAGACGGCACTTTTCTCTCCTTCATTTTAACCTGTTTTCTCTTTCTAGAACTTTTATTTGTTGGATGCAGAACCTCTTAAATCATGCTTCTTTGCCTCTTTTCTTTTTTTCTCATATTTCCATCTCATAACATTTTTATTCTGCTCTCTAGATTTTCTTTATGTTAGCTTCCAAGGCTTTCATTGAATTTTCTTCCCTTTTGACAATCATATATTTAATTTTCCAGAACATTTTCTTGTTAAATGATTGCTCCTTTTACATAGCATCTTGTTCTTACCTTATAGGTGCAATATCTCTTTACGTATCTCACAGGATACAAGCTTATTTTCTCTGAATTATCTTTGTTTTCTCTAAAATCGGTTTTTCAGTTTGTTTCTTTTGGCTTCTCTTCTATTTTCAGACTTCCCTAAGATGTCTGGAGAGCCTTGACTAACCGTCTAACTAAAAAGGTGAGATTCTAGATAACTAACAGGGAGTTCTGTATATCTGGGCAGAGCTGGCTGATGAGCAGGTTCCCCTCTGGGATCAGGGAGTTATATGAAGAATGATGTGGACCTGGGGCATGCTCATTCACTTGGATCTAGGCACCGGTGCCCACACCAGCAATCCTACTTCTTTCCACTTAATGTCTTTAAAGAAAAATTATCCTCTTAAAAAAATAGGGCTAGGCATTTGGTCACTTTTTTTCTATGTCCGTGTGGGTGATATGGTTTGGCTGTGTCCCCATCCAATTCTCATCTTGAATTGTGGTTCCCATAATCCCCACGGGTTATGGGAGGGACCCGGTGGGAGGCAATTGAATCATGGGGGTGGTTACTCCCATGCTGCTGCTCTCATGATAGTGAGTTCATTCTCATGAGATCTGATGGTTTATAAGGGGCTTTCCCCGTTTTGCTCGGCACTTCTCCTTGCTGCTGCCATGTGAAGAAGGACGTGTTTGCTTCCCCTTCTGCCATGATTGTAAGTTTCTTGAGGCCTCCCCAGCCATGTGGAACTGTGAGTCAATTAAACCTCTTTCCTTATAAATGACCCAGTCTTGGGTATGTCCTTATAGCAGCATGAGGATGGACTAATATAGTGGGGATGGGCCAATGAAGAACTCAATTGACAGGGATCCACCATTGTATGACCATGTAGAGCATTTTCACTGCCCTAGAAGTCCTCTGTGCTCTGTCTGTTCATCACTGTCTCTCCTGACCCCTGCCAACCACAGATCTTTTTTCACTGTCTCCAAAATTTTGCCTTTTCCTGTGTGTCACAGAGTTGGAATTATACAGTATGTAGCCTTTTCAGACTGGCTTCTTTCGCTTAGTGCTATGCGTGAAAGGTTCCTCCATGTTTTTTCATGGCTTGATAGCTCATTTCTTTACTCTCTGCCATTTTAGAACAGCATTTCCCTGATCGCTGTATTTAACTTTGCAGCCCTTCTAGCATTCCCCCTACCCTTCTCCTTGTTTTGTTCTCCTTCAAAGCATTTAACATCTTTGATATATACCTTAAAGTCAGCTAACTTATTTTTATCCGTCTTCTCTATGAGGGTGAGAATTGTTATCTGTTTTATTCACTGCCATTTTCCAGAGCCTAGAACAGTGTCTGGTACACAGTAGGTCTCAACAAATACATCCTGACTTGGATATAGAATGGTGTGGTTCACAGATATAGCTGTATCAGCTGCAGGCCTCTGCTTTCGCTCCAAAAGAACCTGTTATGTGTTGTTTTTTTCACAAAAACAAGAGTATTCTCTTTCTCCAATGATAAATTCACATCTTCATGTATATGTTAAAAACAGATCAGTTGGAATCTTTGAAATTAGCTACCCTCTCCAATCCTAAATGAGGTTTCAAAAATTTCAGGACTAATTTTTAGTTCTGGTGAAGCATGCAGTACTTCTCCCTGCCTTCCTTTTCAACCCTTTCATTTTATTTTATATTGATTGATTGATTGAGATGGAGTCTTGCTGTCACCCAGGCTTGTGTGCAGTGGAGTGATCTAGGCTCACTACAACCTCTGCCTCCAGGGTTCAAGCGATTCTCCTGCCTCAGCCTCCCATGTAGTTGTGACTACAGGCATGCACCACCTTGCCCAGCTAATTTTTGTGTTTTTAGTAAAGATGGGGTTTCGCCATGTTGGCCAGACTGGTCTCTAACTCCTGACCTCAAGTGACCTGCCCCCCTAGGCCTCCCAAAGTGTTGGGCTTACAGGCGTGAGCCACTGCACCCGGCCCATCTCCAACCCTTTTACTTCCTCCATTTCAGCACCATCAATCCAGTGACAAGAAGATGATGGTCTTCTTCTGTTGTATAAAACAAACTCAATTCACTTTATTGAAGATGTGACCATGTGGTCCACACACTGGGGGCTTAAGGACAGGAAACACAGCTCCACTGGCAAAAGTCAACTGAAAAACCATTGCCTTTTTCCTTGCTTTTCTCTGAGTTCATCTGAGGGACGCCATTTGTAAATGGCAAGCACACCTTTTCAGATCCTCGTTTCCCCTCTCTCCAGTCCTCTCGTGCCTCTGCTGGGTGACTTGCCTGCCAGCCTTTTGTCCTCACCTGTAAATGCACAGAGTAAGGGCTGTCCTGCCCCTCCCCACTCTGCAGGGTTGCCATGAGAAGCAAAGAAGCCATTGCATGCAAAAAAGCACCAAGGGTTGGGCCAGCTCTTCACACTGGCTGTGGTGTGGTGTGGCCAAGGCGTGGACCTACTGGGACCTCCCAGGGCGCTGCCCCTGCTGGTGCACTTTGTGGTATCTGGCCTGGTCCTGTTGCTCAGGGCCTGGATGAGGTCAAGATGACACCCAGGGGTTTGGAGCAGCTCATCCTTCCTTCCTTAGCAGGTTCTGTCTTTAGGAAAAAAGGTGGGGCTGCAGAGAGTCTGATGTTGAGCATAGCCCTGAAATGGACTAGGACCATCACCAGGTCAGCATCAGCCAGAAGTGGAGTTGGGGCCAGGGGTGGTGTCCCCAGATGATGTCCCCTTTCTACTGGCATCTGTGCCCCGTCCCATCTCTTAGACATGGTTTGGGTCCATGAAAATGTAAGAGAAGCTGTTTCTAGAAGACGTGTCTATGATTTTCATTGAATTTGTTGTTGTTATTAGGAGAGAAATCCTAACACCTGAGCAGACAAAGCTTGATTTGATTTTTTCCAGGGTTCTGATTAGAACAGATATAATTGATACGGGGATTGGCCAATGCGGATGAAGCTGGGGCTGTGGTTGAGGAGGGATGTATGTGTAGGGGGTGTCCAGCGGCAGCCTTAGCCTGAGCCTGCAGCCTACAGGAGTCAGGGGAGGAGGGGAGGGCAAGAGCTGGGGAGTGTGTGGGAGCAGCTCAGGGGGAGGCCAGAGAGGGAGGGGTGCTGTGTTGTGGGCCCCCAATTGACATTCTAAGTACATTTCTGCTTAGCATTCAGGCTATATTCCGTGTGTGTGTGTGTGTGTGTGTGTGTGTGTGTCCATTGAGCTTGTCCTTGTACCCTTTGAGAATCTGGCTTTTTATAATGAGGATCTTCTCTTGGACACTCTCCCTTCACCTCCCTTCCTATCCCCACTCCACCTGAATGGGCTCTGGGCTTTGTTGTATGTCTTGGTACCCTTGGATGCTCTGAAAATGCAAGGTCAAGGTCCCTATAGGGATACCGGATGTCCTCAGAGCTTTGCAGCTCCCCTTCCTTCTCTAACCCCAGTTAGATTTGGACTTCAGGACTTCTTGCTGTCTTGCCAGCTGTTCTACCTGTTTAAGAAGCTGTTTGGTAGAGTTTACCCTGAGTTTGTGTGTGTGTGTGTGTGTGATTTCCAGCCAACCTAGGTGGCTTTATTACAGGAAATGGCACTCTTCCCTTGAGTGGCTCTATCACTGCTGCGAGGTGCTCTATGCCTCAATTTCCCCCCTCTGAGAGTGGAAGAAAATAGTACTTGCTCTGCTTAACTTTTTTTTTTTTTTTTTTGAGACAGAGTCTCACTCTGTCACCCAGGCTGGAGTGCAGGGGCTCAATCTCAGCTCACTGCAACCTCTGCCTCCAGGGTTCAAGTGATTCTCCTGCCTCAGCCTCCTGAATAGCTGGGATTATAGGTGCACGCCATGACACTCAGCTAACTTTTTATGAAGCGTGAATGAGGTTAATGGCTGTGGTGTTCTTGCAGGGACATGAACTCTTCTTCGTATGACGGATTTGGAGGGTCCCAGCTGCTTTGGAACTTGTGACAGGTGGTGTCGTTTTACAGCTGGAAGTCTGAGCCCAGAGAGAAGTCAGAAGCCCAAAATCAGCCCATCAGGGGCAGCATCAGGACTGGAAACTGTGTTTTTTGGATTCCATATCTTGCTTCCTGTTCTCTTCACAGCTCCTCTCCTCCTATCACAAACCATGAACCACTATGTGAGTGGGGCCAATTAGGTTGATCCCACTCAGGAATATAGCTGGGGTGGGTAGGGCTACACACCAGTTTCATTGGGATTTTGCAAGCTGATGATGGGCTGGGTGTTCAAAGCTCTGCTTTCCGTCCTCCTCCTCAGCCTGAGCACAGTTCAGCAGGGCGGCGAGGACGTCACTTTGGTGGCTGTATCTTTTTCTCTCAGTCAAGGACCAGGCTAAAGGCTGAAGATGAAAGCTTGACTCCTTGTTGGGTATAGCTGGCCACAGATGATTAGGGAGGAGGCCCCAGACTCTGAACTTTTTCTCCAACTCTTCCTTTAGGTAGAAAGGGATGGAATGCAGGATTATGATGACTCAGTGGGAAAGGACAGAGACCTCATGCATGGAGTTGCCTTAATAAACAGAGGATTTAACACTGAAGCCAGAGAAGTCTGGGTCTTAATCAATCTATATGAGACCAATTCTATCACAGACACAAGAGCGAGTCTCCACCCTTTTAAGACTTAATTTGCTCTTCTCACGTCAAAGCAGAAATGGGATGCAACTGTCTAAATGCCAACTCTAAGAAATTATTTATGAAAAGACAAATTCCCCACAAGGCCATCCAGAGAAGGGGGAAAGACAAGGGGGGCAAAAGGAAGAAAGAAAGGAAGGGTGGGGGGAAGGCAACCGGTAGACCTGGCGCTTGACACTAAAGGCTTAACATCAAATGCAGCCAGAAATCCATTTCCACAGTTTTATTGGCCATTCCGGACGCCTCATTTCAAAGGGAAAGATTTGAATTCAGAGACATAACGTTCCCTTTGTTCTCTTGCCCTCCAGCCTTTGGTGCCAGTGTGGACTGTACTACAGGGAGAGGGTGAGATCAAACCCCTCTCCGCTCAGCTACCTGCCCCAGAGCTGGCCCTTGGCATGCTTAATAAAATCAGCTTCTCGATAGATTGACAATGCCCTGTCAATTATAATCATTTATCTTGGCAAGCAGAGCATTGGAACACTTAAAAGAGCAGGGGTTCAGCAGGCCCAGGAAAACCAGAATAAAATTATACTGCATGGTAATCAGAGCGAGAGTATATTGCTCACATAAAATTTTACTTTAACTGTCAGAAGGACTGATACAATCTTACTTCTCATTTTCTGCCCATAGGGTGTTCACAGTTCTATTTGGGTCACTTTCTGCTAACTGTGATGTAATAGGGGATTTGCACACGGTCTATATAAGAGGAGGAGGGCAACTACCCAGTGCACAGGGAAGTTGGGGGTATTTTCTCATTGCTGTTTTTAGGGAACACCAGGATGGGTGTGCAATGGCAATGACAGAGATGGGAATACAGGATTGGAGGGGAGTCCTTGTTCTCCACTTCCTGACTGTGTTAGCAAGGGCAAAGCATGCCACTTTGCAGTGTCTCACTGTCTTTCACAACAGAGGAAACAGAGATTGTGTATTATTATAAATCCTGATTTTTGCTGGGCATGCGTCAACCTGGAGGATGTGCCTGCCCCCTTCTTGGATTAACTTTGGATGAAGCAGCAACAGCAAGCCCAGACCCATGAGAGAGGCAGCAGGGGAAAGCTGTATCTTGCTTCTCTGCTCATGATCTAGATGGAAGGGCTAGGTCCCACCTGGCTGCAGAGCAAGAAGCAGTGAGTTGAAGGGTCTCCTGGCCTCACAGTCCCACAGGCCCTGCATGGCACCTGTCTGCAAAGCCTCCAGGAGAATCTGAGCCCCCTGAGATTGGGGCACTGCTGGGAGAGGGCTGGGGGACACAGCACAAGGGAGGCCTTGTGAATGGAGAGCATGGAGGAAGGCAGCTGTCATCCTTAGATCCCCAGCCATGAAAACAAGGACAGAAGGGGACCAGGGTCAGCCCTCCAAGGCCAGTGGGCACTGGGACCACTGGGGTCAGAATAATATGCACTTCCCTCCTTCTGGGCTCAGACCTTCCCTGGAGAGAAGAGAGACAAACCCTGAAGGGAACCGGATGTTTCCCCCATTTGACATCAGAAGGCACCAAGTTATCCTGAGCAGATGATTTTCTACCCTCAGCAGAAAGGAAGCCTGAGAGCTCACTTTGCACCCTGGGACTTGGCCTGGGAACACATGCAGACCAGTAAGGTCATGCTTCTAGTTCCTCTGCTGCAACCTGTTGGGGACATTTTGGTCAATGAAGTACCAATAAAACATATCTGCAGCCAACCAGGAAAAGCACTCCCTTTCTGAATGGCGTTTTCAACAGGCATAGACTGAGCTGCCAGTACCTGGCTTTCAGTAGGGCACAACCTGCTTAGAAGCCCCAGAATTTGGCAATTTGTCTATGGTGAGGGGGAGAGAGGTGTGTATGTTCCTTGCAGTCTGGGAGCCAGGGAGGGGTGGGGGTAGGCTGTATGACAGCAGAAACTGGGAATGGTGGTTGTGCTGGACTTTCGAGGGGGACCTACCAAGAACGCACATTATATTAACATTTGGTGGGGACCTACTAAGAACACACCCCATGACAGGCCTTGCCTAGGACCCTGCACGATATTTTCTCCTCCTTACCATCACTGTGCAATGTGGGGGATGGGGATTCTCTGTACTCTATACCTGGGGAAACTGAGGCTTGAGAGGGCAGAGAGAGGCTCTATTCACTCCTCCAGGAATGCCTTTCTTCCTTCTCCTCCTGCTGACCCTGGCCCCTGTGCCCCAGCCCTCAGCCCCTCCATTTCCAGGGCAGTGGGCCAATTTATTGCAGAACATAGCTCTGGGCAGCTGTGGGCAGCTGTTTTGGAAAAGGGCTTTATGAGGCCAGCACGTTGGCCTCTGCAGCCTTACTAAATTTCTTCACTTGTGCTTCTGCCCACAGGGGCCCTGACAGCTGAAGCTGGACAGCAGGGGTTGGGGAGTGCAGAGCTGCTCAGCCTGTCCTCCTTTTAGCTGGAGTCCCTGTGAGATGGGGTGGGGTCTGGGGCCAGGTCCCCTAAAGGGTACATCCTGTGTTAATTATGGTAACATGGTAACAACCATACCTAATTCACAGGGGTATTGTAATTGTTAGCAGAGACACTATTTGACGAGCGTGGGAAGCCATCCCTTAGAGAGTCATGAGGCTCAGAGAGGTTAAGCCCCTTTTCCAAAGTCACACAGTACTCTGGGGGTCACTTTGTGAGCTAGACCTGGCTCTCTTAGCTTCCAACTCACTCCTCTTTCTTCACACTTACTTTCTCAGCCTTTAGACAAGAAACAGCTCACTCCCTGGGACCTTTCTAATAACATTTTCTTTCTCTAATTCATACATCACAAATGTACTCCATAAATTAAAAAAAAATCATACAGCCAGTGGGAATGAATGAAGCTATTGTAAAATGACATGAATAGGAATTAAAATCTCAAACTACATTTTTCTTTTCGGGGGCTTGGGAGGGGACACTAAATCTCTCAGTGGCGAGCAGGGTGCATTATGTCACGAGGGGAGAAGCAGACGCCTGAGTGGGAACAGTGGTCTTTGAAAGGGTGAAATGGGAGTGTTGAGGTTTGTAATCACATTCCCCCAAGATCATGCAGAGCAGGCTGCAGAACAAGGGGCCTTCTGTGTAGGGTCAGGCAGTGGGAGAAGTGGTTAGCATCGCACTGGCCACAGATGGGGAATTGGGAAGAGGTCTGGACTCTAACTATCCTTCTCCTTACCTCCCTCCTTCCCTCCCTGCCTCCCTCCCTGCTTCCTCACCCCTTTCCTCCCTCTCTTCTTTCCTTCCTTCTTCCCTCCCTCCCTTCCTCTCTCCCTTCTTTCCTTTTCTCTTCCCTTCCTCCCTCCCTTCTTTGCTTCTTTCCATCCTTCGTTCTTCTCTCCCCCATCCTTTCTTCCTCTTTTCCATCCTCCTTTCTTTCTTTTCTGCTACCACCTGCTATATTCCAGACATGTGTTGGGGGCTCTGCTTGAGTCTGACCATCTGAGAATCTTCCAGGGCTTTGGATCATTGCCCCGGCTTGTCCCTTCTACTGCCCCATTTCTGACTGTCTAAAGTCCTGTCGTCCTTCAGTGTCATCTGAAACCCCTGCTTCCCCAAAGAACTGGCTCAGCTGCTGCTTCCTTGAGTCTTTTGCAGCCGAGAGACTCAGCTTGTCCTTACCGGGTGGGTACCCAGCTCGTGCAGTTGTAATACATAGATTCTCTCACGTCATCTTTCCTATAACCCCTTGTGGCATGCTGGTGCAAGGTTAATAGCACAGTTCTTGAATTTCATCTGATGCATGATTATTGCTGAAGGAAATTACTCCACAAGCAGGTGGAAGCTAACCCCATCTTACAAAGAAATAGAGGCTCAGAGGAGCTAGGCAGGGAGTGTAGATCATTAGTGAATAGCAGAACCAGAATTTGAACCCAAGGCAGTCAAATTCCAGTGATCCTGTTCCCACCTCATTGAAGCTTTGATGGTGTCCTATTTGACCCTCTATATTAGCCCTTCTGAGAGTCTTCTTTCAGAGCTATTTGTGGACATGTGGCAGTTGCATTGAGTGGAAAGATTATGTGATTTGAAGTCAGTTTTATCTCAGCTGCCTCTGAACTTATATTAATAGAAAGGCTTCATCTAGAACTGGCCAAAAGATATGCTCTGTCCTAAGAGCTTTACACAGCAAGGAACCCCACAACATCTATGAGGAGGGTACTTTTCCAGATGGGGAAACCAGGCAGAGACAGGTCACATCACCTGCCCAGGCTCACACAGTTGTTCCTAGCAGAGCTGGGCTTTCCTCCCAGGCAGCTGCAGTGCAGGATCCATGCTCCTAACGCTGAAGCTGTCTCTAGCATGAGTATCTGGGATGAGGCTTAGAAGTAAGGCCAGGAATTTGTAGGACTCAGTGAGAGGGCTCACTTGAGAACAGGCAGCTTCTATACATTATCCCTCTTCTCTCACTACAGTCTCTCCTGGCCAGGGCAAACCTGTTCTCCTCACTTCCATATAGCCCCTAGCACGAAACAGGGCATGTAGTTGCTGTTCAGGGTGCCCTGTACATTGCACTTGCCCAAGGTCTTCTGCACCACCACAGTATATTTACTTCAGAGGAAGCACATAGCATCTTGGTGATGTCCTGTGACTTGTGTGCTCTTGACAGCTGTGGTTTTATGATGCTTGGTTGCTGAGTCTGCTTTGGGGTTGTTGGAGGAAGTTGTCCCAAGGTATTCTATTTTAATGATATCTAAACAAAACAAAACAGAAAGCTGTGCAGTAAAGCAAAGAACCCAAACGCGAAATTGCTTATGAATCTTGTTTGTAGCTTCCCAGTTGAATTCAGGAATATAGGAATAGTTTCCCTGTGTTACCTCATACTCATACTTCTCAGTTCTGCAGAATATTCTATTGTATGAGCGTTTCTCTGTGTACTTAAGAAGTGTCCCCCTACTGCTGACATAGCTTATATTTTTACCATTTTTTATGGCACTACAGTGGAAATTGTTGGGCATAAATCTTTGCCATTTGGATCATTGAAATGCAGAGTCCCTTGATGAAATTACTGGTTCAAAGGAAATTCCCTAAGTTTTAAATATATATTATCTCTCTTTTTTCTTTCTTCATTAATCTAGCTAGCTGGTGGTCTGTGAATCTTACTTGTTCTTTTGAAGAACCAACTCTTGGATTCATTGATCTTTTTATAGGCTTTTGGGTCTCAATTTCCTTCAATTCTTATCTGATTTTATTTTTTTATTTTCTTCTACTAGCTTTGGGGTTGAATTGTTCTTTTATTTTTTTTTTCTCATTCCCCTAGTTGCGATGTTAGATCATTAATTTGAGATTGTTCTAACTCTTGATGAAGGCATTTAGCACTATAAACTCTCCTCTTGACACTGCTTTAACTGCGACCCAAAGATTTTGGTAAGCTGTGTCTCTATTTTCATTAATTTCAAAGAATTTTTGATTTCTGCCTAAATGTCATTGTTCACCCAAGAGTTATTCAGAAACAAATTGTTTAATTTCCATGTTTTTGTGTAGTTTTGAGAGGTCCTCTTGGTATTGATTTCTCTTTTTATTGCACGGTGGTCCAGGAGTGTACTTGGAATTATTTTGCTTTTTCTGAATTTATTAAGACTTGCTTTATGGTCAAACATGTGGTCGATCTTAGACTATGTTCTAAGTGGAGACGAGATGTATATTCTGTGGTTGAGTAACATATTCCATAAATGCCTATTGGGTTCGATTGGTCAAACATTGAGTTTAAGTCCAGAACTACTTTATTAGTTTTCTGTCTCAATGATCTGCCTGACACTGTCAGTGGGGTGTGGAGTGGACATTCATGGAACATTCTAGAGAAAGAAAACCAACATGGATTAAGTGCCCATGAAGTCAATGTTGTATTATATTTAATTCAACTATGAGTCTTGAGAGGTGGGTATTTGTATTGGGAATATATGGATACAGAAACTGAAGCTCAGAGGAGAATTCAGCTTGTCCAGGGTCACATGGCAAGATGAGATCACACTCCCCATGTGTAAGGCACTAAAACAGGGTCATTTCTGACCCCAGGCCAGGGAGGAATATTATTGACATGAACATACCTGTTAAACAGTGCATTTTAGGCCCCTATTGGCATTCAGAGCTCCTCTGTCTCTTGGGCACGTGAGAACCAAGTGTCTAGTCCTTCAGTTGTTCCATGTTTAGGGGAAGCTGTGGGCAAAAGAACCAAGTTACGGGGGACACCCACACAAGAGTGCAGAGGACTGGCTCTCTCCCAGATATGGCAACATGTGTCTTATTATCCTGCTGATGCTATGAAAATATTTACTTTGCGATTCCATACCAAATGAAGAGCACGTTGCCACAGCAACCATCAAACCATGAACACTTAGCTAACAACTCCTGGTATCTTCCACTTTTTAAAATCTAATTTTCTGGGCACGAGATTGGCTAGAGAATGTTTCCTCCATTTCCTCTGCACTGTGTCTCCACTTGGCAAAAACGAGTCCATCATTCAGGGGCCATTTGCTCCTCCTCTGAGAAGTCACTTTGGCTGACATCCAGCTCGCTTGATTGGTAACGGAGTGTCCTTTCTAACCAGGTTCATTAAAACCCTCTTAGTTAGTTGGGATTTATTTATTTATTTAATCATTCATTCATTCATCATCCGTCATTCATCCATCCGTCCTTCCACCCCTCCACCCATCCATCCATCCATTTATTCATTCAACAAACATCTGCTGCTAGCAGTTGTAGTAGGCAATCCCCCCACCGAAAAACCCCACGAAACAAAATATAAGCATCTTCTCAGCACCTACTCTGTACCAGACCTTGTGTTGGGGTGCTGACATGAGAACACCAGAATAAACAAACAAACTCAGTAACTACTCTCAAAAGGCTCAAAGACAAGTTGGGGAGACATTAATCCAAACATGCACTTACAATCTGGGGTAAGGAAGACTCCAATAGGGCATGACACAGAAAAGGGTGTGGTCGACTCTGTTTTCTGGGTCTTCGGGAAGGTTCCCTAGAGAAAGGGGCAGCTAAACTCTCACTGATGGACGAATAGGAGCTTCCAGAGCAGCCTGCTTGAATAACGACCTCTAGACCTGCCACTGGCCTGATGGAGCTTTTATGTGAATTAGAAAGAAGAGTGACCTTTCTCTGGGTACCTCCGTGCAGTCAATCACCGGCACAGCCCTACTGATAATCCTGCAGCTCACTGTCTCCTCTGTGGTCGCTGAGCACATGTTTCAGGCTTTCTTGTGCTCCTGAACACAGAGGCCCACTTGGACTATATATGTGGCTTAGGAGTTGTTTTTGCTGGCTTAGGCAGTGGCTCTCTGAGGACAGAGAGTACCTTTTCCATGTTTGCACCACTCAGGCCTTCATACAGAGTGGCACTCAAAACATTATTGAAATATTCCTAACATCAGAGAGCTTCATATAACTTACAGTGGTTCCTAAGTGCCAGGCCAGCAACTCACTGCTTCAGAATCATTTGTGGAGGATTTTAAAAAATCAGCCAGAGAATGTTGCCTCCATTACTTCTGCACTGTATCTCCACCTGGCAAAACCAAATCCATCCTTCAGGAGCCATATAAACTTGGTTCCTGATCTCCCTGGGAGATCTGATTGAGCCGGGCTGTGGTTGGGACTGAGGGTCCTGTGGTTTCTGAAGATAACTAATTCTTATGAGGCTATTACTAATGTCAGACACTGTTGTGTTGTATATAACCTCTCAGTTAAAGGCTCACGACAGTTCTATAAGGCAGATACTGCTATGATCCCAGAGTTTTTAAAGAGCAGGAGGCAGACGCATGGCAAGGTTACATGACCTGATTAGGGTCACCCAGCCAGTAAGTACTCAGGCCACGGTCTGCACCCAGGTGAACAGAACCCAGAGGACATTGGCTTCTGTACTATGTGATAACACTGGTCCCAGGGAGGCAAAATCTGGGACATCTGCCAATACTAGATTAAAATGGTGCTTGTGAGTCATCCTTCAGCCTTTCCATGTTAGAGAGGGGAAGACTGAGGCCCAAAAGGGCAAACAGACTTGTCCAAAGTCCCTTGTGAGTCAGCCTGTGGACATCTGACACACTCCGACTGTGATGTCCTGAAGTCCCGCTGTCCACCCCCCAGAGCGATTCATTCCCACCGACCGTAGGCAAGTTAGTGATTAATAATAATAATGCCATGTGTGATCAGTGTTTGCTGTGACATGCTCTGTGTTCTTTCCCTTTTGGGCATTGTGTATTCTGCATTTCTAGATGTCCTCGAGAGAAATAACATAGACTTTCTTGAAGGAAAGCTGAAAACTGTGAGGCAATTGTTCGCAACTAGGGTAGGAGTGATTTCCCCCCCGCCCCCCACGCGCAGGGGACATCTGGCAATGTTGACACATTTTGGTTGTCACAACTGTCCCGGGAGAGGGGAGTTCGCTACTCCCAGAGGATGCTGCTAAACATTCTACAATGGACAGGGCAGCCTCTCATTACCCAGTTCCAAATGGCCATGGTGCATGGGGACAGCCCGGTTCTAAGGCAGCTTGGTTTCCCCTTCATCTGCGTCTCCAAAGGGAGGGAAAGTTAGAGGGCTGCAAAGATAGGAGGTCTCATTTTGCCAGTGTGCTTAGCCAGGGCTTCCTGGCCCATCATGTGCCCTCCCTGACTTCAGTTCTCTCATGTGTAAGGGGAGCCGGGTGGTACCTACCTTCTGGTCCTTAGAGGATTGGTGCTTCTGTACGCAGCATGTCCAAGGCCAGAGGGCACATTCCAAAGGCAGCCGTTCCTACTATAAATAGGACAGGAGGCCCTGAGTGGACATCCCATCCACCTGTATCCAGGCCATTTGTCACCTGGGGTGGTGATCTGCTTGCCCTGCCATTTCTGCATCTCTTAAATGGGCCTAATGAGACAGTGCTCTCAGAGTTGATAAGACAGTGATATGAAGCAACTGGCAGGGGAGCATTCAGTTAATTAATTGGTTCTAGAATGTAATTGTCCCCTTGCTGCTGTCACTATCCTGGGGTTGAGAGCTGAAGGGGAGGCACTGCCTGCTTCACCCCATGCCAAATGGACAGACAGATCCAACAGGTGGGGAAGGAGTGAGGGAGGAGGACTGGGAGGGACGGTGGGGCAGATGGAAGGGCTCGTCATCCCATCACACAGGGCCCAGGATGGAGGAAAGTCCTGTGGGGACAGGTGGGGCGGGGTGGCAGGGATCAAACCTGCCACACTGTAATTTGGAAACAGTGCCCCAGGGAGGGATTTAGACACAGTCAGGCTGCTTTGTACAAATCACCCCCCTTCCCGGACAGCTGTCAGAATGAGTCCTGCATGAAGCCTGCTCTATCCCTCCCCCAAGGGAAGGAAGGGGCAGGTGGGGGACTGGAGGAGGGGCAGGGGCTCACAGGCCCTAAGCCAGGCCCTACACAAACGTCATCCCCTCCTTCCACACAACAACCCCGAGGGCCGGCCTTGTAAGGCAGAAACTGAACTTAGGAAGCAGAGAGTAGTCGAATGCTGCAACTCCTGGGGGAGAGTGGGCGTTGGAATTCAAGAAGTGTGTTTCCTCCAGAGTGCACATCTAGCAGAAGGTCTCACACATAGTAGGTGCTCAATAAAAATGATGAGCGCAAAAATGAAGGGCAAGCTTGAGGGAAAGCAGACAGGCAAAGGAAGAACAAAGAAAGCACAGGAACGAAAAAACACCAACGCAAAATGGAGAAACTCCCAGAATACGTTTTTTAGGGTGGTTTTGGAGCTGTGTTTCAGCTGGGTCAGACTAGGTCTGATGCAGCCTCTAGGCCCCTGTTGGTCACCAGTAGCCCAGGGATGACAGTAGTTGCCTAACAGCTGGGTAGGGACAATCACAGAGGATAAAGCCATCACAAAATCTGGACAACGGCACGTGGCTCACAGCTAGGGTTCTACCTTACTGCTCTCACTCTCACTGAGCTCAGAACTGGGGGTCAAATGACTACCCCCTGGTTCTCGGGCAGGAAAGGGAGCAAACTTCTCCCTTGCCTTCCTGGGCTAGCCCTTGCTATGCTGGTGGTGTGGGCTGGGCAGTACCTCTGGATCTTGTAATATGCCCCCTCCCCCATGCTGCCGGCAGGGCTGGGTAGGGAGGACAGACAAACAGACAACACAAATGAAAAGGAACCCCTAACTCCTGGGGCCTGCTTTCCTGCCCTTCCCTCCCGCAGGCTGATTCAGTTTTTTGAATAATGAAGATGCACGCTTTGAGTCAGCCTTTGAGTCAGAACACAGTAGTGGAAAAACATTGGCTTCGGAGTTCGGCAGAGCTGGGGTTAAGACTATGCCATACTTCCTGGCCGCGAGACCTTAAACCACTCATTTTATCTATGCCTTAGTTTCCTCATCTGTAAAGTGGATAGTAAATACTAGAAACAAAGCATACAAAGCACTGAGCGCCTGGTAGACTGTCAGTAAACTGCAACTGCTGTTGGAGGCACTGGTAGAGAAACATCCATCTCATCCTTTGGAAGACATGAGGATGCAGCTCCCTGACGCTGTCGAGGCCTGTTTCGCCGTGGTCATTTGGAGTTTGGAGGAGGTTGTGGGTTGTGAGTGGGGAGGGATCGCTTTTCTCTCCTTGTGCTTTTGAATAAACAGTTCCCTCTGATCTTAGCTGCCCTCACTCCCCGGGAGCACAATTTCAAAGGATTTCTCCATCGAGCAAAAGCAAACCTCAATCATCTTTGTGCACAAAACACCCACCCAGGCTATTTGTCTCCGTCCTGAGCGCTTGGCATGGGGCCCAAGAGGAGCCTTCAGAAGGGAGTGCTTAGCAAAGAATGCTGGCATTCAGATGCAGTTGACTGTCCGCTGTCGGACAGCCCCACCCTCTGTACTGTGCCTGGGGATCTTGGCAGCCCAAGTTAACCACAAGACAAGTTTTATCATCTGTTAAACCTGTCATTCGGAAAAAAAAAATGACTTCAATAAAATATTTCAACAATTATAGTCCATTTTAATTAGGTGTGTACCACATAATTATAGATTTAAAAAATGTATAGGGTTTCAAAACCCAGCACCATGGTCATATGGAGTAAGCTTTTCTTCCCTTCGGAATTTCTAGCCAGATTCTCCACCTGAGGAGACGCTGCATACCTGGCTGAGACAGCTCCCCACTCTACAACTTGGCCTAATTACCTGCTTTTTACCATTCTTTCCATTTCCATCTGGAATCTCAGAGTCCTGTAGGCAGCCACTAAGCCCACAGGAGGGGGACTGGATGGCAGGTGGGCCCTGGAAGCCTGCAGAGTCAACATTAGGATAGAGGGAGGTCAGGTGATGGGAGCAGTGTGAGAAGGGCCCTGGATGTGGAGTCTGGAGGTCTGGATCCTCTTTCTGGCCCCATCAGCAGCTTGCTAGGCGATCTTGGTCACGTTGTATTCTCTCTCTGGGCGTTAGTGTCTTATCTTTAAAAGGGAAGAATTAGACCATAATTTTTCAAAATTTTGATTTTGGTAATTTTTTGTGTGCAAAATTTCAGTTTGCAAATGAAATTTGGAAAGCCCAATATGTAAACAGCTAAAAACAGAGGTACTTAGGTCAGGTGGGATACAGCCCCAGACTTTCTCTAGTGATCCCTGCAGCCCCTTAACAATTTGAAAATGGCCAGGCGCAGTGGCTCACCCCTCTAATCCCAGCACTTTGGGAGGCCGAGGCGGGCGGATCACGAGGTCAGGAGTTCGAGACCAGCTTGGCCAACATGGTGAAACCCGGTCTCTACTAAAAATACAAAAATTAGCCAGGCGTGGTGACGGGTGCCTGTAATCCCAGCTACTCAGGAGGCTGAGGCAGGAGAATGGCTTGAACCCAGGAGGCGGAGGTTGCAGGGAGCCGAGATCATGCCATGGCGCTGCAGCCTGGGTGACAGACCAAGACTCCAACTTAAAAAAAAAAAAAAAAACTTTGAAAATGACTGGACAAGATAATTTCAAAAATCCCTTTCCAGTTCAATCATTCATTTATTCAACAAATATTTACCAAGCATCCACTGTGTGCCAGCCCTGTTCCAGGCTCTAGATAGACAGTAGGGAATAAGGCTGGCCCAATCCCAGGTCTGGGCCCTCAGGAGACCTCACGGCTGGGACACGGACAATCGTTTCATCCACTGGTTTTCTCAAAACAGCTCCAGGACAGGGAAACATGTGAGGCTCACTCAGGTTGAGGAAGCCACCCAAGGTCTCAGGACTCCTTGATGGCAGTTCTAGAATGGAGTCCAGGATCTTGCAGCTCCATATTCCTCTGCCCTAGCCAGGACACCCAGCAGCCCATATCTTTACTTATGAAGTTGGCGGCTGCCAGACGAGGGTGGGATTCCCCTTCCTTGGCCCAGTTGTCCACCCAGCACCTGGGGGAGCAGTCTTCACCACTGCCCCACATGTCTTTGGAAGTCTTCCATGGCCTCAGGGAGCACTACCCTTAGGGGAGAACTCCCTGGTTGCCCTGGCCCAAATTACCCTCTTCCCTTGGTGCCCTAAAGAACCTGGCTTCTCCTTTCCCAATCATGCTGTGACTCACTTCTTCCCTGAGGTGGGCTGACTGCAGTCTGAGGCTCATCTCCTGTGTGAGACCCAGGTGTGAGCAGGTGACACCCTCGCCTTGATTGTTCTTACTTGCTTTCCCCAGAGGAGGAGCTGATTCTTGAGTGAATATGTGTTCAAGTTAATGAATAAATGCAGTGATTGAGTGGATGGATAAATAGACAGTGGATGGGTGAATGCATTAATAAATACATTAATAATGTGAGTCAATGTCTGGGGAAATAAATGAATGGATGAATGAATAAATAGATGAGTGGGCAGGTGGATGATGGATGCATTAATACAGAGTAAGTGAACAAGGGAATCTATATCAATCAATATCTATATTTGGATCTATATCTATACATAAACTAGTAAAACTCTGAGTGAATGAATGAGTGAGGGAGAAAATGAGTAAAATAGTCTAAGCTGCAATAAACAAAGAAACAAATGAATAGATGAATGGAAGAATTTATGTGTGAGTGAATACATGAGTGAACAGATAACTTCTCTCATTAATGAGCTTCTCAGGCATATGCCAGGCACCTCAGCACCAAGTTCTGCCAATGCACCCTCGTCCTGGGAAATCTATCTAAGGATGGCACGAAGAATCCACCCAAAACTCAAGGCAGCTTTGATGAGCACCAGCCGATGGAAGGATATGGGTGACAATACTGGGCACCCTTTGCTGTCTATGGCTGCAGCCATAGGGGGTTGCTGTGCATTTTTTTTTGCCATGACCCAGCTAAGAGAAGCCAAGTGATTTTCCATAAATTCTAGAACAAATGTTTGCCTTAAGGCTCAGGCCTCTGGTGCCAAGTTTCAACGCAACCAAATACTTCTGGGTTTGGGAGTTGTGTGGTGTGTGTGTGTGTGTGTGTGTGTATGTGTGTATGTGTGTGAGTTAGAGTTAGTTAGAGAGAGAAAGAGAGAGAGAGAGAAGTGGGGTTGGGGGAGGGATATGAGGCCCAGGGTGGAAATACAAAATGTCCTTTGGGGACCGTGGCCCTGTCAAGTGTACCTGATGAAAAAAAAATTATTAAACCCCACCCATGGCAAGGTGACCTATGTCACAGTTGGAGTGACAACTAAGGCTCAGAGGGCTGTGAGACACACTCTGATTCCATGTGGGTTAGAATTCAAGTGTGGGCCTGCCTGGCCCCAAGGGAGAGTGGGCGTGGTTGTGTTTTGGGAGAAAATATGTGACTGTATAAAAGTGTAGTGCATTCCAGGCAGAAACCTTTCCGTGCCAGCGGGAAGTCCAGCTGAAGGAGCAGGGCTTCCCATCAGAGGTGGTTTGGGATTGGGTTAATCTAAATGCCTTCAGAGCTAGGCAGGGGCCACCGATGCATGTGGCCGACCAGGTGACATTACCGGTGCCCTGATGGTTGGTGACGGAAGGTCCCCTTAGGTGAGAGTGTCTTAGTCTGTTTTGTGTTCCTATAAAGGGATACCTGAGATTGAATAATTTATAAAGAAAAAAGGTTTATTTGGCTCACAGTTCTGATGTTGGAAAAGTTCAAGATTGGGCATCTGGTGAGGACTTCAGGCTGCTTCCACTCGTGGCAGAAAGCAAAGGGGAGCTGGTGTGTGCGTCACTCCCATGGAGACAAGGGACACAAGGCTCGGGGATGGTGCCAGGCTCTTTTTAACAACCAGTTCTGCTGGGCACTGTCAGCGTGAGAACTCACTTACTCCCAAGTGAGAACATGAATCTGTTCATAAGGGATTCGCTCCGATGATGTAAACACCTCCTACCAGACCCCAGAAATCCAGATTTTAATTTGAAATTCCCAATGACTAAATGTTGGCCATGCATCTAGAAAAAAATCTAAAGTGCTGTGCTGGTCAAGCAAAACTGGACTTCCAGCCTGTGACCTCTGATGTACGATTAGGAGAAGGAAGATAGACTGAGAAGGAGGGAGGGAGTTTTGACCCCTGCCTGGAGGCGCTCCTCCTCCTCCCACCTTCACACAGGCCTGTCTGCTGGGATCTCCTTCACCCAGATCTGTTTAAATCCACCTTGACCCATGAAGCCCTGCTCAAAGAGCTCTTCCATGAAACCCCGGGTCCCTTGAGTCAGGTGTTTGTTATCTTCTGCTCATTGTGGCAGCCCTAGCACCTCTGTCTTTTAATGTAGTCTGTAGGATTTTCTCAGCAGTGCCAGTGTGATGCAGAGTGGTGGCTGCGGGGAAGGCCTGGGAGGATTGCACAGTCTGTGTGTGCGTGTTGGGGTGTGGGGTGGGGGGTGGTGGTGCAGGGAGCAGAGATTTTTTCTAAGTGTGTAGGCCATACCTACAAAGCAGAAGCACCCACCCCAGCCTTGGGGAAGGTCAGGAGGGCTTCCTGCAGGAGGTGACTGATTCTTAAAGAATAAGAGGGAGTCAGGCAGATGGACAGGGACCCAGAGCTCCCACTTTGTGCCTGGGAAGAGGTGTCATAAGGGTGCAGGGCATGAGCTTTGGAGACAGGGACCAGCACTTACAGCCTGAACCTTCCTTTTACTAACTGGTGACTCTGAGCAAGCCACTTTGCCATTCTGAGCCTCAGTTTCCTCCTCGGTGACAAGGATCTAATGATGGTTCCCCGATGGGTGTCTTGGGGATTGGATGGGTGGACCCACGTGAAGTGCTGAGCATCGTGCCTGGCACTTGGTTGGGTTTTGGCTGTGGCTATTACGGAGGGGCTGTCACCTCTCAGGACCCAGCACCCTTCAAGTTGGCCGAAACTCTCTGTGCCTGTGCCCTTTGGGGAGGGAGAATGGTGGAAGCGAGGGTGCAGAGGAGGTGCCTTCCTGGGCCTCCATGTGGTGGAGGGTGAGACTGGAGGTTTCATATCCAGGTGTGGAGGATGTGGGCCCCATCCTGCCATGGCTGTAGGTGGCAGTCATGTGAGCTCTGCTGTGCTTGGGAGATTATTCAGGCAGGTGCAGTGTGTCCTGGAGGATGGGTGTGATGGGGAGGCATGGGAGGCAGGGAGGCCAGATTGAGGGCTGTGACAGTGGCTGGGCAGGGGCCCTGTAGGTCTGGCTGTGAATGGCTGTGACTGAGTGGGGAGAAGAGCAGGAGCCCAGCTGGCAGACTTTATAGAGTGAGATGCAACAGGACATGATGCCTAATGGGTCAGTGAGGCACAGCAGGGAGAGGAGGCCATGCTGGCATTGAGCTTCTGAGTCGGGGAGGTGAGAAGGCTGGTGGCACCAACAAGGACTGGGGCATCAGGAGAGGAGACCGCTCAGCAGGGGGCTGTTGGGACAAACTTCTGTCCTGTTGGCTCCACTAACTCCTCAAAGTGCAGGCCATCAGGACTCAGTGCAGGCGACACCTCCTCTGTGAAGCCTTCCTGGAGCCCATCAGTCCCCCTCTTCCCTCTTCTATGTCTGCTCCATGTCCTGGACACATGTGTGCTTCTCCATGTGGCCCAGGATGCAGCCCACAGCAGGGCACAGCTACTGTCAACTGAGTACGGAAGAACGAAAGACAGATGAGAGAGAAGAGGTGGGAGGGAAGAGGGAAAGGAGGTAGGCAGGTAGGAAAGGCTAAAAAAGAAATGCAGGAAGGAAAGAAGGTAGGGCGGTCCAATTCGGGAGGCTGGAGTTGGCTTAAGTCTCTGTTTGCCAAGGTCATTAGATCAAGAACCCCCCAATGGAAGGGGAGATGATACAATTGAAGGTAAGGCCATTTCCCTTGGGCAGTGGAGCAGGAACCTTTGGCTCAGGCTGCCATCTGGTTTGCTACTAGATGAGGTATCTGGGAGACCCTGTTATTGCAAAACAACAACTGATAATCTTTGTTCTCCTAAGAGGGCTGCGATTCTCTGGGCTGGAATCACAGGTGCTAGGGGCTGGAGATAGAGAGATGGCTGAGATCATGAGTGGAGCTTCAGAGTCAAGTCCAGCTCTGCCCTAACATCACTGTGTAACTTGAAAAATCGCCAACCTGAGTTTCCTCCACAGCGGATCAGACCAAAGGGCTGACTACCAAGGATTTAGGGAGGATGGCAAGAGCATGCATCTAAGTCACCCAGCACTGTGCCTCACGTGCGGCAAGTGCTCGGCGGACAGTGGCTGTTCATCGTTGTTGTGACAGGCTGGTGGAGAGTAAGGCTTGGGGGCCAGCACCCACATGGCACCACATAGTACACACCAAGAGAGGAAGCAGCAGCATTCACACCCACGCTGCCTGGGAGAGCTTCAGAGCCATGAGGATGGCAGCTCTAGGACATGAAGACAGAAGGGACAGAGAGTGTCTTCCAGATAGAAGGAATAGCAGGGCAAATGGATGGCAGGTCCTGGTGCTTGGCTGGGGGTCCTGGGAGGCTCTGATAGAAGCAGGCACCTCCTTCTTTGTTCATGTCCTTGGGGGCCGCTCCCGGGGGGGTAATTGTCCGCTGCTGCCCCAGCCCGAGTGTGGCAACCATGAGGGAGCGACAGATTAGTCACAATTCTGATGGCCATGGCGTTCGCCGTGAAGATTGCTTTCTGCATTTTTAAATCAAAAATTGTAATTCTCTTCTCACTGCACACACCAAAGTGGGAAGCATGTGAGGCTATGGATGTGTTAATTAGCTTGATTGAGCCTTTACCCAATGTGTACCTACCTCAAAACATCAAGCTTCACACCAGCAAACATGTACAACTTTTATTTGTCAACTAAACATTTAAGTAAATACTTTTTAAAGTAATTTTGTTTCCTCTATTAATAAATCCCTTTCACCCAATAGGAGAGGCTGTGCGAGGGACATGCAAAATGAAGGCATTCCTTCCAGCCCCTGTTGAAGGGCTCCTGGCTTTGCGACAGAGCCGGTAGCATCTACCACTGCCAGAGAAGCCCTAGTTCACAGTGTTTTTCCAGGGAGCCCCTGGCGTGTACCGCCTCTGATTCTTTTTTTTTTTTTTTTTTACTTTCAGAAATTTATCTTACAGATTTAATCACACAAATGGCAACAGATGTATGAACACAAAGATGTTCACTGAAACAACATTAAAACCTGTTTATTATGGAAAATGCTAACCTTATTCAAAAATAGAAAAAATAATAATGAATTTGTGAGTGTCCGTATCCCAACTTTAGCAATTATCAACTTGCAAGCAATCTCGGTTTGTCGATTTCCTCACTACTCTTAGCCCACCGTAACATTTTGAAACAAATCACAGACTTCACATCTTTTATCCATATACATTTTTGTATATATTTCAAAAAAGTAAGAACTCCTAAAAACAACAATACAATCATCAAACTTAAAGTAACAGTTATTCCTTAGTATCATCAAATATCTAATCAGATTCTGAATTTTCAATTGCATCATAAACGTTGTAACTTGTTTTAATAGTTTTTTGTTTGTTTGTGTCAGGGTCCTAATCAATTTCAGATATTTTGAATGGTTCTTAGTCTTTCAATCCATAAATCTTTACTTTTTTCAGGAAACTAAGTTATTTGCCCTATGGAGTTTCCCACAGTTTGGATTTTGCTTGTTGCATCTTCATTTTCCATTTGATGGATTCTTTTGTCCCTGGGATTTTCTGTAAATTGATAGTTGGATTCAGATGCAGGTTTTTGTTTTTTGACAAGGCTACAAAAGAGTAGGACATTCTCCCAGGCGCGGTGGCTCACGCCTGTAATCCCAGCACTTTGAGAGGCCGAGGCGGGCGGATCACAAGGTCAGGAGATGGAGCCCATCCTGGCTAACACGGTGAAACCCCGTCTCTACTAAAAATACAAAAAATTAGCCGTGCGTGGTGGCCGGCGCCTGTAGTCCCAGCTACTTGGAGGCTGAGGCAGGAGAATGGCGTGAACCCAGGAGGCGGAGCTTGCAGTGAGCCGAGATCGTGCCACTGCACTCCAGCCTGGGAGACAGGGCGAGACTCCGTCTCAAAAAAAAAAAAAAAAAAAAAAGAGTAGGCCATTCTTCCATCCCAAGGCACAAATACTTCACATGGCAACAACTAGGGAACAATAATGTGTCCACCAATAGAGAACTGACTAAATCTTTATGGTGCTTCCATACAGTAGCACATGATGCAGCTCTAGCCACACTTACTTGGAAATATTTCCAACATATATTCTTAAATATTAACAAGTGCTAAAGAGCATGTATAGTAAGAACCATTTGTTTTTCCTTGTTTTCTTATTTTGGAAAAAACATTTAAACAGCAGACGTGGGTTGTCTCCCAGCTCTAGAAGCCATGAGTCTGAAGTCAAGGCGTCCCAGGGCTGTGCTCCGATTCTATCAGACGCCAGCCACACTGCGAGGGTCATCACTCCTGTTTTATAGGGGAGGGAAATGATCAAGGTTGGTCTGTGTCCTTCCAAACCAGCCACCCATGGGTGTGGTCGGCGAAGACATAGCAGGAGCCGGCCCCTGAAGGCGCCTGGAAACGACACCAGGTACAAACAGTGGGGGCTGCGACTGCAGGATCACCTGGTGGGGAAGCGTGGTGGCCCGCAGCACTGCTCTCAGGCTGTCACCGGGCAGAGGACCCCGGGCTCCCCTGGCTTGTCTAGACGATGTTGCACAAACGGACTTTCCCAATCCATGCTGCTGGGGTTGGGGGCAGGAATCATCCCCTGTTCTTGGAGGGGTTTCCCCACAGCATGGCCTTGTGAGAACATTCTAGCGCTGGGGAGGGAAGTCAAACGCAGTGGCTGCTCAGGCTTCTCCCCACTTTAAATTCCACATTGCACGTCCACCGCAGGCAGGACTCCAGCCTGAAGGTCCTCCAGCACCCGGCGCGCCCTGCCGGCACGAGAACCTCCTGCCACAGGGCATTCTCCTGGCTAAGCGTTCCCCCTCCCCAGTCTTCTGGAGCAGACCCACTCCTGGGAGTGGGTAGTGCCTGGTATCTTAGCATGGCTGTTCCCTCTGCAGCTGTGGGCAGAAGCGTAAAGAAAGTGCGGGGCTGAAGCCTCGCATGGGGAGGGTGGGGTGTGGAGTCAGGAAAGGGAGCCCACTCTGCAATTCAGAGTCCTGAGTGACAGTCTTGCCCGGCCACTTTCTCACTGGCTGCCTGCATAAGTCTCGTCCCCTCTCAGAGTCTCGGTTTCCTCATCTGTAAACTAGAGAGGACACAGAGGCCACCCTCACAGGCTGATGGGAGGTACATGTGAGATACACCCCAGGAAAATGCTTTGTCAGCTCGGAAGGGCTGTCCTGATGCGAGCTATGATGAGACCGTGTTTGGAAAGCACTTAGCATGTCACCTTACTAAATGCCTAATAAATGTGAGCTATTATTATTATTATTATCGTTATTATTACTACTACCGTGTTACAGTTTTGTCCTCGGGCTGTTCCACTTTGTGCAGAACTGTATGGCACCATCCTGCGCAGCCAGTGATAATTACACAGGAACTTTTAACCTCAGTGTGTTCTTCGCTCTCCCCCGTGAGATATTAAATAATGCGTCGATGTGAAATGGATGCCATTTCCTGGACGGTGGGGGCTACCTGGTGATAGCTATCATTTGATGAGAGCCTACTTTGTGCCAGGCCCTATTTAAAAGTGATGTTCCTAGAGATTATTTCATTATCACAACCAACCTATGATGCAGGCACTCTGACTGCCTCCACTTTACAAATGAGAAGAGTGAGGCTCTGAGAGGGTCCAGAGCCAGGCAGTGTGGAGCTGGGGCTTGAACTGGGCATTTGGGGCCAACACTTGTGCTCCTATTGAATTTGCGTGAGCCTGGGGCATGAGGAATTGCTAGTGGTTGAATTGTGCTAAATATATGAATTAATGACCACAGCCAGTCATGAGCAGTAATGGAGGGGAAGAGTCGTGTACAACCCGGATGGAAAGAGTGCCCTGAAATCAACACGGGAAGTGGATGTGTGAAAGGCTATGAGGATTGAGACAACCACGGGCTCCAAGACGTCAGGCCCACCCAGATTCAAATTCTTACTCAGTCACTTCCTGGTCATGTAACAATGGATAAAATATCATGGGTTGGCAAGCTATGGCCTGTGGGCCACACCTGTCCTGCTACATGTTTTAGTAAATACAGTTCTATTGGAACTCAGCCATGCCCATTCGTTTATGTATCGTCCATGGCTGTTTTTGCACTCCTGGGTCAGGGTTGAGTATTTGGAACAAGGACCATTGGGCCTGCAAAGCTAAAATATTTACTCTCTGGCCCTTTACAGAATATGTTTGCTGATCCCTGGAGAGATAGTGACTTGTCTTGAATCTTAGTTTCTGCAGGAAAAAGCTAGCTGTGAGTGAGAATATGAGATGACACAAGTGACCATGGATTATTTGAGACCTGTCAGTGCTGGCTCTTGGTAGGTGCTGAATGTGCTGATTAATGGTTGGATGATGTGAGGAAAGCCAGTGCAGTGCCTGGTGCCACAGGAGGCAGGAGAGAAGGGTGGTGAGCGGCAGATCAGCCTCAGGGAGAGGCAGACCTGGGTCCAGCCCTGACTCTGCTCCTTACCGGCTTGTGACCTTGGCCAAGGGGCTTCATCATTCTTGCACTTCGGTCTTCCCAGCTGTCAAGTGGGAATAAGAACAGCTTGTATCTCTATGGTATCTGCCAGGATTCTCTAAGTTAATTGATAAAAACAAATCACTTGGCAATAGTAAAAAGATAGACAATAGCAAGTGTTGGTTAGGGTATGGGGCAACTGGAACCCTCGTCCGTTTCTGGTGGAACCATGAAATACTGCAGCCACTTTGGAAAACACTGTGGCAGTTTTTTTAAAAAGTTAAACATAAATTTACACAGCAGCAATTCCACTTCTAGATGTCTATTCAGGAGAAATAAAAACACATCTGCGCAAAGACTTGTACGTGAATGTTCACAGCAGTATTATTCATCATAGCTTCAAAGTAGAAACAACCCAAATGCCCATCCATGGATTAATAGAGAAAAAATATGTTAGAGCCATCAATGGAATATTATTCAGCAATAAAAAGGAATGAGATACTGATAATGCTACAAAAAAGTGGATCTCAAAAACATCACTCTAAATGAAAGAAGCCAGGCACAAAGGACTCCATGTGGTATGATTTCATTTACATGAAATGTCCCGAGTGGGAAAATCCATGGAAAGAGAAAGTAGGTTCATGGTTGCTACGGACTGGGGACAGAGGGGAGTGGGATGTGACTGTATATAAGCCTGAGGGATTCTCTTGTGGTGGTGCAAATGTTCTAAAATTGGATTGTGGCGATGGTTGCATAACTGAAAATTTACTAAATAGCATTGAATTGTACACTTAAAACGAGTACATTTTATGGTATATAAATGAAACTGTTAAAAAAAAAGTCCTTGGAATCATACGTGGTGCAGAACAAGGCGTGGTGGTGGCTGTCAATGGTGTTAATTCCTCCCATTGTCTCTGGCTGGGGTTGAGAGATCATTAAACCTGAAGCATTGATCTAGGCCTGGGAATTCAGATGCAGAGCCTCGCTGCAGCTTTGCTCTTCCACACCCAACCGCTTTGCCTGCTCTTATCTGTGTAACTTTGAGCCTCTGTTTTCTCCGTAAATTGCAAATTGTAACAATTCCCGAATCTGTGGGGGTGGTGTGTGTGTGTTTTGTTTTACATATTTACATATTGAACTGAATGTTTGCATTCCCCCCAAGTTCATGTGCTGAAGCCCTCATCCCCATTGTGGTGGTATTTGGAGACAGGGCCTTTGGGAGGGGATCGGGTTTGGATGAGGTCATGGGGTGAAGCATCCGTGATGGGATTAGTGCCTTTATAAGGGAGTGAAGGGACCAGCACTTTCTTTACCTGCCATATGAAAATGGCAAGAAAGTGTCTGTCTGGACCGGGCGTGGTGGCTCACTCCTGTAATCCCAGCACTTTGGGAGACTGAGGGGGCAGATCACTTGAGGTCATGAGATCTAGACCATCCTGGCCAACATGGTGAAACTCCATCTCTACTAAAAATACAAAAATTAGCCGAGTGTGGTGGTGGGTGCCTGTAGTCCCAGCTACTTGGGAGCCTAAGGCAGAAGACTCGCTTGAACTCGGGAGGCGGAGGTTGCAGTGAGCCGAGTTCGCACCACTGTATTCCAGCCTGGGTGACAAAGGGAGACTCTGTCTCAAAAAAAAAAAAGAAGAAAAAAAGAAAGTGTCTGTCTGTAAACCAGGAGGTAATTCTTCACCAGGAACCCCACCATGCCAGCACCTTGCTCTTGGACTTCCAGCCTCCAAAACTGTGAGAAATATATGTTTGCTGCTGCAGACACCCAGTCTATGGTGTTTTGTTATAGTATCCCGAACTGACGAAGACATATCTGAAATCTGGAAAGTGCTGGCACATGACCAACACTCACATTTTCTTTCTCAGATGAACAAATGAATGTGGTGGCCATGATACTGCCCATTGTTCAGCTGACACAAATCTTCACTTTCTGTTCATGGAAAATGGACAAAATAAATAGTATCCTTAAAGTTCAAAGACCAGAACCCTATTTCCAGCTCTGCTGCTAACCAGTCGTATGTTCTTTCCCATCTGAGTCTTTTTTATTTTTATTTTTGGTTGCCCAGGCTGGAGTGCAGTGGCACAATCTCAGCTCACTGCAACCTCCGTCTCCTGGGTTCAAGCCATTCTCTTCCCTCAGCCTCCCACATAGCTGGGACTACAGTAGCCCACCACCATGCCTGGCTAATTTTTTGTATTTTTAGTGGAGATGGGGTTTTGCCATGTTGGCCAGGCTGGTCTCAAACTTCCGACCTCAGGTGATCTGCCTGCCTTGGCCTCCCAAAGTGCTGGGATTACAGGTGTGAGCCACCACGCCTCACCTCCCCTCTGAGTCTTTAAGGTCAACAGGGCTCTTTGGCAAAATCCTGCCTGTCAGGGCTTTGGAGAGCATCCAGTGCAATATGAGTAGCCCTGTGTTACCTCTGGGTGCATTGCATGGCTTTGGTTTGGTAGTCTCAATCCCAGGCAGCATGAGCTGCTCCCAGGAAAAAGATCTGGAGCTCATGAAGGAGAGGGTCCAAGTTTAGAAGGACACCCAACGGAGGTCCCAGAGCCCCCTGGGCCATGTATTAATTTAAGAGACTGGAGGCTCCAGCTCTGATGGGGGTCTGTCCTGAATGGGAAAGCTGAGGTTCCTCATGGGAGGTCACCCCTGCCAGCCCTCTCTGGGACATCTCCATGAGCAGGGACCACTGGAAAGCTCCTCAATGCTGGAAGTTCTCTAACCTTGTGAGTCTGGCAGCTTGGTGTTGTTCAAAGGCTTGCCAAGCCCTGGAATAACCAAAGTTAAGCAAAGATAAGGAAGCAGGGAAGAGGCCTGGAGCCACACCAAGCTGTGTCGCATTTCAGGAGGAGCTGTTTTGGTTGGTTTTGATGGGAGAGTCTTAAGGAGAGGCCAAGTACACCAGTACTCAGAGCATAGGTCCTCTCGCCCAGGCTGTTCCTATCCCCTAAGCTGCTGCTGACTTCGGGCCAGTTTCTCCTTCCCCTGGAGCCTTGCCCCTTTCTTGGAGAAGAAGAAGATGTTGATTGGAGCAGAAGTCTCCCACTGATGGCCAGGCATTTATTTTTATCGTATACATTTTTGGTGTCTGTAGTATGGCAATCACTGTTTTTTTTTTTTTTTTCTTTTTTTTTAAAGCTGGCTTACTTGCTAATATATTAACATCACGAGGTTCTACTGAAAAAATCAGATTTTTGGTTTCTCTTTGAAAAAAAAACCAACTGGTGCCACTTAGGCTGCTGGCATTTCAACATGGCCACAGTAATGCAGAGAGGGCAGAAACTGCCCCTGTCTCTGACCCCCTTATGCCACAATCTCCAATCACCTCTATCGCTCCCACTCTGGGCTGAATGCTAGCTGTCGTTAATGGAAACATGAAGAGGAACAAAAGATCTCTTAGGCTCATGTTTTTACTGAAAGTGGGAAAATAAAAAACAAACTAAAGAAACAAGGTTTCAAGAAAGATAAGCTAAGTTTTTTGATGGAAGAGAAACATAGTCTCAAACATCTATTAGGGCAGAAGTGTGTCTGTGGGGTTCTAAGGCTCACTCACATCCACTTGCTTTCCCTTCTGGGCTTGTTGGAGATTTATAATGTCCCACCCTGCTGTAATTAGGTAGAGACACAGGACTAATTTGAGTTGGTTAGTAGACAGTGAATTGGTTAGGGCAGCTGGTTGAAGTGAAGCTTATTACTTATGAGTTGAAGAATTTAATTGCTGGTCCGAGATTCCTGGCATTCTTTCTCTGCCTTGGTGTGTTCTAGCAGGTGCAGTTGCAAGGTGGTGGCCTTGGTCAGCCTGAGTGACTTGGTAAATTTGAGCCTCCTCTGCCAACCTGTTTGGGTATGGTGTGAGTGCGTTGTTTCTTACTGCAGCACAACCTATCTCATTCTGACTAATACAGTACCAAGAGATACACCCTTCTGCTTCTGTCATTTATTCCACTTGCTTTTGAAATCAAACATTTGCACCTGTTCCCTCTGGATTTGATGGTCTGTAGCTCCTGTCCCCATTTGACTCCTCAGAGGATCACTCTAGGCTCCACTGGATGGTGAGATCCTTGAGAGCAGGAGCTCCTTGAGCTAAGTCTTGTTGTATATATATATGCCCAGCATCTAGCCGTGGACCCGACACAGATGGCGTGCTCCATAAGAGTTTGATGAATGAATGCCTGAACTCTGTCACTGGTCTGACCTGACATCTGGGCAAGTTGCTTTCCTTCTATTTCTTCAACTGTAGAATAAATGGAAGCAAAAGACTAGGTTGTCTCTGTCCTTCCCAGCTCTGGAAGTCTATAATCTATGTTTAACCTCTGTTTCTATATGAGCTCAGATGCCAGGGAAAGCACCTGTCATGGGAGCTGTCCATGTCATTAGGAAATGGCCAACTACTTTAGGCACTTAGATGACTTGAACTTGAACATGCCCTTGCTGGACTTCCATCCCTGATGTCCACATAAATGATGCGTTACTGAGAACTGATGAGGCCTCACTTCCTGGGACCTTTGATCTAATGGCATTTTTGCTTTGCTCAATTACAAATCTGCTACTCTCAGGACACGGGAGGTCTCGCCCATCATAAAATGATACCCGCTCAGAAAGGACGATTGTAAAGGCTGAGCTCTGCTGCCAGGAGGCCCCAATTGATGGAAATCAGCAGGCATGGTGCCCAGCACACTCCAGGGGAACGAGTGAGGTTGTGGCTCACTCCTCATCACCTTGGGATCCTGCTGTCCTGGTCCATGGCACCTAGTGACTCAGTGGCACCTCCTTTTCTCTACCTAGGTAGGACCAAAAGAAGGGGCTGCCTAATAAAGTGAGAAAGAGCAAAGGATTCGGAGTCAAGAGACCTGGTGTCGTCCTGGACCCACCATTTACTAACTGCTTAAACAGGGCTACAAATGTTTTCTGCATCTTATTAGGGCAGGGCCTGTCACTCTGAGGCTTTTTGCCCATCTGAATGTCTGTGGTTAGTCCTGACTCTGCCCCATGCTGTGTGGTCTCAATCAAGTATACAACCTCTCATCTATAAAGTTCTTGATCTAAAGAATGAAGTAGAACAATTGTTTTTATTTACTGGGTGCTTCATGTATGTCCAGCACCATATGGATGCTTTCCTGCATCTTCTGTCATAATCCTGAAGATAACCCTATTGATCATGGTCAGGGTCACCCATATTGCACCATTGCACCTCGATTCTCCAGGCAAGAGACCGAGGCATAGAGGGACTAATAAGGCACCTGTCCTGGGAGTTCTCCCAGCTTGCATGGGGGTGGAGTGGGACCTGAAGCCTGGCAGGTGGGCTCTGGGAACGGCCCAACTGGGCATGCCATGCTGCTGCCTGGGGTGTGGTAAAAAGAGCAATGGCTCGAGCTTTGGAAGAACGGGCTTGAACTTGTACTCTTGCACCTTCTCAGTTTGTGGGCAGGTCACCTAGCTTGGTTTTTGCAATTCCAAAGCAAGATCGGCATCCACTGCCTCCCTGGCTGGTAGAGGGACCTGATGAGGTCATGGATGTGGAAATGCCTCGTAACCAGTGGGCTGGGGAGCTGGGCATGTCCTCTTCTTGTTTTGAGATCCCTGCATGCTCCGTGATTTTCTGCTGTCTGTCTTCACTATCTACATCTGTCCGCGTCTGTCCCCAGCTTGTTTTCAGGGAGGGACTGGGGTTCAATCTGGGTTGCTCACCCTGGCCCTGAGGGCCAAGGGAAGAGTTCCTCTTTCCATCACTGACACAGAGACCCTGAAGAGTGGCTCTGGAGTAACTTGATACTGTTTTATGTGCTGATTCTTTAATCGCTGCAGGAGGCAATAAATCCACGGATAAGATGGGGCACATCTTATCTCACTCGTGAGAGGGAAAAGGAACACGGGAAGCAGAGATCCCATTGATCAGGGCCTAGGGTGGATGTCACAGGGAGGAAAAGGACACACAGGGCTCTTGCCTTTGACCTGCCCGTAGGATGCATGGAGGATGAGATTGGGGACAAGGTGGACAGGGTAGGTGGGTGTGACCACCAATGGCCTCGTGGGCCAAGATAGCTACAAAAACAAGAACAGTCGCAGCCAGTGCCTAGGATGGTGCCAGGCACACAGCAGAACCTCTGTGAAGGGCCGTGGAACACATGTGCTGGGTGCTGGCTGGGCTCCTCCCAGTTCCACTGACATGAACCGCCCCATGGGATGTTGGGGTGCAGTCAGAATCAGTTTCCAAAAGCCGCTGCAGAGAGCGCGGCGGCTCTGCCCCCTAGTTACCCAGGTTGCTTTAACCTGAGCAAATATGCCGAGCACGGTTGCTGGATGCTTTCTTCCTTGGAAAACATACTTGGTAAATAGGAGCCTGTGCTATTATCTCAGAATGGGCCGGGTTTGTCTAAATATAGACATTTGATAATTACCCCTGGAAGCATGCGTTCTGGTGCAAAAACGGATCAACAACTCACTCCCTATTCTGCTGTTCCTTCCCTTGGAAGAAGGAGTGGGCTGGCCTTCCAGGGCTTGTCTCAGCATTAGCTTCTTAAGAGCCCAGCAGTCTCTGCAGAGATTAGGGGCTTCCCTTAACCACCAGTGTCGAGTCTAGGATCAAGCATTTTCCCCTGCAGTGGAACCTTTTTCCCTTGAAAGGGGTATTAGGTAAACCAGTTACATGTTTCCAAACAGCTTTAAAAACAGAAGGCTCTTTCCTCTCTGTGTTATTTCTTTTCTTCTTCTGGTGAAATGAAAACTAGTGTGGCCAACCTGGTTAGAAATGTGGTAAATCCAGTTGCACAATGAATTCCAGTCTGTACTCTTTTTTTAAAAAAATTTTCAATAAAGGCTACTTAGGGCCAACAGAATTTTTGACTTTAAGAAGCATGTAAAAGGGAGTCACCATTAATAGGGTGAGCTCTTTGCTTTGGGATTAGGCCTATGTGACAGCGCCCGGGTCCCTTTATTCATTGGGATTGTGCCAAGAGAATGCTTTGTGCCGCTCTGAAAAAGATAGAATTAGGCGTTCCATTTATTCTATTGATCTTAATAACCTCATCTCATAAATACCTACTTTATGACATCAATAAAAAGGGATCGTGGCCGCTCAGAACAATACAAATGGTTACTCTGCAACTGAAGTGTTCCATTGAGTGCCTCAATGAAATTCCAGAGAGCAGAGCTGTCAAGAGATTTCTGTGCTGGCTTTTTAAAGTTCGTGCAGCAGGACAGATTTCCACCTCTTTCCCTGAAAATGCAAATGAACTGGGTGCATAGGATCGCATGGTGCAGCTTCTTGCTTCTCAGGCATATGGTGATTTTTCTTCTCGTGTAACTCAGACTTAAGTTATCATCTTGCAGAGTTACAAGGGTCTGCATTGGTCGACCAATGGCTACCCGATCAGCAAAATATCATGGATAATCCTCTGTTCACGGGTTGAGCACAAAGGATGCTTCACACGCAGGTGGTGCTTGAAGGTGCTCCCAACACTCCCACCTCCTCTGTTTTGTTCTTTCACTTTATGGGAGAAAAGCCTGAGGGTCAGAGAGGTGCCATAACGCTGATGCCAATCAAAGCCCATGGTGCTGGTCTCACAGACACCCAAGCTGCCACCGAATGGGGCTCATCTTAGAGCCAGGAGGCATGAGGTCTGTCAGTCCTGTTCTGGGGAGAAGCCGGCCTCGCCTGCCCTCCGGGGCTACCTGGGCCAGGGTTTAGCATGTGTCTCTTCTGTGGAGCTCCATCTTATTCCAGCAGGCCTGGATTTCAGGTGAGGAGTTGCGTTTGAAGGGCTGTGCCAGCATTCCTGGAATCCCCTCACAATGATAGGTTGGCTTCAGGCCTCCACTGGAAAGAACTCCAGGTCTAGAAGACAGTGAAGGAAAGGCAGCCAGGGGAATTGAGGCTGGTTGAGTGCCAAGGCCGTGCCTTGTGAGAGAACTGAGGCATCCTGGCCAGCACAGCACCCACTGCCAGACGTGTGAGTGACGCTGTCTTGGACCTCCCAGCCAGCCAGTCTTCCAGGGCAGTGTGGCTGCAGGTGCTTCAGTGATGCCAGCAGAGGAACTGTGCAGCCACTTCATGGGATCAGAAGAAATTTGAGATGGTGGTTGTTGCAAGCTGCTAAGCTTCAGGGCCATTCATTACACAGCAGAGGCTGACTGACGCATCCTCCCATGCCACTGTCTCCCTCTGCCCTCTACCCTCCAGCCCCGCTGGCTTTCCTGCTCCTGCCTAAGGTCACTCAGGTCAGGAGTCCTCTGTGCCTGGCTTGCTCTTCCCCAGATCTTCTTGTCACTCAGGTTGTAGCTTAAACATCATGAGGCCCAGTCAGATTCCAGTCTTCACCATTGCATGGGGTGGGGGTGCAGCAACATTGTATTGCATAGGATTGGGATTCCTGCATCTGGAGGAATTCAAAGCCTCTAAGAGATGGGAATGAAAAGAGGTAGGAAGCTTTGAGAGCATAGTGTGTGGCAGCCAGGGCAAGAAGTTAGGATTGTATCTTACATGTGATGGCAGCCATCTGAGGGCTTTGAACAGGGCAGTGCCGTGACACAGTTTGCAGTTTTAAAAGACAACTCTGTTTGATCTGCAAAGAATAAAGTGAGGGACTGGGGGTAGGAGAGAGATCAGGGGGATCAGGTAGGACATAAGGGCTGGTGGTAGCTTGGGCCAGGCTGGTTAATATGGGAGAATGATGCACAGATTCAGAACATACTTTGGATACATGGGTGGATGACTTTGCTTCCAATCATTTATTTCCCTCCTCTGCTTCCACACACACCCCTGGACTTCACTGTTCCCTTGCCATAACTTTACAGCTTGCAAACTCCAGGCTGCAAACATCCTCTCCCTGACATCCACTCCTCTCTTTCCAGCTCCCTCCAGTATCCCCACCCCACCCTGGACCCAGATCCACTGGCCTGTGGTACTTAGTTAGTCACTTCCACAGTCTTCTACTCTCTCCCTCACCCCTTACCCTCCAAGGTACTTGTCTGATAAAATGGCAACCTTGAAATACTCAGCACTGCCCCTCCTCTGGCCTGCACGGAAGCAGTTGCAAATTGCCAGGAAATAAGGCACCCAGCCATGCCCACTGTGGACAGTGGAGAAGGCAGCTACATACATACATTTAGACCTCCTGGCAGAGAGGCTGGAAATAGGGATTTGAGAGCCATCAGCTTATTGAGGGTATTGGAAGCTGGGGTTGGGCAGGGCTGGGCCAAGTCTGTGGGGAGTGGAGTTAGACAGGGAACCTGGGATGGAGCCCAGGGGTACCTAATCTAGAAGCAAGGAGAGGAGGAGGAGGGAGCCAGGGGGATCCTCCCACCACCATCACCCCCCTGGATGCCTAGGAAGAAAGGAAGATGGGGCTGGGGACTTCCCCATTCATATGGGAATCAACCCCAAACCACCTGTCCTGCTCTCAAGCTGGTGAGCTCTCCTGGCAGGGCATGGCTCCAAAGCCTTGACTCTTGGTGAACTTCCTAGAGTAATTGATACAGCTGCCTGAGCCTCCCACAACAATGTCACAGCCTCAGCTCCTCACTGTGACTTCAGTGCCATGACTTCCAGTTAGAATTTTTTTAAAAAAGAAAAATGATAGAAACCACATCATCCATATCGTCTGACTCTTGCTGGATCTTTGCTTCGATCTGGTTTTCTTTCTTTTTCTTTTTTCTTTTCTTTTCTTTTCTTTTTTTTTTTTTTTGAGGCGGAGTCTTGCTCTGTTGCCCAGGCTGGAGCGCAGTGGCGCTATCTCGGCTCACTGCAAGCTCCACCTCCCGGGTTCGCGCCATTCTCCTGACTCAGCCTCCCGAGTAGGTGGGACTACAGGTGCCTGCCACAGCACCTGGCTAATTTTATTTTTATTTTTATTTTTAGTAGAGACAGGGTTTCACCATGTTAGCCAGGATGTTCTTGATCTCCTGAACTCGTGATCCGCCCGCCTCGGCCTCCCAAAGTGCTGGGATTACAGGCGTGAGCCACCGTGCCCGGCCTCGATCTGGTTTTCATTTTTCTGCAGGATTTCAGAAAATAAGTGATTGAGCAGAGGGCAGATGGATGGATTCCTGTCACTGTGGGCTTTGAGATATTCCTCTCTGTCCAGTGCTTAACCCCTTGGAGACTCAGTTTCTACATCTGTAAGGTGGTGCAATATGAGCACACACTTAAATTATGCTTTTCTTTCTTTCTTTCTTTCTTTCTTTCTTTCTTTCTTTCTTTCTTTCTTTCTTTCTTTCTTTCTTTCCTTCCTTCTTCCTTTCTTTCTTTCTTTCTTTCTTCTCTCTCTCTCCTTCCTTCCTTCCTTCCTTCCTTCCTTCCTTCCTTCCTTCCTTCCTTCCTTCCTTTTCTTTCTTTCTTTTTGAGACGGAGTCTCGCTCTGTTGCTCAGGCTGGAGTGCAGTGGCGCGATCTTGGCTCATGGCAAGCTCCGCCTCCCGGGTTCACACCGTTCTCCTGCCTCAGCCTCCTGAGTAGCTGGGACTACAGGTGCCCACCACCATGTCCGGCTAAATTTTTCAGTTTTAGTAGAGATGGGGTTTCACCTTTTTAGCCAAATGATACTTTTCTAAATGCTGCTTATGTACAGGAACTCATTCATCTTCAAAATGGTTCCACCCCATTTACACATGAGGAAACTGAGGCACAGAGAGGTTAAGTCACTGGGCTCCCGTTCACACAGCAGTCATTTGAAACCAGGTCATCCTGCTGTAAAGTCCACTTGCGAGCAACAGCACAGGTGCCTCCTAAGAGTCTGTCCATCTTCCTGCTTGACTCAGAGATCACGGTGGGGGAAAGGATGAGTTGGTGCCTGTGAAATGATGCATTGCATTGGAAACGGTGACTCTCAAATTGTTTATTTTTTTTAAGTGGCAGATTTATTTTTTACTTGACTCCAGCCTAAAGGAGGAAAGGGCAGCCCCTGGAAACTCAGTGACTTGCGAGGCCCACCTCTCTGCACTGTGGGGCAGGCCCTGGTCTGGGCCTCCATGCCCCACCTCTCTCCACCCTGGTGCCTTCACCCGTCTGTCACTGAGTGGTGTCTGGCAGCACCAGCCTCTCTCAATCACCCCCACTCCACCCCAGGCCGTGCCCTCGCCTTGCCTTCTGCCCCCTGCTCTGATCTCCTCCCGCCCCGCCTTCCCTCCTCAGGGGACCTGTGCAGACTGGCCTCCTGCGTTGCCTCCTCACGCACCTTGGCTCCCTGCTCACCTGGCAGGGCCCTCTGAGTCAGCCTGCCCCCCGCCCCCATGCCAGAGTACCTCTCCAGCCTGCGGGCTCCCAGGCTGTCCTGGAGCGTGCCTGGCTCTCCCTGCAGCTGGCTTTGCTCACACTTCCTCCCTCTTTCCCATTCTGCCCTTCCTGGTCTGGGACTCAGACCACTCGTCCTCAACCCTCTCCTCAGGGGACGTAAGTGCACCCTGTTTGGTCCTCTGGGCTCCTCTCTCCCTGCCCCATTCTGCTGGCTCCTGTTCTTTCATGTCCGGGGAGGACTCTGGCCTCTGTGGAGGAATTCACAGGGATCCACCATTGCTGGAAGTGTGGAATCCAGGAGAAGGAGCCCAGTTGTGTATTTACTTGGCATATTATTCAATTCTTAGACCTACTACCTCCTACATCCTGTCTACCTCAGGGCCTTTGCCATTACTCTCTCCTGCCTGGAATATGCCCCCTTCCTGCACCCAGGCCAGGCCTTGGGTTCTACCCAGTTACCTCCCCACTCATCCTTCCATTGTGGATTCAAATGCCCATCCTCAGGGAGCCTGTCTGGGTTTGATTGCTGTTGCTGTTGGCACTATTTTTCCCGTAGGTCCATGCCTTTTTGCATGTCGTGGCTGTGAATCCCAGTGTATTTATATGTGGTATTATTCCAAGCTCCAGGAGGGCGGAGAGTGTATCCCCTTCTCATTACTACGTCCTCCCGGCCTAACATGGGGCTTGGCTACTCATGCAATGAAAGTAGAGTAAAAGGAAGTTATTTGGGGGATTATGACATTTTGCTGTGTCCCAGGGTCTGCAATGGCAACTAAATACTTATATTTGTTGAAGAGAGAAAGAAAAGAAGAAAAAGAAGCAGGAGAGGGAGTGAGAAAAGAAGGACCAACAGGAGCTGTGTTTCCTGGTTTCCCTGTGCCCTGCAGTGCATGGGCAGAGCAGGGCTCTGTGCGGGCCTGTGCCCAGTAGTGTCTGAGTAGTGTGAGGCTAGAGCCCCAGCACGGGTGGCGACTGCTTCCTCTGTGGCCAAAGACCTGTGACACCTGCGTGTTTACAGCTGGCCCTGCAGCCTGTGGTCGCCCCTGTGGCAATCAGATGTGGTGGCCAGGCCGGCTCGAGCCTGTCCCACTGCTGGCCCACACGCCCGCAAGCCTGGCCCTTGGCTGGATGCGTTCTGTGTTCTGGGTCTGGTTTGGTCAGCTCAGATCTAGTGGTCCCTGGGAGTCTGCAAAGCTTCTTAATCTCACATCCAGCAAGGACAGAATCATTTCCTTTCAAAGGACCACAATAGCACTCAAAGAGGTGACCATAGCATATGCGTATCTTCCTTTGTCCTGGCGGAAAGAGACAGGCCCTTCCCACTTATTTCATTGACATAGACAGAAGGCCTCTGTTGTGGGTCTGGTCTTAGTATTGGGGGCTGGGATTCAGGCCTGAAAAGACTCTGCCACTGCAATCACCCAGAGGAACAGCAGACTCCCCTAGAGCCCTCCCAGTGTGGCTTCCCGGGTGCAACGCAAAATGTGGCACAGAGGCTCCGGGAGCACAGAGATGAGCTTCTGGAGGAAGCAATGTCTGATGGTTCTTCAAGGGTGAAGGGGAGTAGGAAAGAAAAAGAGAGAAGAAAATCCATTTGGAGAGAAGAGCATGAGCCAGCAGGAAGGAGGCATAAGGAGTCAGGGGTGGAGGGCTGTCTGCAGGCCAACACAGAGATATTAAGAGGCCAGAGGCATTAGAAGATGACTTGGAGGGGTAGGCTGAGGTGGTCAGGAGGGCCACAGACTCCAGATCAATGAGTCGAGATGAGACTTTATCACTCAGATTCTTCAAAGAGTCTGGGACAAGGGAGTGATTGATAAAGGGCATGATCTTGGAAGATTTCTCTGTTGGCCACAGCGTGGAGAAAGGGCAGAAGAGAGACAGGAAAACCATTTAGGATGTGAGTAAGGCCATGAGGATTGAGAAGAAGGAGAGATTTGGAAGGAAAAGAAGGAGGTTGAAGGAATGAGTGTCAGAGCAGGCTGGACATGGAGGGTCATGGAGATGATTGGTGAGTCTTCCATTTATAGTTGGGCTCTGTAGGCAGTTGCTTGAATTAATTTTATCACATCACTACTTTTTTCTGTCTTATCCTTAAGAATCTTTAGTCCCATAAGTTTGAAAAAAGAATCTTCTCCAAAGTGATGTATTAAAAAGGAATAAAATAATTACAGAAAGGGAATAAACAGGAAGCAACGCACTGTTTCATTGTTGCAGAAGCTGTTGATGCCCCACTCTAACTAATGATGGATACAAGTTGGTGTATAGATACCCCAGCAGTGTAACTCTCAGGTGTGCTCTATGTTGGATCCCAGAGTTCTCCAGTGGGCTTGAACTACCATTGCCCACAGTGGTTACTGACTTGATAACATTTTCTTTGCTTCCCTGCCTCACCTCACCTCTTCCTTACGGGGATCACTCTTGGGGCAACCCAACGTGGGATATTCATATTCTAGAAACTGCCCTCTCTCTGACAGCCTGGCTTATGGCAGAGATCCTGAAGCCTCTCAAATTTTATCCTTTGTCCCTGTCCCTTCCATCTCAGTCTCTTTAGCTGAAAGGGAATTGAAATACACTTCAGGAGCCCTAGAACTGGCTATTGAAATGATTTTTTCGAAACACTGGGCAGGAGAAGTGTATTAGTCAGCCCAGGCTGCCATAACAAAATATTGGAGACTGAGCAGATTAAACAACAGAAATTGATTTTCTCCAAGGTCTAGAGGCTGGAAGTCTGAGGACATGGAGCCAGCATGGTCAGGTTCTGGTGAGGGCTCTCTCCCTGGCTTGCAGACGGCTGCCTTCCTGTTGTGTTCTCACAGAGTGGAGAGTAACAAGGTGGAGACAGTCATCTCTCTCGTTCTCTCTCTCTGTCATCCTTTCAAGGCCACTAATCCCATCAGGTGGCCCTCATTGTCACAGCTTAATCTAACCATGATCACCTGAAGGCCCTACCTACTGTATCATTACATTGGGTGTTAGGGCTTCAACATATAGATTTGGTGGGGGACACAAACATTAAGTTCATCACAGAAGGGAAGCAAGGCAATTCTTAAAATGAAACGTCTTTCTCCAGTGGCCGACCCTGTTTCCTTGGCTGAGAAGATATTTTTGTTCTCAGGGAGAAACCTAAGGCTGTGCTTTTGCCTAGAGTCACGGCCTCCAGACTTGCCCTCGTTCACGACAAGCCTGGAAATGACTCCATTTTTGGCAGCTGTGGAAGCTCCCTAGAGTTTCTCGTGCTTTTTACATTTTTTTTATTTGTAAAATGGTTTTCTTCTCCTCTTCAGGGAGTCCTTTACTTTTTAGTCACTGCTAATTTAAGATCTAGAAACAAAAAGAAATTAGGTAACAATCATTGAACCTATATTGTGTGGTAGGTTATTTGCATGTATTTTTATAAAATAAATGTTAGCATAACCTGGCATGGAAGATTTTATTATTTAATTTAAGAGATCATATGGTACAAAATACTCATTTTGTAGGTAGGGAAACTGACTCAGAAAGCCAAATCCTTGCTCAGATGCACACAGCCATTGAATGGAGGTTTCAGGATGCAAATTGCAGTTAGTCTGATGCTATGCCTATGTTCTGCCAGTTTTAACCTGGCTGCGGCCAGAGTGACTGAAAGTGCATGGCTCCAGGTAGGTGACATGCTACTGTATAAGTTTTCTTGACCCATGGTTGGCTTCTTGAGTCAATGGATCAGAGATAGAGGTAGACAGCCACATTTCTATGCCCCAAGAACACTCGAGATCCCTCTGCATTCTCTGCTGTGGTCTGATCACGTTTTTGTTTTACGACAAGTAGCTCGAACTGCCCCACAGCTTATCAAACTACAGCTCATGGGCCAAATCTCACCTGTTAAAAAAATTATTTTATTTTTGTTTTTAAATTGGGGTAAAATATACATAACATAAAATTTGCTATCCTAACAATATCTAAGTGGCATTAAGGACATTCACCTGGTTGTGTATCCATCACTACCATCCACCTCCAGAACTCTTCATCTTCCCAGTCTGAAGCTCTGTACCCATTAAGCACTAGCTTTCACTTCCCTCTGCTTCCAGCCCCTGGCAACCTCCATTCTACTTTCTATAATTTGACTCCCCGGGAGCTTCCTAAAAGTAGAGAGATGTTGGCCGGGCACAGTGTCTCATGTCTGTAATCTGAGCACTTTGGGAGGCCAAGGCAGGCAGTTCACCTGAGGTCAGGAGTTCAAGACCAGCCTGGGCAATATGGTGAAACCCTGTCTCTACTAAAAATACAAAAATTAGCAGGGTATGATGGCAGGTGCTTCTAATCCCAGCTACTTGGAAGGCTGAGGCAGGAGACTCACTTGAACCTGGGAGGTGGAGGTTGCAGTGAGCCGAAATCGCACCACTACACTCCAACCTGGGCGGCAAGAGTAACAATCTGTCCCTGATGAAAAAAAAAAAAAGTAGAATCATGCCATATTTGTCCTTCTGTGAGTGGCTTATTTCACTCAGTCTCCGAGGTTCATCCATGTTATAGCATGGGTCAGACTTCCCTTCCTTTTTAAGACTAAATAGTATTCCATTATATAGATGTAACACATTTTGTTTATCCATTCATCTGTTCATGGATACTTGAGTTGCTTCCACACTTGACTATTGTGAATAATGCTGCTATGAACATCGTACGGGTATTACTGCTTGTTTTTATAAATAATGTTTTACTGGAACCCCAACATGTCCATTAGTTTACGTATTGTCCATGGCTTCTTTTGAGCTATAATGGTACAGCTGTGTGTTTGCAACACAGACCATATTCCCTCAACATTTACTATCTGGACTTTTGTGGAGAACTTCACAGAAACAATTTGCCAACCCCTGAATTAGAGGGACCAGGCCCTGACCTGATCTTGCCTTGGCCTTTGAGCAAGGTACTTCCTGACCCTGGGGCTCAGTTTCCTCATCTGTGAAATGAAAAGTTTGGGTTAAACTGGTTTTCAAGTTGTGCTTTCTGGATTCCTGGTGGTCCCCATTTGGCCCCAGAGTGGAGTTTATTGGGAGGAACAGATACTGGTGGGATAGGTGGTGAAGTCTGAAACTCACTAATTCATCCAGAGCTTCTTCCTTTTTTTTTGTTTTATATCCCAGGGCAGACATTCTGCCCAAGGGTTCTGATATGGTTTGGTTGTGTCCCCACCCAATTCTCATCTTGAATTGCAGTTCTCATTATCCCCATGGGTTGTGAGAGGGACCCAGTGGGAGGTAATTGAATCATGAGGGTGGTTACCCCCATGCTGGTATTCTCATGATAGTGAGTTCTCATGAGATCTTATAGTTTTATAAGGTACTTTCTCCCCTTTTGCTCGGCACTTCTCCTTGCTGCTGCCATGTGAAGAAGGATGTGTTTTCTTCCCCTTTCACCACGATTGTAAGTTTCCTGAGGCCTCCCCAGCCCTGCAGAACTGTGTGTCAATTAAACCTCTTTTCTTTATAAATTACCCAGTCTCAGGTGTGTCTTTGTAAGTAGCATGATAACTGACTAATACAGCTTCCTTTGACCAAAAAGTTCTTTAGCTTTAGGAAATATATTGGGTTTGGGATTAAGAATGGTTCCCAGGTGGATCATGGGTGTCATGAGATTCAGGAAAAGCAAGTCAGCAGAGTGCATGAGTCCATTCTTGCATTGCTATAAAAGAATGCCAGAGACTGGGTAATATACAAAGAAAAGAGGTTTAATTGGCTAACCATTCTGCAGGCTCTACAGGAAGCATGGTGTTGGAATCTGTTTCTGGTGAGGCCTCAGGAAGGCTACAGTCATGGTGGAAGAGAAAGGCTGAGCAGGCATATCACATGGTGAGAGCAGGAGCAAGAGTAGGGGAGGTGCCAGGCTCTTTAAAACCAGATCTCTTGTGAATCCAGAGTGAGAACTCACTCATTACTGCAAGGATGCCATCAAGACATTCATGAAGGACCTGCACCCATCATCCAACCACCTCCCACCAGGCCCTGCCGCTAACACTGGGGATCACATTTCAAAATGAGATTTGGAGGTGTATTAGTTCATTTTCATGCTGCTGATAAAGACATACCAGAGACTGAGCAATTTACAAAGGAAAGAGATTTAATGGAGAACTCATGGTTCCACGTGGCTGGGGAAGCCTCACAATCATGGTGGAAGGCAAGGAGGAGCAAGTCACATCTTACGTGGATGGCAGCAGGCAAAGAGAGAGAGTTGGTGTAGGGAAACTTCCATTTTTAAAAAACCATCAGATCTCATGAGACTTACTCACTATTGCAAGAACAGTATGGGAAAGACCCGCCCCCACGATTCAATTACCTCCCACCAGGTTCCTCCCATGATACACGGGAATTGTGGGAGTTACAATTCACGATGAGATTTGGGTGAGGACACAGACAAACCATATCAGGAGGGAACAAACATCCAAGCCATATCAGCATGGGAGACCCAGTCCTCCAGGTTGAGGAGAATTTCTTTTTTTTTTTTTTTTTTTGAGATGGAGTCTCACCCTGTCACCCAGGCTGGAGTGCAGTGGCATGATCTCAGCTCACTGCAAGCTCTTCCTCATGGGTTCACGCCATTCTCCTGCCTCAGCCTCCTGAGCAGCTGGGACTACAGGTGCCTGACACCACGCCCAGCTAATTTTGTGTGTTTTTTTTTTTTTTTTTAGGAGAGATGGGGTTTCACCGTGTTAGTCAGGATTATCTCCATCTCCTGACCTCGTGATCTGCCCACCTTGGCCTCCCAAAGTGCTGGGATTACAGGCGTGAGCCACCACGCCCTGTTGAGAATTTCCAGTGAAGATCGCAGCCACTCTCTGTTGCAGTATAGAGGAGTCCCTTGGAGTCTAGAAAGCACAGCACTTCCGGACTCCAGACTAGATTTTGTCATGATGCCAATCTTTGAAAGGTGGAGGAGGTATCTCTGGGGACTTTGGGCACTAAAGATTCCTTCAGGGCAGAGTGGACAGAGCAGTTGTCTCTAGACTCTTCCTCTCAGCCCCGGTGGAATTATTTGCTGTTAAAATAACAATGGGGTGACATTTCCTGAGGATCCAAATTATCCAACAGGAGACAAACACATCTTTGGCTCACTCACAGATGCAGACACCACCCTACAGGTCTCCTGTGCCTCAAAGCCATCTGGTTCCTTTCGGCCAGCACAATGCCTGAACGGTGCATTCTCATTCTCCTGCAGGCATACGAGGTGAATAGAAAAGAATGCCCCGGGCATACCACGAAATGAAAGAAGCCTCTGGACATATTTCCAAAACATTCTGGACATTGACTCCAAACGGACTTTCTGAGTAAATGCAATTTGGGATTTTCAGTGCATCCTCTGGCGTGTTATTTTATTTATATTTTTGGAGGCTTGCAGATGTGAAGTGGTGATATTTGTGTTTTTCTTATCCTGGATTAGGCAGGAGAGTGTATCCACGCCTCTGCTTGGGGTGTTTATTTGCCAGTTGTGGGGGAGATTTGTGACATTCCAAGAGGAGTTGACCTTCAGGATTGTAACCCCTGCTGGCTATCCCTGACCACCAGCCACTTTCGGCTTCAATGGCACAAGATGAGGAAGTGTCAGTGTCTAGTCTCGAGGTGGGTGATTGTGTATGAATTGAGGAGGAAATATGATTATCATTCCCATCAGAGGAAGCTGGAACTCAAGAGAAGGAAGGGCCTTGCTGGAGATAATAAGGTAATAAATCCTTATTATAATAATAACATATATAAACAAATCCATCATGGCAGCACACAGCCAGTAAGTGACAAAGGGACGTTTCTAACTTAGGTCCCCCATAGCCATTGCTGCCTTCCACCCCCAGTGGTCCTCTGCGTCCTGTGACAGCTTCTGCTGGCCTGGGAGACCAGTGTTGATGAGATTGACCTTTCTGCTTTAAAGTATAGCTTTATTCAATCCAGTCACCATCAATGACTTTTGGTGACTCTTTGGTTAAGAGTCTCTTGTGCCCCAAAGTGAAATGCCTCCCAGTGTCTGGTTTCCTAAAATTTTCTGAAATGATTTCATTTATCTCCAAGCTTGGGTTGGTGCTGTGGGTGTGGCCCTCTTGGTACTGATGTTCCCTCCTGTGACTCCTGTAGCTCCTTTGGCTCCTGGGACACAGTCTTGCCTCAGTGGCTCCCATCATTGATATGGCTTGGCTGTGTCCCACCCAAATCTCATCTGGAATTCCCACGTGTTGTGGGAGGGATCCGATAGGAGGTAATTGAATCATGGGGTGTGTCTTTTCTGCACTGTTCTTGTGATGAGTCTCATGAGATCTGATGGTTTTATAAGGGGGAGTTTCCCTGAGCAAGCTCTCTCTTTACCTTCTGCCATACATGTAAGACATCACTTGCTTCTCCTTGCCTTCTGCCATGATTATGAGGCCTCCTCAGCCACGTGGAACTGTGAGTTCTTTAAACCTCTTTTTTTGGTAAATTGCCCAGTCTTGGCTATGTCTCTATCAACAGCATGAAAATGGACTAATATAATTGTGCCATCTGTTCTGTCTTCCTGGACCACTTTTCACCTAGGTGGTCACAAGACTCACCCCAGTCCCACTCTCATTAGGGACTCCACTCCAGTATCACTGCTCAGAAAGGCCTTCTGACTCATCTGCCTGAAACAGCAGCTCATGTCACTCACTGTCCTCTTACCCTCTTTTATTTGGACTCAGCCCTTCTCACTACCTGACTTTCTATTAAAGGAATTGGCAAATTTTCTTTAAAGGAACAGATAGTAAATATTTTCGGCTTTATGAGTTATATGGTCTCTGTTGCAACTATTCATTCCTGCTGTTGTGGCATAAAATATCTAAACACAATATGTAAATAAATGAGTGTGGCTGGGTGTCTATAAAACTTTATTTATAACAACAGGTGATGGGCTGGGTTTGGCTCTTGGACTGTAGTTTATTTGCTTAATGTCTCTCTCATCCAATAGTATGTAGGGTATTTATGTAGGGTAGACTCATTACTGTAGTCCATAATCTAGAATAGAATAATTCAATGAATGTTGAATCACAAATGAATGAATGCTTAAATGTATCTCTTCCATTTAAAAAGAATAGCTTTATTGAAACATAATTTGCATACATACAGTTCACTTATTTAAAGTACACACTTCATTGGTTTTTGGTAAATTCACTGAGTTACCCAAGCATTGCTGCAATCTAATTTTAAAACATTTTCTGCACTCCAAAAAGAAACCCTGTATCCAGTAACATCCTTCTCCATTTTCCCCACCCTAGGGAACTACTATTCTATTTCTGTCTCTATGCATTTTTCTGTGCTGGCCATTTCAAATAAATTAAATCATATAATATGTGGTCTTTTGTGACTGGCTTCTTTCACTTAGTGTAATGTTTTCGAGGTTCATCCATGTTGTAACATGTATCAGAACTTCATTGCTTTTTATTGCGAAATAGCATTCCATTTTGTGAATACACCACATTTTATTTGTCTATCAGTTGATGGGCACTGGGTTGTTTTCATGTTTTATTTATTTTGGAATATAGACAATGAATAATGCTGCTTGAACATCCATGTATAAGTTTTTGTGTGATCTATGTGCTCATTTCTCATGGGTGTAATTTAGAAATAGAATTGTTGAGTCATACAGTAGCTCTACAGTTAACATTTGGAAGAACTGCCAATTCTTTTCCAAAGTAACTGCACCATTTATACTCTCGCCTGCTATGAGGCTTCTCTGTATCGTCAACAACAATTGTTATTGTCCATCCTTTTGATTCCAGCCATCCTACTGGGTGTGAAATGGGTGTCTCATTGTGGTGTTGATTTGCATTTCTCTGATGACTAACGATGCTGTGCATTTTCTCATGTCTTTATTGGTCATTTGTATATAATCCTTGGAGAAATGCCTATTCAGATCCTTTGCCCATTTAAATATTGTGTTATGTAAGTTTTTACTATGGAGTTGAGTTTGTTGTATATTCTGGAAACAAGTCCTGTATCAGATATATAATTTTCTAATGTAGTTTTCCATCCTTTGGGATGTCTTTTCACTTTCCTGATAGAAGTCTAAATCATAAAAGTCCTAAATTTTGATAAAGTCCAATTTATCTACTTTTTTCTTTTATTGCTCATGCTTTTATTGTTGGAGCTAAGAAAACACTGCTTATCTCAAGCTCATACAGATTTGCTCCTACTTTTCCTCTAAGAGTTTTATAGTTTTATCTTTTATACTTATGTGTTTGGTCCATTTTGAATTAATTTTTATATATGTATGAAGGAGGGGTTAGACTTTGCTCATTTACGTGGGGCTATCCAGTTATCCCAGCATCATTTATTGAAAAGTCTATTCTTTCTGTTTAACTATCTTGACACCCTTGTAAAGAATCAATTGACCATAAATATAAAGGCTTGTTTCTGGATTCTCATTTCTGTTTCATTGATCTATGTGTCTATCCTTATGCCGGTACCATACTGTTCTGATTACTGCAGTTTTGTAGCAAGTTTTGAAATTAGGAAGTGTGAGTCCTTCGATGTCGTCCTTCTTTTTCAAGATTGTTCTGGTGTCTTCTTCCTTTTTACTCACATGTGAAGGCCGCAGGCTTCAAAGGGCTGAGTGCCTTGCTCAGAGAGCTTTTCAATTGCCTCAAAGGAGCTTCAAGCCCTGTGCTCAATTAAGTCATGACCTTTTCAAACTGTAAGAGACCTGGGACAAAATGTCTGTGGGGTCTAGTCCTGATGCTGCCAGCAACCATGAGGCACAAGCAGCTCCCTTTCCCTCTCTGCATCTGAGATGGGCCATCTTGAAATGAGAGATTCAGGCTAGATGACAACTTTCCTGTCCTCTTGCTGCTGAGATCCTATGGTGCTATGGTTTTAGTTCCATCCAACTGGAGGAAAATATCACTGGGTCCGACAAACCTATTCTACCCTTTAGAAGAAATGTTGAATATGACAAATTTAGGGTGAGGTAAAGCACAGGATATTCACTTAATTGCCTGTTCAATTATTTCATGTTTTTAATCTCATTAGAAAGTTGTTGTTTTCAACATTGACCTTAAAAATTAACGTGGGGTCTGTCACAGTTTATGATGTGAAATTTGTTGGACCATTGCATGACTGTAATCCAGAGTTAAACAATATTCTTTTTTTTTGGTCTAAATTTATCCACTTGTTTTCTTTGTCTTATCTGAATTCTTACCCAATTATTAAGGGGCTTAAAAAAAAAAAACTGTCCTCAAGAAAGGATTTAAAAATCAGAGTAAGAGAGCCTGTGGCCCAGGTAGATATAGGAATGACAGTTACATGGTGCTTCCCACCCATTGGGCACATGGATGGGGTCACTGTTCTCAGGGTGTCCCCTGTAATCCTCATGGTGGCTCTCTGAAGTAGGCATGATTCATATCCTCACTTCAGGTATATATCCTCAGTTTGAGCAACTGCAAGGGGCCGGGTCATTTCTTAGGACATTAGTGTGCATCATTGTTCACATTTATCATCTCAGGCTTTCTAGAGGCCATTCCATCTTGGAGACAGTTTCCATGTCCCACAGCCTCTAGGCCCTGGGCCACGCTGCCATGACAAGTATTGGGGTAAGTAGCATCTTTATCTTAAAGATCACATGGGAGCTATGCATCCTTCACTGATTCCTTGGGGTTCCTTGGTGGTGTGTTCCTGTCCTGGGTAAGGCTCCTCTCCAGGGTGTCTGCCCGTGGGTCAGCTAGGGTGAGATGCCGGTTCTGAGCCACAAAGGACAATGCTTCTTCATGGACGTGATGAGCATTCTGGAAGTTCTCATCTCAAACAAAGCTGTAAAAAAATGCAAGAAGGGCTGATGCTGTGCTGTGGAAATAATAGGCATTCAATAAAAAGCAGTCAAATCTGTAGCAGATTTGCCATGGAATGAAGGCACGAGTCAACGCGACTGTGCCGAGTGGGAGAAACACTATTTAACATTATGTTGGCTTGCTAGATGTCACTGAGAGAAGTTCAGATGTCACTGGAAGTTGAGGGGTGCAAGGATGAACATGTAGTCTTGTGTTTATGTCTAAGATGAAAACTGTACAATAACAGAACAGAGCAGAGCTCAGATGCACCCTTCTCTTGGCTTCAGTGCTTTGGTCTCTAACCTTCTGCATCTGTGCCCCTCTGTGGAGTCTGCCTTCAGGCTACTGGAGCTGCTTTGCCATTCCTGGAAGAGAACAGGGACTGCCTGGGAGGTTATGACCCTTTGGGGTTTCCTTAGCCAAGGGCTGACCAGTGAGAGAGTATGAGAGCCCAGCTCCCTGGCTCAAGTCTGACAAACTCGAAGGTATAATTATTACTCCAGAGCTCCCATTCAGGGTCAGTCTGAGGCTGCCCTTTTGATACGGTTTGGATTTGTGTGTTCCCACCCAAATCTCATGTGGAATTGTAATCTCCAATGTTGGAGGAGGGGCCCGGTGGGAGGTGACTGTTTCGTGGAGGTGGACTTACCCTGTGCTATTCTTTTGAGAGTGAATTCTCATGAGATCTGGTTGTTTAAAAGTGTGTTGCACCTCTCCCCCACCTCTTCCTTCCGCTCTGGCCATATAGGATGAGCCTGCTTCCCCTTCCTCTTCCGCCATGCTGGAAAGCTTCCTGAGGCCTCCCCAGCCATGCTACTTGTACATTCTGCAGAACCATGAGCCAATTAAACCTCTTTTCTTGATAAATTACCCAGTTTCAGGTATTTATTTATAGAAGTGTGAGAACAAACCTTCCTAGGGCTTTGGCTGTGGTCACAGCCTTGCTAGGTTTCTTCCTTTTGATGCCCTCCTTACCACAGTCTCTTACTAGTTTCCTCCAGAACAACCTCTCTAATAAGTCCCTACTCCATTTCTGGGAAACCTGACCACAAGTATCTGCCAAAGTAGTGTATACTTGGGTTGCAATAACAGCAGTATAGTCTCTACGATAAGGGAGCTGAAAATTCTACTTTGTGCTACTCAGACCATATCTGGAGTATTGGGTCAGTTGGCTAAAATGTTTAGACTATTTTTTAAAAGTATAAGCAGGTCCAAGGAATGGTGACCAAGATAGTCCAAGAATTCCAAGGGAAGTCCTGTGAGGAGTAGAGTTAGAGGACCTGAGATTATGCTTGAGAAAATATGGAATAAGCCAGAGCACCATCGTTAAGTAACTGGAGTGCCCTTATGGGGATGGAGAAGCAGCTCACCATGGCAGGTTCTACAGGAGGGAAGGAGGCCCAGAAAGAAGATGTTGCAGGAAGGCAAAGCTCCATGTGAGAAAGACCTACTTAGTCATCAAAGTCATTTAAGGATAGGATCAGTGTCCTTGGGAGAACATGGATTTCCTGCCATGGGAGGCAGCCAGGCAGTTGAGAAACAGTTGCCTCTAAGGAGCTTCAAAGGGGATTCCAGTATTTCCTGGGGCACTGGACCCAGTGAGTTCTGGCCCAGTTCAACAATTCTGTTACTCTGACCATTCTAAGCTATGCCTGAAGTGTCAAAACAGATCTTGTTCCTGCCCTCAAGCAGCTTCTGGTCTAGTGGGGAAGACAGAGAGACAAACAGACACATACACACAAATAACTAAGCCACAAGAAAGTGTGTTTCGAGTGCTGCAGGCATAATAAAGCTGTCACAACTCCAATTTCCTTTATAGAAGGTAGACAAGGAAGGCCTCCCCAAGGCGTGAGGAGTTGGGCAGTTTTGAGAATGCAGGTAAGGCACTGAGGCTGAGGGGGCAGCGGGGCAAAGGCCCTGTGGTGAGCACCCTTTGGTGCCATTGGGGTGTGTGGGCGAGTGAGCCATTGCATGGGGTCGGGGAGCTGTGTGTCCATTTTGGGGACCATAAGGGCCAACTATGGCAGGAGATTTTGATTTTATTCTAAGAGCAATGAAAAGTTCTTGAAGGATTTGAAGCTGGGAGGAGATTGACCTACATCTTCTGAAAGACCCCTCCAAGGGTGGAGTGGAACCCGGGAGCAGGGGGATCCAGAGACAGGGCTGCGGCTGAGGTCCAGGGGAGAGATGAACAGCCTGAACAAAGGTACAGACCAGGAGGAGGGGAAAGGGAGAGGCAATGGGAACAGAAATTGATGCTGGAGTTCAGCCAGGATGACGGCCTTCTGTCTTGGAAGTGAAAAGTGCAAGAGATAGAAGGTTCAGGTGAGGGTCAGGCATCAGACTTGACCACCTGGGTGGATGACGGGGCCATCTGATGAGAAGCACGGCAGGGACACATTTTGGGGAAGCAGCTGTGAGAGCAGCTTCGGGAGCCTTCTGCAGTCCCTCCTGTCTGTGTCTTTCTGCACACTAGGCTGGAAGTCCCCACAGGGAAGGGCTGTGCCTCTGTTGTTTTGCACACCCTGAACCAGGCCAAGGGCTGAATGAATGATTCATTCTTTCCGTGATTGTCCGAGTGGGGAGAGGTATCACTGAGATCCCACCTAATCACAAAGGGTCACGATCCCTCTCCCTGATATTTTCCCTTCTTCCTGCCGGGGACGGATGCCTGCATGTGTCATGGACTCAGACACCCAAGGCTCTGGCCTCTCATGACTGTGGACTGGGAGATTCTGTTCAAAGATGTTGCGTTTTCATTTGAAGGAATTATTCCCACTTATCTCTAATCTAGACCAGATTGGTTTAATACGAAACAAAAGTCTCTTGGTGGCCCAGGGCAGATGCTTGCTCGGCTGTCTCCAGGCTGTGGGGGTGCTGGTGATGCTTAAGTGTGTCCCAAAGAACAGGCCTATAACAACATAACACTGGGTGTGTGTGTGTGTGTGTGTATGTGTGTGAGAAATAGAACATTTTCCTACATACTTTATGCTTTGGGGGTTTCAGAAAAATGCCGTGGAACAGATGCAAACTGTTTGAGCATCAGCTGACCACTTTTACTGTTGACAGTTGGGTGACATCGGACCCTCTGCGTTTTTGGGCCTCCCTGGGTCTCTGACTCTCTGATGTCCTCCACAGCCCTTTCTACATGGGAGGCAGCCCTTGTGGTGTGGTGGGCAAAGCACTGGATACGGAGTCAGAACTCCTGGGTCCCGTCCAAGCCCTGACTCTTACTAGCTGGGTGACCTTGGGCAAGCCTCCCAACTTCTCAAATCCTCGTTTCGGCTGCTGCAAAATGCCCAGTACCTACTTGGTAGAGTTGCTGTGTGGTTCCATTAAATGCAAAATGAATGTGAAAGGTGGGCCACAGCTCTTTGCCTCCCTGGCCACTGTGTTTCCTTCTGTACAATGGGAAGTGGGATTCAGGGATTTTTGGGTGTTTTTGGCTGAATGCCATTTGTAACATGTTAAATAAAACAACTTTCTATACAAAACAAAAAGAGCTTGATTAATGGCTTAGTTAAAGTCTGTGGTCTTAGAAAGCATAAATGCAAATGTCTGCAGGCACCATGCATGTGGAATAAAGCTGATGGGGTGGAGTGTGGCAGGGTGGGGTAGGGACCCTGTACGTTGAGATGACTGTCTAAACTGGGATGTCTGTTGTTTGGCTCCAGTTGATTGAAGTCATGTAGCTAAGCAGGTCCTGGGTTGCCAGAATTGTTTTTTTATTTTAATTTTTTTCAGTAGTGGCAGAGACTTACTGTTGGTTAGGCTGGACTACGGTGGCGCAGTCCTAGCTCGTGGCAGCTTCGACCTGCTGGGCTCAAGCAATGCCTTAGCCTCAGCCTCCTGAGTAACTGAGACCACAGCTGTGCACCACTCCATTAGGCTATTTTTATTTTTTAAATTTTATTTATTATTATTATTATTATTTAGATGAAGTCTTATTCTGCTGCCCAGGCTGGAGTATAGTGGTGCAATCTCTGCTCACTGCAACCTCCGCCTCCCGGGTTCAAGTGATTCTCCTGCCTCAGCCTCCTGAATAGCTGGGATTACAGGCATGTGCCACCACACCAGGCTAATTTTTGTATTTTTAGTAGAGACGGGGTTTCACCATGTTGGTCAGGCTGGTCTTGAACTCCTGACCTCATGATCTGCCTGCCTTGGCCTCCCAAAGTGCTGGGATTACAGGCATGAGCCACTGTGCCTGGCTTATTGTAATTTTTTGTAGAGATGGGGTCTCACTATGTTGCCCAGGATGGTCTCAAACTCCTGGCCTCAGGCAATCCTCCTGCTTCAGCGTCCCAGAGTGCTGGGATTATAGGTGTGGGCCACCGAGCCTAGCCAGTTGCCAGATCTTATGTAAATCTGGTCTTTAAAGGTTCACCCTCCTCTAAACATTTTTCAACATTGGCAGCCAAATGAAGTCTGCGAGCTGGGTATGGTCTGCTGCTTGCAATGTTACTTCTTCTGGGTAAACATCCTCTTCCATCAAGATCTGCTTCACGTAGCCTCTTCTGAGCAGGACCTGCCATCTGTACTTCTGTAATTGGTAAGGTGTCCATCCTAGAGCCTGCCACCCTCTTTGTCATGCTCGGTTACTGAGGTTGTGCCTGGTAGGCCTGAGCTATCCAAGGACAAACCTAGGTCCCATTCATCTTATTGACCTTTGCATCCTGGGGATCACCCCAGACCCCGAATGCACTGAGCCCTCAGTCAGTGCGTTGTCATGGGAACAAGCCTGCCTACTTCTCATTTGCTGTTAGTCGTGTTTTCACTTCCAAAAAATGAGCCTACAATTGCTGCTTAGCAAGCTATCTGGGAGGCTTCCTTGGGGATGTTCACATACAGTGTCCAGCACACAGTAGGTCCTCTCATCTTTCCGAGCTGGTCTCTGCCATGCTCTGGGATGGAACTGCATGGAATCTGTGAAGCACACCCAGTTGGAGGGCAACCTTTGGCATGACTGTAGCATCTGCCTCAAGTGTCTTCCCTCTGGTCTCAGGGGCTCTGCTCTCTGATGCTGGCAGTTGGTCAGGTAGAGCCTTTTCTCAGGCCCAGAGGTGTGGTCCTCTGAACATTACTCTGCACCATCCTCTTCTTCCTCAGCTCTCAAATGCCAAAGATGCTGTTTTTTTAAAGAATATATTTTATGTTTTATTTTATTTTTAATTTTTTAAATTTTCATAGGTTATTGGGGAACAGGTGATATTTGGTTATATGAGTAAGTTCCTTAGTGGTGATTTGTGAGATTTTCGTGCACCCATCACCCGAGCAGTATACACTGCACACAATTTGTAGTCTTTTATCCCTCACCCCCTTTCCACCCTTTCACCCTGAGTCCCCAAAGTCTACTGTGTCATTCTCATGCCTTTGCATCCTCGTAGCTTAGCTGTCACTTATGAGTGAGAACATATGATATTTGGTTTTCCATTCGTGAGTTACTTCACTTAGAATAACAGTCTCCAATCTCATCCAGGTTGCTGTGAATGCTATTAATTCATTCCTTTTTACGGCTGAGTAGTATCCCATCATATATTAAGTATACTTCCAGGTAATGTAATCTTGGCCTTTATCCTCTGTCTTCAATCCCCCAAGCATTTTAAAGCTCCCAGAATTGTAATAATTAGGTATTATCACGTCACCTGATAAGGTGTTTTTCCCTCACTTTGGGGTATTGCTTTATATTTTCTTGTTTTTCTATCATTACATTGCTGGCAAAAACAATGATGCATGCTTTTTTTTCAAATGCTTCCTTCAGATGCTCCTGGGTCTTAAGTAAACATGAAAGAAAGGGCCTCCAAGGTCCTTCCTGGGAGGAAGATGCCTGCAATTTTGGGGTCAGGCAGGTCAGTGCTGTGCAGTTGCCCAGATAGGGAGTCTCACGCTTGCTGGTAACTGGGAGAGTCTCTCGCTCTGCAGACTGGCCAGTAGAAGGAAAATGTCCCCAGTGGTTATCATGCCCTTGGCTGGAGGGTGGAGAGGCCCATGTGACCCGAGCTCCCCGCTTGATCCTAGAACTATGGGACCCTCCCTGGGTGGCTCCAACTTTGTCCAACCCTTCTTAGCTGTGAACGAGTAACAGTGACAGCTGCAGTGACAGCCCCTGAGCCTTCTGTATCCAGTGTCTGGCACTTCCTGAGTGGCTCTGCGCATGTCATCCTGGGGCCCTGCCTGGACCCCAGGGCTGCTCAGCCTCACTTTACAGATGAAACCACAGCTCAGGCACCCAAGGGCGACCTGGCAGGCATGGGCCAGAATGGGCCTGGGATCGAAACCTGTCTGACCCCAAAACCCGTTTTCTCACCACTGCCAGCCAAGCTGCTTCAAGAACCAGGACTCCTGAGTCCTCTGCCTCCCTGTCTAGTGCTCTTTTTGAAGTAATAATACAGATGATGGTAATAATAACGATGATGATAATAAGAAGAACAGTAATCACAGCTGATGTTTATTGAGTCATTCTGTGTCCAGGGCCCTGCTCTAAGTGCTTTGTATGATTGATGCATTTAAACTTCATACACAATCATGTGAGGTAGGTACTATTATTATTCCCATTTTACAGATGAGGAAACTGAGTCACAGAAAGTTTGAAGAACCTGTTCAAGGTAATATAGCTAGGACAAGACCCAGGTGAGCTTCAAACCCAGACCACCTTGCCCCAGAACTTGTGGTCTTAGAGGTTCAGTTAAACTCCCTACATCTGTAAGTTCTTTCTAATTCTCAAAGCCCCTTTCAAATATGTGAGTAGCTCTGCCCCTTGCACCTGCCATTTCCCCTCCTGGAGTAGTTATTTATTGCCTCTAGCCTGGGGATGCTGAGAGCATGTTGGTGTGAGGTTCAATGAGACAGGAAACGGCCTGGCATCCTGATTTGTACCTCTACGGACTGATGTTATGTTATTTGTTATTTCTTATTTATTATCCATCTTCCCAGACAGTCTTCAAGGTGACAAGGTTCTTTCTACTTCATTGAGGGAGAAACTGAGGCACAGAGTGGAGAGTGACTTTCTCAAGATCACTTGCCTGGAAAACATCACAGCCAGGTTTCTTTCCAGTCTGCACAAGGCTGCTCAGGTCTACCCAAGACACCATTCTGTCTCTTAAGAACAAGGGGTTCAGACCAAAGGGAAGATGAAGGAATGAAGCACCTTAAGAAAGGAAAAATCAGAGCAAAAACATCAAGCACCAGTTTGGGGAGAACCACGTGAGAAGGGGCAGGGGGCAAGGACATGGGCTGTGCTTGGCTGTGCCCAGTGCCCTGGCATAGCCTCCTGCTGCAGGCATTCTGGGTGCTGATGTGGAGTGCATGCCACGGGAGCCCAGGAAGCATGGCTGGGTCACCCCATGAACAGGTATGGAGGAGCACAGGCAGGCTGGGATTCCGTTCTGGGCAGGCACCATGGACTACCTCTGGTGTTCGTTGCAGATGTTTATTGTGCAATATTAGATGTACCCATATCCCTTCCAGGGCACATTTGGGAGGAGAAGAAGAAGGAAGAAACTTTCTGGAAAGAATCAGATTTGCAGGGAACTCTAATTTTCCTGTGTAGGGACCGAGTGCTTGGTGGATCAGGCATCCGGCCAGAGACTGGGGGTCTGTGATGGGCTTCCAAGCTGTGTGTTGGAGCTGGGGGAAAGAGAAAGGAGGCCAGCGCCAAATTCTTCTCTTGGTGTTTCATTCAGTAAATGAGAAATAGGAGTCACACATTGGGCCTAGATAACAAAAATTGGTGAGGAAAATGGCCTGGGGTTCACAGCTGATGGAGCCACATGTGAGCTCCAGAGGTTCTGGCAAGAGCCACCCTTCACTCCACAGTGGAATGCACCAAATGTGGCTGGCTGGGATTCTGGCTTCTCAACCACAATCGCTTAATCTGCCAGGGCTGCCATGACAAAGCACCACAGACCCAGGGGTGGGGGGCGCGCAAATGACAGACATTTACTTGCTAACAGTTCTGGAGGCCAGAAGTCCAAGATCAAGGTGTCAGTAGGGTTGGTTTCCCCTGAGGCCTCTCTCCTTGGCTTCTAGATGGCCACCTTCTCTTGTGTCCTCACATGGCCTTTCTTTTGCATGTGTCTCCATCTTAATTTCTTATAAGGACAACAGTCAGATTGAATTAGGGCCCACCTGAATGACCTCGTTTTAACTTAATTCCCTCTTTAGAAACCCTATCTCCAAATAGTTACATTCGGAGGTATTAGGGGTTAGGGCTTCATCACGTAAATTTTCGGGGGAGATGATTCCACCCATCACAGTCACTGTGATGACAGTGGTAACAGCTGACGTTTATTATTGAGTGTGAACTTTAGCCAGTGCTAGGTGCCTTCTGCAGCTTTATGCAGAACTCACCACCACCACCCAGGGAGGTCCAAGCTCGTCTCTCCCTTGCCCCATAAGTGAGGAAACAGAGGCACAGAGCTGCAAAAGGATTTGTCCAGAGGCCACAGCAAGTGAGGGTTGCAGCTAGCCCTGAACTGGGAGGCAGTCTCCAGAGCCTTCTTTGACCAGTACTGCTGCATCTGCCTGCAGATATTGACACCTCCATTGCAGATGCCAAAATCAAGACCAGGTGACTTGTCCAAAGTCATGCTGCTTGGTGGAGGCAGGAGCACCTGAGTAGTGTGGGCTGGGTGCTGAAGCACATTGCAGTAAACTGCACAGCTGCCCGTTTCCTCTGGGGACAGGCAGTCCCCAACACAGATGCAGATGCTGGGCAGACAGGACAGTGTATGCTCTGAGGTGCGGCCAGGGAAATGTCAGAGCAGGTGCATGGGACAGGCCTGTGATGGGATGGGATACAGGCAGGTGAGAGCCTGAAGGTCTTAAAACTACCTGTAGCCAGAGTTTGCTACATGTCCATGCCTTTTTTTTTTAAGCCAGTTTATAGAGATAGAATTTATTGAGATAGAATTATATACATAAAATTCATACTTCAAAGGTGTACTGGTCTATAAGTTCTAATCAATGTATATAGTGGTGTAATCAATGCCACAGTCAAGGTATAGTGTATTTCTGTCATCCCCCAAATTCCCTGGTGCCCCTCTGTAGCCACTCCCCAACCCAACCTCTGGAAACCACATAGAATCATATAAACACCATGAGAATCGAGATTTATAATGCTTCCATCACTCCCCAAAATGCCCCTCATTTCTCTTTATGGTCACCTTCTCAATTTCTGATCTGTTTTCTGTTACTATAGTTTCACCTTTGCAGCATAGCCTATACATGAAATCATACAGTAGGTAGCTTTTGGCCCTTGTTTCTTTCAGTTAGGATAAGACACTTTCCATCCATCAAGTTGTTGCCTGTAGCCACAGTTCATTCCTTTTCATTGCCAAGTAGTATTCCATGATATGGATGCACCACTATTTGTGGATCTATTAACGATTATGAATAAGGCTGCTCTAAACATTTGCATACAGGTTTTTGTATGGACATGTCTTCATTACTTTTAGGTCAATACCTAGGAATGGATTTGCTGGGTCGCATGCAAGAATATATGAACTTTGTCAGATGCTGCCAAAATATTATCCAAAAAGATTGTGCCATGTCACACTTCTGCCAGCAATGTGTGACAGTTTCAGTTGCCCCATGTCCTGGAGAGCATTTAATATTGCCAGTATATTTTTAGCTATTCTAATAAATGTGTAGTAGTGTTCCATTTTGATTTTTAAATTTGCATTTTTCTTAACACCGATGATGTTGAATGCACTTTTTCATATGCTTGTTTGCCATACATGCATCTTCTTTGGTAGGATTTCTGGTTATATTCTGGATATGAGTCTTTCTTTTTTTTTTTTTTGAGACGGAGTCTTGCTCTATCGCCCAGGCTGGAGTGCAGTGGCGCAATCTCGGCTCACTGGCTCACTGCAAGCTCCGCCTCCCGGGTTCACGCCATTCTCCTGCCTCAGCCTCTCCGAGTAGCTGGGACTACAGGCGCCCGCCACCACGCCCGGCTAATTTTTTGTATTTTTGGTAGAGACGGGGTTTCACTGTGGTCTCGATCTCCTGACCTCGTGATCCGCCCGCCTCGGCCTCCCAAAGTGCTGGGATTACAAGCATGAGCCACCGCGCCCAGCCCTGGATATGAGTCTTTTGTCAGATAAATAACTTGCAAACATTTTCTCCCAAACTGTGGCTTATCTTTTCATTCTCTTAACAGTGTCTTTCAAAGAGCATAAATATTTAATTTTGATGGAGTCCAATTTATCAATATTTTTCTTTAATGGCTTGTACTTTCTGTGTCTTAGCTAAGAAATTCTTACCTAACCCAAGGTCACATAGACTTTCTCCCAGGCCTCTGAGACATTTGATAGCACTGTGTTTAAAATTGAGGTCTCACAAGACTCTTCAAAAATGAAGAGTCTTGAGTCTCACTTGAATCTCGCACCAAGCTTACAGGTTGGCTCTTTTAACCCTCAGTTTACAGATGAGGAAACTGAGGCACAAAGAGGTTCATTGTCTCATCCAATGACCACAAAGGTAGGACATGTTGATCAATATTTGAATGTTAGTCTCTCAGGTTCCCAAACTTGTCCTTGACTTTGCTTTCAGCTGAGAGAAAAACGTGGCCTTCCTCAGAGCCGCCTGAAGTGCCCGTTTAGGGAGGTGGTTTCAAATGATCAAGGTAGGTAGGAAATGATCAAGATTTGAATGCAAGTCTCTCAGATTCCAAAACTTGTCCTCGACTTTGCTTTCAGCTGGGAGACAAACATGGGCTTCCTCAGAGCCTCCTGAAGTGCCCTTTTAAGGAGATGGTCACAGTTTCCCTCACGTGCTCAGCCTTTGCTCAGTGTCTCCTCTCAAGCAGACCCTGCTGGCACCAGCACACAGAGTGGAAGGTGGGGACAGTGAGGTGGAGAGAGGAGAAAAGCCAATACATGGCACATAACTGAGATGGTGGCTGCTGTGGGCATCTGGACGCATTTCCTCTAGGCAGCCTCTGAAGGACCAAATAAATGTGCCTCACCCTTGCGTTATTGAAGGCTGGGAGGCTGGCCCACTCATCCACCAACTCCCACTCCACTGTTGAGGGCGGGCCCCTAGGGAATTCATAACGAGGCCCTGCCCTGCGATGGCAAAGCAGAGAGGTGCCCTGCTCTGGCCACATGCATGGAACTATCTACCCAGCTGCGCTGAAATCAGGTGTGGCAAGAGGACTCAGGTGGGGCCATGCCCCTCAGCTATAGCTCCACCCAGCAGGGCAGCAACAGATCCTTCTCATGCACCACCCAGATGTTCTAGGTCTCACTTTCTCACTCAATTAGATGATCAGCTCTGTGTAGGCTTCACTAATTTCCATGAGGACACCAGGGTAGCCCTGTGCCTCTGGCCTGCTGCCCTGTAGTTGGAGAGGCAGCGGATGCGGGAATGTCTGTCCCATGTCCTTGAAGGGGCAACCCGGAAGTGGAGAGGATTTATGTTCTTTCCTGAAACAGCCTTGCAAATTTGTATAGCTGTTAAAAGCCCTTCTAGAGGGGGCTGGGGGTTTCTGCCATGATTTGGACATGTTGGTTTGCGGATGCCACACATCTGGTTCTACCCGCTTGCATTTTTAAATTTTCAACCCAAAGAAGGGCGTCCTCTACTCAGTCTCTAACTTCAGGGTGGCATTGCATAACCGAGGGTGTGGGTGTGTTTAATTCCTGACTCTTCTCTTAACAGTTGCGGAACAATGTACACAAAGTTTACTTTCTTTTTCCATTAAGGTAAATTATCATGAATTTTATGTTAAGAGCATTTTTAGAGTGTCACATTAGGATGCTTGGAACCATCTTGAGACAATTCCAGACATGATGGAAAACCAGGGCCATGTGAGACTGATATCCGAGGGGCACTTGTCTGAAGGGCAAAAATAACAACAACTTAAAAGCATCTCTCCTCAACAGAAGCAAAACAAAGCAAAATGAAGACAAAAAAAAAACACTCAGTTGGTGATCAGGGGAAATAAGGTTGCGTCTTGGCTCTGCCATTTATGTGACCTTCACCATGTGGCCTTCACCAGGCTGCCTTAACGTCTTTTACAGGCTCCATGTGACATGTTGGAGATGTCACAGGAGGTGTGGCAGGGCAGGTCTTTCTAGGCACAGTGTCCCCCACATGGGGATAGGAGGCACTGGGAGGTGGAAGAGGCAATGTCTTCACGATTGTGTCTCCTAATTCCTCGAATAAAGACTAGGCTACCGCTAACTCTCCCAGCCCCTGTTTGAGAGGGGCGTCTCTCATTCCGGGCGCTGTGCTAAAGTAATGTCTGTTTCCTAAGGCTGCCATAACAAATTCACACAAACTGGTGACTTACAACAACAGAAACTCATTCTTTCAGGGTCCTGAAGGCAGAAGTCCAAAACCAAGGTGTCCACAGGTGAGTTCCTTCTAGAGGCTCTGAGACAGACTCCCGTCTGTGCCTCTTCCAGATTCTGGTGGCTGCTGGAAACCCGTGTTCCTTGGCTTGTGTATGCATCACTCTAGCCTCCGCCTCCTTTATCACGTGATGCTCTGCTCTGTGTCTATGTAAACCTTCCTCTGCCATTTTCATTGTAAGGACACTTGTCATTGCACCTGGAGCCCTCCCAGGTAATCCAGGAGGATCTCATCTCTAGATCTTTCACTTGATTACTTCTGCAAAGACTTCCCAAGGAAGATCATGCTCGCAGGCTCCAGATTATCCTATCCTCCCATCTGAGGTGGAGAAAAATGAAACACATAGTTCTAGACTTCACCCTTAGTGACTGACAGAACTGGAACTCAGATTCAGGTCTGGCTTCAAAACTCATGCTCTTAGATCTCAAACTATCGAACCGTTTCCCCTCCTTTTAAGTTGCTAATAATAACAGCTACCGTCTACAGTATCACTTACTTTCCAAACATTTTTTCTAATCCTCTTGTGATCCCTGAAAGATGATATGACCATCTTCCTTGGACAGTGGAGATTACTGAGACTGAAAAATGTGCAATGTCTTGCCTGGTGTCACACAGCAGGCAAGAGGCCAAGAGCAAGCTTGGACCCAGCATTGATGAATTCCAAACTTTGAACTCTTCCTTTTTCCCTTTAGGTAGTGTGTGGTTAAGAGCACTGAGTGTCCACCTGGGGCTCTCAGGATTTGCACCTGTTCAATGAGGTGGGTCACCTACTGGCTGACCCCAAGTGTAGACCACCCTGCCTCCAAGTTCTGCATCTGTTTGATCATACCTCCTGGTCTTCTGGTACTTGATGAACAAAGCACAGTGGGTACATATTTCATTGCCTCCATCTTTATGACTGTATTCAGTAGCCGAGTGTGATTATTAAATTTGAGCTTCCTCCTGCATCCGTCTACTCAGGGGCTATGTTCCCTGGCCAAGTCATCTGGGCAGGCCAGAGACCACATGTGAGCCTTAAGATTTTCAGAACTCCATTTTGCCACTTGGGTTGGACCACAGGAGCAATTTCAGCCCCTAGTCTTTGATGCAGGCTGTTTGGTTTCATAAAAGTTATATAGAAAGTTATAAAAGAGTGATAAGACTCTCCAGTTTTACCACCAAATGGAAAAGTTGTCCACACAAAGACTTTATAACCATCTTGTAGCAATTTTGAGGCTCTGCCATCATCTTAGCTGATTATGTATTAAAGGAGTCTTTGAAAGAAGCCCTAACCTTTGGTTTCATATGGACAAGACAGAAAGACAACAACTGAGCTACTTGGCTTCAAAGTTTGGGCTTGGAGACTGGATGTTCTCAGAAGGGGTGGATGTTTCCATTGGTTACTTAGACTGGCTTCCTCTGATTCAGATATATTACATCTTAGGAATAAAGCTATTTACAACCACTGTAAAAGTCACAGCTGGTGAGAAGCTGCTTCTGAAACAAGGACATAGTTTGTCAAAGCAGAAAACCTGGGATTCTTTTGCAAATTTGCTGCTCCTTTAGCTGGGAGGTTCTGGAAGCATCAGTTTTCTGAGCTTTGGTTTCCCCATATGAAAACTGGATGGTGATGCCTTCACAGTGTTGTTCTAAGCAGGGGTCAAGTGTGCACGGCATAGCTTTGTCATCTGCATAGGACAACTCAGACTTTAGTTAATATTAACTTCAGTTAATGTGGTTTAATAAAACTCTTAAACGTGTATGTAATTCCTAAGCCTTTCTCCTAGGAATGGGTATGTGTAGATTAGGATTTGTTTTATTTAAAACCGTCACATTTGCTTTCTGATCTAAAATTGTGCATTCACACAGGGTAGGTGGATTTGTTCCTGGGGCTGCTGTAACATGTAGCACAAGTGGGGTGGGGGCTTAAAACAACAGAAATTTATTCTCTCCTGGTTCTGGAGACCAGATGTCCAAGGTCAAGGTGCAGGGGTGTACTCACTCCAAAGGCCCAGGAGGAGAATCTTTCCCTGCCTCTTCTGTCTTCTGGTGGTTCCTAGTGTTCCCTGGCTTGTGTCATCATCACACCAACCTCTGCCTTGGTCTCCACATGTATCTCAAAGCTCCCTCTACCATTCCCTCACAGGACAATTGTCATTGGATTAGGGTCCATCCAGATAATCCAGGGTGATCTCATCTTAAGATCCTTAATTTAATTTCATCTGCAAAAGCCCTTTCTCCAAATAAGGTCCTATTCACAGATTCTGGGTGGAGCTATGTTCTCAGTGGTGGTGGTGGGGGACCATTTGACCCATGATCCTAGGTATTTGTGAAGAATTCTTAAGACCCCACTTTGAGAGGTATCAAAGGCACCTTACCTCTGAAGGACACATTTTCCAGTAACCATGCTATATTATTTTAGGGAGGTGCAAGCTGGCATGAGACACACATCTTTCTTCTTTATTATGTCTCACTACAGAGCTTTCGTTAGGCAATAAGCTCACCACAGTGGGAATTTAACAAAAGCAATATCAAATCAGACCAAAATGCCTCCTTATCCTGAGTATATGACACGATAGTCGTGCTTCGTAACCAGGGGGCACGTCATTTCTTTACAGCCATCAACTCGGAATAGGAGCATGTGGCTCCTGGAGCTCTCTTCACCCAAGAACAGCCATGTGGAGACAGGAACACAGTCATTCAACAACACGGAAATCAAGGCACACGTCTGTCTCTGAGCCATTTGTGTCTCTGCTGGCATCTCTGAAAGAAGCTGAAGACTGTGGCTGGCAAGTGTCATGGGATTTGGGGACCTCACTTCTTTGACGAATGTCTGGGTTGCAGGATCGGAGATGGAACGGAAATTGGGAATAATCTTGAGACGCTGTCACTCCCCAAGTTCTGGGAAGTTTCTTGCATGTGAGGCAGTCTTGATGTCAGGCCCTAGGATGCTCCAAACATATTAGTGAAATGAAATTGCATGGCTGTTTTTCTGAGACTCAAACACACATTTTCATGGCTGTTTCTCGTGCCCAGATGCCTGGGGTACCGCTGCCCCATGGAGCTAAAGGAGGAGCAAACTGCCATGAGATGGGGCAGCAGTACTTCCACTCTCTAGCCCAGGCACCTGCAGCCCTGGCCCTCATGCATGTTATGTGGTGGCCACCGCCCCCAAGCCTGGCGCCTGCTGCCCCTCAGTCAGCCTCTGATGGGCTTCTGCTTGATTGCGTGTCCAGGCCCTGGCTCGGGTCTTTCCTGAGTCCCCTTGGCCCCCAGACTCTGTCTTCTCTTCTCTAACCCTCTGTTAATCCCATGCACAGCCATCCTTTTGGAAGGCTCCTATGAGGGCATGCCCTCTCCGCTCCCCATCCCTGGCTGGTTCCTTCCCTCTGTGGGTCTGGGGTCTGCACCCTCCACCCCCATCCCTAACCCACTTGGGGCTGTCTCTTGGACCACAGTGTTCTCCAAGTTCTTGCCTGCACTTTCTGCTCCCTGTCAGGAGCACCTGACAAGCTCCCTCCCCGGCAGCATCAGCCCCTCAATCACAGTGACTTTTCCTGCCCTCTTCTCTTCCACTGAGCTGTGAGCCTGCCCTGCAGCTTGAGGGTCAGCGTTGCTCATCCCTGAGTCTCCAGCATGTAGCTGGGGCTTGGTGCAGAGTAGGGGCTCAGTGTTTGCTCTGTGGATGGAGGCCACCTCCTTCCTGGCCTCCAGGCTCCCACAGCTTGGGGCTGGAGTCTGCACTCAGCTGCTCATTCCTTCCTAATTCTCTTTTAATACTTGGCCCCCAGGTGTGGCCAAGTGACCCCCTCTGTCTAATCCACAGCACAGCTGAGGGCAGGCTGCTTGGTTTCCAGCAAGCTGGGAAGAGTGAACAGAAATACAGAGTCTCAGAGACCCCAGCAGCCTGGGTCACCAGGGCCTGTACATTTCTGGCTCCCTGTCTACTCCCACCCAGTAGACAGTGCTCCTAGGTGACACCACTGGTGGCCTGTCCCCCTGGGTCTGGACTGAGGGGAGGGCAAGAGCTGGGGGGGTCTTGGAGTCCACCTCCCAGGCTGTTCCTCTGGGCTCGGGCCCTCCTCAGTCCCTGCCTTGCGGGTAGCCAGAGTTCACTCACCTGCTTCCCCATCAGCATCCTCTTCCTTACCCCAGAAGGCACCAGAACTTCCCATTTGTGACCAGGTTACGATTCTTTCCTTACCGTTGGGAGTCACATTCCAATTATCCATTCCAAGGGCAGAAAGATGAAAACACATAAGCGCGTGAGCCCGTGGGAGGCTCAGCTGGTGAGCTCAAGCACATATGGGCCATTTCTTTCTCTGTGGAAGGGGAGGTTAAAAATCCTCCTGTGCCTGGCCTGGCAGGACAGAGCAAGTAACAGCAACATGGATTCTGGGGCTCTATGGATGGGGTGGCATCGGCTCAGTGAGAGGCTGGCTGGCTTCGAGCATACAAGGCCCTGGTGAGGACAGGGGGCAGCTTGGCATGCAAAATGAGCCAGGCATCAGAGGGCTGGGGATGCTGGGAGGTGCTGGGGCAAGGGGAGGGTGGCCAGGCTAGGCCACAATGCCCAGCAGCCTCCGCTTTGGTGCCCCTGCTCAGAGCTTCCCCTGCTGTGTGACCCAGGAGTGAGTGATCCCCCAACCCCAGAATCTCACCCTGACACCTGCCCAGGTCTAGACTGACATCACTCCTTCCCCAGGCACCTGCCACGGCTTATTCATGAGCTGTCCACACCTGCCACCTGTTCTTGTCTGTGCCAATCCTTTCTCCACACTGCACGGAGCAAGCTTTACGAAATCCCAAGCTTCAGGGTCCTTCTGCTTCCCGTGGCTCACAGGGTCAAGCCATGACTTTAACATGCCCACTGGCCAGGTGCCCTGGGGACCTGGTCTCCACCCACCTCTCCCCTTCCACTCCCTGACAGTGGCCTTCTTTCTGTACCCTAGAGCCTTCTGCCAGCATGTCCACCCCAGAGTCTTTGCTTGTGCCATGCTCTGCCCGGAGCGCTCTTCTCTCTCTCTTCCCATGGCTAATCCCTGCCACGCTCTGGATCTCAACCGACTTCGTGGGCCAAGTCCCCTTGCTGTCAGGTCTTGTAGTACGCTGTGCTTTTCCTTCATAGATTCTCATTCTATAGTTGTTTATTTCACCTGTAATTGCTTATGTGATTATTTGGCTCATGCATAGTCCCTCTGTGCTCAATGGACTAATTAACTCAACCGTATTCATTGAGTGCCTACTACGTGTTGGCAGCTGATGCTGCACTGGTGCCCTACAAACACTGTGCACTTCGTACTCTGTCTGCCCCGCTCACCACTGTGCACTGGGTACTCTGTCTGCCCCGCTCACCATAGCAGGGTACCAGGCACATCCAAGGAGCTGGAGAAATGTTTGCTGAATGAATCGATGAGCGACTGAGCACATCGACTGTCTCAGCACACTGGGGAGGCCCCATCAGAGAACCAGCGACAAAGTGAGTCTCCAGTTGTGGAACAGACACTGAGGGTCCCTAATGCCTGCTATGTCCACCCAGGGAGAATGCACATCAAGAACCCAGACCCAGGCCTGTAATCCTAGCACTTTGGGAGGCTGAAGCGGGCAGATCACTTGAGGTCAGGAGTTTGAGACCAGCCTGGCCAACACGGTGAAACCCCGTCTCTACTAAAACTACAAAAATTAGCTGGGCGTGGTAGCGGGTGCCTATAATCCCAGCTACTTGGGAGGCTGAGGCAAGAGAATCACTTGAACCCGGGAGGCAGAGGTTGCAGTGAGCTGAGATTGGGCCACTGCACTCCAGCCTGGGCCACAGAGTGAGACTCCATCACAAATTTAAAAAAAAAGAAGAGAAAAAAAGAACCTAGACCCAGGCTTCCCACTGCATGCCAAGCGTCTTTCCCCCAGATTCCCTCCTGAGGTTTTGATTCTCCCTCAGCTTTAGCTCCCAGGTGGATTAACAGGGAAGAGGGAATTCATGTCTTAGAGACAACTCATGTCTTAGAGACAATGCTTAGGTCAGCATTTACCACTTTTACACAAGTGATGGAATTTGACATCTTTCACAATGCCGTACATCAGGTGAGCCTCCCTAATTTTGCACATGACGAGCTGGAGGTCAGTCTGTCAATAGAGTGAGGACCTGGTGAAGCCAGCACTTGAACTTGAGCTTTTAAAGTACACACTGTCTCTACCAGGCATTATTGATCACCCAGCTCACACTCGCTAATCTCAACAGTTAGTAATCTTTTAATATATATTTATCTCAACATCCTCTTAAAATTTAACCCAGCGGTGGAAGGGTCACCAGCTTCATGGTCAGAGAGTCACGGGGGCCACGAATCCACATCGGTCTGTGGCTGCGAACTGCAGGCACCTGTTCTTGGCAGGAGCTCTTCTGGGTAGCCACGCGTAGCTCCCCTGCGCCCCTGGCCAGGATGAAGCTGTAGGAGCTAATGTATTCTGAGTCAGACCAACTGCTGCTCATGAAGGGGGAAAAAAAGACTTGCTTGAGTAACCGTAATAATTGGAAAATTATTTTGATAGCCTGAAACAATCTAATATATTACAGAATTTTATTAAAATAATATCAAATCAAATTAACTGCTATTCCATAATGAATTAGGTAACAAGGTAGGCAGATATTAATCGGCCTTGGCTTCTAGGCAGGGGAGCCGGGAATTTATTAGTTCTTGCGGCTGGCGTGAGGGTGAAGGCAGAAACCACTATCACCGCCGGAGAGGGAACCCCCTGAGACAAGCGGGCTTTTACTTTTTCTCTTCCCCCTACTTCCACTTTCTAATCCATCATTAAACACTTGTATTTCTTTTATGTAGAGTCTTATGAAATTTTTAATTTTTTAATTGCTTTGTGATTTAATAATGAGGCCTTTTCATTTTGCCCGAATAAGGAACGAGATGTGATATTGAAATTCTTTCACTTTCTCCACCCTGGCTAACCTTCTTCCCCGCTTCTCGCCTCGTCTCTTTCATTTCCTAAGTCTAGGTACAAGTAATCTAATCGCCAAGGGGACCAATCGCCAGGCAAACAGGCTGCCTGGACACTTACTTGTTTGAAAAACAGATGAGAGTCCTGACGCATAGATGGGCTGTAGGGAGACATTCTCTGAGAGGCCATTCAGGAGTAAAGGTTGGGGGGTTTTCTGATGACTCAGTGACCTGGGGACTCTAAATAACTCAGCCCCTATTTTATCCTTTTGGAATTTTCTCAGCTCTTTGACTTCATTCTTTCCAACGTTTTAAAACGTCTTGGCACGCATAGAATATGATAGTGAGAACAGGTCTTCGGCACCTTGGAATAGAGTGGGGGCTGACCTGCTGGGGGCTCCAGCAGCCCCAGGTCCTGCCTGGCTGCAGGGAGCGATGCCTCTGACCGTTCAGTGCTCATTTGCCTCCAACCGTTGCAAAGAGATAATGCTGTTTTGATGGCTTAGGCAGCCAGCAGTATCTGAAAGAGCTTGCTAGTGCCAGAGCACGCCTCTCTGAACCTTGGTCTGCTCTTCTGTGAAATGGGGATTACATAGCCTTGTGAAGTTGTGAGGCATAGAAATATCACATACAAAGCTCCCAAGGCACGGCCTTCCTCCACAAATGGCCATGTATTAAGTACTACAGAGCTGAAGGAGGAGAAATGATGGCGATGAAGTGTTATCACATTGAATCTTCATGATACCCAGATAACGAGGGCACTCTTAATTTCCACTTTACCAATAAGGAAATCAAGGCTTAGATTAATTGCCTGATGTCATGGAACCAGTCATGGTAGAGCTGAATTTGGAAACCAGTTCCATCTGATAGCAAAGCTTTTCTACCACACGAAGAATCTCACGTTTTATGCTTCTGGTTTGGATTCTTTCTGATTTGGGTAGATTTTTTTTTTTTTTTGAAGGATGCTTGGTTCTAGATCAAAGTTTAAGCAGAAGATTAAACATTAGGGAACCTCATAAATTCTGTGTAATAAGAAAGAGAATATATCACTTCAAGGGCAAACATCGAGTGGAAAGAACAACGCATGTGTTGTCATTTCTCCTAACATGGTATCGTCACATGGTTTGAATTTTTTGTCTTTATTGACAAGGACTTGTCAAAATTCTTTGACAAATGCCCCAAGTTAAGAAACAGCATCTGCTCACCTGCAATATTTCACAGCAAGGGATCAACCTGATTTTGATGAGAAAGTTGGGAGATAGAGGAGAATGCAGCGTTCTCTTAACAACAGGGGAAGGTTGGAGTTATACACACTTCTCAAACGCTCACCACAACAGCTTAGGCTTTGAGAACTTGTTTCTCCCTCCCTCTTGTAGGGGGCAATTATTACAGATTTCTTTCTCTTTCGGCCCCAGCCCCGACTTCTTTTTGGGGAAGGACACTCTTGGGAGCCTTGTCAGAGGGTCTGTCAACTAAATGACTCCTCTCAGCATTTAGCTGAGGGGTAGACAAGTGACATAGGACAGGTCATTTAGATTATTTATCCCCAGGCCTTGCATTTGGAGGTGGAGGGGAGAGATGCAAGAAAAATAAGAATGACATGAACAACCAACCAGTTTTAAACAATTGAAGCCAGTCCATCTCTTTCCTTCATCTCCCTTATGGTGCCATGAGGAGGACCTGGATTCCGTCCGGGAGTGGACCTTATTTAGAAAAGGTTTGGACATTCAGTCACAGACAGACTTGATAGCACTACATTTTACATGTAAGTAAGGGCTATACGGTTATGGAAAGTGGGAAAACCAATGCCCAGTGATAAGTTCAGGTCTGTAATGAAAGGCTTTTGGTAGCTAACCACATGCTTTTCCCTGCATTGAATTAAAAGCCAGACTTGGGCTAGATGTGAGCACATACCCCCACACACAGAGCTGATAAACATAGACCTGCCCCAGGGAGTCACAGCCTATTGGTGGGAGGTAGTTTAAGGTGATTAAAAGCAGAATGTGTTAGTGCCTAGGCTAGGACTGATAAAGTGTCTTCTGAAGTTTAGAGGAAGGAAAGGGAGGGAAGGCAGGGACTGGAGGCGGCAGGGTGCCTCCTCCTCCTCCTGTTTTTTTGTTTTTTTTTTTTTTTGCCTAGTGGATGGATACTTAAGGACTCAGGGGGAGAATGGAGGATATTTGGAGGGAGGGAAGAAAACAAGTGAATGCCCACAGGCAGGGCCTGCCAGAGCCTGTTTGAGGCACTGGGATTAGTCACTTTGAAAGGCAGAGGGGACAGCTCCCAGTCTGGTTGTGGGGTCCTAAGGGTGGGAGTCTGCCTGTTTACCCCGAAGGCACCAACTGCCCAGGCTCCTGCACCAAGCAATAACCCCTCTGAGAGGGGGCTCCCGGGGTGGGCACAGCAATCACTTTAATGAACCACGGTGGCTGAATTCTCATTTTTCTGTTTGGAGTGAAGTGAACAGTGCTTTCAAAAGCTCGCCCCCAAAAGCTCAGTGTGGGCTTCTCTGTGGGCAGAAGGTGTGGTCAGGATTTGCTAACTTGGGTTGCATGGTTTATTTTTCCTCATAGAGAGAAAAAGCAAAGGCTGTAGGACAGAAGGTCAAGATCCAAATGAAATGAATAAGGAATTGTTCCCGTGAATCGCAAACACGGCTCAGGGAGTTCATTTATTTAGAAGCCATTTTCTTCTAACCCCGAATGTTCTTAGTCACTGATACAGGGTCAGCGGCATTTCCTTTTATGGTAAAAGGTGCACAGTAAGAGGTGCTTCGTCCTAGGCATTCAAGGGTTGGGGGTGTGTAGGACGAGTCCTCCAAAATGAGATGATTTGCAGGGGATGAAATTATACCACCCAGTCTCTTTCTTATTGAAAAAGTCCATTGACAAATATTTTATTGAGGCAGTAAAATATTTTGACAAGTGCAGCAAACACAAGCAATGTAACCACTCAGCAAGAAGTCAGGATTCTGGTCTCTAAGAGCTGCCTGCAGGGGCGGCCTGGGCCACTCTTTGGGCATATATGAATCTGCTCCCCTCGGTCAGTGCCTGGATGGAGCTCATGAGGCCGACGACCTTTCTACCCACATTTGCACATGGCTTGGGGTTTTTAAATGTTGTGAGATCGAAACAGAGAAAAGAGGAGTTGCCCAGGTGCTGATACTGATGTGCAGTTTGATGTAAATTCTCTCTAGTTCAGTCACATTTTATAAAATTGACAAAAATCAATGCAATTGTTTCCTGATGAATAACTACAAGACAGGTAGGAAACTTTATTGTTGTTACTGATAATAATTAATTTAAAGCATCATTAGTATATTAAAATGAGACACAGACATGCTATACCATAGGATGCAGTATTACATAATATTTGAGGATACATGAGACTTCACACAGAAATTTTATGCTTATAATTAATCTTGTAGAGCTGGAGCCCCAAATCAGCCCTTTTCTACCTGCCCCCCAGCCCAGGCATGAAGAACTCCTCTAGGAAAAAACATAAAGACATAGAGGTCAGAGGATTTTGCAATTGTGAAGTTCTTTTTTTTGCCCAAGCAAGAATAACTCTTCTTTCAAATTTGCAGACAGCTTGGGGTCTGTGAGTTCTGAATGAATGTGCAATTAAAATGAAAGTTTTTTATTCACCCTATTAGGCAGTAAAGAGATAATCTTAGGGCTACGAGAAAGAATATGGTATAAGCAGTTGCCACTCACCTTGTCTTCCAAAGAGGGCTCGTTCAACAGGCGGCTGAATCGAAATTCACAGGGAAGGACTTTGCAGTGTCTGAGCTGCACAGGCGAAGTCAATTTTGTGCATTTTTTATCATGGTTTGGAAATAAAATGCAACCCAAATGAAGTGAACGCCTCTCTTGTGGATAATTGCTTCCAAAAGAATGAGTACCAAACAACCCCCTTGGTGCTTACATGGGAAAAAATAATAATAAAAAGGATTTAAAATTAAGGACAAAAAGAATAAAAGGGTAGATAAAATCTGAGATGCATGGGAGGGAAGATAAAGTGACTTTTTGGCAGCAACTTTAATAGAAGCTTTGCTTCAAAAGTCATCTAACTGTGGTGTTAATCTGCGCCTTCTTTGCTAAACCTCATGAATGCATGCTTCTATGTTATTATCTCAGTTAAAAAGGATACATATCTCAAATCAGAATCTGCTGAAACTAGTTATTGCACATCATTCCGCATTTCCCATTTCCGTCAATGGGTAATGAGAGATCACGCTGTTTAACCCATTTTGGAAAAGATTATGAAATGGCCTTTCATTTCCCAAACCCAGCTCCAGGCCACTCCTGTGTGGCAGGAGCCGCTTAGCACCAGCCAGGGCGAAGCAGTGGAGGGGCTGGATGTTCAGGGAGAGGAGGAAACTCGGGTGCTAAGAGCTGAGAAGCAGCCGCCACTGTGCCATGCCTCGAGGGGATCGGTGTTCACCTGGTCCTCCCTGGGGCCCTTTGGCCTATGGGTTACGATGATTCGCAGGGAATGAAATGGACCTCAGTGGGGTGTGCTGGTCTGTCTGGGGTCACCAGGAAGTGAGCAGGGGAGTTGGAATTCTCATGTGGTTGAGCCTGACCCATGCCTAGTGCCAGCAATATGTAGGATAATCAGCCAGGTGCCCATGATGTGGCTGTCCAGCCTTCCTCTTTGCTCCCTGCACTAGACCCAAATCGGCAGGAGGGAGTGGCTGTGGAGGAACCTAGTGGGGAGATGCCCTGACATCTAGGTATGGCGAAAGAGCCGCCACGGCCCAGTCACTGCTGTCTAATGAAAGCCTTGTTTGCCTCATCTGTAAAATGGGAACAATGATATTTGCCTTCTAGACTTTGGAGGCAACATGAGAAAACTCATTGGAACATTGTTTGTTCATGACACAGGTCGGGGCTATTACAATTTTTTAAAAAAATCTTCATTTATGTAGGTGCAGCTGCCCATATCACAATAGGTGCTATTATCTCTTTGAAAAGGAAATGAAGTAAATGAGCTATTCCGTTTAACAAGGGACATTATCTAGAGTCTTCTGTTACCAGAAGGCACCAAGGAAAAACAACGGCTCTAGGGCTATATTAGTTTGCTAGGGCTGCCATAAAAAGTCACAAAAATGAAGCACCTTAAACAGCAGACATTTATTATCCCACAGTGCTGGAGGCTAGAAGTTCAAGATCAAGCGGTTGGCAGGACCATGCTCCCTCTGAAGGCACAAGAAATGATCTGTTCTAGGCCTCTCTCTGAGCTTCTGGCAGTTCCTGGGCTTGGGACAACATAACCTTAGCTCTAAACTTCACCTGGTGTTCTCCCTGTGGACGTGCCTGTGTCCTAATTTCTCCTTTTTATATGGACACCAGTCATTTTGGATTAGGTCCCACTCTGCTGCGGTCTGACCTCATTTTAACTGATTACACTTGCATTTGAAAAGTCAATTGAAGACCCTATTTCCAAGTAAGGTCACATTTTGAGATACTGGGGGTTAGGACTTCAACATATGTATTTTAGCGTCACAAAATTTAACCCATAACAATGGCCAAAATTAAACTTGGAAAGCTCTGCAAACTTTAGTCTTCTCTTAAGGATTTACAGTGTATTTTAGTTTTATCTACAGGCCATATAATAACATGTAAGAAGAAAGAAACCTGTGTCATATTTCTTTTTACATTTTAAATGTCTTTAACTTATTTTATTTTAATATTTTAATTGAGGTAAAATATGGTCTGATGATTTTTTTAGATGCATACACCTATATATTCTATACTTCATTAAGATGAAGGAACTTGTTTCATTTCAGAGAGTTCTTTATGCTTCCTTCCAGACATCCCTTGCAAGAAAGAACTATTGCTAATAAAATTCCTTTAATCATGGGTTATAATAACTTTGCCATTTGTAGAACTTTCTATAAATGAAAGTATATAGTAGGTAAAATCGATGTTGTTGCATTTATCCATAGTTCATTCCTGTTTATTGCTGGATAGAATTTTATTGTATGGATTTGCTGCAGTTTGTTTATCAGTTCACCTGTTGAGGAACAGGTGGGTTATTTCCAGGTTTGACTATGACAAACACAGCAGCTATGAACATTATGTACAAGTGTTTATATGTGAACATATGTTTTCATGTCTATACCTAGGAGTAAAAATGCTGGGTCATGAGGTTGGTATAACTTTAATTTTTTATGAAACTGCCAAACAGTTTTCCAATGTGGTTGTGCCATTTTATATTCCTACTAGCAAGAAATATGGGTTCTGGTTACTCAATATCCTTGACAACATTTGATGTTTTCAGTCTTTTTAATTTTAGCCATTTTGATGAGTGCATGGTTGTAGCTCATCATAGTTTTAATTTTTGTGTCTTTTTTGATGAATAATAAAAGCTACTGGCTGGATGCAGTGGCTCACACCTGTAATCCCAGCACTTTGGAAGGCTGAGGTGGGAGGATCACGAGGTTAGGGGTTTGAGACCAGCCTGCTCAACATGGTGAAACCCCGTCTCTACTAAAAATACAAAAAAAAAAAAATTAGCTGGGTGTGGTGGCAGGCACCTATAATCCCAGCTACTCGGTAGGCTGAGTCAGGAGAATCTCTTGAACCCGGGAAGGTGGAGGTTGCAGTGAGCCAAGATTGCGCCACTGCATTCCAGTCTCGGCAACAAGAGCAAGACTCTGTCTAAAAAAAAAAAAAGAAAAAGAAAAAATTAAGAAAAAAACAAAGCTACAGTAATCAAAATGGTATGGTATTGGCAGGATGGTGGGATGATGGTGTAGAAATGAAACAGAATAGAGAGTTCAGAAACAGATGCACACTTACATGGCCAATTGATTTTTAACAGAGGTAGCAAAGCAGCTCGGCAGAGAAAATTCTTTAAAAAAAATGGTACTGGAACAACAAAGTATTCATATGAAAAATAATGTACCTCTATCCTCATCTTATATATGAAAAATAATTGAAGAATGATTATATCTCTAAATATAAAAGGTAAAACAATTTTTTATTTTATTTTATTTTTTTTGTCTGTACTTTTTTTATTTTTATTTTTTATTATACTTTAGGTTTTAGGGTACATGTGCACAATGTGCAGGTTTGTTACATATGTATCCATGTGCCATGTTGTTTTGCTGCACCCATTAACTCGTCATTTGGCATTAGGTATATCTCTTAATGCTGTCCCTCCCCCCTCCCCCGACCCCACAACAGTCCCCGGATTGTGATGTTCCCCTTCCTGTGTCCATGAGTTCTCATTGTTCAATTCCCACCTGTGAGTGAGAACATGCGGTGTTTGGTTTTTTGTCCCTGCGATAGTTTACTGAGAATGATGTTTTCCAGTTTCATCCATGTCCCTACAAAGGACATGAACTCATCATTTTTTATGGCTGCATAGTATTCCATGGTGTATATGTGCCACATTTTCTTAATCCAGTCTATCGTTGTTGGACATTTGGGTTGGTTCCAACTCTTTGCTATTGTGAATAGTGCCACAATAAACATACGTGTGCATGTGTCTTTATAGCAGCATGAATTATAGTCCTTTGGGTATATACCCAGTAATGGGATGGCTGGGTCAAATGGTATTTCTAGTTCGAGATCCCTGAGGACTCGCCACACTGACTTCCACAATGGTTGAACTAGTTTACAGTCCCACCAACAGTGTAAAAGTGTTCCTATTTCTCCACATCCTCTCCAGCACCTGTTGTTTCCTGACTTTTTAATGATGGCCATTCTAACTGGTGTGAGATGGTATCTCATTGTGGTTTTGATTTGCATTTCTCTGATGACCAGTGATGATGAGCATTTCTTCATGTGTTTTTTGGCTGCATAAATGTCTTCTTTTGAGAAGTGTCTGTTCATGTCCTTTGCCCACTTTTTGATGGGGTTGTTTGTTTTTTTCTTGTAAATTTGTTTGAGTTCATTGTAGATTCTGGATATTAGCCCTTTGTCAGATGAGTAGGTTGCAAAAATTTTCTCCCATTCTGTAGGTTGCCTGTTCACTCTGATGGTAGTTTCTTTTGCTGTGCAGAAGCTCTTTAGTTTAATTAGATCCCATTTGTCAATTTTGGCTTTTGTTGCCATTGCTTTTGGTATTTTAGACATGAAGTCCTTGCCCACGCCTATGTCCTGAATGGTATTGCCTAGGTTTTCTTGTAGGATTTTAATGGTTTTAGGTCTAACATTTAAGTCTTTAATCCATCTTGAATTAATTTTTGTATAAGGTGTAAGGAAGGGATCCAGTTTCAGCTTTCTACATATGGCTAGCCAGTTTTCCCAGCACCATTTATTAAATAGGGAATCCTTTCCCCATTGCTTGTTTTTGTCAGGTTTGTCAAAGATCAGATAGTTGTAGATACGCAGCATCATTTCTGAGGGCTCTGTTCTGTTCCATTGATCTATGTCTCTGTTGTGGTACCAGTACCATGCTGTTTTGGTTACTGTAGCCTTGTAGTATAGTTTGAAGTCAGGTAGCGTGATGCCTCCAGCTTTGTTCTTTTGGCTTAGGATTGACTTCGCGATGAATTGCTGTGGGTGGCACCATAGAATTTCATTGACACATGTTTCCTAGGTGAAACATGAGATGAGGCCATGTTAAAGAAACACTGGCCTTGAGATTAGTGCCTTTTGACTCCTCTTTGAGTTCCTCTATTATCTTCCACTTGCCACTCTTCTCGTAGCTCTAGGAATGCCTGAATCAATTCCGTTCTTGAAATAAACTGTATATGTTCTTGCTATTATGCCTTTGCATGTGCATTCCCTTTGCCTGAAATTTTCTCCACTTCCTATAATCAGCAAATTCTTACTCTTTCACCAATATCCTTGCATTCGTTTCCTATTGCTTCATAAAAAACAACTACATATTTAGTAGCTTAACACAATTTACTGTGTACAGATAATTTCACAGTTTCTGTGAGTCAGGAGAGTAGGCACAGCTTGACTAGGTCCTCTGCTTGGGGTTTCATGAGGCTTCAGTCAAGGAGCTGGGCAAGTTTGGTGCCTCATCTGGAGGCTCAACCAGGGAAGGATCTGCTTCCTATTCATGTGATTGTGCTCTGTTTCCCACTTGTTGCCAACATTTAGTTCCCTATAGCTGTGGGACTCAGAGCTTCAGTGTTTTGCTGACTATCAGCTGGGTACTGCCTGTATTAGTCTGTTCTCATGCCGCTATGAAGAAATACCCAAGACTGGATAATTTTTAAAGGAGACAGTTTTAATTGACTCAATGTTCTGCAGGGGTGGGGAGGCCTCAGGAAATTTACAATCATGGTGGAAGGGGAAGGGGAAGGGGAAGCAAACACGTCCTTCTTTATGTGATGGCAGCAAGGAGAAGTGCAGTGTGAAGGAGGGGAAAAGCCCCTCATAAAACCATCAGGTCTCATGAGAACTCACTCACTATCATGAAAACAGCATGAAAGTAACCTCCCCCATGATTCAATTACCTCCTATCAGGTCCCTTCAATGACAGGTGGGGATTATGGGAACTACAATTCAAGATGAGATTTGTGTGAGGACACAGCCAAACCATATCACTGTCTTTAGATTCTAGAAGCTTCCCATGGTTCTTTGTACATGGGGTTTCCCAATTTGGCTGTTTCTTCACGGCGAACGAAAGTGAGAGAGAGACCCCTGCAAGAGAGTGGTTACAGTTGTATGTAACCCAATCCCGTAGTCATGTGCACACAGTCACATACGTCCTGTTAGCTTTGCTGTGTTCTATGGCAAGGGAAAGCCACAGGTCCCTGTGACTCTCAAGGGGAAAGGATCAAGCAAGGGTGTGAATGCCACGTGGTGGGGATCCCTAGGACTGCTGTAAGGATCTGTCAAAGTCCTTCTGGAAACATCCCCATTCTCTCTGAAACCTTCCCAGATGACCTCCAGGACAGAGTTTCCCATCCTTCAGGGCTTCCATGGCAACGTGTTGCTCATCAGTGTGAACTGGTTGCTCACCGTTCACATCTGAGAAAGATAGTGGAAGCAGCTTCCGCCCTCTGGATGGTTTCTTCCATTTCTTTTCTTTTTTGTTTTGTTTTCAATTCTCATACCACAAATTTTTTTGTGTAATTTTAAAGTAAGCCCTTTTGCCAATGAGTGTGCATGGTCATGTTCTGTTACTAATAGTGCATCACCAAAGAGAAATATTTGAAAACAAGAGCTCCTGTCACCATCATACCCCTCTGCTGTCCTTTCCTAGGCGTTGGATCCCTGGTGAATCCTAATGCATGAGTTATCTTTGACTCGGGCTCTGCCAGGGGCTGAGACGTCTTGGACAATAGAATAGCAAAGGAAGCACAGACTGAGATGCTTCTGAGTATGAAAGACAAGGTGAAAGTCAAAGAGCCTTACCTTCTCTCCCCCCTTTGTCGTGCTCTGCCTCTCTCACATGCGCCTGAAGCCTGTCTCCCTCTCTTCAAACATTTCTTAATAATCTGTAATTTCATGGAAGGGATAAAGGATAAGAAGAACCTAGAAGGTAACTGGATTTACATATGAATGTTGGGTTTTCATTTTAATTTTGACAAAGTGTAAAGGTTGCTAATAAAAGCATCATTACTGCCTCACCGTTTCTTTGATGAACTACAGAACAGATTGCTAAGATATGGAGACAAATCCAGGGGTCACCAGTTTTACCAGGAGTCATCGTTCATCCTTTAACAAGAAACAAAACACCATGACAATTTAGAAAAAAAGGATAAAAGAGAAATGACATTATTTTCAAGGCAGTTCTGACCATTGTGAGCACTTCATAGAGAGATTGAACCCACTGTCCGCTTCAGCACAGGTTCTGAGTTTACTGAGAGTCAGGGAGGCTGATGTGGCTGGGTCTGCCAGAGACCTCTGAGAATCTGGCTCCTTCTAACCAAGAAGCCTTGGATCAGTCCTGGAGGTGGGACCAAAGAGCAGGGAAGCTGAGCTGTCCTGACGTTCAAGCTTATATCTTGGTTTTACCGCAGAGCTAATACTGAATCAAAAGGACAAGGTGACTAATTAGATGTGGATGGAAGGGATCCAGTGCTATCTCCACCAGGGGTGAGAAGTGAGAGGGCTGGGTGACATTGATGAGCAAGTGGGTGAGACCCTAGAGCTGGCTTCTGGTGTGTTCATCCGCCTTGGGTCTGAAGGCAGCATGATGCCATAGGAAGAGCTTGGTCAGTCCTCAATCTGCTGTGACCTCAAGCAAGTCACATTTCCTCTTTGAACCCTGGTTTCTAAACTGGATGAGACCAGCGGCTTTCAACATGTGCTCTGTGGCACCCCAGAGATGCTGTAGAGGGACTTGGTGGCATCCCCAGTGGGTACCACCCAGCAGGAGTCTGTCTCTGTGCACCTTTCTTCAATGAGAGCAGCTCTGCTTTTAACTGTGTGCTATGTGGGATTTCATTTGAAGGAAGGGTTTTATGAATTGAAAGAAATACTGAGAAGCAGTAGTTGGGTGATCTCTGAAGACCTTTCTAGTGCTATGATTTTCTACTATTATTTAATAAGTGGATGCTGTGTATCAAGAGGGGAAGCCTTCTGTGCTGTGTTTGAGTGAGGTGTTTGTGCATGTGTGTGTGTGTGTGTGTGTGTGGTTTTTACAGCTGGAAGTCTATTTTCTCCTGGCTCTTATTAACATTTCAGAGCTGTTTTGTCTTTGTTCTTATCTGATCTTCTAGGGGCAATGGCTCTTAGTTGTTGCTATTGTGCTTACCAGTTTCTGTTTATGTGTATTAATTTAGTTTAATGTTTAGTTTCTGCTTGGTCTGAGTCTTTTGGTTGTCATAGATGGAGATTCTTAGGGGCGGGAGGTCCAGCTATTGATCAGTAACTTCCATTCTTTCAGTGTTTGGATGCAATTATTTTTAAAATTTTTTTGTCCTTACCACACTCCTAAAGAGCTGGTAAGTCCTTTAGAAATCATATAGTCTACATTCTTCTCTTTATAAATAGGGAAACTGAGGCACTGAGAGATTAAGGTGACCAGCCACCAAAACCACATACTTTAATACTCTTCTGGTCTAATTGAGGCCTTGGTCTCTCCTTTTATTGGTCTGTAACTCACTGTATGTGTGCCAGCTTAATGTACCCCTGGCAGTTTCTTATATAAAGTAAAGAATCTCTCTTTCCTGTAAGGGTCACCCTTTAATTATACATGTTGAAGTTCACCTGCTAATTATCTTGTGAGTCATCCCGGCAGAATAGGAGTAGCTCACAAATGTGTCTGTGAAAATTATTCCTTTTATTAATAAGAGTATGGGGCCAGTAATCAAGATACCTGGGTTTTAGAAAGGCATTTATCTGTTTGATGTCAGAAATGGCTTCTTTTGATTAATGCTAATGTTTTTCCTGATTATGAAAGTAAACAGATATTTATGAGGAGACACTGGAAATGTGGCAAAGATCAGAAAGCTTACAATCATACTGCGTCCCGCCATTCGTTGATTAAAAACTTACCATTTTAGTATATCATGGGAGTCTTTGCTGTGTATATATGCTATCCTTACATAAAGATTATCAAATTTAGTATGCGATTTTTATTTGCTTACTGTCTCAAGCATTTGCTCCCACCTTTCCCAACTAAATGCCAGCTTTCTAATGGCCATCTGGCCAAGTATGAAGTGGACTCACTGAGAAACAGTGAGCCTCCATCAATACAGTGTGCAAATGGGGGTCACTTTACTCCTAGATAAGGTATCAAGAAAATTCATGCAGCAGAGAGAAGGGTGGAGCAGGTCTCAGTGTGTGCCCTGCTGGCCATGACCTTCCCCAAGACTCACACAGCCATCTCCTTTTCAAGAAACTCACACTGGCCAGGTGCAGTTGCTCACACATGTAATCCCAGCACTTTGGGAGGCCAAGGCAGGTGGATCAAGAGGTCAAGAGTTCGAGACCAGCCTGGCCAGCATGGTGAAACCCCATCTCTACTAAAAATACAAAACATTAGCCAGGCATGGTGGCACGTGCCTGTAGTCCCAGCTACTCGGGAGGCTGAGGCAGGAGAATTGCTTGAACCCAGCAGGCAGAAGTTGCAGCGAACTGAGATCGCTTCACCACTGCACTCCAGCCTGGGTGACAGAGCGAGACTCCATCTCAAGAAGAAAGAAAGAAAGAGAGAGAGAGAGAGAAAGAAAGAAAGAAAGAAAGAAAAGAAAGAAAGAAAGGAAAGAAAGAAAAGAAAGAAAGAAAGAAAGAGAGAAAGAAAGACTCACACTAAGTCCCCATATCTTCCCAGGGTCTCTCTCATCCAGTGCAGGAAAGAATGTTCAATTTCCCATTTCCCAAAGGCAAAGGAGAGGCTGATGGGATCCGGTAGGTATGGACTGAGAAGTGTCCAAAGTTCCTCAAAAGTCATTTATAGACATCCAGCCTTCTTAGAATGGGTCGTGTTGAACCTAACTCTCCAAACCTTAAGGCATTTATTTCATGTTGTGTCCATTGCCACCCAGGTGATGTTCCTGTCTAGGGGGATGTTGAGTGCCTCCAAGACTGAGTACACAGTCTCCCAAGAGAAGGAAACCAGCCTTTGTGCAGTGTGCTGGGCATTTTACACCTGCTTTTCCCTTCCCCGGGGCACCTTTGCAAGATGAATGACAACCTTATGACAGATGAAGTGGCGGAAGCTGAAAGGTTAAGGAATAAACCCAGGGGCACCCGGAAGCATCTTGGTGGAGCTGAGATTTGAACCTGCATCTGGGCAACTCCAAAGCCAGGTCTTTGGTCTTTGACAGCCCTGTCACATGGTCTCTGTGCTGGTAGGACCCGAGAGGTGAATCCCTTGCTTCAGTCTCTGTAGTTGTGTCCCCCATGCGCTCACATTGAGATGATGGGCCACAGCCTTCAACCCTATTCACAGGTTACTGCTCAGGTCAGTAGCCTTCAGGGACTAGCCTCTTACTGAGTCGGGGGGTGAGGGACAGGAGGTATACTTTCGTGCCTGTCGAGACTTCGCAGGGCAGGGGAAGACAGCTGTAACATCTTAGCCTGCAACTGAATTTGAATTGTATCTACTGGCCTGGTAACACCATGGCTTGGCAGTTTGGTATAATAACTTTGGGACACAAATGTCTCAGCTCTGGGGATTAAGGCATTGTCACTAGGAAGTTTAAACAAGAAATGTGCAGTTGATGATGTAAGACCCAGTGTCTCGCTCCCATCTTCCTATGCTGGCTGCTGAATACCATGAGGTGCTTTCATGAGGTGAGCAGCTCCTAGAAGCTGAGTTCTGCATCTCGCTGTTATCACTGGGATCCTGATGGGACTTGCCAGTGACAAAGAGGCTGCCAGCCTTAGCCACTGGCTTCTTGGACAGGCTCTGGAAACACCTCTCCACTCTGTGGAACTTGAGCTGTGGGGGTGGGGAGAGCTCTTGGTATGGACTCAGGAAGCTGTAGCTCATGTTTCTGTTCAGTGACTCTCCATCTCTGGGGCTCTGGGCATTTTATTTTGCCTCCCTGCACATCAGGTTCCTTGATCTACAGTGGGACAGATACCCACCATATGGAGCTGCTGTGAGACTCCCCCCGATAATGGTATGGAGTACTTTGTAAATCCCAGAGCTTACCACACAAATGTGGTTAATATTACCCCTCCCAATCCTTTTTGCTCCTGCCAGAGGGAAAACATACACACATTCAAACACACTCACACACACACACACACACATGCATATACATATATGTACACACATACATATACATATACATATATGTACACACATACCTACATGCACATGCCCATATATTCACATACACACATGCATACACATACACACACCTCTCACTCTTTCATCTTTATGTCTCCATCTTTCTTGCTTTCAAATCTTAGCTCCTACTGGCACTTCTGCTAGAATAATCATCCCCCTTTAAAATGCTGCTAAATTTTCGTTGCTGCTTCCTCCACAAAGCCTGGCCCGGGTTGCTGGCTGCACACAGAAGTGGCTGTGGAGGTGTGGACTGAGATTTGAAGTGGGCACCAGGACCTCTGGCTGTCAGTTCTGCTTCTGCTCACTCTGTAGTCCTGGGTAAGCTGCATAAGCAGCCAGTGCTTTATTCACACGCAACTCATGTGTTCACACACCCATTTATTCATCCACTTGCCCATTCACTCAGTTCCTCATGGTCTGAACAAGAGGCCTGGGATCAGAGCTTCTTCCAGAGCTGGTGGGCACATGGGGGTAGGAAAGCCTCAACACCCATTATCCTTTAGGGAAGACCGAACTCTTTCCTGGGGAACACTGGAGCCCCGGAGCTCACTCAGTTACCCCAGAACTCCTGTCTCCTCTGTGGTGTGTGTCTACCCCGGGGCAGGCACAAAAATCCCCAAATTCCTGGATTTGATCATGATAATCAACTTGGAGATATTTGGCCACCAGGGCTGCTCGGTGTGCTGGGTCTGGAGCAACTGGAGGATGAGATCTTCACATTTACTTGGAGGGGTGTGTGTCTGTGTGTGTTTACTCTTTTCACTGCAAGCAACAAGTTCAATATTAATCTTCATTTCCTGAGAAATAATTAGTGTTAAGTGAACTGTGATTTCTATCTCCAGTTATTTCTCATGTGTTAATTTTAGCAGCAAGGAAAATGCTCTGTGTTGGCTGGATCCAGGGCTGCAAAGACATATTCCAACATAGGAAGAAAGGCGGGGAGGATGGGGAAGAGGCAGACCACCCATTCAACAGGGGATTGAATTCCAGCACGCCAAGAGTATCCAGCTGTGGGGAAAATTGTCCTTCCTGTCACAGGCCCCTCTAAGAGGGACCAGCCCACCCATGCACTTGCGTGCTGGAGCTCAGAAAAGGAAAAGCCCAGCTTTGGGCGTGACCTCTTGTCTCTGGAATCTGCAAACTCCCCTCTGCTCATGCTCCCTGGCTCTGACTTGCTTTCCTGGTTCTCCAGCCCCGTTCCACTCTAAACCTTGGAATCGGACTCTTGTCTCCTACATCCCAGGCTGGAAACCCATCAGGGACCCACTCTCCTGTCTTGATGTTAGTGTTCTCCTTTCCAACACACATCTTTGCTTGTCATTCCTCCTTGAAAGTTCTCATGAGAATGGCCAGCCAGGCCAGCTCTTCCTGCCTGAACCCCCTAAGATCCCCGATCCCATTCCCACTTATGGTTAGCATGATTATTCACTGCTAATTTTCCATGTGCCAAGGGCTTCAGGAGTGCGGTGTCTTAATCCTCATAGCCCTGTTTTACAGATGGGGAAACTGAGTATCTGAGAGACTGATTTGCCCAAGTGAGTGGGGAGAACTAGGGCTGTAATTTAGATCTGTGTGAGTCAAAATCTCATGCTCTTAACCATCATTTCGAATGGGATACGAACAAAGGCAATTTGGAAGCCCAACATAGGCACTAAAGAACTTGGGGCAGGAGTGGTGATGTGATGTCTCTAAACCTCAAAGCGCAAGCTGGAAAATAAACCAGAACCAATTCCTAGGCAGTCATGTACCTTTTAATTCATTCAAAATGTGCTTCCAGCTTCAGCTGGGTGACCTTGGACAAGTTACTTAACTTCCCTAAATCTCACCATTCTTGTCTGCAAACTGACAATCAAGACAGGTCTCCTCTAATTGAGCTGCTGTGGACGTTAAACGACCAATAGTCCTGCTCAGAGGAAGCAGCCGTCCAATGACCATTGCCGTTACTACAAGGCCCTCATTCATTCACCCTCATTCATTCACCCACAAACTGTTGGTGAATATCTACTCTGTGCCAGGGAACATGCAGGTGCTGATTTTACTGCATAAATATTATGGGGTCCCTGACCTCAGGGAACTCTTGCTTTAGTGGGAGATCCTGAAGAAAACATGGATATGCATAGCTGGGTGTGGTGAGTAATGAGATGGTGATGAGAATCGGGTAAGATGGGAAGAAGGGGGTGGGCTCAGCTGACTTGGGAGGTCCATCCAGGGAAGCCTTCCTGGAAGAGGTGACATTAGGCCAGTGTCTAGGAGAAATCGCTCAGTTGAAGAAGAGATGGGATAGTGTTCCTGCAAGAAGAAATTGGCCCTGTGAGTGTGTGGAGGTGGGAGACAGTATGGCCCCTTGAGTTCTGGTGCCTGCTGATGTTAGACGGAAGGAAAGCTCCTGTGAGGGAGAGGAGGAGGAATGCAGCTCTGAGCTCGTGTGCTTCCTCACCACTGCTGAGAAGAGCCTGATGCATGATGCCGGGTGGAGGTTGAGCGGCCCATCCTTGCTCTTGGTTCTCAGCCCTCGGGGAGGGCACATTTGCTACTGTGATTGCACCTTCCTGCTGCCCCTCACTACACCCTCTAGCTCGTGGAAGAAAATCATCCCTCTGACTCATCCCTGACTTACTAATTGGCAGGGCCACTCTGTGTTAATGGCCATTGCTTCCTTTATTTAAAGAAATTATCATGGTAAACTATACAAAACAAAATTTGCCACTGTCATCGTTTTTTGTGTACTGTTCAGTAGCATTAAGCACACGTACGAAGTTGTGAAGTTATCTCCATGACTATCTCTAGAACTGTTTCATCATCTCAGACAGAAGCAGGGCACTCATTAACCACTCGCTCCCCATCCTCCCTCCACCAGACCCTGGCCCCGCTATTCCAGTTTCTGTCTCTAGGAATTTGCCTACTCTGGGAACCTCATATGTGTGGGATCACACAGGATTTGTCCTGGATGACTGTCTTATTTCACTTGCACAATGTTTTCAAGGCTCATCTGTGGTGCCACACGTGTCAGAATTTTCTTCCTTTATCAGGCTTAATAGCGTTCCATTGTATGGATATACCACATTTTGTTTATCCATTAATCAGTCTATGGACACTTGGGTTATTTCTGCCTTTTGGTGAATAATGCTGCTATAAACATGGAAATACAAATATCTGTTCTTGTTCCTGCTTTGTGTTCTTTTGGGCTTATACCCAGAAGTGGAATTAGGGGTCACATAGAGAGTCCATGTTTCACTTTGAGATAGCCTGGAGAGGCCGTGTCTTCAAAGGTGTGCTCACCATATTGGGATGGTGCCTGCAAAAGTCATGGCTGGAAATGGCACCGCCAGTTATCTGACTCTCTCCATTCTCTCTTCTGGCTTCTCAGCACCTGCCATGGGTGGTCATTCAGGCCACACTCAGGTGTGTGGACTCAGACATCCTGTATGTGGGAGAGTAAGAGGTTCATTGAATTGAAGCACATTAAATTCATGATACTTGCTTGAATCAGGTGTACTATGAGAAAACTCGTGCTCAGAGAGGTGAAAGAACTTACCTGATGTCACACAGTTGGCATGTGACTTCAGAGATTTCAGTCCAGGCTTGCCAGACTCCCAAGTTCCCACTGCTGTCCCCATACTCCACTGGTTCTACTTCACTCATCTGGAAAGGCTGCTGCCTCTGTCCAACACTGGTCCCTTCTGTCTCACAATAGTACTGTGAGGCTGCAGAAGGGGATGCCACTGCTATGCCCCACCCATTTCCAAGACCTCAGTGCCCACCCCACGTTTGCCACAGAGCATGCCCCGAGCCCATGCATGCACAGATGAGGCCATGGGGACACAGATTCCATTACCAGCCTAGGGAACGAAGTGATGGATTGACTTCCAGCAATCTTAGACTGTGGAGAAAGAGTGTGAGCCTGGAGTATGATACAGAGATGAAGACCTTAGTTGAGGCGCCGAGAACGGTGAGCTCTAGCTGTGCCTCTGCCACCAGCTGTGTGGACTCCAGCAAGTTTCTTTTCTCTCCATGCCTTAATTTTCTCATCTGCATAATGGGATGAGCTTTGACACAGCCCCTTGGTCCTAATAAACTGTGTCACGAGCACAGTCCTGGGCCCCACTGCCCACCTCTGCCTGCAGAGACCCTTGACATCGCCATCCCTGCCCAGAAACGTCAGAGGCCCTCAAATCTGGACTTTGGAGTCTGTGTCTGCACAGGGCGGAGCTGTGCATGGCTAGAGGGTCCTGGGATACTGAGATGTTCATCTTTTTGACCTGATCGAGTTTCGTATGCTTCTTCCAATATCCTCTGTCCTGCATCACCCAAGCATGAAGTACAGCCCCCTGTTGTCTCAGAGCCTGGCTTCTCGACACTACTAGAGAGATTGGGTTCTTCCAGAGTCCCTTTTTGGCTGGCTCTGACACGTTCTGGCTCAGGCTTCCACAGCCAGACCTGAGGGACCGACCACAGAGCGCAGGCGACAACAGCGTGCTTTTCTGCTTGTTGTTATTGTCTGTATTTTTGTAAAAAAAAGAGAACAGACTGAGGATGGAGGGTGTGGCTGTGCAGGATGCGACAGAAGTGGCCACTTATTGTCGAATGCTTTGGGCTTGGAAAATCCCAAAGTAGAATCATCCAAGTCTTTGCTTTTAATTTTTCAAAAAGGTGTATGTGAGTGAGTGCAGTGTGTGTGTGAAGCGAGTGCAGTGTGTGTGTGAATCGAGTGCAGTGTGTGTGTGAATCGAGTGCGGTGTGTGTGTGTGTATGTGTGTGTGTGGTTGGCAGAATGATGGACTCTCAAAGACATCCACATCCCAATCCCTAGAACCGAGGGCTCTGTTACGTGTCGCAAGGCAAAGGGGAATGAAGACTGAGGGTGGGATGAAGGTTTCCCAGGGGCTGACCTTAAAATGGGGACTATCCTGGGTGATCCTGGTGGGCCCAATATCATCACAAGGGTCCTTAAGACTGACAGCAGGAGAGGGGGGAAGAGGCCACAGTGCTGCCCCGGGAGGCAGGCCTGCCCTACCACTGCTGGCTGCGAAGATGGAGGAAGGGGCCCAGAGCTGAGGGACGTAGGCCACCTCCAGAAGCTGGGAAAGGTGAGAAAGGGCTTCTCTACTGGATCCCCCAGAGGGAGGGCGGCTTTGCTGGCACTTGATGTTAGCCCAGAGGGACACATGTTGGATTTGAATGCCCAGAAGAGCAAGGCAATATATTTGTATTAAGTCACTAAATCTGTGGTAATTTGTTATAGCAGGGATAGGAAATTCATATAGTGTTTGTGTGTGAATGTGAATGGAATGTGTATGTGAGGTCTGTGCATGTGTGTGAATGATTGAGTTGTGGCCTGTGTGTGTGCGGGGTGGGGGGTGGTTGTGAGAGAACAGGTGTGAGTGTGTGTGGGTGAGTGTGAATGCATGTGGGTGACTTGAGTGAGCACAGGTGTGGGTGAGTGTGAATTAGTGAGTGTACGTGAGCATGAGTGAACAGGTATAAGTGTGTGTGGGTGAATGTGAGTGTGACTGTGTGGGTGAGAGTGAGTGTGGGTGAGTGTAAGTGAGCAGGTATGAGTGTAAGTATGTGGGTGTGAGGGAGCAGGTGTGTGAGTGTGTGGGGGTGTGAGTGAGCAGGTTGTGTTAGTGACCAGGTGTAAGCATGAGTGTGTGGGTGAATGTGAGTGTGTCGGTGAGTGCAAGTGAGTGAATGTGTGTGGGTATGAACAAGTGGGTGTATGTGTGGATAAATGTGTGTATGGCTGAGTGTGACTGAGCAGGTGTGAGTGTGTGAGCATGTGTGTGAGTGAGTGGGTGTGAGCATGAGTGTGTGTGGGTTTGAGTGAGTTGGTGTGTGTGAGTGAGCAGGTGTGACCATGTGTGTGTGCAAGTGAGCAGGAGTGAGCGTGTGTGGGTGTGAATGAATGTGTGAGTGAGTGGGTGTGAGCATAAGTGTGTGGGAGTGCACATGAGCAGGTGTGAGTGTGTCAGTGAGCCACAGTGTGAGTGTGAGTGAGCCTGTGTGTGTGTGAATGTGACTGAGCAAGTGTGAACATGAGTGCATGTGTGAGTGAGTGTGTGTGAGTCTGAGTGAGCTGGTCTGTGTGTGTGAGTGAGCGGGTGTTAGCATGAGTTTCTGTGGCTGTGAGTGAGCTGGTTTGAGTGTGTGTAAGCGTGTGTGTGTGTGAGTGAGCATGTGTGAACCTGTGTGTGGGTGGGTGTGATTCTTTCAGAGGAAATGCCATTGACACGTGCCTGAACCACTTATCCCCTAAGCATTGCAGGGTTGCCTGCTGAGAACTTCTTACTGGTCCTGCTGACTTTGGGGTTCGTCTAACACCTCCCAACTTCTCCCAGCCTTCACACAGCTGCTTTCCCTGGAGAGAACCTGGGCCCAGGAATCAGAATGAGTCACATTTTCTTCTCAGAGCTCTGAACCTCTGCAGGCGTGAAGCTGCCTCCTTGAACATTGGAAGGTCAGGATTCAATGTGGCATGGACACCTGGGTTCCTGAGGCTTAGCTCAGATCTTTCTGAGTCTGTGAGCTGGCCCAGGCCCCAGAGTGGACCAGAGGGCTGGTCCAGGTTGGGGACCAGCTGAAGGCTCTGAGTGCCTTGGTAGCCTAGTGACCCAGAAGGCAGGGGTTGCCCACAATTCCCTGGTCATTGCAATCCCCAGGACTGGAGGAGATTTCCAGGGCATAAGTTTTCAGAATTTTACTGCCATTAGTCTGGGGCTGGGTCCCAGCTGACACTGAAGGGTACACCTAATACCTTTTCCATGACAGGCTGACATATACACAGGCACCTCTCTACTGACTGCTAAAATACTCAAATTCTTCTCAACAAAATTGGTTGGTAACTAGCCACTCTCTGAGGTCCCTAAGTGCTGCCCTATTCACTCAGCCTCTTCCCTGGGATCCACCATCCAGCAACTGAAGGGCTAATGTTCAGCCTTGCAGGGCATCTCTGAGATCCTGCTTTAGCCCTTCAGCCTCTGTTTTCTCTGATTACCTGGATGTCTGCTTTCCCCATGTTAAGTATTTTGGGCATTACCCCTGATTGTCACAACAGTTTTGCTGAGTCACAAATATTGCATGTTAGACAGTAGGAAGATATGGGAGGGAGGAAAAGAACACAAGCTCTTTTGTCCTAAAAAACTTTGCATGGGCCCATCAGCCTCTCTAAGCCTAATTTTAGATACCTTCAAAATGGGCATACTAATGACTAGATTACTAACAGAACCAGACTGGCCCACCCTGTAGAGATTTCTAGCCAGCAGTTGCTGCCTCACTAGATAGGCGTTCAGGCCCTCTTCTGTCCCATGTATCTGTGATAGGCTGGCTACCTTCCAGAGGTCCTGTTTTCTGACTTGCTTATATTGGCCTAGTGTGAACTGGTCTCTGGTGAAACACAGATCTTTTTCCGTGAACACTCAAGAGTGGTTCTCCCTGGAACTTCCCAGCTCCTTCTGTCCTCTCATCAAGCACTTGTTTTCAGGCTAGAGATTCTCTCCGCCTGCTGTGATTGACATTCTCTGGGCCCCACTGTGTGATGGTTAGAACTTTCCAGGCTCAAGTTACCAGTTCTTCAGCTCTGCCCATCCCTGGGCTCTGAAAGTCCACCCATTCCCATGAGTCTCTTCCCACTCCCTGTACCTGACGATGTGGGAGGGTGACTGTCTTGCAGCTGCCAGCCCAGGCGTTAACTTCCCAGGTCTCCACGGCCAGCCTGTTTCTTTCTTTCCTTGAGTCCCATCCGCCCAGCTCACAGGGTCTCAAATTCTGTTTCCTCACCAAACTTGGCAGGTCACTTCATAGCCTGCTTCTGCATGCAACCTTGGAATCTCCCCTGTTGCTGTCTACGACCCCCTCACTTTCTCCTGGCTTCTTTGCCCACCTATGGAAGGAGGATGAACTTATTTTCTGAAACCTCACCAGGAGAGATTGGGATCACAAGTGGGTAGAAGCCACAGGGACACAGATTTGTGGTCAAATGGAAGAAGGGCTTTCAGAGGTGGCTGGGGCTATCCCGAGCTGGAGTGGGCCACCTACCAACTGGGAATTTGGTGCTGGGCTCTTTGGAGGGTTGAGGTCAAGAAGGACCCACGTCCAGGGCTGGAGTGTGGGGGCAGAAGGGGCCCATCTTTAGGCAGATTCTTGGTCAAGGTTCCCCTGGTTTTTCTTCCTCCATTACTCTTGGTACTTTTTTTCTTGAAACTGATCATCAATTCAATTTTCACAACTACCTTTCTAAGTTGGAAAGAACTTTTCCATTTTGCTTGTCAAGAAAGTAAGTCTTGGAGAAGTTAAATAATTTAATTTATTTAAATAGACAATTCTTTTAACTTTTAACAACCAAAATTTCAATCCATGTTTTATTTGAAGGCAAAGACCATCCACTTTCTATGATAACACACTAGCTGAATACACTGAATAGAAAATGATACTTTTATTTCTTTCTCCTTTAAAAATCATTTTAATACTCGAAAGAATTGAAAACAGGGACTTCAACAGATATTTGTACATCCATGTTTATAGAAGCATTATTCACGATAGCCCATAACAACCCAAGTGTCTATTGATGGATGAATGGCTAAAGGAAATATGGTATATACATATAATGGAATGTTACCTAGCATTAAAGAGGGAGGAAGTTCTGATACATCCTATGTCATGGGCAAACTTTAAAAACATTGTGCTAAGTGAAATAAGCCAGCCGGAAAAAGACAAATTCTGCTTGATTCCACTTACCCGAGGCATCTAGAGTGGGCAAATTCGTAGGAACAGAAAGTAGCTTGGTGGTTTCCATGGGCTGGGGTAGGGAGGGAATGGAATCGATGGTTATGGTTCAGTGAGGACAGAGTTTTAGTTTGGGAAGACAAAAAGAAGTTCTTGAGATGGATGGTGGCAATGGCTTCCTAAGAATGTGAATGCACTTCATGACACTGAACTGTATATTTTAAAATGGCTAAAATGGTAAATGTTATGTTATGTTATGTGTGTTTTACCACTATCATAAAAAAAAGCTTTTTAAAAGGAATGTCCGGAGCATAATTTAACATTTATGCTTATGGATCTATCATAGGGCAGGCTGTTAGAGCAAACTGCAGAGGCCCTTATCACAAGTAAGCAGGCTTGATGTCCCAAGTATCCTTGGAGCAGTGGACCACTCAACAGATGATTAAAAAATACAAAACAAACAAACAGAAAAACCCAGATGGTATTGATACTTAATATTTGCAGGCAAATCACATCATGAAAAATAAAATAATGTTTTTTCAGAGAAACCACACTGTGGAAAGTCAGATGCAGTTTGGAGGGCAGATATGGTGGCTTCCTTAATGCCTACACCCCAGGTCAGGTGGATATTAGCACTATCTTTATTTGTAGCTACTGACACATAGGTCACGGGCTCACTAACACACCCAGGATCTCAGTGGTGGCCCTTGTCTTTGTACTCCGTCCTCACTCCCTGTCTTCACAGTTGAGCCATGTGTGTGGTATGTGAGTGCGTGTCCACACACACATGTGTGAGCATACAGCTAAATGCATATGTGTCGTCCGGATGTGCCGCCAGGTAACATAGCCTCAGTAGATAATTCTTAGGGGCGAAGATCCCTCCTGGGAGTTTGAAAGACAAGGAGAAAAGTCTCCACCTACAAATCTCTCCTCTGCAAGGGATGCCAAGGAGGATTGGGAGGCAGGGTCTGCATTCCCGGCCGGGTTTACCTGGTCGCCCAGGACAACAGACTTGCAGGCAGCCAAAGAGATCGTCAAGCAGCTGAGCGTGACAGTCAACATCAAAGTGGGAATGCCACTCCTTGATCCAGACTTGGCCATACCTGCCAGGGCAGAGTCTCGCATATGACCACCCCGGGAATTCAAAGGCGTTCTTAGAACAAACGGACACCACACACACACACACACACACACACACACACACACACACACAGCCCAAATGCAAAATCCTCCTCCTACTTCCAAATGAAAATAAAAGTCTAGACATCCTTTCTTCACAATTCTTCACTGACCTAATTATTCAGATCTGTGCTTCCTTTTGGTCTTTTCAAAGAACAAGAAGAATGGTTAATTTCACTTAATGGAATAATTGAATGTCATAATTGTTTTTTACATTTCAGCACGAATGTTTGGGTTAAGCTGCACACACTCTCTCTCCCTGTCTAGAACTCTTAATAACCAGGCTGCTCAAAGGGGCCTTTCTGTTCCATCTTTTTGTTTCCTAACTGGACTGTCTGGGCCGGCTTCTGGCAGCCGGCATGTTCTGGGAGGGGGTCTGGGGGGAGTGGCAGTTAATGACTGTTTTGGTCTTGGATGTTCTGATCTCTCTCTAATTCATTATTTGTCAGGCATGAGAGGCACCCCGAACAGGATCGTGAACAATGCCTTTTTATTCTCACTCTTATTCTCTCTCCTTCCCTCCTCTCCTTTCTTTTCCTTCTTCATCTTGGATGAAGGAATAGAATCGTAACACAATGGCAGGTCCAAGAAGTCATCATTTTTAATGAAGTTTGCTGCAGTCTTATTTTATTCTACCAACAGCTAAGCTTACGCTAGTAGATTCATTCATTTGTTCAATCATTCATTGACCATATATGGAGAGATTACTATATGCCAAGACTGCTCCTTGGTGCTGGGGGTCTAGTGAACACAATATTTTGATAGAGACACTGTCAAAAATTCGGTAAGCATAAGAAAAGGTAGCTTCCATTGGAGGTATGTTTTGTGAAGATAATAGAACAAAATATGGTGTAGCATTAGTGGGGAGAGAGGATGGTTGGCTTAGCAAAGGGGTACCAGGAAGACCTCTTTAAGGAGTTGAGAAGAGATGAAGAGAAGTTGTCAAGTGTGGGAAGAGCTGGTGGAGAGGGCACTGCAGGTAACAGGAGCAACTGGTGCAAAGACCTTGAGGTGGGAGGGCCATCAAGGAGGCAAGGGTGACAGGGGAAGGAATCAGCACAGGGTGTAATTAATTGTCATGGATGGGACTGAAGAAGTGATGTGGAGCCAAGGCACACAGGACCTTGCAAGCCATAGTGTGGAATTCAGATCTGTTCTCAAGACAGTGGGTCACCATAAGCAAGGAAAATTAGAAATAATAAATATTGGAAAAAGTCCCTCTTGCTTCTATGTGGAGATGAGAGGACAAGCAGAAGGATCAGTGGATGAGCTGCTCCAGTCCTTTGCCAGGGGGAGTGGGATGGAGACAGTGATGTACACTCAGTTCCAGAAACACTTTGAAGGTAGATCTGCCGGGACTTAGTGATGGGTCAGAAAAGTGTGTCAGGCTGGGACACGAAAGAGAGGCATCATAGGTTTCCGGCCCGAGTAACTGAACAGCACTATGAATGAAGACTGTGCAAGACATGGTGTACTCATCCGCAGGGACGGGTTATGCTGCAGTAACAAATAACCCCCCACATCACAATACCTTAATACAACAAATATTTATTTTCATGCTTTTATCTAGTACAGGTGCAGAGCCACCATCTGGCAGCTGTGCCTTCTAGGGCATGTGGCCACGTCAGTGACTGCAGTGTGGAAAGTATGAGAGCATGGAGATCCCATGGCCCCTCTTCTATGCTCCGGCTGAGAAGAGACACATGTCACTTTAGTTCTTAGCTCCCTGCCCAGAACCAGTCGAGGGAGACAAACTGTGCACCAAGAAGGCGATATGAGTCAGATATTTGTGAGTACCAGGATGTCTACTATTGCGGGGGAGACACATGTCTCGGTGGGTTATAAGGAGATTTCCCTTGTATGTGGTAAATATTGAATATCCAAGTGGGTAAGTGCACTAGGGTATTAGAGCCCAGGACTCAGGGAGAGAACCTGGGGCTTGATATAGAAATGTACAGTTGCTAGTGAATATCTTTTACTCTATTTCAGGTCCTAATTTTGCATTTTGAATACAGCAATGACAAAAATGCAATTCTTTCCTCACCCCAGATTTGCTTGAAGGACACATGATATTCCCATCAATTTCCATTGAAGTACCTAGGAAAGTGCTCCTAGGAACAGCCCACCTGTTATTGGCCCTGGGCTGTCTTCACAACCATGCATCCAATTTGTCCCATAGCAACCATTCATTCATGCCACAAATATGTCCTGAGCACCTACTATGTTCCAGGTACAGAACAATTTCATGAGTTCGTAAACTTTTCACACACTTGTCTCTGCACATTTGCTAGAGCTGCCCTTTTGTGGTGTGGCTTTGGTCTCCCATCTGCCTGGAAAACTCTTATGCACTCCTCAAGCCCCATCTCAATTTCACTGCCATTGTGAAGCATTTGCTCACATCTCACTTGTCTCCCCAGAAAAGTTCACTGCCTCCTTCTCTGGGGCCCTTGCTGTGACATCTCAGTTGTTGCCCTGTTGGTCTCCCCATCAGAACTGAATTACACAGGGGGTGACTTATTCATTTATTTGACAAACACTTAGCAAAGGAAAACTGTGTTTTACCGTATAGAGGCTGTGGCAGAGATTGGCTGTCAGTCTTCTTCCTGTTAGCCATACCCAGCATGGGTTGAGTAGGGACTTGGTCATAATAACGTCCTCCTCTAAACACTCATGCCACTCTGTGCCTTGCATGATGCTTTGTATTTTACAAATAGCTCCTCACTGGCTTCTCTGCCCTCACCTATACTCCTCTGCCCCAAGTCTGTTAAAAGCACAGCAGCCAAATAACCCTTTGAAAAGTGTCTTGAGGTCTAAATTACATTATATGAACCCTTCCAAAGTACAGATAAAATCATGTCACTGTTCTCCTCTACATGGCTTCTCATCTCACTCAGAGTCATTGCCCAGGTCCTAGCAGTGACTTAGCAGTTTCCAGCACTAGGGTAATTCTCCTGCTGTTTCTCTGGCCCATCCCCTTGCTGTCTCTACCTAGCCCATGCTGGGCTCCTGGCTTTTCTTCAGACTCCAAATATGCTGCCATTTCAGAGCCTTTGTGCTTACCCTCCCATCTGCCTGGCACCCTCTTCCCCCAGATGCTTGCAGAGTGTGCTCCTCTGTTCACGTGGCCTCAGCTAGGACCTCCCTCTGCAGAGGGCATGAGTATTCAGTAAGATCATGCAAGGAAAGCACTCAGCATGGTTCCTGGCACTTAGCAACACTTAGCAACTCATGCCAGCTGCTGCGATATGAAGATCATGCCATAGGGCATAAAGGGTTGTGGAGGCCTGGGTGTCCCAACCTGTTCCCTCTTTCCCTTTGCAACTGAAGACTTAGAGTTTATGATGCGATATGCCAATAAGAGAACGACGTGGGCCATGGAGATCCAGCTAGAGCTAAATGAAGGCTACAAACACTTCTGTGATGTGTAGAACCCACAAGGCCCACCTCACATCTAGCCTCATGAGAAGATGCCTTCTGAGGGGATTCCTGCGTCTTGCCTGCAATGCCGCCTTCTCAATTTCTTCTGTTCTCCATTTTGCTAGAGTTGACCATTTCTAACTTCTCATGGAGATACTTGTGCCAGGTCTATCTGCCCATCAGAATATATCCTCCTCGAGGCTGAGATCATGTCTTTACCTTCTGTGTCATGGTACCTAGCACAAGACCTGATACTAAGGACACAGTGAAAGTGTTTGCTCAATGAATGAATGAGGTATTCTTTACTCTTTCAATAAATGGATACTATGCTTGAAAAAGCAGAGATATTTTCCGAGGTTATCAAACTGGGACTCAGAAAGCAGATTCTTTCTCTATTGAAAATCAGAATAAATCCAGCTCCATGGATATTACCCATTTCCACTTTACTGCCCTTTTCCTTGACAGTGACTCCCATCTGCCATTCCTCAGCCCTCCCCGACCCCTCTCTCCATCATCCCTTCCCACTTGTGTTCTGTTCACTCTTCTTCTGGACTTCCTAAGTTCTTCCTCTTTGTCTTGCATACGTGGCACTGTCGTCCACTCAGTCTGCTGTTGACCTGGGTTTCCAATGGCTGGGGTCCACATATTTGCAGCATTTATAGAAAATTTGTGCACATCAGATTACATGAAGACAGTGGCTCATTCCATTTTCTTGTTTTCACTTGTGCAAATGGTAGGAAAATTTTGGGAAATTTAACCCTAAAAGATCATAGAACATACTGCCCTCATCTGAGGCTGGGTGAGATATGAGATAGCAGGATGGAGAACTGCTCTTACTCTTGTCTTCCTCTGGGGCCAAAGAGGAGCACCCTTTCTCTCTGACTTTGAGGTGATCCTACACTCCCCATGGAGCCTCCTGGTCAAATCCCATCACTAGAAGGGATGGGGTACATGAGAAAGCCTTTATGTTTCTCAGAGTTTTGTCTGTTTGGGAATTTTTTATGGGAACTGAACTCAATGCTTTATTGAATGAAGCAATGTATGAATGCCTGCCTACTGTGTGTTTGGCACACAGCAGGTCCTTGGGGAGGCAGAACTTAGTAAGACACAATCCTTGCCATTAGTTCCCCTTCTAGCTTCATGCAAATTACAGGAAGTGGCTTTTGCTAAGCAGAGGCGGCCTTCTGCCAGAACACACAGCTTGGCAAGAGGAGCATAGACTGGATTTTCCTCTGCACTTGGCCTCTTATCCAGATGACCCCAGCAGTTAACAACCTGTATAACCTATGGGGCAGTCCTGCCTGCCATCAATGAGTGGTGGCAGGTAGCGTTTAGAGGAACATCTTAGATTCTATGGGACAAGCAGACAGACTTAGCCAGGTGCCAGCTCTGCTGCCTACTAAGGATATGACTTGGAATGAATACTTGACATTTCTACACCTCACTTTCCTCATCTGTAAAATTGGACTGAAATGAATGACTTCCCCAGGTTGTTGCAAGAATTAGATGGGATAAGAAATGTGAAGGCATTTTGATGACTCTGGAATAACAGGTAAATATGCTTGTCAATCTACCTTATTGTTATTACCTGTGTTATTGTGTAAATCATGCTGCAAGCAAATGGGCTACATAGTCCAGCTAGAAATCAAATTGTCACTTCGAGTTCTTTGCTTTGATGATAGTCATTACAGTGGAATTCATTGTGGACTCCAAATTTGCTGTTTGAGCTCCACTTAATATCCCTTCATGTTTTCTGTATATGCACAGTGACATAAGGCAAATCATTTTCTGCTGAGCAACATTTTATCTCGCTTGACAAACATTAATTGAGGTCCTACTCTGTTATATATTTCACTACATATAAAGGATGAATATCTGAATAATGTACAGACCTTGCCATCATGGTGATGACAATGTAGTGAAAGAGACCAACATGGACATAGGAAAATTTAGGACAAGTTAGAAAGTGGTGACTGGTACAAAAATTGAACAGATAATGGGGGAAATTCAAGCAAGCGAAGAGATCGTTATTTGCAATATGGAAGTCTTCATGTAGCTGTGTCATTTGATCTGGGTGTTAAAGGGTGGTTATGACTTTGGTATTTGGAGACAGGGGGAAAGGTGCTGCTGATAAAAGGACCGCTGTGGAGAACACAGAGAGGAAGGAGGAGTAGATTTCAATTTACTGAGGTTTGGGATTAAGAAAGAGAGGGACGCTTTGAATAAATAGATGGGATAAAGATGGACCACAGGGCCTTTCTTCTATAACATTTAATTAAATGAATAAAAATTAATAAAAAGCAGCCAAGAATGAATAATTGCAATAAAGCAAGGAACTAGACCCAATCTCATGCTATTTGCATGCAGAAGTGGAGTCAAAAAAAGAAACATAAGATTCCGAAATGACTGTCTGCATATTTATCTCAACCCCCCAAATAATAACTATCCCATAAAAAAGTGAGTCAACTGAGGCCGGGCGCGGTGGCTCACGTCTGTAATCCCAGCACTTTGGGAGGCCAAGGCGGGCAGATCACGAGGTCAGGAGATCGAGACCATCCTGGCTAACATGGTGAAACCCCGTCTCTACTAAAACCACAAAAATTAGCCAGGCATGGTGGTGGGTCCTGTAGTCCCAGCTACTCAGGAGGCTGAGGCAGGAGAACGGTGTGAACCTGGGAGGTGGAGGTTGCAGTGAGCCGAGATCGCACCACAGCACTCCAGCCTGGGCGACAAAGCGAGACTGTCTCTAAAAAAAAAAAAAAAAAAAAAAAAAAGAGTCAACCAAATTCTCCAATATTTTTTGGCAAAAGCCCCATTTCCTAACTTTGAGATAGGTAGACTGAGGAGATGAATAGGCAGCTTTAGGAAACATCAGGGAAAATTCATTGCATTTTCTTCAAGTAAGACCAGTCTATATCAGTCAAGGTAGCAACAGGATAGAGTTGGAGCTAAATTTGCTTATTCCTAAGCTCTTTCTGGAGTTATGAAACTTGTTTCCACCTGGAGTGTCTAGCCTTGCCATGAAAATGAAGTGGATTAATAAAGGGTGGAGGGGCCAGTCATGCACATCTGTTAGGGGCTCAGAGGAAGAAGCAGATCCCGGTTTTCGTAACAAGAAGTTTCTTTATTTAAGAAAATAGAAGATCTGGGAAGAGATGCACTTGTTTAGGATAAGTTAGGTGACAAGAAATAATTTGGCCACTCTACAAATATGCTACATCAAAAGACAATTATAAAAAAATTAAAGACCATTATATATCAAATATAGATGAAGAAACTAGTTCTGAAGAAGGCATAATCCCAGAAACTGAAGAAAATCCTTAGCAACTGCTGCTTTGTGTTATATGAAATATAATATGATCATAGGTTTAGTAAAATAGGGAGTCAACAATGTGTTAGTGACATCACAAGATGAAAAGAACATGATAGGATAAAGTTAAGAAAACCACATGATTACTGAAACAACAGCATGCCAGAATCAATAAATAAATCACAACAAAGAAAAGAACTATGTGGTTGAAATACTGAATTAACTGATATTGGGAAAATGCTTGAGAAAATCTAAATGAATGAAGAAAAAAGAGATTGACTCAATCAGAGGAAAGATAATAGACAAAGAAAATGTCTTATATGACTGACCTGTGGCCCTAAAATCTAGAAATCAGCAAATGGGACAACTGTTCACAGTCCTAATTAAAGGCAAAAATTCTCCTTAAGAGAGGAAAGAAATTTATTCATATTAAAAGACCACACTACGTTTTACAAAAAGTCAATAAAGAACATTTGACACCAAGACATATCCTGTTTAGTTTATTGAACACCAAAAGCATGTGGAATTTTTCAGACATCCGAGTGGGAACAAAAATCAAGCTTTAGATTTTCCCTGCAGCAACATGTCACACCCAAAGACAGGGAGCAGTACATAGAGTTCTAAATGATATGAGGTATGAATCAAGAATCTCATTGCAGGTAAGCTGTATTTCAGGTATAAATGCAACAGGTAGATATTCTGAAACATGAAAGAAGTTATGCAATAGAGTCCTGTCAGGCCTTAGGAAGAAATAGTGTTCTATGTTAAAGTCCAGCAAATCAGAAGGTGATCAGAAGATGGTTGCACAGCCTTCAGTGTCCCCAGAAGGCTGATATATAAAGTTCTGGGGGAAATAAATGTGACTTCCAGCTCCAGATTTCACAACCAGCCAGATCACTTGAAGGCAGGGGCTAAGTCTGATTTTTCTCCTTAAGTCTAATGACACAAATGATCAAAAACAAACTAACAGAAAACATGGAATGTCAATCGAACAGTAGAATCTCAAGAAACACAGCATATAAGTGCCTTTCTTTTTTTTCACCCTCTTAACCCGGCTTTTCCCATAAGTGGCTTTCTTGAAAAAAGCAAGAAAGAAATTGACGGCAAATTTCAACTAACCAAGTGATGAATTAAATAAAGAACTCAAGAATGGGGAAGCTGAAGAGAAAGACTGGTGGTAAGCATTGAGAATATAGAGATGTTAGATTAATAGTAAAACATGTAGGAATTATGGTTATAGATTGGAACACAAATATTAAAAAAAACAATTGATGTAAAAATAACAATATGACTAGCTAGATGAGGGGTTGGGAACATTTTTCTGTAAAGCGCCAGCTAATAAATATTTCAGGCTTTGCAGGCCATGTAGAGTGTGGTCGCATATTTATAAAATTTTATTCATTTATTTACAACCCTATGAAAATTTAAAGACCTTTCATAGCTCATATGCCATATAAAAACCTGCTGGGGGCTGATTTTGGCCCATGGGCTGTAGTTTGCTGACCTCTGACCTAGATCATTGGTCTTTTATCTACCATTAAATCTATGAGTCAACATGGCTTTGCCTTGCATAATGATCCCATTTTCTCCACTCTTGAATATTTGGGAATTATTGACAATGTGGCTTTAAACAAAGATAAAGAGGGAAAGCCAAGCTAGACCTCACAACTCCAAGTCTTGATACAAACCACTCTGCCATTTCACACGCAATTCTAGAGCTGTCCTGTCCAATATGGCAGCCCTTTCCAATATGGCAGCCATTACCATATGTGGCTGGTGAGCACTTGAAATGGGGCTGGTTCGGGCCGGGTGCGGTGGCTCAAGCCTGTAATCCCAGCACTTTGGGAGGCCGAGGTGGGCGGATCACGAGGTCAGGAGATCGAGACCACGGTGAAACCCCGTCTCTACTAAAAATACAAAAAATTAGCCGGGCGTGGTGGCGGGCGCCTGTAGTCCCAGCTACTCGGAGAGGCTGAGGCAGGAGAATGGCGTGAACCCGGGAGGCGGAGCTTGCAGTGAGCCGAGATTGCGCCACTGCACTCCAGCCTGGGCGACAGAGCGAGACTCCGTCTCAAAAAAAAAAAAAAGAAATGGGGCTGGTTCAAATGGAGATGTGCTATTGATATATGTTGCAATGATAATATTTGGGGTATTTTGGGTTAATTAAAGTATATCATTAAAATTAATTGTACTTGTTTGCTTTACTTTTAAAAAAATGTGGTACTAGAAAATTAAAAATTATGTTGTGGCTTGCATTATATTTCTATTGGACAGTAGAATTTGAAGCACCTGGCAAGAAGATAAAATAACTTTTCATAAAGATGGAGACTTGCCATGAATGAAACCAGGTGTGTTAGGCAAATGGATTCTTTGTCTTCTGTCCCTTTGTTTTCCCAGTTGAAAGGAGGGTGGCTAGAGTCCCTTAAAAAGAACGTGAGGCTTCCGTTCAAATGGTGGAGGTTTCACCTGTTATCTCCGTGGCCTTAGGAAAGACTGGCGTTTTGAGGTTTACTTTCTCATTGAGAAATAGGCAAAAAAGTGTGTGGGGAAGATTTAATACAAATCTCTATATTACAAAACCCTATAAATAGTTGTATAAACGAAAGGGTTCAGTAATACCCGCCTCACCCAGAGGTGGGCTGGTTTCATGAACAGCAGGATTTAGAACTCAGCAGAAGGATGACACTCTTCGAGGTGGGCGGGTTGTGTCTCCAAATACATGTGCCTTCCCCAGCATTGTCTTCCTCCCAGTATGTGCCCTACTCTCTTCTACCTTTCTGCACCACTCAGCAGGCTGTGCCACGAGTTCCCTCTGTCATTACTCTTTCTCCTTTCTATGCTGTGCCCGGGCTGAAATAACCCCTCTCTCCCTATCTTCTATTCAGCTCCCAATGAGACTCCATCAGGCAAGCTAATCCCTTCTTCTCTGGGCTGCCTGGTCTTCCCACCTCTCCTCCCTTCTCTTCCAGTTTGGCTGCTCCTTGAAGGCAGGGATTACATCTGATACACCTTAGTAAACCTCACAAACAGCCTAGACTCGGGTCCAGTTGACCCTGGCGATTGATTGGTAAACAAATGCATGTGCAATGATATTTCCTCTCACTTTCAGGCAACTTGTGGAAATCCTTGCAACAAAATCTTCACCTCTGTTGAGAAGTTGCTTTGGAAAGACCGTTTTGGGGTAAGCATTGATACCCCCAGTTTTGGCATGAGGATGGCGCTGAGAGAAAATGAAAATACTGGTGGCCTTCATTTGAGGCCCCTCAGAAACAGATGCTGAGACAGAGAATTGTGTGCAAGGACAGAAAATGAAAAAAAAATACTGGCGGTCTTCATTTGAGGCCCCTCAGAAGCAGATGCTGAGACAGAGGATTGTGTGCAAGGACATAGTTTGGAGTGTGGTCCAGGGAGACCTCCTGGAGGTGGCCAAGAACGAGGTCATTTCTGTGCAAGTGTTTCCTGCGGACACACCTAGAGGCTAACCCTGCTGGGGCACCCTGGGAGACAGCACAGAGCATATCTCTGAGCTATCCCACCTAGGTAGGGAAGAAAGCCCGGGGATCTATTCCCCATCTTCCATCCATCATGGTGGAGGCCCAGGGGGAACAGATCTGCTTGGAGGGCTAGGTCTCTTAGCATCCAGCTTCTCCCTTCCCCAAGCAGACGAGCGCAGCTGCAAGCTGGGCTGGTGTGCACTGCAGGAGAGCGGTGATCATGGGGACACCCATGCATCTGCTACATCCACACACCCAACATTTTTTTCCTTGTTCAGAAAAATGGATTTTGTTTGCAACACCAGTGTGTCAAGGCAACGAATCACATGGGGACTAAGGGAGATATGATCATCCCATCATGTTATTTTTTGGTCTTCTTTGAAGACAAGCGGTGACTGTGGGACCCAGTTTTAATGAGACCAAAAGATAGGGCAGCTCTGGAGGCTTTGGGGAAAACTTCTGCTTTTCTGATCTGACCTATCTAGCACCATGCCCAACCCCTTCTTCTAGAATTTGGTGTCGATATAATTTGTAAAGTCACAGCGGCCTCCTTGGCATCCTGAGTGAAGAATTTTGAGAACCACTGCCATACCATGCCTACGTTGACCTCCACGCTCTGGTTGTGTGGGGAAAATAATGAGTTAGGTGCATGGGCACTGGCGCTTAGATTTTCCCTTCCCTGCCAATGAAAGCACTTCCACCTGATGCTCTTGGGGAAAATGGGGGAGGAAATGGAGTGGGGAGGTTGTTTATAGAAGGCCAAGTACTCCAGGATGTGACACTATGGACCGCGTAGCTCCCCAAATTTTGGAGAGTAATGTTTTCTATTGCTGCTGTAACAAATTACCATAAACTCAGTGACTTAAAACAACACAAATTTATTCTCTTACAGCCCTGGTGGTCAGAATTCTAAAATCAAGTTGTCAGCAGGGATGGCTCCTTCTGGAGGTTCAGGTGAGAATCCTTTCCCCTGCCTTTTTCGGTTTCTAGAGGCCGCCTGCCTTGCTTGGCTCGAGATCCCCACCTCGCCTCACTCTGACCACTGCTTACTTCCATTGTCACAACTCCTACTGTCTGACCCTGTGTCTTCTTTCATCCCTTATATAATGACACTCATGATTGCACTGGGTCTACCCAGACCATCAGGATCATCTTCCCACCTCAAGATCCTTGACTTGATCACATCTGCATAGTTCATTCTACCATATAAAGTAGCATTCACAGGTTCTAGGGATGAGGACATGGATATGTTTGGGAGGGACATTATTCTACCTATGATAGAAGACACAAGTGGATTATTTTAAAAATAGGGAGCAAGTGTTCTTCATGACTGGATACTGGAGCTGGGGCTGGAGGCAGGGGTAGGTATTGCATTTACATGCAGGAGCACCAAGGCAGACAGAAGCAAGAAGTGAGCTGCAGAGACAAGCAGAGCTTATAGGCCCAGGGCTGTGACTCTCAAAAGCCTGGGACAAGTTTAACTGTAAGTAGCTGGGGGTGGGGGAGGGGCACAGTGGCCACCTGGGTTATGTGGATGGAGAAATCAATGAATATACAAATTAGTATCAGTGTCCTCTTCCTGGTGAGGGAAAAACCAAGCTGTCCCCTGCTCCCCTCCTCCAGGGGTTCAGGTGCTGGGCATAGTCTCTTCTGTCCCAGGAGTTTAGATAAGCACTCAGCCTGTGCTTGCACTTGGGGCCGGTCGGGGGGACCCTCAGGGAGGTGAAGGCCAGGCAGATGTGCCCTTCCTGGGCAGCCTCCCCAGACAGTGAGAGGCCTGGGAATTTGGGCCCAGAACAAAGCCTCTCTGCTGGGAGCACAAACAGGTTGCCAGGAATGTCGCTCCACTGGTTCCTGCGCCTGCCCTTCAGAGCCCTGCCCTGGGCAATGTGGAAAAGCATCAATAGCAGGAGAAAATCAATCAAGCCCTGGAAAGCCAACCCCACTGTCACACGCATCCCTCGTCCTCTCCACTCCTTCACAGCTCCTCAGATCATCTGCCCCATTGGTTTCAGGCCTTTACGCATTCTGTTTGGTTTCTAGAGGTGGGTGGATATTCTGCAGAAGAAAAGGGATTCCGATATCCTGGGCGTTCAGCTGAAATAATCCTGTGGAATAACCACTATGACCCTCACTTTTGGAAGGAGGCTCAGAGAGGTTAGGCCACTTGCCCATGGTCACACAGCACACAGACGGGTCATAGAGGAGAGAGGATTCTGGTCTCCGTGTGCCATTCCCCAAACTCCATGCTCTTCTCAGCTGACAGTTGCCTCCTTTCCTCTTCCAACCTGTTAGTGGACATAGCCTTGTGGAACAGGCCCATTTCCTCCACCACTAAATAATGGGAAACACAACGGCTTAACTCAAAACAGGGTGGGGGTTGGGAACAAAGCCACGCCAAGATATTTTAAGTCGAACTTCGCGATAAACGGAAATTTGATATTTCTGGATAATTCCCAATGAGCACCCTTCCCCTTTAATTATCTTGTGGTCGCCCTTTCAGAGGTGATTAAAGCTATTCTTTAGTAGATGTGGTTATAGATTGAGTGGGAACCTGGTCTTTCTTGTGGTTTTTATCATAGCAATTAAATCTGGCCAGCTCATAAAAGCTGTGTGGCAGGAGGGGTTTTATCAAGCAAAATGATTTTCCCCTTCGGGCAATGTTAAATTTAGGAAAATACAATTAATTATATCAGACAGGTATCTATTATACATTGTGCATGCATTAGAGCTCCTGGGCTCATTTCACTCCGAGAGGGAGCCTCACTCCTCCTAGCCTGCGTGTGTCCCAGGCCAAAGCCTTCACTGAGGGCTGGCGGGAAGCTTCCTGCCCCCTCCCACCCCTCAGTTCAACACCCACAACTCTTTGGAAGTAAAAATGAAAGGACTTATGTTTACCAGAACTTTCTCAAACGCTGTCAAAGGTGTATTTAGGTGTTTATGTTGATAAATAAGGGTGTTCCCAAATAGCAGAGAAAAAAACCTTTCACCTCTTAGAAGAAGAAAAAGACAAAAAAAAAAAAATTCACCTGGCCTCTGCCCTCTACTCACTGTGACTCAGGGGGAGTCCCCCAAGATCTTTGAGGCTCCTTTTTTCCCCTTCTGCAAAATGAGAGGGTTAGACCAGATACCTTCAAAATCCTGCTCAGCTCAGAGCTAGGAATGTAAACGAAGGCTCAGTGGCACAAAGTCCTGATTCCTCGTTAAAAGACATAATTAATATTTTTTATCAGGTGTTTGCTTTGTGTTCCTGATGTTGAAAGGGGCTTGGAATTCATATATGATTATACTCTTTCCTTTTTTGCTGGAAGCTTCATTAGCACTCAGATAAATTTAGGAAGAAGGATTCATAAACATTATTGATAAGCTTCACTCATCTGTATTGCCAGTGGGAGCTGGTGTTGAGCATATGCTCTGCAAGTATTTGCTGAGAAACAAAAAGGTGACTTTCGAAGATGTCAATGATTTGATATCATCTCCTAAACACCAATGAAATGTCAGACATATCCATTACTCACTCATGCGATGCAGATACGTTTTTATAGAACGCACATGTCCAGCTGGTCCATGGACTGGGTTTATGATGCAGCCAGCTTGGGCGCGAGGTCCCAAGCGCTTCCATCTCTTTGTCTGATCCTAGTCCCTTCTCTAAGCATCATCTTTCTGTCTCCTTTCCCTTTCCTGATAAACTGGGATAGGTTTACCTGCCAGCTGTCTCACGAGGGTGTTGTGAGGATTAATGAGATAATATTTTTTAAGTACTCAGAGATCTTCTGATGAAAGAGGCTATAAAAGTACAGAGTGTCACTATTATTATAATTAATGGCATTTCTGAGAACTTTCAGAGTATACATTGGGTTACGCCAAAGACAGAGGAGATCGCTGCTTCAGGAGGCAGCTGCCTGTAGGAGAAAACAAGGCATTAGAGTCTGTGTGTGGCCAAGACGGTGGTGAAAAGGGGGCTCAGCTTCAGCAGTGGGACGGGCATTGAAAATCTGATTCCACAATGGGGGCATTGGTGGGGAACGTGCCTTTGCTGGGAGACAGAAGACTGTCTGCAGAGACGGCTTCCCTTGCAGGGAAGTGTGGCCAAGTCGAGGTCAACTTGTGAGCAGATCTCAATGTGGGCAGCAAAGCAACGTGCGTCCCTGGGTGGCTGTTTTTCCTGTTATGCCCTGCACACGAGGGAACCTGCCAAAGAGTCTTGCTCCTCACCACTTTACTCCACAAACAATGACTGTGGTCCTGCCAGGCATCAGGGCTCCAATGAGAAAAGGCATCATCCCTGCTGCAAAGAGCTCAGAATCTGCTGGGGCAGACAGACACATGCTCCAGGCGTGACTGTAGGGAATGGGAGTGCTGTCAAAACAGACGGAAAGCAGGAAAGCCAAGGGCACTGTGGGAGGACAGAAAAGGGTGATTTGACCAGACTATGGAAGTCAGGGAAGGAGTCCTAGAGGAAACAGCCGCTGAGCTAACTTCTGCAGGTCCAGGAAGGAAGCTAGAGGGAGGCCAAGAAAGGAGACAGCGCACGCTCGATTGGGGTCGCTGTAAACAGGTGGGCTGTGGGATGAGATGAGTAACCTGAGAGCTGAGCAGGGGCGGCCTGCCAGGAGGAGGGTCTGACCTGAGTTACTGCCACAAGGAGGGGTGAGTAGGGGCCCCAAGGAAGTAGCATTTGGGGGACCAGTTCAGGCAGCTGGAGGAGAGGAGGTTTTTTTTTTCAGTATCTGTACTGCTTGCTCACATGTCTGAGTTGTGGACAAAACTGCAGGGTCTTCCCTGGAAGACTTGATGTATCTTTGGGAAATGAGCGCTAAGGATAGTGCCAGGCACAGGACCTGCTACATCATTTGTGGGACCCAGTGCACAATGAAAATGCTGAGCCCCTTGTTCAAAAATTAAGAATTGCAAGATGGTGACATCAGAGCATTAAACCAAGATCAGGGTCCTTCTAAGCACAGGGCCCTGTTCAGCTGTGCATGTTGAACCCCGGGAAACCATCTCTGACCAACCACGTGGAAGGCATTCAGTGCCTGGAACAGGACAGCACGGCGCACATGGTGGGAGTATCGGGCCGCTAGGCTGGTCCTCTGGCCATTCTCCTGTGCACATGGACACCATTCTGGTGGCCAGGAAGAGAGCAACACAGAAATGCAGGAGGAAGAAGAAGAAATTCTGGTGGCCCTTCCATATACGTTGGATAGAAGTCACAGAAAGTTTCTTCTGTGTCCAGGGCAGGAGCCATGCGAGTCAGTTCTTGCCTTGGCACCTGAATGCATGTTCTTGCCAGATGTATCAGAGTAAATGGAAACATTAATTTCTGGAGTTCGTATGCCAGTGATGGTGCCAACACATCGGACCAGCAGGAACTTCCACTGAGAAAACTCTGGCAGATGTGCGTGTCTCCCTGGGAGGAGAATTCGAAGTTAATCAATAGAATTCATATATTAATTCAGAAACACCTTTTGAGCACAGACTTTGCCAGCTTCTCCCCTGGGAACTGGAATGCAGATGGGAGCAAGACACAGTCCCTGCTGTCCTCAAGGGGCTTTCATTTTGTGAAACATGACTAGTAAATTACCAATTATTACTAAGGCAAGTAACACAAACATTCACGGCTATTTATTTAGTTGTCTTCATCTACAAAATGCGTTCTATTTCAGTAAACACACAAACACGTGTAAGTTTTCCCATAGTTTGTGTCTTACTTCTGAGCCTACTGAATGTTGTTTTCCCTATAAAATCTTGAGCCTCTCTAGCTGGTCTTTACCTACCAAGAGGATACACAGGAAGGTGACATTCTTAGGATGGAAGCAGCCACTCTGTTGTTTTCCAGAAACTTAGTTTTATATTATATTTAATCATATCCATTAGCATTATTATTGTTGAATGCAATTGGTATTTGCTTAGATTTACCTTTCGTGTTTTCCAATCTTGTTCATGATTCCTTTCTGTATCTCAGACCTCACTGCTGCATCTTTTTCCTTCTCAATTATGTACATCATTTATACATTTCTTTGGTGAAGTATGTTGGTAGTAAATTCTCACTTTTATTTTTAAGAAATAATTTTGACAGCCTATTACAGTTTTTTAGATCATAAATATCTTGGAAGTTCAGATAAATAGTGTGTGTGTGTGTATTTGTGTATGCTGGTGTAGGAGTGTGTACATGTGTGCTATAAACCCAAATATGATCTTTTTCAAGTCATTTGGGTACCACAGCAGTCACGATGACCACTGGAAATGTCATGGGCTCAGTATCAAGAAGACAGAATTTTAATGTCATTTATTAACTTTGCGACTTGGAGAAGACTACGTACTCTCTGTAAGCCTCTGTCTCTGCATTTTTTTTTTTTTTTTTTTTTTTGAGATGAAGTCTCACTCTGTTGCCCAGGCTGGAGTGCAGTGGCATAATCTCGACTCATTGCAACCTCCGCCTCCCAGGTTCAAGCGATTCTCCTGCCTCAGCCTCCCAAGTATCTGGGATTACAGGTGCCCACCACCATGCCCAGCTAATTTTTGTATTTTTAGTAGAGACAGGGTTTCACCACGTTGGCCAGGCTGGTCTCGAACTCCTGACCTCAAGTGATCTCCCCCTCTCAGTCTCCCAAAGAGCTGAGATTACAGGAGTGAGCCAAGGCGCCCAGCCTGTCTCTGCATCTTTAAATTGGGGAAAACAGTGCCTTTTTCATGGAGTTTTTGTGGCAAGCAGAAGGAATGTCTCCCGATGCAGCCCTTCAATACATTGATCGCAGCTATTATTAATCTTCTGTGTATTCAGTGTCATCCTTTGAAAAAGTTATCTTTGCCAGGAGCTTTTGGAAAAAAAAAATCACCCTGACGATAGTATCACTATCTCACAGATTCCCTCCCCTGTCTCTTCCCTAACCTCCTCAATGTTTTCAAATTTAAACCCACCACGTTTTGGGGACATGTCTGGGAAGTCCTTCAGCTTGTAGACCAGTGACAGCGTACAAGACAGAGTGCACCCTGGTCAGTGCCAGGCTCAGCCCCCTCTGTCTGCTTCTTCTGTCTGCCAGGTTCAATAATTGGACTGTCACATCACTGCTTTCTTTAGTGCCAAAGCCTTAACTCCACTTCTCCCCAGTGAGGACCTGTGAGTCAGGTCAATGGGCTAACCACAGCCTAAGCCGTTATCTTTGAGCCGAGCAAACTCATGGTTCCAGACCTGTCAAAGCCCACCGGTTTCCAGGTTCCCTATGCTGCCCAATTAAAGTAGAAAGTCATAAGCCGGCATTTAGATTTTCAGAAGGGTGGATATGACATCCTTTCCAGTAATTTCCTAATAGAACCACCTTTCAAACAGGCTTGCAGTTATCTAAAGCCTAAGTATATTTTCCTCTAAATGGAATTTAATGAGATGGAAAGCATTAAAATGAGCAAGAGAAAAATATTTGTGCAGTGGAAGGAGTACCATGAACATTGAAGTCATAAACCTATGTTCGGACTTCTCCATGCTGTCCTTGCTGGGAGAACTACTGCAGTGTGCCATGCAGCCTCGGAGCCTCAGTCTCTCCCTCTGTAAAATGAGATGGCCACTGCTAACTCATAAGGCAACTTAGAGCAGATAGCATACGAAGGATCTAGCTTACTGCTAACACTGTGTGTTTTCTGTCTTTCTGTCCCTCCCTGAATCCTTCCCAATTAGCATGCCATAGCTGAAAAATACTTTAGATACCATTTAATTAGAGCCCCCTTGTTTTACACACGTGGGAACCTAACGCCAAGTCAGTAGAAGATAGCTGCCAGAGGGTTCCAGTGAGAGGAAGACAGCATTGGAGCTACACCCAGACCCCACTTCGGGGCCCATCTTCATCCACCCATATGGGACTGAAAGTTCCCTCCCTCTTTGCCAGCTTAAGATGTTTCTGATTGTAATTGAACAATGAATTAAAGAGAAGAAAAAGAAGGCAAATTTGACCCACAGCGGTTATTCCGTACGTGTTTGTGGGATTCATGGAATTCTTCGAAACTAGAGACTCAGACACAAATTCACGTGAAACATTGATGCTAAGAAATGTAATTTCAGGCATGTGTTGACAATTACGCAGTTCTGCCTCCAATCCTCATTACTGAAGGCTTGAGCTGGATTATACCATTTTTGGCAGCTGGGGGAAATGAAGTCAGACAAAGCAAGGGATGTGGTTGGATGAAAAGGTAGGCTCTGGCCCCTAGTTGGTCCAAAACAAAGTTCAGAGTTCTAGATCTTTGAGCCTGGAACTTAGTCCTCAGCTCTGCCGTGTTCAATAATTTTATCACCAATGTGAACAACAACAGGGAATAATTTGGGAAGAAGACCAGGCTTGGAGAGAAAGCTCAGTTGCTGGCTGACAAAATCCAGGAAGACCTAGTAAATTAGAGTATCATGGTGACCTAAACAAGATGAAAATTCATTAAACATGGAAAAGATAGTTTTTTTTTTTTTTTAAATTGAAAACAAAGACACCAAGAACCAAAACAAGGACAGAAAAATTGAAGAGAGGGGTTAGGTTGTGATTTAATAGGTTTAATAAGCAAAAGTCTGAGAGATTATTAGTTCACTGTAAGGTTGATAATAGTCAATATTAGAATATTTCTAATACAACAGAATTGAAATAAAAATAAGTTTCGGTTAAGAGAAATTTGCATTTAACAAAGTAAGATGTAATTCCAGCACTTTGGAAGGCGGAGGTGGGTGGATCACGAGGTCAGGAGATTGAGACCATCCTGGCTAACATAGTGAAATCCTGTCTCTACTAAAAATACAAAAAATTAGCCGGGTGTGGTGGCAGGTTCCTGTAGTCCCAGCTACTTGGGAGGCTGAGGCAGGAGAATGGCGTGAACCTGGGAGGCGGAGCTTGCAGTGAGCCGAGATCGCACCACTGCACTCCAGCCTGGATGACAGAGTGAGACTCCGTCTCAAAAAAAAAAACCAAAAAATAACAAAGTAAGAAATGAAATGAGAACTGTTTATATTTTTGTAATAAAATCAAGTTTGGTGGATATCATAAACTTCCTGATGTGATGTGAGCAGAAAGGACTTTATCTCTGTGGTATGATTTCCAAAAACTGTCACCCCAGTCCAGTCGTGAGAAATCACACAAACCCAGACTGGGGGACATCCTATAGGGTGCCTGATCAGTACTCCTCAAGAATGTCAAGCTACTATACACAGGGAAAGGCTGAGAAACTGTAATAAATCAGGGGACGCTGGGGAGACCTGATAACTAAGTGCATTGTTGTGTCCTGGATTAGTAAGATGACATTAATGGAAACACTGGTGAAATTTAAATAAAGTATGTTTAGTAAATAGTGATGTGGCAATGTTGGTTTCCTACTTCTGACAAACATATCACAGCACCGCAAGATGTTAACAACAGAAGAAACTGGGTGAAGGTATATGAGAACCCTCTTCATTATCTTTGCAAACTTTCTATAAATCTAAAGTTTTTTCCAAAATAAAAGAATTTATTAAAAACACTATGCTGAAGTCACATTGTCTAGCCCATTACCTAATGCCCCTACATAAGCAACGTCTGTCATGATTTATTGTTTGGAACATGTTTGCCCCCACTGCTCCCTACATTCAGAAGTTGTTATGTTTCTACTAGTCTGACAACTTGAGGTGTTAAATATTGTATTTCCCTTTTTGCCATGACCACCAGGAAACTCGATCCAACTTTGATATTAAATCAACCAAATGAGCTCTCATGGTTACCTTCTTCCCTTTTCTAATTTTTATCATACATTTTCTCTTTATAGACATAAACTTTGTTGAGCACCACTCTTTTGCACTCCCCAATTCCATTTCCTAAGAGAGATGGAGAGCAAACTGGTGACTCATGAAAGAGGAGAGGTGGAGAGAGAACATCATGTTGTTTGAGGAAGGAGAGCAACATCTGGGTTATCTTGGAGATGACCAGCATGGGCATAGCATTATCTCATGATGAGGACATGGTGGTTAATAAAGAGGATTAAGCCCTCTCTGTGTGTTCACAGAGCTTAGGGTCAGAACTCAAGTGTGGAAATTAAGCGAAGTGTCACCTTCTGAGATACAAAGCTGAGCTGCAATGTTGCAGATTCAGAGCATGACCTGTTACCTCATGCAAAACACCTGCCAAGGGCTTCACTTTGCTTTGCCTTCCTATCTTTGACTTTGGAATTTGAGTATTCGAAAATACCAAAACGTGTCTTTTCAGCCTATTTAGGATTGGGCTTTTTTTTTTGGCACTTGCAACCGGAACAATCCTAACTTCATGTATTCATTCTTTCATGTCTTGATCAATTCAGCAAATATTTGTGAAGCTGCTGCTTCCTGCCCAGCACTGTGCTAGGTGGTAACACAATAAGAAAGAGGATGGGATAACAGGGGCTGAGAAATTACACAGTGTCTGTTTGCTTGCTCTGAAATATTTCTTCTCTTCCATGCCAAAAGGTCTAGATGCACATTTCCTGTATATCCAAAATTTTCAATAACTTCTCTCAGCTTTAAAATGTGCACCCTGCCTCCACTTCTACCAGGAATTGTCTTCCTTCCTTCATTTTCCTTGAAGAGGATAGGCACTTCTGTGAGCCTTTTCCCCCCATGGAATGAATAGGTTCAATTCAGTTTAATAAGCTCCCTATCTTCAGCAGGCATGAGAGTATATGAGAAGGAACGAGGCACAATTCCTATCCACAGAGGACTCAACAAATGGTAGCTATGATAGTCGCACACACAGACAGCTCCATTGCAACATGATGAACAAAATGAGAGTGGTAGGACCCATTGTAAAGGGAACACCCCGGACCCAGTCATCCCCTCCAGGAAGATTCACTTGGAAGGATTCAGGGAGAAGTGGTTAATGGTACCACCTGCTGCAGGAAGACAGATTTGGAGGCAAAGATAATGACTCTGAAGGTTTTAGGTGGTTGCAGCTATTGTGATAGACTCGAATAGTTCCCCTCACCAGCACAGATTTGGGAAGAGATAGCAGGGAAGTCAGGGGTGCATTCAAGGAGGCGCAGGAGTTGGACCACGTACAGAAACATGTCAGTTTTTCAATTCTTCTATCTTGGAACCCTTAGGAGGTCTTGGCTTTGCAAAACAACATATTACCTCTGAATCTGAATCTCTGAAATGCTGGCAGGGGGGCCAGTCCAGCCGGCACTGTTGCCATATGTGTTTAGAATTTCATGCACAATAATTAATTTCCATTCTGCAAAAATGAATAATTAATATAGCATCCCACGTCAATTGATCCAAACAGAAGTTGACACATATTAAGAGACACACGCTGCTGAGCAAACTTTTTAAACTGAAGCGTTTTATTAACAAAGCAACTTTTAAAAATTCCCTATCTACCAGACAATAGGAACTGAACGTATTCCAACAAAGAGGGCAGGCCAAGCAGGGGGTGTTGAGTTGCGATTTCGAGAGGGGGAGGTAACGGGAAGATTACATTCATTTGAAGTTGCCTGTGGGGGAGCCGGTACAGAGGTGAAGGATGCTCCAGGGATGGAAGGAAAATAAAATAAAGTGACAGCCTTAAAGAAATTTAAGAGCTAAATATTTTACTTTGATTTTTAATTATGCAGCCATGATGGAGAAATATGGGCAGAGCGATGGTAAAATTAGGGAGATGAAAAAACTATTTCAAAAACTGCCCATGACAAATACTAGTTAGGAGATGCAACAGCATCCCGACGGCTTTATCATCCCTGTCTGATTCAAAGGTGCTCTTAATAAGTCAGTTGAAAACGTTGACAGTGTTACCAAATTTGCGGAGGACAAGAAGCGGAATTGAAAATACTTGGGGCCGTATGACAAGGATCTAAAAGATCTTCTTTGATCAGAACTTTGAGACACCATGGAATATATCATCATGTAATTGTTATCATTTTCATGATTGTTAATACTGTTATTAATTCTAACATCTTCCATTTATTCAGAGCACTCTGGGTCAGACACTGTGCTGGGCACCTGAAATGCTTTGGTGCTCCTGAAGAGAAGAGAGCAGGCACAGCTGCCCCGACTTTCCGGACTAGGAAACAAGAGTTAGCAATAAGGTGCTCCTGGCCCCTTATACAGTGAGGAAGGTTGGAGCCTGGACTCGTGCCTGGATCTGTGACTCCAAGTCTTCTGCTTATTTTGTAAAATAGGGCTATCTTCCCTTTAACAGGAGTGGAGACAAGTTCCAGATGTGAGGTCTTGCAAAACAAACAAATAAACAATTTCCTTAATTGAGGAAGGGAAAGAAAGAGCATAATAAGCATTTTCCCTTGGAACCCTGAAAGTCTTGGATCTGGGAAGCACTGGCGTTTACAAAATCTCATGTTACCAGCGTCGATGTCAAGAAGGGTAATGCAGGTTTTGGCCACATGAACAGAAGAATGATTCTTAGAATGAGGGAGGTGCTAGTGTCGTGTGCCTGGCTGAAATCAGTTATGTGCTTGGGTGATGCATTTCAGCAGCCATCTAGACCTCCAGGAGGACAGTGGGAATAGGCCTGCTGGGATGGTTGTGGGACTCAAGGACCATTGAGGGAGCTCTTTGGTTTGCTGAAGATGGGGCTTCTGGAGCTAGAATCATGCCCTCTGTCCCCTGAAAGATCTCCTACTTGGAGATTTTCTGACTCACTCCAGAGGCCAGAAGAGGCACCGCTGGGGTGGTAACTCTCAGACTGAGACTTAGTCCCAAGGAGAAAACCCAACCTTGGAGGAATGCAGTGGCAGACGGCCCAGGAGACACACGACATGCCTCCAGGTGCCAGACGCTGGGTTGAGGTGGGGGCAGATGGAAGCGAGGGAGGTACAATCCTTGTTCTTTGGAGGGGAAGAGGGAGGGAGAGAGACAGGGAAGAAGGGAGGGACAGAGGTTGGGGATCAGGGAGGAAAGGAGAAGAGGAGAGACAAGAGAAGAGAGAAGAAAGTGAGAAGTGAAGAGAGGTGTCCGGCCAACCTCAGACTGCCCTAGCCACCCTGGTGAGGCACCAGACTTGTAGGGAGGAAGCTGTCTTGGATGTCCAACCTAGCTGAGCCTTCAGATGACTTCAGCCCTAGCTGTCATCTGTCTGCAGACACGAGAGAGATATGAGGAACCAGGAAAGAGAATAACAAATACTTGGGGCCATATGACAAGGCTCTAAAAGATCTCCTTTGGTCAGAATTTTGAGGCACCATGGTTTAAGCCGTAGAATTTGGGGTGGTTTGTTACATAGCAATGGGGAACCAGAGATGTCCAGAGCTGCGGCAACCTTTCTGTGTGGCGTTGATTTTCTCTAACAGGCTGGCCTGGGCTTGTTTCGTGGTAACCAGGCAGCTTTCTTTGCAAAGCAGAAGTGTGCAGGGCCTCTCAAGGCCTTCTCTGAGAACGGGCACACTGTTCCTTCCACTGTGACCACACGGCCAGCCCAGAGTCAAGGTGTGGGAAGTGGATTCATTGTCTCTTGATGGAAGGTGTTGTGCTCATAGTGCAAAGGTTGTGGATATGGGGAGGGGAATAGTTGGGGGGCATTCTTGGGATGCTCCTGTGAGCTTTCTAGACCTGCTTACAAAAAAGCATTGAGATGAAGAGTGATGGCGACGTGACCATTTCAAGTGGTGATGCTGTGAGCTGAACAAGCATGTCAGAGTTATGAGCCAGAAAACACTTTTAAAATCATTTTTTTCAACCCTCCCATTTTACAAATGAAGACACAGAATATCCAAGAAGCTAAGAGGTTCCGAAGGCCAACGGATCCCAAGGGCCGTGGGATCTTTTGTGAGAAAGCATGGACATTGGAGCAGGCTGACACCAATATCATCTGGCTGGGTAACCTTGGGGACCTCCTGTAAGCTCAGGCTCCTCCCCTATAAACAGGGGCCGTTGGCGCTCTCGGGAATATACAAACAGTTGCCACTTACCAGGTGCCCCCGAACAAGGGGTCACATTGATGATGGTTATTGCAAGATGTGGCCAAAACCTGGGTCCCCTGGGTCCTAGTTCAGTCCTCTTCCCGCTTCATCAATGGCCACTCAGTAAGCTTCCAGATCCAGATCAACTCATGCCCAAAACAGGAAGGAATGTCAGGTCTGGAGAAGCGAGCTGGGGTAAGTGAACACCACCGAACGTCTGTGTAGTGTGGATGTCCACGCGGTGACCTGCTGGGTGCTAGAAAGAGCCAGTGAAACACAGCGGGCGTCTTCTCTATGGAAGCCAGTTTTAGCTGCTGTGTGTATGTGTATGTGTGCCTGGAAAAATATCATTATCTTTTCATAACAAATCCCACATCATAGTGGCTGACAGAATAGATTTACTGCTTAAGGTAAATGTTGAATTTCTACACTATAGCCATGTGGTCTCAGTTAGAGGAATCACAAACAATTTATTGATTTTTTTCTAAAAAACATGACTGCAGAAAAATTACACCTTGATGATAGGATGTGGAAGACCTGGAGCAGGACTCTGGTTAAAAACAGAGGAGGAAATATTATGAATCAAAAATTAGTGGATGTCTGTGAAACAAGTATGAATGGAATGTTGAGTAAACACAACTCTTTGCTTTGTCACAAATATCATATTGAGGTGCCGACTTATTTCTAGAAGATAGAATCTGAGAGGTACAATTGCTGTTTAAAACTGTATTCGCTAAAACAGTGTAGCATCTTAGATAAATATTGAAAAGGCTGTCTGGCTCTGGGGCAGCTCACTGGGCCCAGTCTTCAGGTTCAATTTGCTCTTGAAACTGAAGCCAGAGAGCAGAGTCAAGGTCAAGTAGATGAGGAGGAAGGAAAGCTCCTTAAATGACCTTGGACAAGTTAATGAACTCTGAGGCTCAGTTTCCCTCTGGAAATATATTCCAGATTAGAGAGCACTGGTTCCTTCCAGCTGTGGGGAAGGTTTGCATCTGTAAATGTAAAGCTTTGCCCATGTACTGGCAAGGTAGCTGCACACACAAGTGCACACACACACACACACTTACTAAATCAAATACCAAAGACCTAAATTTTATTAAATGCATTTTATGACAATATGAAATGAAGCCAGGGTCCAGCTGGATGAAAGAACTAATGCTAATTGTGTGTGTGTGTGTGTGTGTGTGTATGCAGACACAGTTTGCACATGGCCACCTACAAGCAAATGTGGGGTGCAGGGAGAGGGTTATGTCATAACCATATGCTCTTAGCACTATTCTTGATTTGGAAGACTGTTATTCATTGGGGTTTAAACACATCAGGTTTGATACCTTTAGCTTCTTATTTTGCCTTATTTTAGTAGAATTTTCTTTCCTAAATAAAAAAAAAGTTAGTTAAAGTAAAGGAACTGGAGGGGGCCCAACACCCAGCCCTCCCATTCCTTCTGTGAGTAAGTGGGTACTGGAGCCTTCTGCAAGAGGTCCGGCACTTCAGGTAGGTGCAGTCAATGTGGAAGGCATTGGTATTGCTGGATTTGTTTTCATCAGAGATTCCCAGCTTACACTCCCCAGCTTCATTGCATTAAAACGTATGACTGTTAAAATTTCAGGGAGAAACATTGATCTTTCTTTTGCCCATTAACCCTTCCCCCCACCTTCTGAGAAAATCTGAACCAACCTGTCTACCTTCATTCCAAAGTTCTTTTCTCCCACCAAACACAGCTCCACCTCCTTGTACCCTAACTCTCCAGGGGCCTCCCCATCCCATCTGCAGGGACAGGGCTTGTGGAAAGACAGGACGCTGAGGGTCGCTGAGGGGGCGGGTTCCTGGGGGCCAGGCCAGGGCAGCATGTGGGGCTTTCCTGGAGGGTCCCCAGCAGCGAAGCCCTCTCTCTCCTGTCGGCCCCTTTGTGCAGGGAGCTCTTCCACGGGGGCCATACCAGGACGTGCTGAGCTGCCAATCACACCATCAAGGCATCAAGTCATGCAGGTGAAGATGTGAACTCTTGGGAGGAGAATCCCTGGTAAATTCATTCACCTGACTCTTTTCTTTTTTCTTTTTTTTTTTCCAAGATGGAGTGTTGCTTTGTCACTCAAGCTGGAGTGGAGTAGCACGATCTTGGCTCGCTGCAACCTCTGCCTCCCAGATTCAACCGATTCTCCTGCCTCAGCCTCCTGAGTAGCTGGGATTACAGGTGCCTGCCACCACGCATGGCTAATTTCTGTATTTTTAGTAGAGATGGGGTTTCACCACGTTGGCCAGACTGGTTCTGAACTCTTGACCTTGTGATCTGCCTGTCTCACCTTCCAAAGTGCTGGAATTACAGGGCTGAGCCACCACGCCTGGCCTTTTTTTTTTTTAATTGTGGTAAAATACTCATAACATGAAACTCATCATTTTAACCATGTTTGAACGTATAATTCAGAATATTGTACAACCATTATCACTATCTATTTCCAAGATTTGTTTTATCATCCAAAGCAGAAACTGTGTCCCCACTGAACAACCCCTCATTTCCCCTCTCACCAGCCCCTGGCACCCACCATTCTACTTCCTGTCTCTATGAATCTGACTACTCTGGGGGCCTCCTGTAAGTGGAATTGTGCAGAGTTTGTCCTTTCATGACTGGCTTCCTTCAATCAGCACAATGGTGTCAAGGTGTGCCTGTGTTGTAGCATGTGTTACAATTTCCTTCCTTTTTAAGGCTGTATAATATTCCATTGTGTGTATACCACATTTTGTTTATCCATTTGACTATGGATGGACATATGGGTTGCTTCTACCTTTTGTTTAGTGTGAACAATGCTGCTATGGCCATGGGTGTACAAATCTGCATTCCAGTTCCTGCTTCCAATTCTTCTGGGTGTATTCCCAGAAGAGAAATTGCTGGCTCACATGATAATTTCGTGTTTAACTTTCTGAGGAACTGCCATACTGTTAGCTGGCCTTTGAGTTCTGAACTGGGGTCTGCAGATGTGTGGATCTGCACAGGGCAACAGTTGGCCCTTCAGAGGAAAAATGAGTTGCAAAAGGCTTCGAGGGCTCGAGCCATCTGTTCTGTCATGGACATTGCTGATTCAGCACCACTCCTACACAGACCCCAGTTCCTTGAGCATTTCAGTTTTTTTCTACGTAAATTTCCTGGAGTACCAGGTACTGTGAATTCTTTGCCAGAGCCTGCACAGAGAGATTTTTAGATGCGTTAGACAGGAGGAGATGAAGTTTGGAGAGCTGCAGAGATCTGCCTCCAAGCCACAGATGCCCAAGTCAAATGTCAGCTCCTCCACTCCTGGATAGGAGCTTGGGCATATTAGGCAAACTCTCTGGGCCTCAAATGCCTCCATTGTAGAACAGAGGCCAGCACACCCTCCGAAGGATGTGACTTAGGAATGCCAGATGACGTGCTCAAGCACCGTGGTAGGTATGGTCTAAACAGTCACACTTATCAGCCCTGAACTAGCAAATGACAAGGCTGGGATTTCCATCCATATCCACCTGATTCTGAAGTCCATGCTTCTTCCACTGCAGTTCACATAGATCTGGATTCAGTTTTATCTGTAAGAAGAAACCACAAACACTCTCCTCCCAGAGCAGCTGTGAGGAGACAAGGGGATGGTTGATGTGAAGAGCTTGCCCATTCTTTGGGACAAATAAGCACTTACCACTTGCCAGGTGCTGGGCTGGGCTGTTCAAACATGATCTCATGGTGTGTATCTCTACCATGGTCCTTCAAAATGGGGATCACGCCATCTTGCAGGAATCACCAGGAGAGAGGGAGAAGTTCACTCAAGACTCACAGCTACGAAGTTGTGGGGCTGGGTACAAACCGATGTCCGCATGACCCCAAAGCCAGTGCTCATAACACAGGGCTGTTTAGCTTCTTAGATTTCCATCCAGGATCAGCCTCTCAGCCCACTCTTGCTGGGGGTCATTTCTGGGGGATCTAAAGGCATGTTCACCCATCTCCATTCCTCGGGCCAGGCCCTTGGCCTACAGCAGGAGGGGTGGGCAGCGACTAGGAGGAGGCAGGCAGAGGCTGCCTGTGTTGGGCTGTGTCTCCCGGCTGACGCCACAGCCAGGGCCGCCACTGTCTCTGACTGGTTTCCTGAGTCTGGATGGGTCTGAGGTTTCCTGTTTCCCTGCAGCTCAGGACTGGCCTAATTGGAAAGACATGTCAGGCTGATGTGTCCAGCATGCTGGAGATGAGAAGGAGGAGGAAGGGGGAAGTTCAGTTTGCTCAGGTCATGTCTGTAGAGGAACCTGGAAGCAGACCCAAGGGGAGGATTGGAGACCATAGACCTCACAGGTGGTGAGCAAACAAGAGATTTTCGGAGGAGCTTCCCTGGACCACAGAATCCAGACCCTTCTGTGCAAAGCAATTTGGAGGAGGAAACAGAGTCTGCTCTTTGCTGCTCTCCAGCTCTGGGCAGTGTTCCTGGCTCTCTAAGTCTCTTTTTCTCACCATTAGATGGGTGCAGTTCTACTTCACAAAGATGGGAGCCCATGGATGGCCACGTGCTTTGTACAATGACCAATGTGATTCTGAAAACCTGGGACAAACATCTGCAGGTGAACAAATACATGTAACTTTTAGAGCACACCATCTAGCCCCCGAAGAAACTACGTGAAGTCAGAGCACTATGTGAAGTCACAGCACTACGAGAAGTTTGCCAGTTCTCTTCAAAGTGGATAAAGAAGGGAACTCAAGCAAGCAGTGCATATTGGTGAACACTTGTACCCTGTTGGGTTTCACACCAAGGAAATGAGAGGACCGGATAGGTCCCCTTTCTCCAGGTTTACTCTCAGATTATTCCTGATCTGGTCAAGAAATCTCTGGATTCAGGTTTAAGCTTCTTGCTCCCAATGTTAATATTGAGGGTGGAATAGAGTCATTCCCCTCCATCATTTTCTTCTCTAAGCATCCGATGGTCCTCAGTTTTCTCATCTGCAAAATGGCCATCAAGGCATTGCCTTGGGGCTTGAATGGGGTGGGCAGAGTAAGGACCCTGGCTGAGGGCCAAACCCATGCTCAGTCTCTATTTAATACTGTGGCTGCTGGTCCTCCTCCTCCCTAAATCTGTGTGGCTGCCTCTGGACATCAGTTTATCTTCATGAATCTCCAATGCTGCCAGCAGTCCCCCTGCCCCTACACTGGGGCTCCTTGGTGAGCAGGCACAGATGTGGAGGCTGGACTTCATGCTGTGAAGGGGACTCCCACATGCCTGTAGAAACCATGGCCACCACAAGTAATGTTCCATTCCCCGGCTCGTGGCAGCCGGCCACAGGGACACGCACCAATGCACAAGGCTCAACTCACGATGGCACATGGGTCTATCTCCCTGCAGGACTCTGGGAGGGCGGGGAGTCCCATGTCCCTACACCCACAGTTCTCTGGCCCTGAAGTCCAAGGGGTCCAGGTTTGTGCAAAATAAGGACCTGAGATGCTAAAGGGGTATTTGTAGGAAGACCTAGCCCTTCCCTTGTTCCTGCAGCCAGCACAATCCATTGTTTAGCCAGGTTGGCCCCCATGGTTCCTCCCACCAGTGATGGCAGCGGGTCAGACAGCAAGAACCTCCCAGCTGGCTCTAGGAAAAATGGCAAAGGAAGTAAAAATTTCTTCAGGATTTCGAAGAAACAGTGTGGCATTGCAAGGGTTTTGCAGTCAGATGTGAGCTTCATTCGAGCTCTGACAGCCACTAGCTGTGTGGTCTTGAACAGGTTGGCTCACGTCTCCAAACTCAATCTTATTCATCTGTAGAAACGGGGATGGTGTCTGCTGTGTGTGTGTGCCTAGGTGTGCCTGTAATGATTAACCACGAAGAGGCTCCAGGTACAGCCTCTGGCACATGCTAGGTGTTCCATAAAATTAAATTCATGTGGAGAGAGTGAATAAGACTTAGTATGTGATAGCGCAGCCACATGGTGACCAAAGTCCATTGTAACTTAATTGTACATTTAAAAATAACTAAAAGAGTGTAACTGGACTGTTTGTAACACAAAGGATAAATGCTTGAGGGGATGGAGACCCCATTTTACTTGATGGGATTATTACGCGTTGCATGCCCATATCAAAACATCTTATGCACCCCATAAATATGTACACCTACTATGTACTCACATAAATAAAAACAAAAATAAAAAATAAATAAATCCACTCCCCCCTCCTTTCCTCCAGTGCGCTGTTACATGGCTGTCAACCACTTTTCAGCTACTAGCTCTCAAGCACCTACTATGTGCTAGGCATTCCATTCCATTGCAGAAATGTGACTGACAGCAACTTAGACGCAGCCACTGTGGCTCTTAGAGTCTTCTGAGGAAGGACATGTAGACAAGCAGTCATGCCCCAGAATGGCCCTGGCCATTGGCAGTGGTAGAGGGGGGCGGGGGAAGTGCAAGTGGTATGGGACATGGGAAGAGTTTCTATCTGCTTCAGTCACTCAATAAGCATTCATTAGAAACCTTGGCATGCTGTCTGCCAGGCACTTGGTGTACTGAGATGGATAATAAGTGGTTTATGCTCTCGAGGAGCTTATGGTCTAGTGGGGCAGAGGGGTATGCACACAGATAGTTGCAGAGTTTAGAATTAAGATCACTTGAGAGTACAGATACTGGGGCCAAAATATACCTTTTTAAGGCAGCATCCTGTAGGGAGACAGAATGCTTCCACTCTGGACAGCACAGCCTTGACTGTAATGGAGATCTGGGGTAGAACCTTGACTCTAGCATCAGATGATCAACCTTCACCTTAGTTTTCCTGTTTGTTGAATAGGGGATAAAGGGATATAATGAGAGAGTTTAAGTCCATCCCTAGGCTAAGTATTTTAACAGTGTTAGCTTATTTGATCTACAGTTAGGTGGGTACCATTCATGTTATACAAAGAAGTAGACATCAAGGAGGTAAAGTGACTTGATCAAGATCTCAAGGCCAGTGTGCAGCAGAGTAGGTGTGAAACCTAGACTGATTTGGTCCCAAAATCCCATGCATTTTGTTGTTGTTGCTGTTGTCCTTGCACTTTGCCTCCCTGGGTAGGACTAGTTGACACCCACTGTCCTGACTCTCACTTAGAATTTACTCCAAGGCAAGATGCTGTGGACTGTCACAGTGCACCTTCTAATGGCCACTCCATGGAGAAGGGTGACTGTGAATGGAATGCTGTCCAATTATAGGGCTCTGTGCATCATTTCTCAAGCAGAAGGTGCCAGAATCACCAGACCCAGAGGAGACTGTTTTCCTGACCATATTCGGAGGAAGCCTCTTTGCTCTGTATTTATCTAATTGATCCCAGGGCTGGGCAGTGGCGAGCCAACGTGAGGCATTTGCTGACTATATGCCATTCTATTTTTTGAGCTGGGATTCACAGGAAAGTGAAGCCACATTTTTTTTTTGCAGCCAAGGGGAGTGGGGCCAGGCATTTGAACAATGGGTTGTCTCCTTGGCCACGAGGCCAGGCATAGTCATATTTGGTTATGTGTGGGGCAGAAAATAATTATTTATCAGTACATTTATTTTCAGGGCTCTGGGTAACAGGCAATTGAATCCAAATATGGCCTGGAGAAAGCTTTAATTCTGTTGTATACTGTCTTCTTCTCTTGGCCCTGATTCTTTTAACTTTTGCAATTGTCCTTTAAACAATTCCAACTACGTTTTTCAGTGAAATTATCCCCATTAAACACATAGGCACACATGCATGCACACTGCTTTTTAAAGAGAGGGTAATAAAGGAAACTTCATGTGGATCAAGCACTGTACAGAGAATTGCCTTTCAGGGCCCTGTGGATTCTGGAATCAGAGCTGAGTTGGAACACTGGCTCCATCAACTACTGGCTCTGAAATATTCAAGAAGTTATTCAATCTCTCCCGGTCTCAGTGTCCTCGTCTGTACCGTGGGCATGAGAATTCCTACGCATCATGGTGTTGCAAGGGTAAAATGAGATAATACGTTTCAAAGCACTTTGACACATGTGTCTGTCCTGGGTTGAATAGCGTCCCCTCAAATTCATGTCCTTCTCAGAAGCTCAGACTGTTTTGAGGTGGATTTTGGGGGCCTTTACCATACACAGAGATGGAGGCCATGTGGACACAGAGGCAGAGCTTAGAGTGATACAGCTGTAAGCTCAGGAGTACACAGGATGCAAGGCCACCGAAACAACCAGGGAGTGGCAGAAAGAACTCTACACCTTGATTTTGGAGTTTTGGCCTCTAGAACTGTGACAGAATAAATCTCTTTCTTTTTTTTTTTTTTTTCTTTTTTTTTGAGATGGAGCCTCACTCTGTTGCCCAGGCTGGAGTGCAGTGGCATGATTTCGGCTCACTGCAACCTCTGCCTCCCTGGTTCAAGCAATTCTCTGCCTCAGCCTCCCAAATAGCTGGGATTACAGGCCCCTACCACCACGCCCGATTACTTTTTGTATTTTTAGTAGAGATGACATTTCACCATCTTGCTCAGGGTGGTCCCGAGCTCCTGACCTCGTGATCCACGCACCTAGGCCTTCCAAAGTGCTGGGATTACAGGTGTGGGCCACCATGCCCGGCAATCTCTGCTGTCTTAAGTCATCACCCAGTTTGTGATGACTTTTCTCATGGCAGTCCTAAGAAAGGATCTACTGCCCAACAAGTATTTTCATAGAAAACTTAGCACAGAACCTGGCACAGAGGCCCAGAATTTATTATTTGCTTGAACTTGGTGTCTGGAGATGCCTAGACATTGGTCTGGTTCAATACATATGAGTTCCTTTCTTTCTTCTCTTATTTCTGTTCTCCACTTAGCCCTCTGCAAACAGCTCAGCAGAAAATCTTAGTCAATTTTGCATGCATTCTCATAGTATGCAAATGCAGGGCACTGGTTTATTTTATACTGAGACCATATATACAAATTCTACTTATATATACAGTTCCATATAAAGTACCATGTCTCCTGTAAATAGACTTTTTGAAGTTTACAGAGATGTTTTGAGCTGTCACACTCTTCCCAGGTGGTGTGTTACCATCAAATATCTGAGTGGGCAAGTGTAATTTATGTAGGCATATATCATGCTTATAAAGGCCAATGCCATTTCTCCAGGCCCCCGTGAACACTTAGGGCTGACAGTCCCTAAATAAACTGGTTTATTTACTGCAGTAGTTACCTGTTTAAGACTAGCCGTTACGTTAAGTAACACAGAGTGCCCAGACTAATAAATTTACAGCGTGCCTGTTTGTTTTACTGAAGAATTTATTGCAGCAGTAGTAACTGTCAGAGGGTGAGGCTGGTGAAAGGGCCAGAGCTACACAGAGGATCCATCACATGATCGGCTTCCTGACAGCCCTCTGGGGAGCTCTTTTGTCACCAACACAAGCACCTGAGTGGATACCTTGGATCAATGGACAGGGAACTTGGGAACCAGCTTCCTGGGGCAAGGCCACCTCTTTTATTTGACCCATATGGATGTGAGTGCCAGGCTTTCTATGTTGTGGGGGTGATTTACAGCAAGGCCCTGGAGATTGGCGCTTGTGGATTTGATGAGTGCTTCATGCCAGCCAGAAGAGGGGAATCCCCTGCTTTCAAATCCTGGCTAAATAGATGGTGATCAGGGGAAAAACTACTTACAGTCTGCAGTCTTACACTTTCTATTCTTAACTCATATGGGCTTTTTGTTTTGACACCAGCCAGAGGCCTGAGGACTGAAGATTAGATTGGATTGGATAGGATTGGATTAGAAGCCTTGTGGAGGGGCTTGACACATGGGTTTTGGAGGCAGGTAGGTAAATTCTAATCTTAGAATGGTCATTTATAAGTTGTGCAGCAGTGAGCAAATTATTTAAATTCTCTAAGCCATGCATTTGTCCTCTGAAAAACTGGAATAATTCTCTATTTTACAAGGTTTTTGTGAGGACTGGAGGAGATATTATTCACGATGCTGCTTCTATTGCCATTTGATCCACTATTTATAGACTCTAGGGTTTAGACAAAAAGAAGACAAGAAAGAGGTTTTCTAGTCTGGCCCTTCCCTCTTCCTATTTTGCAGAAGGAGAAACTATGGACATGAGAGGACCATTGACTTTTCCCAGGTCAGCCTGCAAATTAGTGGCAAAGTCTTGGTTAGACAAAAGGTCTCCCAAGTCCCAATCCGACCTCTGAGTCAATCAATCAATCATTCCACAAATGATTATGGAGCACCTCCTATGGGCTCATCAACAATGGCAGAAAAGATGGGGTATTTGTCTGTCCCGCCAGGTGCAGCCTCAGGCTTCTCCGGCTCTCAGGTGTCAATCACAGGACCTGGTATTGAGTAGAAAAGCAAGAGAGGTTTGTGAAATGAATAAATGACAGCCCTGCTTAAGAACGTAACGGCACTGTGGAAAACACAAGCAAAGAATTTTGAGGGGGTTTAGAGGAGGGTCTGTTAGTCCTCTTGGGATGGGAAGGCTTTCTAGAGCAGGAAATACCCTCTCTTTGTCCTGATAGACATGAGCAGCCAGCCAGACAGGGAATAGGGTGGCATTTCAAACGGAAAACAGTATAAGGAGAGGCCCTTTTAAGTTAAAAAAAATCTGCTTACAGCTGCAGAAGTGTAGGTTGAGCGTGGTTAGTTGGGTAGATGAGCTATATGTCTGGGAGATGCATGTCTTGGGCGAGCTTTCCTTACGTCCTCTGTGGCGATCCTATGAGCCTCTGTGAATCAGACACTGGAGGGGTGATTGTTCCTACTTTTCAGGAAGCAGGCTTCGAGTCTGGAGTGACCTGCCCAAGATCACTTAGGTGGCATTCATTCATTCATTCATTCACATAGAGCCGACTACAAAATTTATGGGACAAATAAAAACATAGAACCTTTCCTTCAAAATTGTTAAAAATTTCAAGACAGCAACAGCAGAGCATTAATTCAGATGCAGGGCCATTCTGGACTTGGGGCCATGTGCAATGGCACAGGTCATGTGCCCATGAAGCCAGTCCTGGTTCCACAGGTATTTATTGTGTGCTTACTATATGCCACCAGCAGTTCAGGCACTGGGGATACAGCAGTGAACAAGCAAGAGGTGCCCCTTCCTCTCCTGAATTATTTGGGTGTGTGTGGGGGTGGTGGTTGGAGGGAAGATACAATAAACAAGTAAAGGGATCAATGAATGAGATGGTTTCAGGCAATAATGAGTGCTAAGAAGGGCCTAAAAGTTTCAAGGGTGGGATGGAACAGGTAATCAGGCATTACTGAGTGGGTGAGCTGATGTCTAGGTGATGAGATGTTGTGGAGATCAGGGGAAACCGCACTGCAGCCAAAGAAAAAGCAAAGGATCTAAATGGAGCACAAGCTTGGAGCATTCAGGAAGAGGCACTGATGCCGAAGGGGTTGTAGGAGCAGGGAGGCTGCAGTGTGTGTATCTCGTGGGCCCTGCAGGACTTGGCAGGGGGTGCTGGATGAAAGACACTGGACAGTGCTGCAGAGGGTGACCCGGCAGGAGCATGGAGGCCTCTGGGCCAGGATGTCTCTTCATCAGCCTCTCCTCTCAAGTGCGGGGAGCTCGGGATCAGATGCCCCTGGCTGGTCACATGGCTCAGTAAAGAATGATGTGAAAGTATTGTTTTTGACTGACAAGTAGAACATTAGATGACCACTTAGGTGGTTGTCATGCAACTCGTGTCCAAGAAATTATAAGAAAATGGGGATGGCATTTGGTGGTAGGGATAAACAATTTTTCTTTTGTTAAAAACTCTGATAATTATGAAAAAATGCAAGTGGTTAAGTGAAAAGAAACTTAAAAAATGTCATTTCAAATCACTCAGAAGTAACAATTATCTAACATTTGGTAATCATTAGTTGGACACTTTTGTGTATACAATAGGAAACAAGTTAAAATATAGCTAGAAAGAAAATGTATTATTAGTACACATTATATTTCTGGTTTTTATAAAAATCAAATGCATATTTTTGCTTCACTACAACAACAGCGGCAAGAAACTGAACAACTTGATTTATAGACACGTTTCTTCATCTAAAAGTGAGATTCATTATGGAAAAACTTGAAGAATTTTTAGAAGACTCTCTCAACTTTAAAGAGTATCTACTGGTTTTTTCCATCAAAGATGAAAAAATTAGCATGTCTGTGCTTTCTTTTATGCCTTCCTCTAGTCCCTGATTTTTGTCAGTTATATTATTAATTTTACATTTGAATTTTGTCATTTTTACAGTTTATATGTTTTTTACATTTATGAGTTTGTTAATTATACTTTTTACAATTGTTTAATGACACCTTTACATTTGAATGAACTCAATGCCTTTTATTAGTCTTCTTAACACAGCTTCTCTATTCCTGAGTTTGTTTTTTTATTTTTATTTTTTTGAGATGGAGTCTCGCTCTGTCACCTAGGCTGGAGTGCAGTGGTGCGATCTTGGCTCACCGTAACCTACGCCTCCTGGGTTCAAGCCATTCTCCTGCCTCAGCCTCCTGAGTAGCTGGGATTACAGGCAAGAGCTACCACACCCAACTAATTTTCATATTTTTAGTAGAGATGGGGTTTCACCATATTGGCCAGGCTGGTCTTGAACTCCTGACCCCAAGTGATCTGCCCACTCCTGCCTCCCAAAGTGCTGGGATGACAGGCGTGAGCCACTGCACCCAGCCAAGTTTGTTTTTTTATTCCCAGCATTGTTAACTGGGTTTATAGTCCAGCAGATTTTAAAAGAAGGAGTCAGGGCTGCTAGAGTCCTCCAGTTATTCCATCCTTTGATAGCTTCTGTTGTTTTTATGGCTAAAGACTAGCTTGCTCCCTATGCAATTTAGGAGTACATTGTTTTCCCTCAAAACTTTGTAATGGTCAACTCTCTTCTGACATTGAATAGCTGAGGTGCATTCTGGGTAACTTGATTCTCTCGTTTAGATGTCTTCATGATTTTTTTTGTTTCTCTTTGAGGGTCAGTCATATTACTGGGATTTTATTATTTTTCCTGAAATATAACATGTTATTTGTTTTGCAGATTTTAATGTTTATTTCAGAATTTTTTTAAGATGCCATGGATAATTTGTTTGATTTTTTTTCCTCCAGAAGCACCAACTATACATTTATTGGCTCTTGTTTAGCTCTTTTATATGTTATTATCCTCTATGTAATCATTTTTGTTGCTTTTCTTTTCTATTTTACTTTGTGCCATTTCCTGAAGTTTACTCTCCGAGTTTTTTTTGTTCTGAATTGTGTTTATCTTTTTTCTTCTTTCCAAAATGGTTTTCATCTCTAATATCATTTTCTTTCACATTTCTTTCTTTTCCAAATTATCAGCTCTTTTTATGTCTGATAACCTCTTCTTTGCACCATTGTATAAATTCCTTGAATTCAATTCTATAGAGAAAAATCCCCTCAAAGCTACGTATAAGTATTTTGTGATCTATTTTTTTATCCTTATGGGTAATTCCTCCTGATATCTATCTATATCTATATCATCTATATAGATATAAATATATAGATATGGATATGTATATTCAGCATGAATATATATGGATATATTCATATATGTGGATATATAAATATATATATATGTTCATCTCTCTCTCTCTCTCTTTTTTTTTTCTTAGACAGGGTCTCACTCTATCACCTAGGCTGGAGTGCAGCGGCACAGTCACAGGTCACTGCAGCCTTGACTTCCTGGTCTCAAGTGATCCTTCCACCTCAGCCTCCTGAGTAGGTCAGACTACAGGCACTTGCCACCATATCCAGCTAATTTTGTTCTTTGTAAATATAGGGTTTCACCATCTTTCCCAGGCTGGTCTTGTACTCCTAGGCTTAAGCGATTCACTTGGCTTGGCCTCCCAAAGTGCTGATATTACAGGTGTGAGCCACAGTACCTTGCCCCTACCTATCTCTTTTTTATATCTCTTTTCTTTTCGTTTTTTTTTTTAGTATCATTAACATTTTTTATATCCAAAATTTGTTTCAGCCTACCTACGGACAAATGGTATGAAGAAGGACAGGGAAAAATGAGCTGGGGCAGACGGAAGCCTCAAGTCTGACAAAGTGAATCTTTCATTCTCTTCACAATACATAGGACGTCTTGTATCCTGGGAGATACAAGGCATTTTTTTTTTTTGCCTCAGTTTATTTTTTTGTTTTTTTTTTTTGAGACGGAGTCTCGCTCTGTCACCCAGGCTGGAGTGCAGTGGAGAGATCTCTGCTCACTGCAAGCTCCGCCTCCCGCGTTCCCGCCATTCTCCTGCCTCAGCCTCCCGAGTAGCTGGGACTACAGGCGCCCTGCGAGGTCAGGAGATCGAGACCATCCTGGCTAACATGGTGAAACCCCGTCTCTATTAAAAAATACAAAAAATTAGCTGGGCGTGGTGGCGGGTGCCTCAGTTTTTAACATTCAAATGCTGTTGTGGCTAAGAGCAAAGCCACAGATTCTCTGTGCTGCCATCTTGAATTCCCACCTCCTCTCCCACTTGGGATCCTTTTGACCTCCACAATATTTATCTGATAAGAGACAATGAGGCCATGAGTCCTGCAGCCCACACTTCTTTAGACAATTTATATTTTTAGATGGGATCTCCAGAAGGGCATTGCTCACCTCTTCTGTATTTTGCAAACAATTCTAGAATCTTAATCAAAGAACCATTGGCTACATGTTGGCTACACACTGGCTACATTGCTCAAAAAGTTGGCATTTTAGGGACAACATACTCCGCTTGAGATCCAAGCTGGTGGAGTATTTCTTTGCTTAGTATCCTCCACCATCTAGGTTTAAACTAGGTGCTGTTTGGCAGGTGTGTCCTATAGCTTTTGGTTTGTGGTGGTGCTTCCCTTGTGTCATCTTCTCTCTTATTCTCATTCCTTTTTTAAAATGTTATTATTTTTGGTAAGGTTTAAGAGTTGAGCATCAAGCAAAAATGTACTTTCTTAACCATCTTCAAATGAACAATTCCTTTGACTTCCAGATTAAGAGAGATGATAATCTAGGGCTTCTATATCTCCCTACTTTAATTGTAAAACAGATGCAAATTTAGCTTAAGAATTTAGGCTAAGAGCCAAGGGATCGTAGGATCAATAGTTATTTGTGGCCCAAATAAGTTTTGCCCAGAGGAATTTGAGCATAACAATGATAATATTGACTATAGCCTCTTGAATGCCTATGATGGTCCAGGAGCTTGGCTGATGCTTTGCTTATTTCAATTCAAATCCAAACAAGAACTTCAGCCCCCACTTCTCCAGACAATTTATATTCTTTGATGGGATCTCCAGAAGGACATTGCCACCTCTTCTATATTTTGCAAACAATTCTGGAATCTTAATCAAAGAACCACTGGCTACACATAGGCTACATTGCTGAGGTGAGGTTTGTTAACCCCATTTTACCAAAGGAAAAAGAGAAAAGTGAGAATCTGAAAGATCAGGTGACTGGATGATAAATCACTGAGCTTGCATTCAAAATCAAGTGAGTTTCACTTCCTGACTCCTCCTCCTATTTTTCTCTATAGGCAACATGTGAAGTCTAAAAATAAAATTTTAATTCAGTAGAAGTTTCAGCAAACCCTAGTAATTTCTTTTTCCTCATGCCCTTTGCTTTGACTTTAATCTCTGTGGCTATTTTAGCAGCACCTCATGGGTACTTTTCCCTGGGCTCACTTATTGTCAGTGTCCGTTCACTAACCAGTGTGTAACAGGGACTGTTAAGTGTGCCTGGATGAGAAAGGGGCTTTTTTTGTACCTTTATAGCTATTATTGATTGGTTCAATAATTTGGTCTATTTACAATCAATATGTTCTATGCTAGGCTGAAGAGAACCAACTTCAAAAACTTTGTAAAGTTGAACTCTGGCCACAGCATCCTTTCACTCACTCAGCAATTGCAAATAACATAATGAGAGTGACTACACACTGTCTTCATCTTCAAATTCTCTCACTTCCTCATGGTACATCTCCTAACCTCGTTTCTTTTCTTGCCGTATCTAGTATCTGCTGAGGGGATAACCTACCACCTGGTTAGGAGAACTGCCTCTCCAGCCCTCCTCTGTGTATCGATCTCCAGCATTCAGTGGGTTCACAGGTGTCTGCCCGCAGAGTCTCTGCTTTGCTTTTGTCATGGAGGCATGGTGAGTGTTGTGACTCTACAGTCCTTTAGTCTTTTGTATTTGCTTAAACATTTAAAAAAGTTTTGTAATAAAAAAATGAATCTAGAGTGATTATTTTCACATCATCATTAGAAACATTTCCATAGGTGACCAAAAGCCTCAGTCATAGAAACTAGTAAGACATTATTGAGAAAATGTGCTTAAATTCAAGTTACATTTGACCATTTTCAAAAACTTGCTTTCCTCCTTCTCCCACCAGAAATACCTACTTCCCCACCTTAAAACTGTACTTTCAGCTTGACCTCCTCTGGTGGTACATAGCTTGGTAGCATTTGGTGCATAGCATTTGCCACTTAATATTGAACTTACCTATGTGTAGTTCTGTCTCTCTAAGGTGTTCCTTGAGTTCCCATCTTCTCTAAGAAGTTTCCACTTGTATCCTCAGTATCCAGTCCAGAAACCAGCAAAAAATTGGTTGTCTAGCGAATGTTTCCTGCAGGGCATCATGAAAAAGCTAATATTTATAGAACACTCTTTGAAAAAACGGCCTCATGATTAAAGAGTGGTGGGAGAGGGAACCTGACTGCTTGGTGGCTCCTAAGCCTGCCACACCATGGGCAGACACCCGTGAACCCACTGAAGGTTGGAGATTAATACACAAGAGGATGGGTGGAGAGGCAGTTCTCCTAACTGCTCCTTGCAGGACCTGACTGTAGCTCCCAGGGTTCCACCCTAGCAGCAGTTCTTTGGGAGGCCAATCTCATGACCAGTGGTTCTCAACATCAAGATGGTGTGTTGTCATATCCAGACCTTGAGTGGACTTTCCAATGATCAAGAAGTCAAGTAACCTCTCTCTTCATGGCTGTTAAAAACTTCAGCCAACATAGCATACTCAGTACAGGATTGGATTGAGGCAATGATACTGTGCTATAAAAGTGAGAGGCCGTCATGCATTTATACCCACATCTTGACACATACAGGTCCTAACTTTCCATGTTCTTTGCTTCTCTACAGATTTTATAGAAACTTTAAATAAAAATAAGATAATAAAATTCACACCATATAAAATTATACCATGTAACATTTATAGATGCCATTGACATCTTTGTTTTAAAGAATGTAAAAGGGCATTATATATGGGAGTTTTATAAAATTCCAAATTTTCAGCTGACAGGATGTTCCATCCTCAAACTCGACAAATGTCATTTTTGGCCAAGCATGGTCAAAGAAATAAGAGACACAAGAAGATGTCATTGATGTTTCAGGGTCTACTCTCTGACAGCTGTGTGGAAGATGGATTGAAAGGTGAGAGAAAGAAGGAAGATTCTCATGATGGGTGTAGAAGTCAGAGTCCCTGCTCGCAAACAACCTTTATTCAAGTTCCGGGAACTGTCCTTCTGAGGCTCTCACAGCCATCCTGGGTGTTACATCTTCTGATTTTGCCACTGCTTCACAGCAGGACTGGGTGGGAGCAGGAGGCTATGGTTTTTTACACCTAGAAGTGCATCTGAAGAGCAAATGATCTAGCTTCTTTATTTTACAGATGGAAAAACCAAGGCCAAGGGAAGAAAATGGCCTGTCCAAAGTTCCTGGGTCAGGCTGTCTCAGTGTGAATAAGGAAACCAGCATCTGCTCCCCCACAGCTGCACTCCCAGCCCCAACAAGGAGACCCATCCTACTGTGGCCTGAGTGGTAGCCATTTGAAGACCCTGACCCTCTGGGACTCAGAATCAACCCCCGTAATGACTTGCTTCATGTCCTAGTTTGGGTAACCATGTTTATTCTTCGTTCTGGGACTCACACTCATTTTTAATTTTAGCTGAAGGTTCTGAGAGTTCTTCTTATGGAACTGACCAGTACATAATTCCTTTAGGAATGAGCTCTATTCAACCTTATTATTTAGGACTATTCCTTTGGCAGTGAATTAAACTCAATGGAGATGGGCTTAAACCAGATACAAGGAGACTTGCAGCAGTCCAGAGCTGTAAAGTCCAATGGTGCTTCCGGGGGGCTGCATAGCATTATTCGGGCTTGGTTTCTTTCTATCTCTCCTCCATGTTGGCTTTCTATTTAGGGACTCTCTCTCCTTCTGGTGCCCCCTAAGCCACCCCCTAGTTTCATCTAGTTGCTGGAACTAGCTCAGCAATATCATCAGAAAGAAGGCTTCCTTCCCCCCTCCAAATTCCAGTGCTTTCTCCGTTGGACCCGAGTAAGAGTCACACTCATCCCCAGGTATGTGGGAATGGGGTAAGTCAGTCTCACCTGAACCATATGGACTGAGAGAGGAAGAGCAAATTTTCCTAAGAGAAGTCATGGATGCTCGTTATCAGAAAAAGGGGAGATACAGTTTGTGTGGGCAAACCAGCAGATGCTCAGGATGTCTCTCCTGCCCTCTCTCACCCTCGTTTGGCATTCTATCCCTGACTACCCTTGGCCTGGAGTCCGGCCCTGAAGGCTGTCGATGGACCTCTCCAAATATGACTGATCTTAAACACTTTTAAGGATTAGCTGTTCGCTTTTTCTCCTTCATATTGGAGTTCTCCACCCTCCCTCTAACAGAGATGGTCCACCTGGGTTATCACCTGCTTGTCGCTCTACCTTGTGACTCTTAACCGTGAATAATGGACAAGAAAGCCTCCCTGCATGCTCTCCTATCTACAGACAAATGGTATGAAGAAGGACAGGGGCAAAGTGAGCTGGGGCAGATGGAAATCTTCTAGTCTTTATTTCAGAAAATTTTATTTTAAGACGGCATTGAATAGTTTGGTTATTTTCTCCAGGAACACCAATTATACTGTCATCCCATGGCTCTGTCTGGTCCCATGACCCATTCCTTCCCCGTTAACCCCAATCTGGGTCAATAAATGGGGACGGATCCAACGGGCATCAGATCACGACCAATGCCCCGCAGCAAGTAAATGGCTCCTCTGGGACTTGCAGCCAGTTCTCTAGGCTCATCTGCCCTTTGCACTATTCCAAAGAGCCAACGACACTGGAAAATCAAACAAAGAAATTAACACAAAGTAGCTCCGAGTGTGAATATGTCAGCCAGCCTACAATCAGAAGAGAAGAATCAAAAGCAGAATCAAGGCTGCTATTGGGCGTTGTCGTTATAGATGGGCACCCTCGTACTGCCATCCGAGGAGCAAGTTCTTTGACAGGTGGGGGAAGCACTGACTTCATTAGCTCGTGTGGGAGTGAAGGGGGGAGATGTCCCTGGGAACTTCTGGCAGCCTTGCGGGAAAAGGATGGTGACGTTGTGTTTCATATTGAACTTGGCATACATGGGGGTGTTCATAGGAGATCAGATGGCACTTCCAGTTTGTCTGCAAGAGCCTAATTACTGACCTGACACCCGTTGCTTCAAATAGGCCCGGGAAGCAGCTAACTGGTGTATGGAAGCATCTGGTAGTGCAATTACCCTGTCAGCTCTTTATCCACTTGTAGCCCTGTCATTAGACACTTCTTTTCCTTGATATGCTTAAAATGTAGAGTTACTAACCAGAGCAATTTAAAATGATATATAGTTATTTTTTTCTCTCCTCTCCTGTCGAGGGAGAACTTCATAAATGATGTCACAATAAACGGAATGTGAGAGAAACCTCAGAAATGAAATTTGTAAGGGCAGAGACGGCGGGAGGAAGAGAAAGATCATGCCAGGGCTTCCGAGTGCTAATGAATTAACGGAGAAGCTGAGTTAATGAGTGCCGAGGAGGAGTTGTTGTCGGAGGTTTTGAGGTAATAGTGAAGAGTTATGGAGCCAGGAGGCAGAGGCTGGAGTGTTCAAAGTGGCCCCCATGGCTCTGGAAAGGGAAGGTAGAAAAATTAGGGAGATGGGTCTCCAGGCTAGGTAAAGAGTCAGGAAGACAAGGAGAATGCTGAGAATGATGGGAGTCCTGCAGCCCTGGAGAGATGTTGAAGGTGGAAGATGGAGAGCCCATGGGGAAGCTTGCACATTATTATTTGTGTATGAATAGGGAGAAAGAAATGCAAGTGCAGGAGCAGAGTCTTTCAAGACTGCTCTCAGGTAAGTAAGGACAGTTTCAATGATGGAGAGTAGGGCTGGGCGTGGTGGCTCACACCTGTAATCCCAGTACATTGGGAGGTTGAGGAGGGCAGATCACTTGAGCTGAGGAGTTTGAGAACAGCCTGGACAACATGGAGAAACCCCATCTCCACAAAAAAAGTACAAAAATTAGCAGGGCGTGTTGGTGCACACCTGTAGTCCCAGCTACTCAGGAGGCTGAGGTGGGAGAATCGCTTGATCCGAGGAGGTCAAGGCTACAGTGAGCTGTGATCACACCACTGCACTCCAGCCTGGGCAACAAAGTAAGACTCTCTGACAAAAAAGAAAAAAAGAAAAAAAGAAAAAAAAAAGATGGAGAAGGGGTGATTAAAGAGTGTAGGAAAGGTAGATGAATTTGGGGACATGAGGTGATTTGCAACTGTGTTTTGACTTAATTTATCCCCTGAGTCTGCATTTGAAAACGGAAGGATTTAAAACTCAGAGAGGTTTAATTATTTGCCCAGGGCTCACCCAGCTCCCAGTTGTGGTACAACTCAGATTCTGCTCAACACTTTCAGAATTTGCTATAAAAATGCAGATGCTGTCTTGGACTCAGAAAACTCACAGCCTCAGCAGGGGAGGCAGATATGCACCCCAACAACAATATATCATGGGAAAAGTTAAAGTAGAATTTCTTCCAGATTTATCTCCAGCCTTCTCTCCCACCAGGCTGCTATTTCCCCTACCAGATGGTTGTGGGCATCAACTAAGACCAAGGATGTGAACAGTTTTGTAAACTCCAGAGGTCTCTAGAAAAATTACAGCAATCCTCCTTGTGGTTCTCTGAATAGCCTCAAAAGAACAGTGCTGCTCAATTTATTTAGACGAAAACTTAAGGCAAACAGGTAATCCTGGTTGTCCAAGTACCAAGGACATCTTTTGCACCTCCAGATTGCCATTGCTTTCCTTGGTGTGTCTCTTGCTTCCATCACTCTTTCTGCAAGAACCTATTTGGCATCTACTGCATGTGAGGTCCTGTGCTGGTGCTGGGAGCATGATGTTGAAGAGCAAAGCCAAAGTGGTTTCAAGGAGCTTTCAGCCTGGGAAGAGCAGCTGACACTTATCAACAACCCCTCATGTGGACATCAGTCATGATGCAGAATTGTTTTCTTACCTTGGTGCCTTCCGTTATATTGCCTTCCTCATCTCCTAGATGATGAATTTCTCTTGTAAAGTTCTGTCTTGCCTGTGAAAGCAACCCCAATTGCACAAAGTAGGGGAGATCAGCCTGAGCCCTGGGTCCTTGGTAGGTGCTGTGCACACCTCTGTGGAAGCACTCCCACATTCTGTGGCGGTCTTACTGCCCCTTTGTTCAATGGAGTGGCTTGTCCACACTAAGAGGGGAGGTAATTCTGATTCAGCACTGAAAACCCAGCACCAATAGGGCAGGTGGCATAAGTGAGAATTCAATAACTATTTATTGATTGTAAAAATTAATATCTGATGTTTAAGGGAGTGAATTTTCTTTTTCTGAATTTACTATGTATAACCAACCTGAAAGATAACTGTCTTCTCATAAATAATGGATAGCAGTCATTTTAGGAGCTCCACAAATCTCAGAATTGATCACATTGCTCTTTTTCTGTGGCCTCTAGGAAGCTCAGAGCCTACTTTTAGCAAAATATGGAACCATCTGGCTTGCATTTTCAGTTACTTACCTAAACAATAGTTTTTTTGTTTTCCTTCTTACGATAGGATCACACTGATTTCTTTCTATGCTATTCTATTCTATAGAATAGAATTGAAACCACTTTTGCTATGCTATTCTATTCCATAGCATAAACATGGAAAGAAAGGAGATTTAACAGACATCTTTTAAAGTGATCTGGTTGTTAGAGTCATCTGGGTGGCCGTACTCCTTAAGTTGCTTAGTCATTGACTGCAGAGTTATAGCATATTCATAAATGATAACGTTCCCTCTCTTATTCTCTCTGAGGGTCTCTTAGGCAAAATACGGTATTGCACACAAGCACATTCAGATAAAAATCCTATAGTTGGTGATAGCTTCGAATGATAGAATCTTAATAAACTTTCTGTGTTTGAGTGGGTGAGATAACTAGAGATACATATCATGTGTGATCACTGCACAACAGAAGATAAGCTGGTCATCATTTTCAGATAAAAATGCCCATCCATCCACAGATTGCAATCAGGGGGCTGCCATGCAGTTCTTGGTCTATTCCAGTTAATTAAATGCTAAATGAAATTCAGAATTCTGGCTTCTAGAGATTCAACAATCTGTTGCCATGTGCTGCAAAGTCACAGAATACAGTCTGAGAGCTTTCCTGAGGTTCTAGTAGTTGCTCAAGAAATACTCATTCCCTTCTGTTGAGATCTCCTCTACAAAGCTAAATGGGGTGATGTCTGAGCCCTCTTCTTCCTCTGACAGATGTGGGTCAAAGGTGTTTGCCAGTGGGGTGGGTGAGGGGTCCGGAACGACCTCTGTGTCCCATTCTACCTGCAGTGGGGTCAGCATTCCTGAGTTCCCATTTTGTGCACTGAAAACATGAAGCATATTTAGATGAAAATGAGAGAAGAAGATCTATTATAACAATTCTCTATCTTGGAATACAGTCCTGATTTTTCTCTCTCCAGGAACCAGAATCAGGCAGTCTCTATTGGGCCTTGATACCTACCTCTAACTATATGTAGTTTTCTGCTGGAACTTCACACAAATGAGCACTAGCCATTGTTACTGAGCACCTATCAATGTCAAGTGCTGAGCTAAATACTTCGAACTCAAGTTCATCCTCACAACATCCCTACATGGAAAGTATTATCACCCACATGATTCCGAAGCTCAGAAACGGTAAGCAACTTGCCTAGGGTCACCCCACTAGCAAGTGGTAGACCTAGGATTCGTATGTGTGCCTATTTAATTAATAATATTATTTAAATACTAAATAACAATTAAACCTACCATTGGAATTACTTATTCAATAAACACATCATTCAATATCGACTCCATGCCAGGCACTGTACTAGGGGCTGACATGAGAACTGTGTATAGTTTGCAATACTGGCTGCTGTCATATGAGCTATAAAAACTACCAAGTCATGGACCTTCTGTGTGTCCCACTGTGGTACACTTCATGACAAGGAGGTCTCTTCTTGCTTGAGCTCTCTTAATGATAGTGAAGAAGGCTAGTTGTTGTTGTTGTTGTTATTCATACTCTTGCTCGAAGCCCAGGTTCTAAGACTCTGTAAACTACATTTAATTTGTCCCCAAGATTGTGTTTTCTCTGAGCTGTTCTGCAAATTGCCAACCACTGGCATTCCCAGGAGGGAGGGGAACCTGGAGAGGACTCAACTCTCTACCTCCCTTTTACTGTCCACTCTGCCAGCCTGTCACTTAGCAGTGTCAATGGTCTCTCATTGAACAGTCCACAGATGACCAAGGGACAGTCCAAATCTCCTCTGGGGATTGCTATCTACCTAGAAGAATAAACCATGTTCTTCATGCTTAAATATGGAAAGATAACCAAATGCCACTAAACATCTGAAGGAAACCAGTGTAACAAAAGAGAGATTAAGATCAACATGCAGTCTTGAAATAAATCAGAGAAAATTCAGAAGCAATCGCCTCTAGGTTTGAAGTTCTCTGAAATGATATTGCATCAATAAAACAAGAAAAAGATGCCACAGTAAAAGAAAAGAAGAAAGAAAACTCTTTATTAAATGTCAAACCAATAAAATGAAATAGCTGGATAGAAATGGCAGAAGTTAAAGTCAAAGACAACTCCTAAATAAATAAGAATATTGATAGGAATTATAAGAGCTGTAGAGCATTAATCCAGGAGTCCCAGTGAATGAGTTTCCTACTGTGCCTGTGACAAAGTACACAAATAGTGACTTCACATGACACAGATTTATTCTCTTACAGTCCTGTGGATTAGAACTCCAACTTGTGCCTCACTGGACTAAAAGTCAGGTGTGGTTGGGCGGCATTTTTCCTCGAAGCTCTAGGGGAAAATCTGTTTTCTTACCTTCTTCAGTTTCTAGAGGCTACCTATAATTCTTGGCTTGTGGCCCCTTCTTCCATCTTCAAGGCCAGCAACAGCAGTTTGAGTCCTCATATTTCCCTCCTGTGACTTCCTCTCCTGACTCTCCCATTCACTCTTCAGGATCTCATGACTCCTTTGGGCCCACCTGGGTAATTCAGGACAATCTTCCTACATTAAGGAGAGCTGATTAGCAACCTCAATTCCATTTGCAACCCAAACTCCCCTTTGCCACACAACCTAGCACATGCACAGGTTCTGGGAATTAGAGCGTGAACATCTTTGCAGGACCATTATTCTGCCAACCACAGCCATATACAACTTACCGAAACCAAAGAAAAAAATGAGTCAGAAATGGTCACACAGATAGATTTTTTTTTCCCAAAGCTGAAAAGATATGTCAGTAATTGGATTGAATGAGCTTTCCCAGAGGGAGGAGAATGAATGAAGAATGATCTATTCCTAGACATGCCAATGTGACATTTAAAACCCTGAGGATAAAACACATATCTTAAATGTTTTCAGAGAGAGAGAGAGAGAGGATTAGAAGAGAGAAAGGAGAGTGAGAGAATTGGAGAGGGAGAGGGCAAAGAGGCAGAAGTGTCTGGAATAGGGTGTAGCCAATAGGGTTATGCACAGGGAGGAGCTGAGAGCTTTGGAAGAAGGAAGGGACAATGGTTTACTAATCTCCAGATCCCTAATATCTACATGGCCCAATACTCAGTAGAAGCCAGGTTTCCTAGATTGTTAAACACCAACTGAGCTCTTAATTGTTAGCTATTATTAATTGCTTAACTCTGCTATGCCAGGGTCAATATCTGATGCATCATCAAGCTGCAGAGGATAAGCTGACAAAATTCAGTAAGAATTGGTGCCAGCGAATCAACAAGATGCTTTGGGAGTTTTTCAGATTCTCTTATTAAAAAAGTCACTCTGGATTTGTCACCTGGAGGAGATTCTTGTAGCACTTACCATTCCAGAGTTTACTGATGTCAGTCACTGCTGGGGAAGCATTAAGGTGCTAGAATATTCCAGAAGCATCCATACTGCTTGGCACTATTTGGACAAAGATTACAGCAAGAGAAAGACAAAGAGTGCTTCAGCATAAAGCCTGTCCATATCATATTATTAAATCACACCAAACTCATGGAGGAAGCAGAGATGTTTGGCATGGTTGAATTTCTGAGCTAACTAGTACATTGGTTTTATTTTCCAGACAGATTTATTCATTTCTCCTTGGCTTTTTCCACAGAACACATATTTATAGTCACCCACAAGTGCCAATGAATGCAGCGGGCTGCCATGACTCCAGTGTGGCTCCTTCCTGCCATCAGTCAGTGCAATCCTGCTGGTGCATGCTCTCACCTCTGGTGCCTGAACACACTGGTTCCTGTCTAGGCTGCCAGTTCCCTCCTGTCCATGTCTGGTCATCTTCGAGACTCACCTAAGCTACCTGAAAGTCTTTTCTGCCCCTGGGCCCTAATCCAGCCAGGGTCCACTGCTTCTCTGGGCTCCTAGAATTTACCTCTGACCATAGAACTCCCAGAAACACTTATATCAGGATTGAAGATCAGGGAAAGTTTCTCTTCTTCTGAGGAACTGTCCGAGGTCTCCCATTCTGATAACACAAGTGATGGATTCCTCATGTTCTCCTCTTTGTGTTAGCTGCTAGGAACTTAAGGCATAGAAATTATCTTAACTCCTATACCACAAATAACAGCATGCTCCCTTTTTCATGTTACTCTTTTCAATTTCATTTTATTTTCATGTCATGCCATCACTATAGTTGTTGTAAACTGCCTTACATTCTCTCTAACAACATGTAGGGTCTAGGTAAAGAAGTGTAGGTAAATATATAGATGAGCAAATTGGAAGAGATGGGTCACAATCATGTGTTCCCCCAGGGCCTGAACTTCTGGTGATGATGATGATGATGAGAGCAGTAACTCATAGCATGCAGGACCTTTGATAACAGCCCTATGGGCACCCGCTATTTATTCTGCAAGGTGACAAGGAAAGAGGTTGAGCAACCAGTTTGTCATAGTAACCATAGCCACTCTGTGTCTAATGCTGCTCTGGGTCTAATGCTCTGGGCCTAATGCAGCTCTGATTGTGTTTCCATGAAAGTCCTCTAGTTCTGGAGCCGCCACTGGGCTCTCATCTACTAATAGACTGCAGCTGTAGATTCTGAGTCCAGATTTAACTTCTATTTTTATTTTGAACAATTGATTATTGGAAAAATGGGTGTATTAGGGTTCCCTAGAGGGGCAGAACTAATAGGAGATACATATATCTATATAGATATATAATCTATATAGATATATAGATACATGTATCTATATAGATTATATATCTATATAGATAGATCTATATAGTATATATAGAGATCTATATACATATTATATAATATTATATAATATATTATATATATTATATAATAGGATATTATATAATATATTATATATATTATATAATAGGATATTATATAATATATTATATATTATATAATAGGATATTATATAATATATTATATATATTATATAATATAGGATATTATATAATATCCTATTATATAATATATTATATATATTATATAATAGGATATTATATAATATCCTATTATATAATATATTATATATATTATATAATAGGATATTATATAATATATTATATATTATATAATAGGATATTATTTAATATATTATATATATTATATAATAGGATATTATTTAATATATTATATAATAGGATATTATATATTATATTATATAATAGGATATTATATAATATATATTATATAATAGGATATTATATAATATATATTATATAATAGGATATTATATAATATATATATAATATATATTATATAATATATATTATATATATAATATATATTATATAATAGGATATAATATAATATATATTATATAATGGGATATAATATAATATATATTATATAATAGGATATTATATAATATACATATGTATCCTATTATATCCCCTCTTTTATATAATAGGATATATATATATCCTATTATATCTGCTATTATATATTCTATCCCCTATTTTATAGATAGATAGATATAAAAAGGGGAGTTTATTAACTATCCCTTTATAATAGGATATATATATATGTATATGAGTTTATTAAGTATTAACTTACACGATCACAAGGTCACAAGGTCCCACAATAGGCTGTCTGCAGGCTTGAGGAGCAAGGAGAGCCAGTGTGAGCCTCAAAACTGAAGAACTTGGAATCTGATGTTTGAGGGCAGGAAGCATGCAGCACGGGAGAAAGATGCAGGCAGGGAGGCTAGGCCAGTCTCGCCTTTTCATGTTTTTCTGCCTGCTTTATATTTGCTGGCAGCTGATTAGATTGTGCCCACCAGATTGAGGGTGGGCCTGCCTTTCCCAGCCCACTGACTCAAATGTTAACCTCCTTTGGCAACACCCTCACAGACACACCCAGGATCAATACTTTGCATCCTTCAATCCAACCAAGTTGACACTCAGTATTAACTGTCACAATGGGTCTATATTCTTTGAAGGCACAATTTAGAAAGTAAAAAGAAAACAAACATAGACGTCCATTTAGCCGGGAATGTTTGTTTTCTACCATTTTATAGATGAGTAAGTAGAGACGCAGGGAGTTAATGATGCATTCAAAGCCACAAGGCAAATCAATGAGAGCCACAATTTGAACTCAGGCCGGTGGCCATGGGAGTCTCTGTCCACTGCACTGTGTCCTTGCAGACGGACTGTACCAGGTATCTGCAGCTCCTTGATGCTTCTCACATCTGCTCCCCACATCCTCTGGACTTCCACTGCTGGAGGGTGTAAACTGCTTTCTCAGGACCCAGGGGTTCAGGCCCATTACCTAGGCTCCAAGCATTTTCTCCAGAGTGTCAAGCTGGGAAAGCAGCCTGACTTGTGAACATTCCATATCAGGGCACAAGAAAAGCAGAGGCCTCTGCTTTGTTTCTGCATTTCTTTTAAGCCATATAACATCTCAGTTGGAATAACAAGGCAGAAGTCACGTTGCAAGGACACGATGTCCACACCTACTAAGAGAGATGAGATCCACCCGGCTAGTAGTCCATCCCAGCCTCCTTGTTAGTGATTTAACTCACTCTTCAGTTGGCACTTTTCAGTCTTTCTATGATCTCACCTTAAATTACCTTTTCAGTGGTATTTCCACAGGTGCCTACTAGCACCTGACAGTCTTGTCAAACTGGATAATTAATGCATTTGTATCTGCCCTGAATGCATTTGTAGTTTTGTACATATTAGGTTTTCCGTAAGAGTATAGTGATCATGCTGAATGCAACTAAATTGTAATCTAGTAGAGCATACCTAATTGTGTGCTTTCCCAATGTTTGGCACCGCTCAAATCTCTATTGTCCACCCACGGTGAAGGAAATCAAGAGTGGTGGCCTATATTTGACTGAAATGTATCTAATATTTTAAAATATAAGATTGGAGTGCCACAGAAGTACCTCAAAGACAGCAGAGCTTCTGCTCCGAAGAGATGGCTCTTTGTGACATGCTTCGAGTCTCTTCATCATAGTCTAGTTATAGACAAATCAAGGAGTAGGGCTGGCTGATTCTCCCTGGGAGATCCCCATATTAGTTTTGACTCAGGGACTGTTTCTTGGAATTCACACCAAGATGTTTGTCCTATTGAATGTGACTGCATTTTATCTTTTTAAATTTAACTTGTGTTTATTAAATACTCACTAAATTCATTGAAATACAGAACCAGAAAACATGCCTTCATGTGGTTGCTGCAATAAATGCAAATAGCTCATCTTTTTAAATGCAAAGTAAACTGTGCCAGTGACCAGAAGGAGCATGGGTTCTTTGTATATAGTGAGAAGACCTGTGTAGATGGCTTTGGGGGCCCTAAGAGGGACATCTTCTGAGATCTGAGATAAGGCAACAGGCAAATGGAACTAGGTCAAGGTTGGCCCTGGGGAGCTTCAGGTGGCTTACACGCCAGCTGTGGGTGGCTTTTGGGGTTCCCTATGGTTGAAACGTGGAAGGTGGTGTATGGAGGGTTATGTGGGGCTGTCATTGAAAATGCAGCATGCAAGAGTGATGGCCTGCACTAGGACGGAGGCAGTGAAAGAAGGACAAGAAGCACGGTCTCTACCACATTCTGGTTGTAGAATCCACAGGACTTGCTGATAAAATTTTATGCACTCTGGTAGAAAGGAATTTTATGCAAGGTGGTAGAAAGGAGGAGGTCAAGGTCACCTACAAGATTTCTGGGCCAAGGAAGTGAATAATGGTGGTGCTAAAACAATAAGATGAAATAAAATAGAATCACATAACTAATGTTCGCTGTACTTAAGCTATGTGCCAAGTGTTATCTTGGGTGTTCTACATGCACAAACTCATTTAATTCTGATAAAAACAAACATGGTAGGAACTGGTATAACCCCCATTTGAAAACGAGGAAACTGAGTCATGGAGCAGTGATGTCACTTGCCTAAGTTGAAGAACAAGAATTTGAATTTTCACCTTGATATTTCAATGTGTGTGTCCACACCATTAATGCTGCCTTGCAGTATAACCAAACACACCAATGAAAGGTGCACAACAGAAAAATTACATGCTGGGTAAGTACTTGGCCAAAAGATTCTTTGCTTTACAAAATGATTCATTCATGTTTCTACTGAACTACCTTAGTGAGCTTACCATAGGGTTTGTTAAATAGTTCCGTTGCCACACATGCACGAGCAAAAAGGCACACACACGCAAGCCATTGAGGAAGAGATCTGTGGCAGAAAAGAAGGCATATTACTGTTAGATTTCATTGTTATGTTGGGAGTGACAGCATCTGCTTGTCCCCAGTCAATGTCTCTAGCAGTAGGCAGTCCAACACCCCTACCCAAAAATACCCTCAAGGGTACCCCAAACAAAGTCTGGGATCCTCTAGAGATCTTCCTAGTTTGCTTTTTGCTTCTTTCCCTGCCAGGGCATTCAGCTGGATCTTAAGCTATTAGTTCATCAGACTTTTCTATACTTGCCATTGCTTATTGGACTTTTGACATTTCTGTGTACCAAGAATTAGACCAAGCCCTTTATATGCATTTTAATGCAGGGGTGCCCCAGATGAATTCTGGGATCCTCTACCGGTTTGTTTTTTGCTTCCTTCCCTGCCAGGATCTTAAGCTATTTGTTCATCAGATTTTTCTATACTTGCCATTGCATCTTGGACTTTTGACACTTCCATGTGCCAAGAATTAGACCAAGCCCTTTATATGCATTTTAATGCTTAATTTTAAAAAATTTGTATAGGTTATTGGAGTATAGATGGTATTTGATAACATGAGTAAGTTCTTTAGTGGTGATTTGTGAGATTTTGGTGCACCCATCACCTGAACATCACCTGAACACTGCACCCTATTTGTAGTCTTTTATCCTTCACCCCTCTCCTCCCATTCCCCACAAGTGCCCAAAGTCTATTGTATCATTCTTATGACTTTGAATCCTCATAGCTTAGCTCCCACATATCAGTGAGAACATACAATTTTCCATTCCTGAGTTACTTCACTTAGAATAGTAGTCTCCAATCTCATTCAGGTCACTGCGAATGCCGTTAATCATTCCTTTTTATGGCTGAGTAGTGTTTCACCATATATGTATGCCACAGTTTCTTTATCCACTTGTTGATTGGTGGACATTTGGGTTGGTTCCATGATTTTGCAATTGCAAATTGTGCTGCTATAAACATGTTAATGCTTAGTTTTTAAATAATTGATACGTAGGCATTATAAGACCTACTTTGCCAATGAAGAAACTGGTCCAGAAATGTTAAGCTCTTGGACCAAGGTGAACAACAATGGCCAATATGACCCATTCCATCCATATTCTGCCGCCACTGGGTGATACTCTTTCTCAGTCCCTGACTCCCAGTTTCCTTTCTCAGATCCCCAGTTTTACCTGACCCCTGGCTTCATTCATTCCAACTGACCATTTCAGACCTCCAGCCTCAGTCCGGGGAGCTGGTGCCCCTGCGCTGCCCGGCCTAGGACCCTGTGGACAGGAGGACAGGAGAGATACTATTAGATAATCATACTCCTTTACCTTCAGATGCAAGTGGCCTTGGGCTATTTTGGCCTTTTAAATCTCTGATTTTCCATAGACTCTTAAGGTTTAAGAGGAGGTTCTTTTGACTTCCCCCAAATAAAGGTATCTGTGCACAAAAAGAAATAAGCATAGGTGAGATCAGCAAAGGTGATTTGTTACTGCTATGTTGGATTAAAAACATATATACTGTAAAAAGAGAACTCCAACTCCTTACTCATATATTTATAAAAAAAGAAATTTGGCTGATTACAACTTGTTAGATCTGCTGCTTCTCTAGTTCCATTTAGGAAAAAAAATGTGGCTTTATATTCCCACCCACTGATTTCCAACTAAAACAGAAGTTAGTTGCCTGCTGATCCCGCTGGCTTTTTAAATGAAAAACTTATTCTTTTTAAACTACTGGAAAATTATATTTAAAAATCAGCATAATTCCATTGCCTATTTTTTCTGGATTCCTTGAATAATGCAGGGCTGGTTTCTGGAACAACCCTACGTAATCTGATGGACAAATCTGGTTATCGACATGCATGTTAGCTGGTGATCTGTACTGTTGCTAAGCTGTAGAGTCTATTTGCACTTGCTAATTAATATAATCTGAGTTAAGATTTTTATTCTCTCTAATCTAATTATAACTTCAGGAGGTAAGACTTTGGTAAGACTTGAAAAGATATTATAATAGTATTATATATTTTTCTATATATTTCATATGTATATATGTTCCAAATTCTTGACTCACAGACTCATGAATTGTAGTCACAGTAAATTGTTGTATTAAGCCACTGCGTTTTGGAGTCTGTGTTATGCAACAGTAGGTAACTGGAGTACTGAATGTCTAGCCAAAGTCCACTACACAGCACATCCCACCCCCTTATGCCATTAGCCCAGCTAGAAATAGACTATAATAGATCACTTCCAAAAGTTTACCTATATTTGACCTTACTTATAAAGAACACAGATGCTATGAAAGTCTCCATCTTGGTACCTCCTTATTTATCTGGAAGGAATTGTTTAGATTCCTGTCACTGTTACAGTTAATTTAGGGGTACAACACTTGTGACACTCTGCACCATGATGTGAGATCTGGGGGGGCTGGATTAGTTCAGATATAATATTTGGTGGCACTGAAGCAGGTAGAGTAAGCCATGAATCAATCTTGCTATCAAGATATCAAGACTGGAAAGTCAGAGACAATCCCTAGGTGAGTTATCAGATCTGGGAACAGAAGAGGTGGAGAGGTATCCACTGGGGTCCCAGACCAGGGTTGGTCTGGATAGTGGAGTGCAGGAGGCATCAGAGCGAGAGTTCTGGACTGAGCCCAAGGACTTCCCAAGGGTTTAGGAAGACCATTCTTCATGTGGGGACTACTGTTTAGTACAATGCTAAGCCTACTGACTTGCTCAAGGGATAAACTAATAAATAAATGAATGCAAGAATAAAAATAAAAGAGGTACCAGTAATGACACCTAGTATTGAAACACTTCTATAGCAGGCACTGTGTTAAGTGTCAAGTGTATTAGCTCATCTTTTTCTCACAACATTTTTATGAGGTTAATACTTTCATGTTTCTCATTTTACAAAGGTGGAAACAGAGGTTGACAGAGGTGAAAGGTTACTTGCTAAAGCTTGCACAGAATTGTCATGAGAGAACATATGTCCGAATCCAGAGTGTTTGAACTCCAAAGCCCATGGTCTCTAACATTCATCTTTGAAGCGCCTTGTGGGTGAGATTGAAAAGCAATATAGATGGCTTGTCTCATGCAGAGATGTTCCCTTCATTGTGTCAATGGTGCAGGTGAGTCATCTGCAATACTGCTCATGAAGAATCAACATGATTCTCTTTTGAAATGCAAAGGCATCCAGTAGTTCTAGAAATACCATGAAGCATCCATCACACAACATATAGAAGACTCCTAAAATAATGCTCTTCCTCTACTCCTGGTAAACATTTACTTTTTGTTATTTGTTCATTTATGGACAAAACTCAAGGAGTGGTAACTTTGTGCAGACATGATGCTCCAGAAATACACAATAATCCCAAAAAGATGGCCAGTGGGAAAATAGATCTAGAAACAAGCAGGGGCGAGAGTACGAAATGTACTGCAGCCACGTGACAAATTAAATGATGATTAAACATGCTTGCAGTGATGAAAGAAAGAAAAGAAAGAAAAAGGCAGATTGGGGAAGGGCAGGAGGGCGTTTCACCGGGAGGGAAAGGCCAGCATACTAAGGTATTAAGGGGTGCAGCGATAGGGCTTACTTGGGAAACCCTGGGTAAGAACCTGATGCCATCACTAGAAATTAATGCCGTCCCAATAATCCAGAAATGTCATTGGTTCTAGTGGGCAGGAAGATTGAAGAAAAAAATTTTACTTCTCACCAATCATTCCATTGGCAGTGGCCGGGGTGTGCCTGAGAGTCATCAGTGCAGGGTGGGGGCGTGCGTGAGAGTGGGGTAGTGAGGTATGGCTTGATGAAATTTGAACAGCATTTGCTTTGAACAATTCTATCTTCATTGTCATCTCATCAAAAACAAACAATTGCACAGTCAGCTCTTGAAAGCCAGGTAATAATATGCAATTCTTTGAATGTCCTCTGTAACCTTTTCTATTTTCTCACATGTCCTTAAAAAGACAGATAGAGCTACAGATGATTATCAGGTAAGGAGAGAAAAAGATAAGCAAACACAAAGTAATAATATAGCTCTCTGAAATCATTGGTTGTTTCCCTGCCGAGTATGTGCACTCACATAAGCCTTCACTTAATGTCTTATTCTGCTTCTTAAAAATCCCACGATGGCAGGATGTTTTCTCATTCTTACCCTTGGCTACCTCTGTGAATAGGCTCTGGGAAGCAGAATATTTCTCTGGCTTTCCTCCCTGCTGTTCCTCTGTTTCTCTCCATCTCCAAAGTCTTCCAAACTTTCCATCACATGGGGATGTACGGGAGCAAAGCACTCAGTGGCACCCCCTAGGCCTCAACTATCTCCTGCATTCCCTTCCAATCAGACAGATTTCCTCATTATCCCTGGACCACAACATGCATTTCTACCACTGTACCTTTTTTCAAGTAATTTGCCCAACTCAGCAAGCTCTCCCCTTCTCACTTTGTTGGTGCCATTTTGGGGAGAGTGGGGGTGCGGGTAAGCAATGTAGAAAGAGGTGGGAAGGGTCTGAGCTGGGCAGGCCTGGGTGTGAGCCCTGCTCTACTGTTTGTCCCCTCTGTGAGACTTGAGCAAGACATTTAATGCAGCCTTTGAAATGTGGCAAGCCCTCCATGAGTATTTGTGCACAAATGGTTATGAGTATTCACAGATCTCTAAATCCTATCCATCCAAGATCCAGCTCAAATTCTGCAAGGCAGACCTTTAGCCTGGGGGAAAATGGTGGTGGCCACCTTGACCACCTATTTTTGAGAAGTGCACATGAACCTTTTGCATTACAGGCTTTGAGAGGACGCTCTTCCTAGGACTAAGCTGAAGGCTGCCTCCCTGAATGTTGGTCACTGACCTGACTTTGGCTTTTAGAGACACTGGAAGTGGTGGGCTGGTGCTGCTGCCTCTCTCCCAGGTGTTTGAGTCCTACTTTCTGAAAGGTCCACGGAAATTCAGAGAAGGGACAGATGTAATTTCTTTTGCCTGGGACTCCTTTCCTCCCTACTCACATGGCCAAGTCCTGCTTGTCCTTCAATACCTAGCTTGGGTGTGACCAGCACATTGGTTACATTGCAGATAAAATACAGATCAACCTGTTAAATTTAAATTTCAAATAAGCAACAAATGATTTCTTAGTGTAAGTATGCCCCTAATACTGCATGAAACATCTGAGGATTAAAAACAATGTTTATCTGAGATTCAAATTTACCTGGGCCTCTTGAATTTTTATCTGCTAAATCTGGCAGCCAGTCAGATGTCCCTCCTCTGTGTGTCCCTAATGCCGGTGCAAATCCCTATCAAAGCACTCCCATGCATGCATTTATTTATCGTGCTGTTCTGCTCATACTTCACATCAGAAAACTCTATGGGCTTCCAGCACCCCGGCTCCAGACACACTGACCCCTCCCTTCTGTTGTTGTGGTTGTCTTCCACCTGGTGGCCTTGCTCCATCCTTGTTGCCTTGTGTCTGTTCTTTGCACAGAGAGATTTCTCTAAAATAAAAGTCGATGAAGTCCCAACTCTGCTCAGAATCCTGAAAATAAAACCCAAAGTCCTTCCAACATCGATGAGACCCCCTCTCACTTTGCCCCACCTGCATATCTGACCTCATGTCCTGTCATCCTTTCTTCCCTTTCCCCTCCCCAGTTCTTCCCCAGACATGCCCGGTGCCCTCCCACTGAAAGGCTTTTGCATTTCCACTGCTTCTACCCTGAGCACTCTTTGCTGTATGATGTCATGGCCCTCTTTCCCACTGTATTCCCATCACCTCCTCAGACTCTCCTGTTGCTCTCTGTAAAATCTTGCTTTCAACCATGCTCTTCATCCCCCACAGCCTGCTTTATTTCCTTAGCATTATTTTATTGGCACTTGACATATTATATGTCCTTGCATTTGCTTTTGGGCTGTCTTCCCCACTGCAACTTCCACAAAGGCAGAATTTGTTTCGTGCCCTCTTCTAGATCCCCACTGCCTAGCCTTCTGCCGGCCATTTAGTAGTTGCTTAATAAATATTGATTACATGAATGAATATTTATACACCCACTCTTTTCCATAGAATGGGCCATCCCTAGTTGTCCAGGGTCCTTCTCCGAATCCCCAGTTCCTAGCACAAGACCAGAGATGTGGTAGTACTTCTCCAAAGCTCTGTGCCTAACATAGGGTGGCACATGGTAGGGCCTCAGTATGTGCTACTTGTCTTGAACTGTAGAACGCGTTCCTGGCTCTTGACAATGAAGCTGAAGGTCTTAATTAACATGCTCCTGGAAACCCGTCAGAATGTTATGGGATTTGAACACTGCTAGTGAAAAAAGCAGTGAAATAAAATAAAATAGAATCACAGTCTTGGAAAACTCTGAGCGTTGCATGCCTCCTTAATAGATCTTGATTTTGAGCTTTCTCTCCAGGGTATGGAAAGTTCAGAGCTGCTAAATAGTCAAATATATTTGTTGAGAAAAAATCCATATGAACAAAGAACACAATAAGCATCCTTAATTAGGAGTAGAATAGGCAAGTAAAGGGCTGGCTCTGATGTGTGCCATAGTTAGCAACAATGGGAACACAAGCACCTCAGCCTTTTCCCCCTTCAGTCAGGAATAAAGAGCTTGATTTATATGAATCCTCACTTATTAGCAAACAAGATATCTTGGTTTACCATTAGGAGGCAAAGACATGCCTCAGGAATGAATAGCTAATATTTATTAAGGATTTCTACTATGCTAATTATTAGAGCTGACACTTTCACCTCACCAAAAAAAGTTATGATCAAGGTGTGATATGATCTTTGTCTTCGAAGGATCAGTATTCATAGGTAGCTCCATCCAAGAGAGCTTTCTGCCATGGAGATGTCCTATATCTGTGATTTCTGATATGGCAGCCACTAGTGAGAAGAAAGGTGTTCGATAACATCAAGAAACTGGATTTTAAAATGTATTTAATTGTAATCGATGTACATTTAGATACCCCTGTGGCTAGTGGCATTGGATAGTAGAGTTCTAAAGGAAATAAAACTTAGAAAGGACTCAAAGGTACCGCTGGTCAGCTTGGCAAAGTGGATAAGAATCTGAGTGCCCTGGTGATCAGGGAGTCTGAATTCCATGTCAACTTTAATTTACTTCCTCCATTGATATACTCAACCTCTCTGTGGCTTGGTATTCTTATCTCTAAAGTGGAGATACTAATACTTCCTGCCTTATGGGTTGTTCAAATAATTAACTGAGCTAATACGGATAAGGCATGCAGGATAGTACTTGATACATAGAAAGCCCTTCGTAAATACCATATAATTAGGAGAATTATTTATAGAAGTGGGGGGCTAAGGGGTGGGTTATTTGTTGATCAGTTATATCTGTGCATGCAATTAAATATCGACAAATATATGCCCCAGTTCTCACTAATCCGACACACATTACTGATGTCCTATTCTGGGTACCAGGTGACAGGAACACAGGTGTGCACACAATGCTGCTTTTGTCCTCAAGGTGCTGACAGTCCAGCAGAGATGACCAGAATGTAAACAGAACACTTAAATTTGTTCATTTATTCATCAAGCATTTACTGAAGATCTACCATGTGCCGGTCATGTCTTCGTCTCTGGGAATTTCTTAGTGAACAAGATAGACAAAGGCCCCCATTCTTACAGTGCTTAGAGTCTAATGGCAGAGACAGGCAATCCGTCAGTCAATCAATCAAGAAGAGTTCAATGCTCCATAAAAAAACATTAAAGAAGGATAGAGGCTGAGTATCCTTGCAAACTTCTCCAAAAAGGCAAGATTTACCCGAAAAGTTAGGGTGATGAGGACTCTGCTGGAAAAGGTGACATGTAAGGTTTCCAGGTAGATGACACTGAGCCAGGATGCAGATTGCCTCAGGTGGGAGGCAGTGGGGAGGTGGCACGGACTGAATGGCAGCCATGGGGGTGGGAGGGTGAGCGAACTCATTTCAGATATGTTTGGGAATAGAGTGAACAGAAAGAGCTTGCTTCTGGATCTGATGTGAGTAGTGAGAGAAAGAGAGAAATAAGGCTGTCTGTGATTTTGGCTGGAGCTTCTGAGTGGTTCTGTGGACTGACATGAGGAAGGAGAGGCAGAACAGCAGTAGATGGAAAAGCTAGAGGTCTATGTGGACTCCTTGGTTAAGTTGAACGTACTTCCTCTAATCCCAGCACTTTGGGAGGCCGAGGTGGGAGAATCACTTGAGGCAGGGAGTTTGAGACCACCGTATGCAATACAGTGAAACCCCTGTCTCTACAAAATATTAAAAAAGCATACCCAGGTGTGGTGGTGTGTGCCTGTAGTCCCAGCCACTTGAGAGGCTGTGGCGGGAGGATTGCTTGAGCCCAGGAGGTCGAGGCTGCAGTGAGCCAAGATGACACCACTGCATTCCAGCCTGGGTGACAGAGAGACCCTGTCTCTATTTTTTTTTTTTTTAAAAGTTTAACATGCTTATTAGATGCCTAAATGAAGGCAGAGTGGTGTTATTCTAGGAGTAGCCAGGTTTTAGATGGTCAAGAAGTAAGGGGAGTATTTAAAGAAGGTGAGAAGGGATGTGTTGGATTAAACCACTGGGCAGTGGGAACTGGAACATGTCAGGAGACCCGGCACATAATGGGTGGAGGCCAGGGAACAGCAAATACTTCCTCAATGAGGACACTCAGAGAAGCTTTAGTTATCGGAAAGCATTAGGAGTGGAGTTGGGGGTGAAGCAATGCCTTCCTGGAGTTATCGGCTCCTTCCAACGCTCTGTATAAGGAGCTGGCAGATGAAGCCTCTGAGCAGGCAGATCGTGTTTGAGACTCCACTGCTTGGCTGGTGCTGTTCAGGCCTCTGAACATTGCCCTCCTTAGCATCTATGGCCAGGAAGGTTTTCTGAGATTTCTTTCGTGTAAGAAAATGATGAGCGTTCCTACAAGGATTTCTGTGAATCTGTATAAAAGAAAAACAAAGCAAACCCAAAAATCAACAGCTTCTTTCTCATGTGTAAAGCCACATGATGGATTTGATGCATTTTTGTCCTCAACATTGACCCGTTATTTTGCTGCCATGTCAACAACCACTTCTTGCTCAGAGGGGCAACTGTGACTAAGCAATTCTAAGTGGAACGCATTTCTCATTTTAAATGTGTCTCTTCCTTTCCACTTAACATTCTATCACAAGCATTTCTCCACGTGGCTGCGTCGGTTGAGATCCACTGCGATTTTATGCTTCTTGAGACTGAAGCTCTTAGTTTCCTATATTTACATGAAAAGGTACTTATCTAAAAATTACGCTTCCACTTGCATTAAAGTTGTTTCTATTTTAGTTTATTTTCTCTGATTATAAAATCATTATTGAATCTTTGTAGGAAATTTAAATGCAATGTGCAAAGAGAATAAAATATCGTCTATAATTCCTCCATATTATCTCATTACATTTCACTGATGGTCTATGATGCAATTTCACAATGTTTTAAAATTTATTTTTGAAAAGGCATTGTATAAACATATTTTAAATGTTTGGGTAGTACACAGAGTATACGCTGAAAGATAGATCTCTCTTCCTCTGGCCTTGAACCTGTTCACCTACCAGTTGCGACATTTCTTACAAGTTGATGTTTAAATTTGCAGGAGTGTCTGCCTACCCGGGCATGTATCTTGTATTACCCATGTCTATCTTGCTGTTTTTTATTTGTCTATATATATCTGGGTATACTTTATGCATCTTTTCTGTTATTCTGCTTTCTCCCCCTCAATATTGGAGATCATTCCAAATTGAACATTCAGATTTATTGAATTCTTTTCAAAATAGCTGTGTTATTTCAATGCATAGAAATACTAGAATGTAATCAGTCTTTTTTCAAAAATCGTCCATGATGAACAAATTACCTTAATTTTCTAACATCTATTGTTTCCACTGAGGGTACTGTCAATCTAAACTTTATCTTCTGAAGGTCATTTGTTTTTGCTGTTTGCCTTTAAGATTATTTTTGTCCATGATATTCTTCCCTTTCTCTGTGATGCATTCAGATGTGGACTTACATTGTTTTGTACTGAGTTTACACCTTTTATCTTGGGACTCATATATTTCTTAATGTTTGAAAACATTCAGCTACTGTCTCTTTAAACGTTCCTCTCCACCACAATCTTGAACTCCTATTGGACACATATTGGAACTTCTCAAACTTTCCTTTAAGTATTTTAATTTTCCCATCTCTTCATCTCTCTGAATTCTGGTTAATTCCTCAGCCTTATATTCGCTTTCATAAATTCACTTTTTGATTGTGTCCTGTGTGCTGTTTAAATACTGGGTTTTCCACGAGAATTCTATATTTTACAATTGTGGGTTTTCTAATTGCTTACTACCTCTCTGTTCATATCAATCTGTCTGTTTTTTTTTTAAATAGTGTTCTGTCTAGCTTTCTGTATGCTATTCATTCTTATCACATTGAGAACTTTATTCTTATATTTAGAGTCTTTCCCCCAATTACATAATTATTTCCATTTCCTTATGAAAATGCATCTTCCCTTAGTTGTATTTAGGTAACTTTTATGATGTCAGCTTTCCTCATGTGCCTTGAAATTTTAATCTGTACACTCTTGTTAAATGAAGATTTTAAATCTCTGATCTTATCCCTCTCTGAGTCATTGTTTTAGGATGGTCTCCCCCAGCTTTCTGGGGCCTCTGCAGCATGAATGAGTGTGCTTCTTGGCTCTCCTCAGCTTCCCATCTCTGAACTTGAAGAGTAGAAAGACTAAGTCTCAGCATACTGTCGAAAGATTGAGCATACTGGATTTGGGATTGTTTACTTGGGAATGCAGTTGAGTATATTTTATATATGCAAAGACAAGTGAAATGGGTGTTAGCTGTCCAGAAAGGTGGAGCATGCTGGGACTAGGTAGGTGTTCCACACACCTTTCCCAGAGCACATGGCTAGACTCTGTTTTCCTGCAGTCTTTGCAGCTGCTTAGAGCCCTGCAGCTGAGTAGAGGTCAGTAGACTGCAGGGAGGGAAGATGCACATCGCTTCCACAGCTGGCTCACACAACTTCCTATGTGCCATCGTCCCTTCTCCCTTCCCTCATCTGCACACTGAATGTCCATCCTGGAGCCCCCTTGGGAGTCACATGTTGGAGATTGCTGAGCCCCCAACAGACTTGGTCCCTGTAGGTCTGGGAGTTGAGTCCTCCACTTTCACCAGCACTACTTTTTGTGATTGAGAAATCTGCTTCTTTTGTGTTGAGTCACTGAGACTTGGAGGCTCAGCTGCACAGCAATAAACCTAACGCCTGCCTTCTTTGTCCTTGTGAGCTTATGCCTTTAAAAATATTACTTCACTGTCATTGGAGTGGTGTTCCAGGAAGGAACATGTCCACGTCACCCTGGTGAAGCAGCATTTCTCTCCATTTGCTTTCTCTCTCTGCTCTGGAAGCCTGAGAGCTCCCTCATTGTATTTTTGAGTGCATGAATTTATTTGTTTGTTTTCAAAATAGCTTTACTATCATTTCTATGGATCGGATGCAGGGAGGGGGAAGCTCAGATTGCCATCTTCAAACTAGTTTAGTGTGCTGCTGGAGTCTATTTGCTAATATTTTATTTAGGATTTTTCATCAATATTCATATGTGAGATTGGTCTGTAGTTTTACTTTATCCTCTCTGTCAGGTTTTTAAATCGATAGTAGACTGGTTTCACAAAAGGAATTTAGAAGCCTCTCTTCTTTCTCTATGTTTCCAAAGAGTCAAAGAACGTTGAAGTAATGCATTCCTTGAAATTTGAGGATTTCATTGGTAGAACTATCTCAGCCAGGGATTTTGGGAGGAACAGCTTTTTTAAAAAAGTCTTCAATTTCTTTTATGGAACTATTTATATGCAGAAAGTCTATCCATCTGAGATCAACTTGTTTATTTATGATTTCTTAGAAAACCGCCTATTTCATAAAGAATTTCAAGTTTATTTGCATAGCATTAAGCAAATTATTTTCTTATGTGTCTTTAATTTCTATTATTTTTCTGGGTTTTTTTGATACTCATATTTTTATGTAGGTGTTTATACTTTCAAAGAAAGATTTGTATTCTTGACTATCTTATTTAAGATTTTTAAAAAAATTCTTGGTTGTTAAGCTCTTAAATGTATTTATCCTTTCTATCATTTTCTATTTTCAAATTCATTACTTTTTGTTTTTATTGTTTGCATTCCTTTTGTCGCCTCAGCTTCTGTTAGATTTCTTGCATTTACCTTTTCTTTTACCTCTTCAATTGAATGTTTCCTATAGTTTTATTAATTTATTCTTGTAATATAAAAAAATTAAATTATTTTAAGGCATTTTGTTCTGAATGTAGTTTTAACAATAGCTTGTTGGTCAGTGTTTGTATAATTGTAATTTATGTTATAAAGATATTCTATATTTTGCAGCTGAAACTCAGGCATCTGGGTCAAGCATCACTCATAAAATACATGTTTGGAAGTGAGCATTCCTTAAATCAAAGAAATTTTTTAAAATGAAAAAGTTAGCCATTGGAGGGATGTAAGTCTAGTAGGTGAGGCAGAGCAAGTTTCTGGGACAGAAAGGGCTTTTCTATTGTGGAATTTGCAGTGGTAAGGAAGAAGGTTTCTTTATCAGGCCACTTTATGATTATTACTCCTTGGGAAGTCCTCATTTAATCAAAAGAACACAAACTTTGGAGAAAGGCAGCCCTGGTTTCTAATCTCAGTTTTGCTTCCTTTTACTACTTGTGTGTGACATAGGATGGATTATTTTTCAAGGTTTCGTGTGTGTGTGTGTGTGTGTGTGTGTGTGTGTGTATGTTTGGCTCTTAAAGAACAATCCTTTTTCAATTAGAGCATGACTGTGAGGCTGCAATGCTTAGCATTCAGTGGGCAGTAAAAAAAATATTCATTCTAGTCCTCACCCATCTTGGGACTTGCTTTTGTATCTAGGGATCTAAGAAGGTTCTAGAAGTAGGAGCAGGGAGGCAGAGCCTTTTAGAAAGAGAGCAGTTAAGGAAACAGGGTATACCTTTGAGGTCAGCTTATCTGTTGGAAGAGAAGTCAGAGAGTCACTGTTTGTATTTATGAATAATTTATGTATAAACCACACAGTCATATGGATGTTTTTCTCCTCACTAACTCTAGTGAATCCAACAGAACTCAAACGTATTTATCAGGATCTTTACTATGGCCTAGATAAATAGTGATTAGAATCAACAAACTAAAAAGAAATAGGAAAAGACCCAGCCCCCGACCTGGGGATCTCCCACTGTAGTTGGAGATAGTCATAAAAGTTTCCGACCTGCGTACTTGTTAAACGAAAGATAACATAGTTGAATATCAAGAGCGTACCATTAGAGGCCAGTACTCAGAGCCCTGAGGGGTCATGACCAACTTGCATGAGGAAGCTGGGAAGATCTCACAGCAGAAGAAACCTTTGAGTTGGATCTTGTGGGAGGGGAATGGGAGGAGAACATGGCGGCGAAGAGCGAGCAAGACCATCAGGTTGGAGACCTGGTTTTCAGCTGCCCCTGCCCTGTAGACTTGTGCTGAATGTGCAGGGCAAAAATTAAACTCTTTGCCATTGGTTTTCCCATCTGTAATGAATACACCTGAGCCTCAGTTTCTACAACATCCCGACCCACACCACTGACCCCATATCGAAAAGAGGAATCCATGTGGTATTAGACTTGAAAATGCTTGGAAAAGCACATCATGCTGCCTCAATGCCTAAGGCCTGGTGAGGAAGTGCCTGGGGCTTCTCCCGGCTATGTCCTCAGGTGTGGTACATCCATCTTCTCCACAAGCCCACTGGCTCAGTCCTTCATTCTCTCAGTAACTACTACCAGCCTCATTTGTGTTTACTTTCCCTCATGACTGGCGTACACCAGGCTGCATGTTTGTGAACTCCATGAAGGCCACAGTCATATTTGGAATTTTCATCTCTGTGCTCCTTATGCTTAGCTTAGAATCTGACAGGAGTTAGGGATCCGTAGATCTGCAGGGAATGGATGAATGAACGGGCAGAAGAATGAATGCTTACATGAACGCAGGCAAGAAGTTGCATGGACTTCCCTAGTGCTTCATTCCCCTGTAGATTCTGAAGCTGAGACCACTGTGCTCTCCTTCCTTTAAAACATATTATTTATTTATTTATCTATTTACTTTTTCTTTTACTGTCTGTGGTTTCTAAATTCCATGGTAGGAAATTTCATCTCCATGTTTCCCATGCCTTGCCTGAAATTTCACTGTAGAAATTCAAAAATTTCTCTACATCCTAATTCACTACAGAATTTTTTTTAAATAAAGAACAGACATAGAAAAACATTGCTCCTATTTCACTAGACAGGTTAATATTTTGTTCATTTTCTTTATTTTTGTCCTGTGCATGTATCTGAATAGTTACCTACCTATCAATAGCTATCAGTGTATTTTAAAAATCAAATATAATTATACAGTTTTGTTCTTTACTTATTTTCTACTTAGCATTATATCATGAGAATAGTATGTCAATTTTTTTAAAGAAAATTAAAGTTTCATCATATGGTCATATAATTCATTAAATTATTCTTATTTTGTTGGACGTTTTAGACAATATTTACCTTTATAATATTATTGACAGAGAGGAAATAAATACACTGCAGCCTAAATCTTTGAAGGCAATTTGATTGTTTCCTTAAAATGAAAGTTAATGGATTTGGATTAATGGATTAATAGAGATATAATGGATTAATAGAGTCAATATATATAGATAGTTTAAGGCTTGTGGTAGAAATTGCCAAATTGGTTTTCTGAAAAATTGCTTCCATTTACATAGTTTTCAGCAATAACAGGGCTCATCTTACACAGTCTTCATAGGTCTGTGGCCAAAATTCAAAAGCAATTTGGAGCTAATTCTAGGGTTTACTGGCTTTAATGCTTCTTGTCTGTTCTTAAATGCTATCATTCAGTTCTTAATTTTGCTTGATCGCCATGGTTTTCCATAAATTTTTAACTAAATTTTCAGAGAAAGGCTTATATTGATATATGTCCTGACCCCTTATCTAGCTGAGAAAAAATGACTCTCTATTTCATTCACATGTGAAAGACAATTTTGCTTGGTATAACACTGTTGGGTCACAAATTTTGCTCCCCAAATCTATGTAGAGTCTGGCTCGTGATCTCTGGTCATATAATCTCAAAAAAGGTAGAATAATCCTGAACTTTACTTTGTCTTGAGTCTGCATTGTATGCTTGGATACTTGTATAACTCATTTTTTTCTTCTCCTTTTAATTCATCATTTTTGCTATTAGCCTCTCTTTTCTTTGATTTTTCTCCCTCTAAATCAGATAGGCTTTCTGACTGCAATGCCTGGTATCTTCTGAATCCAGTTGTCCCTTCTATTCCTGTGGGCCTGACTTCTTATGCATGATCACCTTTAACTCGAGAGGTCCAACATTTTTCTTGTTTTCATTGCCTTGTCTCATCGTCTAATTATTTACAATTCTTTGTCTTTTTGTCTGAAGTCTAAAAGATCTAGTCAAATTTTCTCTACATGTCACTGATTTTATTTCTTACAGTGCTGGTTCGACTCTTTAAAACCTTCCATAGAGTATCTTTAGTGCTCAGGCAATCCTTCCTCACCACACTTTTCTTCTTTTTATTCTTATTTAGTTGATTTGATTTTGACGTTGTTCTTACTTCTGACTTCTGGCTGGCCCCTGCTGAAGATGTCCAATAATGCCAGATAATTTTCTTTTTTAAAAATTTCAGCATTAAGTTGTTCTCTGTGTCCTGAGTTGTCATTGACTATTGAAACTACTGTTTTCTTCCTCCTTTCTTGTTCAGTGTTGTTCTTTCATCAGCTCCTTTTCCTGTTGACTCATCCTCATATGAGGAGTGAGCTCTCTAGACCCTGGGCTGACCAAAGACAAGACATGTGTTCTACATGTGCTCTCTCTACCATTTCCCAATTCATAAATTATATGTAACTTGAGCTCCTCACCGTCAAGTGTCTTCTATAGTAATGATATGGATAAACGCAACAGAAATAGCAACACTACCTATTGTCAATCAAGGATGAACACATGACATTCAATATGCTAAGTGCTTTACATACATGAGCTCATTTTTTTCTTCAAACCACCCTGTCAGGGAAGCATGATCTGTCATAAGGGATTTTGTAGATGAGGACACCAAGAGCTGGCAAAGTGGAGAGCTTGACTAAGGTTGACCATCTAGCCAAGATTGCAGAATCTGGCCTCTAGCCCACCACATGCTATGGAATGAGTCATCCGGGGAGACTGTGTGCTCACATACTCCTTTTCACAGTCCCATATGGGCTTAGACTCAGCACACAGGTTGTGTGGAAAATGATCATTTCCAGCATACACTGCTACCAGGACCTTCCACCCTCTCTTTCTACTTGATGTGCCTCAGTGATGAAGATCACGTCTTCCAGGACATGTCATGTGACCACTGGGTGTCTTGGATTTGACTCACATGATTTCTGAGAGTTACAATCTGTTAAAAGCTAGAAAATAATAATATGAATGGTAACAGTAGGAATAATTGACCTCTTTTGAGTCTATGATGTGGACTGTACTGTGGGAAGTGCTCCATCTATATGAGTCCTATGAATACTCAAAAAAATTCTGAGAGAAAGGTTTTTATGTTCCCATTTCACAGCTAAATACACTGAGGTGGAGCCTACTGTCCTGATGCCTCTCCTCTTTGGAGTGCAAGGGCAACTGATGGAGGGAGAGAGCAAGAAACAGCAGGGAGATTACCACCCAAAGTTGTGCTGATACTAAAATGAAAGAGCTATGTGGTTTCCACTTTGGACAGATCTTGTATTTCTGTCCCAGAAGACCCTGGAGGGTGGGTGCAGGGGCTTTCTTCCTAACCTCAAGTAAGTGGGTTTGCTTTATCAGCAGTGGCACAGTAAAGGCAGGCTAAGAATGGCGATGTTTAGTCCTGCTCCCAAGTTCTGCCCCCAGCGTTATTCTGGCCAGATTTTCCAGTGAAAATCCAGTGAGGATTTGGTGAGATTTTTTTTCTCCATGTTTCTGAGACTCTGATTTCTCTTCAGTGGACTAATGATTTTAATAATATCACGCTTGTGGAGCTGTCAGCCTCAAGTAAAAATTGTGCCAAGCCTTTATCATACTGACTGGATCAAAAATATCAGAGCTCAAAAATGCCTATTGCCCTTACTATTACTATTCTGTGTTCAGAATGACTGCAGTAAGAAGTTGAAAGAAATTCCACCAGAGACTGCTAGTTCGATGCCCTTTTAAAAGCTGAACTAATGCAGGCTAACTTAAAAATCTGTGGAGGTATATGTTCATATGGATTCTAGATTAGTGCTTGGCTCCAGGAGAACCAGACAGGGGTGCAAAATGGAAGGCAGGGACAATGTTAAAGCCTTTAACTGTCATGGCTCCCAAACCTTATTTCCTAACTTTTTTGCTTAGATAGTTCCTGAAACATACTGATTGTCTTTACAAACCTTGTTTATTATAGGTTTCACCGTAGCCGAGCTCAACCCTTCAGATCTAAGCACTTTGGCCATTCTGGCCTTATGTTCCAAGGCAGCTCATTTAATTCATTCATTCATTCATTCATTCATTCATCCATCCATCCATCCATCCATCCATCCACTCGCTCCATCATCCATTCATCCATCCATGCATCCAACCCTCCATCAATCACCCACCCTATCATCCATCTATGCATCCTCTATCCACCCATCCACCAATGCATTCATCCATCCACCCACTCATCCATCCATCCATCCACCCACCTACCCATCTATCTGTCCATCCATCCACCCACCCATCCAACAGACATTAGCTAAATAACTACTGTACACCAGGCTTGGCCTGAGGTGCTGGGGATACACAAGATTCTCAAGATAAAAGTCCCAACATCTGGTTCCTCGTGATCCCACAAACCTGATGCAGCCAGCAGGGTGGGACAATCCGTAGACACTCAAATACATTGAGGTGCTTCCTTGAATGAGGGGACAATAGATTTTAGGTGACTTCCCAAATGAATGATACCACTGCTCAACCCACCTTACAACATCCTCTTGCACCTTTCTTCAGAGCAAATAAAAATGAAAAGCCCAAAGCACTTCCGTCTCTATCCGTCTCTAAATATAGAAATGACAGTGTTGGTCTCCTTGGCCTCTTGGTGTGAAGGTCTGCCTCAGCAGTGATAAGGGCCCTCTCCCGACACCACTTTCCTCTGGATTACTCCAGGTTTTCTTATGCAGCCTGTGCCCATCGGTGCTTTCAACAGCTGTCTCTAGAGGAGATAACTCTGGTATGACAAGCTCCTTCAGAGGGTAGATATTTTTAAAGATTGTCAGGATCCTGCCAGCAGCTCTTATTACTGAGTACTTCGAGGCTTTTCACGGGAACAAAGTTGGGTGCAAATACCTTTCTAACATGCAGCCTGCCCTGACAGAGAGTGTGCTATTATTACTCCAGGAGGTTAACATCCCACTGGGTTTTGAAGTTGATTCATTACTTTTTTCATGACTTATATTTATTTTTCAGCACCTGTGAAAAAACACATTGATATTTCAATACCCACTATCATCGACTGCCTGTTGTGTGTAAGCACTTGTGCTCCTTGAAGGCAATTTTTTTTAAAAATAGAAAGTTATTTAAAAGTTTAAAATCAAAAGTGAATTTATATTAGTCATTTTAGCATCTGACTTAAAGAGGTGGGTTTTTTTTTTTGAACTTTCATCCCAATTGAGAATTTGGATTTAAATAGTTCAAAGATGGTATTTTGAATTTAAATTTGAAAAAGAGAGGCTATATTCTATAGATTTAAAAGAAATTCACCCCCAAATAGATCTCATCTGAGTTCCAGGTTTGTTTTCTAAGCATCTGCTGGATGTCTCTAGCTGGAAGTCCCACAGACCATGCAAACTCAGCATGAAAAAAGAAAAATAATTTTCTTCCCCTTCAATCTTGCCTCTTCTCCTCTGTCTCCTTAGTTCTTATATTAGCAAGCTTTCCTATCCAATATCCAGGGCTAAATGTCCCAGATTCATTTGCAAGCTCCCTCCTCCTTTATCACTCATGTTTCTTCTTCATCACAAAATCCTCCTCCCTATGTTTCTAGAACCCTGTGGCTCTCAACTGTGACTCACCAGAAGAGCTTGTTAAGATGCAGATGCCCTTGCCCCACCTGGAGATCTAGGGCAGGGTCTTGCAGTTGGTATTTTCAGCACACTTCCATGGTCATTCTGCTGACCCCAGAGTGTGAGATCTCTCAAGTCTCCCTCTCATGAACCTGGCCAGGTACTCCTTGTCTCTAGTTTCATGTTCCTAGAACATGATCTGCCTGGCTTCCTTGCTCCCCACTCCTACCTTCTCCAGGCCTTTTCTGCACTATTCCGTCTATGCATCCCTCTATCCACCCATACACCCATCCATTCATCCATCCACCCACTCCATCCATCCATCCATCCATCCACCCATCCACCCATCCATCCATCCATTCATTCACCCACCCATCCAACAAACATTAGCTAAGTAACTACTGTACATCAGGTTTCTCTTCTGTGAATTGAGCAATATCTTTATCATCAGCATTTGATTATGCTGTTACTCTTCTGTTAGAAGAGTCAGTGGAATTCCGTGACTTGAGGATGATGCCCAGGCAAGTTAAGGTGGCATCTTAGGAGTTCTGACAGTGGTATCCACTGTAATTTTCCCTAATTGTCTTCCACACGATCTCTGTTTGTGGATGGATATAACATAGGGTGCTTCCAAGAATACAAAACTGAAGTCAGATTGCACGGATGCAAGTAAAGTACCTTGAATGGAGAGGGATTGTTATGATGATCAGAACACATCTAGGTTATGCATTCAGTGTGGGTTTCTTAAATGAGAAGTGGCCAAGTATAGTTCCTTGGAGAGGCATGGAGATAGTGACAGAACCTATGGGAATGCTGGTGCAAGCAAAAGGATTGTCACTGGAGTTACTGTGAAAGGAAGTCTTGGAGAAGACATGAGGGTGGACTTCAAATATGCAAAGAGAGATCACAAAGGAAGGTGTTAGTCCTTAGGGACAGGAGGGGAATTGTTGGGTGGAAGCCAAGGGACACTGTTTTCAGCTGGACATAAAGCTGCCCAGCCAGAGTTCTCCAAAGATAAAATGAACTTTGACAGTAGGTGATGAGCTCCCTGTCATTGGAGATACGCAAGCAGTGACTCAGTCGTGTCTTGGCCAGACCATTTAAAAAATGGAAGGTGCTTCAACAGTGACTGGCACATTACAGTGTTAGTTGTCATCATCATAATCATCGTTGATTTCATCCCAGTATTGGAGGCGTGCAGATAATGTGTTATTTAAGGTCCTCTCTGACACTGGGATTTTGGGAGCCTATGCATTGCAGCAGACTAACACAGCTGGTCACAGTCACAGTGCTAGAGACTGCTGGAATGTTCCAAAACCAGCAGCATGGATCCCCTGGGCAATGCTCCACCCAGACCCTGCTCTCTCTATTCATTTTTTTTAAATGACTGGAAATCGCTTTTTCATAATCTCCCCATATTGTTTTATTCCAAAGATTTATTCCTCACCTGCATTATCTTGTATGGTTTCTGAGATATTTGTGATCAACCTTTGCAACAGCAGGCACCAAATTCTACTTTGAAGCAAAGTAATGAGAACAATTCAAAGAGAGGCACTGCCTGGCATGATGGCTGTGATAGACCAGGGGACTCCCCAGGCCATTTCCCAAGGTTGATGCCATCTGCAACATTACAAATGCATTCTCAGTAAAACCCAAACCTGCTTTTCTGATGCATTACTAAATACTGAGGTCTTTTATTTTCTTCCTAACTTGTATTTTTACATCTTGCCATATTGCATCAATGTTTATTAAAAGAGCAACTAACTTATCATGGAGTTATAAAAATGAATATAAAAATACTAAGCATTGTTGTGAATAATTCTGGCTTATAATATTATTCCAAAAATTATGTTAAGATTATTGAGAAACTGGATGTCAAACAATAAATTTTACGCATCTGTATTTATTTTCTTTTCTTCCTTATGTTATTGGAGGAGCTTAAAAAAGCTCTAGGTAGTTGTTTAAGAACAGTCTTAAAATTGAGAAAATATTGCCATGGGGATGATCCTCTTGGAACTCTTGAGGAGCAGAAATATATACATACATATACATATATGCATATCATATATACATATAAATGCATGCATACATACATAAATATTCAAATTTTAAAGATGATAAATATACCCAACATCTAGAATTTAATCTCTATAGCTATCTGTCTATCAATCATCTATTTATCTGTTATCTTTCTCTGTAGGTCTCTATCTCTCTATCTGTCATCTATCTCTTTATCATCTCTCTCTGTCTCTATCTGTCATCTCTCTATAGAGCTCTCCATTATCTAGCTAGCTAGCTATCATCTATTTATCTATTATATATCTATCTCTGTCTATCTATCTGCCATCTATCTATCTTTCTATCATCTATCTATTGTCTATCATATATCTATCTGTCATCTATTTATTTACCTATCCATCATCTGTCTTTCTCTTTCATTCTGTCTCTATCTGTAATCTATTTTTCTATCCACCTTTCTGTCTATTATCCGTCATCTATCTGTCTATCCATCTATCTATCTATCATCTATTTGTCTATTTTCATCTGTCATCTATCTCTTGTCTGTCTCTATCTCTGTATCATCTATTATCTATCATTTATCTATTCCTTACCTATCATCTATTTATCATCTATCATCTATTTATCATCTATCATCTATCTGCCTATCTGCCATCTATGTCTCTATCTATCAATTATCCATTTTATGTCTGGAATACATTTAAGTATGAGTTCAAGTCACTTTTTTATCCTGCATGGCTCTAATTATTCTCCCTCCTTTCTCAAATGCAACAATTATCAGGCATTTCCTGTGAATCCTTTTGGTCTACACTTTAATGAGTTATTACAAGAAAATCCATAAACAATATATTGTTCATAGTAAGTAGTAAACAGCATTGTCTTGTGCCATATTTTAATATATACACAAATAGAAGAGCACTGTGGTTTTGCTTATGTTGTACCTTGCTTTATACCCTCAGCAGTATGTCTGAGACCTCTATGTGCACAGCTTAATCTCTTTTACCTGCTTTGCGATATCCCATTTTATGAATATGCTACATGTATTTATTCATTCATATCATTTGCTATTTTCAATTTTTAATGCTTACAAACTGTGCTGGAATTGACATCTTGGTTATGCCTTCTTGAGTATTTGTGGAAGGCTTCTATAGGGCAGGGTAACAATTTGGGGGTTCAGGGCTTAAAAGAAGAAAAAAGTCTATGTTTTTAAACATTTGCCTGAAATTTGGTATTTCCTGCGACTCTGAATGCAGGCAACCAACTTCAGTAGCATTAGCAGCCCTGTGGCTTTGAAAGCAAAGGAAAGTACAATTTCAGATCACATTACAGTTGTTGAAGATATCTGAAATATTTTTCAGGAGCATCAGCACTTCAAAATTACAGTAATTGTGTGAACCTTACTAGATCTCTATTTTAACAAGTGAAGAAGTAACACATATGTTACAATATCAAAGATTTGTTTTTTAAACATTTATAGATGTTTTCAGTACAATTGGCTTTCATTTCAATACTGTGTATTTTATTGTATACATATATATTTTAAATGCGATATATACACACACACACATATACAAACACATACAAACATTTAGACATACATGTATATTTATAAGCATCACAGACTGTCAACAGGGTCCATGACGAAAAAAAGAAATTGAATAAGCCCTTCTCTAGGATGTAAGGGTTGGAAATATAATTGCTAGAGTGCATGGTGTTTACAATTTCAGCTTTAGTAGAAATTGACAGTTGTTCTAATAAAAGATGTTACCAATTATTTGACGAACCCACTAGCGATAGCTGGGAATTCCCATCTCCTGCACCCTTGCCAGTACTTGGTATTTGAAGACTTTTTCATATTTGCCAGTCTGATGTTTGAGAAAGAGTATCTCATCGTTTTAATTTGCATTTCCCTGATTCCTAACGAGGCTGAGCTTCATCTCAAATGTTTGTTAGCCATTTTAGTTTCTCTTCTACGAATTGGGCAATATCTTTATCATCATGCCACTCCTAAGAGAGTGATGAAAAGCATGGAGTTTTGGAAGGTATTTCTTTTCCTGTGAAACTGCACTCATCAATAACCTTGAAGCCTACATTTTCTACTGATGATCTTAAAAGTGAAGTGATTGCTCATTGGGGTACCTAAAATGATTTAGACATATTTGAGATTCTATTTATATTTGTTTTTATCTAAAACATAAGAAAAAATTTAAACTTTCTTTAAAATTTTATATATAGGCTAATATTTACACATATCTATAATTTACAACATGAAATATATGCACATATATAGGGAAAGCATGCTGATTGTTTCCAAAAACGTTTTGACACCATTGTTTAAGACAAGGGGCTCCATGATAAAAATAATTACATCTATTGAGCACCTACTGTGTGCCAGTTGCCTTACAAGCATTATTCAATTTAATTCTCATGATAACCCTATAGAGTAGGTACAATCATTTCTACTTCATCAGGAACCCAAGAATGAAGGCTGTTACGTAATTTGCCTCAATGCTGCTTTTAGTAAATTGCAGAATTAGGAATTGCATTTACATTTATTACTTTTTGAGTCCATAGCTCAATCACTTTTTACCATGCCCTGCTCTCCTTCTGCTAAAATATTAGTTCCATGAGGGTGGAGCCCATCTGTCCTTTTCACTACTCTACCCTCAAATCTCAAAACAGTGCCTGCCATGCCACAGGATAGCAGTCTATTTTTATTTAGTGAATAATTGAAGAGATGAAAGAAGGGAGGGAGGGAAAGAAAAAGAGAGAGTGACTGCACAAGGAATTCACAAAGCAGTGTGGGAAAGGACAGGGCAGCTGATGAGTGGGACACTCTGGGGCGTAGTGTGCATGGTGTGGTAGAAGCGTGTATGTGGGGCAGAGTAGCTGGGATGATTTCTTAGCTTGGGTTGGAGAAGGGAAGAGACCCTGAATGGACATGACATGATGTCTGATCATGAAATCTGACATCTATTAAGTATTTCTGCACACAGGTGAGGGAGTGGATGTGGAGCTGAGATCCTGGGTGTGACTTCAGTTTGGGGTCATGGGCTCAGTGCTTTCTTATTGGAGTTGTGGACCTCCAAAGAGCAAGGGTGTGCGTGTGTGGCTTTAGCTTGCCTGTGGCTGTAGGGCACCTCTGGTCTTCTTTTTCTATTTACCTTTCTAGGCAGGGTTGTTCATCACACTTCTGGGGAAATGCAGGACAAAGCTGATATGGAAAAGAACCCTTGTTCTTCTGAATCCTATTTTTTGTTTGTTTGTTTGTTTTTGTTTTTTGAATATGTGGCCTGTATGAAACTGGACACTGAAGTCACTAAGCAGGCAGGCAGGGGAAGTCAGCAAGCAAGTGCCAGGTTATTCATGTCATGTTCTGTGTGGTTTTGGATGAGGGATATCAGGGGATAATGGCTCTTATTAACCCCAATAACCCTGCTGTACAGAAAGCATCTAAGACTTTCCTTACTTCATAGCAACAAGCAGCAGTGCAGGGCACAAGGTGCAGGGCAAAGTGTATCAACGTGACAGACAGGAGCTATCTCTTGGTTAACTAAAAGCCATCAAGTTCACTTTTGTAAACTATAATGAAGAAAGAATCCTCCCCAGGAAACAACTGCTGAAGACAGAACACCGAAAAGAAACTTTCCACATTGGTAGATACAAAGGATTCCAGATGTTTTGCAGAGCAGACTGAAGAGTTCTACCTGAGTATAAGAGCATGTCAGCGCAGAAGTGCAGAGGGCGTGGAACAAGAACGTTGACAACTCCCAGAGAGACACAGCAGGACTTGCACCATGCATAGAGAATCTTGATTATCTTGTATTAAGGAGGAAGAACTGGGCCTTTGATCAGATCCTTCTGAGTCCATGGTCTGCCTCATGGTTAGGTTGACATTGGGTGACCTTCAGGGAGAAGCCACTCTGGGCTGTGGGTTCATTCTTCATTCATTGGCAAGCAGTCCTGTTGTGTTCATAAAGTCTCCAGTTGATGGCCGGGCGCGGTGGCTCACGCCTGTAATCCCAGCACTTTGAGAGGCCGAGGCAGATGGATCACGAGGTCAGGAGATCAAGACCATCCTGGCTAACACGGCGAAACCCCGTCTCTACTAAAAATACAAATAATTAGCCAGGCATGGTGGCTGGCGCCTGTAGTCCCAGCCACTTGGGGGGCTTAGGCAGGAGAATGGCGTGAACCCGGGAGGCCGAGCTTGCAGTGAGCCAAGATCGCGCCACTGCACTCCAGCCTGGGCGACAGAGCAAGACTCTTGTCTCAAAAAAAAAAAAAAAGTCTCCAGTTGGTGTACCTCAGAGGGTGTTTTGATAGATATATTTAGACCCAACCTGGAAATGGCAACTGTAATTTTGATGCCAAAAAACAAACAAAAAAAAACTAAAAAACAAAAAAGCAGTGGGTCTGTTGGAGTAAACTGTGTGCTACTTTTAGTAAAAGAGGGCTGTTGAAGCTCAAGATGACGCCCTTTGGCCCTAATAGTTGTTTTGATCTCCAGGCTGAACTGCATATTGCATTATGGGCAGGTAGGAAACACCTCCGTGGACCCTGAGCCCCACAGTCTTGGTGGGATCGAGTTGACACTCAAGCGTTCGTGGGAACTTCATTTCTGAAAAAAACCCTTGAGATGCTGCTGCAGTGGCAAAGCCCTAAACCAGAAGATCTTTACTTTGTGTGATCTTGAAATCATCACTTGTCCAAATTCAGTGTGGATGCTTTCTTTGTTCCTTTTAAGACCAGGGACAATGAACGGTGGATCCAGTTGTGTTCTGGTTGTAGTAGGCAGAAGGCTAAAGGATGTAGGGCTATTTTATGATAAAATTTGCCAAAATAAATTGCCTTCTTGCTCATTGGAAAGACTTTGAAAATGGAGCTGCTCTCAGTGGGGGTGATGTGGTTAAATAAATAATGCTAACGCCCTAGCGTGGCAAGAGCCCTGTTCGTTTTCCCATCCTCCATACTTTTGATTTATTTTTCCCCCATTTGGTGCTAATTGGACCGTATTTGCAAAAATTGTTATAACCTGTTGTGCTGTATACTTGGTCTAAGGGACACTCAAGAGATTTCAGAGAAAAAGAAGATGAGGACTTGTCTGATCTTTTTTTTTATGTTAATAAAACTGAAGGCAAAGTAGTCCAGTTCCAACCAAGAAAGGAACTTAAAATAGGACTTTTTTTTTTAGGACTGATAGTGAAAGCACCGTTCCTTGTGTTCTTTCTTTCTTTCTTTCTTTCTTTCTTTTCTTTCTTTTCTTTCTTTCTTCTTTCCTTTCTTCCTTCCTTCCTTCCTTCTTTTCTCTCTCTCTTTCTTCTTTCTTTCTTTCTCTCTCTTTCTTTCTTTCCTTCCTTCCTTCCTTCCTTCCTTCCTTCCTTCCTTCCTTCCTTCCTTCCCTTCCTTCCTTTCTCTTTCTTTCTTTCTTTCTTTCTTTCTTTCTTTCTTTCTTTCTTTCTTTCTTTCTTTCTTTCTTTCTTTCTTTCTCTTTCTTTCTCTTTCTTTCTTTCTTTCTTTCTTTCTTTCTTTCTTTCTTTCTCTTTCTTTCTCTTTTTCTTTTCTTTCTTTCTTTCTTTCTCTCTTTCTTTCTTTCTCTCTTTCTTTCTTTCTTTTTCTTTCCTTCTCTTTCTTTTCCCAAATGTACCTGAAGACTATTAAGCAGCTGCTGTTGGCTATTTTGAGAAAAATGCTAATATTCTTTGGTACCATCATTTAACATTTTTAAAAAGTAACCACTTAGCTTTAAAAATGTGGTTTGGTTGAAAAGGTTATGTTTGTTTCATGCTTTTATAGCAGCCAGTGTGAGCAAGACAGCAGTTGGGAGAAGGAATGATTTGTTTCCCCATGTGGTGTATTGATTATCACATCTTACTACATTATATTTGGAGATAAAAAATTGCTCAGGAGGGCAGTGGCAGGACTCCACTCACCTCATCCCTCACAGGTGCCCTCGGAGGCATGCTTTATCTCCGGTTCCTGCTGGCTTGGTCGTATCTGCCTACGCCCCAGCTGATTGGACCCATCTTCAGAGTATGGATGCAGTGGGGAGGGACTGGGGAGACTCCCTGCCCCAGAATGTGTGACAAACTGGAATGAGATATTTTAACAAGAAGGACTTTTATGGCTTCTTAGAGCAAATGCCCATTGCTGGGGCCTTGTACACATTCATGTTCATTCATCAGTAACTACAGATGGTCCCCGACTCACCATGGGTGCAATTGGGATTTTTGACTTAAGTCAAAATAGAAACTGTTCAATAGAAACTGTACTTTGAATTTTGATTCATAATTCTTTATAACATGATTATATGTTATATTGTATCATATTATAAATATATGTAAATATAAAATATATTATTACATTTGGCCCGGGCGTGGTGGCTCATGCCTATAATGCCAGCACTTTGAGAGGCTGAGGTGGGCAGATCACTTGAGCCCAGGAGTTTGAGACCACCCTAGGTAACATGGCAAGACTCCATCTCTACAAGAAATACAAAAATGTGCTGGGCATGGTGGCCATGCCTGTATTCCCAGCTACTTGGGAGGCTGATGTGAGAAGATCACCTGAGTGCAGGGAGGTCAAGGCTGCAGTGAGAAAAAATTGCACCATGGCACTCCAGCTTGGGCAATAGTGTAGGACCCTATCTCAAAAAAAAAAAAATAAAAGACAAACCCAAAACAAACAAACAAAACACGCCCCCCCCCCAAACCCATTACTATAAAACTGGCTTTGTTTTAGGCCATTTTGCCCAACTGTAGGCTAATGTAAGTCTTCTGAGCTCACTTAAGGTGGGCTAGGCTAAACTATGAAACTCAATAGGTTAAATGTACTAAATGCATTTTCAGCTTATGATATTTTTCAACGTATCATGGCCTTATCTGTCCAGATAAGACATAACCTCATTGTAGGTTGAGGAGCATCTGTATTTTGAGCATCTCTATCTCTTTTATGCCTGGCTCTGGGACGGATGCTGTAGACAGAAGAAGCAAATGAGATATAGTCCTGTTCTCAAAGCACTCACAGTCTAGGAGGGAGATAGGCATGGGAACAGACGGCCAGACAAATTTCCTAGCCCATAGGGTAGAGGTGAGAAGAAGATGCTATGGGAATTCAGAAGAGGTGTCTTCTTATTGAAGGTGCAGACTGTGGAGGCAAGTCATTCATTCCTTCAATATCTGTTGAGACCCTAAAATTTATAAATGTGTTAGTGAGTCTGAGGTGTTAAAATAGACATGGCTCTTCCTTAGGATCAAGTTCAAAATAAATTATTAGATCTCTCTTTTCTCTCCCTGCCTTTTCTCAGATGTATAAACGTACACACACAGCCATACTCAGAGACATACATACACTCACCGCACATTCACAGATGCACGCACAGTAGTTAAGGGGTCTGTACGCTTTTCAATGTATAAAGGTGTGTGTGCATGTGCGTGTCTGCAGTCAAGACAGTCTTTCAGGATCAGGAGCAGGGCTGTTGCAGCTGATAGAGGACCAAGCAGTAATTAAGAGCAGATGGAGATCAAGAGCTCCTTTTATCCAGGAAGTGCAGCCACTCTGGGGAACCTAGTGTGGCTTAGAGAGCTTGAAGCTTGGGCCCAAGGTTGAGCGGGGAGAGACTCAGGGAAGTGCAGGAGCCTGTGGGCTGAGGGCTGGGGAGGCATCCTCTAGGTGATGGGGGAACTGCTATGAGCACTAAGGATGGCAGGAGTGTGGTTGGATCCCATCCTTGAGTTGAAACCCTCACATGGGGGCAGCTCGTCTGCCTCTACTCTGTGCTGGACTTCATTGATTTGCCTCCTCTAGTGTAGAATTTTGCTTCAGACATCTCTTTTTGTGTTTATTGTTTATTTATTTATTTTTGAGCAGGTTCTTTCTCTGTCAGCCAGGCTGGAATGCAGTGGCACGATCACAGCTCACTGTAGCCTCTACCTCCCAGGCTCAAGCTATTCCCCCCTGCCTCAGCCTCTCGCGTACCTGGGACTGCAGGTGCCCACCACCATGCTTGGCTAATTATTTTATTTCTGCAGAGACGGGGCCTCCCTATATTGCCCAGGCTGGTCTTGAACTCCTGAGCTCAAGTGATCCTCCCACCTCGGCCTCCCAAAATGTTGCGATTACAGGCGTGAGCCACTGCCGCTAGCCAGACTTCTCCTTTTCGATACTGTAGTCTGAAAAGCTGGGTCTTGGTTGAAGAAATTGTAAATAGAGTTTAAAAAAGGGAGGGGCTCTCCTGGGGGTGGGCGAGAACTGGATTGGGATTAGGCTGGGGATGGTGTGACTGGTGGGCATACCCTTGACCTCGGCAGTATCCGCAGCACAAGCTGTCCAGAAAGATGGCCTGTGACCTGCTTGCCTTGGAATGTCTGGAGGGTTGGGAACTGAGAGAGAGGGGAGTTGGGGGACGCATAACGAGGTGCTTGGCCGGCCCTTCCTTTTCCTTCCCCTCCTACCCCCGCTCTCTCCTCTCCCTCCTTAAGACATCCAATGCTTCTTCCCTAGTCTGAGCCTGGGATCTGGCTCCTCCTGCCTAAACTGCCTCATGGATCAGAATGTCAGAGAACAGAAAACCCTGGGGCTTCTAGACTTGAGCTGGAAATTAGAAGACCATTGAGTCCAACATGGAAACGGAAGAACAAAGAAGAAGTAAACAGAAAACAAGAAAGAGAAAATCAAAGGGGAAAAAAAAACGGAAAAAAATGGTGGGGAAAACAGTGCCTAATATGTGGGGAGGCCATAGCTGTTGATGTTGATTAGCAAATCAAGAGAAAATATGAAGCAGATTGTTTCATAAGTTGTTTTGGTGATATGAAAGTGATTCCAATTATAGCAATTTATAAAAATCAGTGTCTATATTTGCATATTGCTTTGGTGCAGTCTGAGGGTGGGGTTGGCGAAGCTCATTTTAAAGTGGGAAAACTGAGGCTCAGATGCTGCATGATAAGCTGGGTTCATTCTGCTAGAAGTGGAAAGTTGGCCTTGGACAATCAAGGGTACAGCAGCCTATAGCTTATGTCCAGGAGTTATCTGTCCTAAAGAGAATGAGATTCCCCTGGGAGGGAGCCATGCAAATTTGGAGAAATGAAATCTTCCAGAAAGAAAATGACCTGAAAATGGGTTGGGGAAGTTCTGGCACCCTAGGATCTTGGGCAAGAATCTTTTTTTTTTTTTTTTTTCTGAGACGGAGTCTCGCTCTGTCTCCCAGGCTGGAGCACAGTGGCATGATCTCGGCTCACTGCAAGCTCCGCCTCCCAGGTTCACACCATTCTCCTGCCTCAGCCTCCTGAGTAGCTGGGACTATAGCTGCCCGCCACCACACCTGGCTAATTTTTTTGTATTTTTAGTAGAGATGGAGTTTCACCGTGTTAGCCAGGATGGTCTCTATCTCCCGACCTCATGATCCTCCCGCCTCGGCCTCTCGAAGTGCTGGGATTACAGGCATGAGCCTGCAAGATTCTCTTATCTCCCATTTCCCCAGTGGCAAAACAGGTAACCAGGCATAGAGACATGGGAGGCTGCCTGAGAGAGAGGGAAGAGAACTTATGGAAATTGGCTTTTTCCTCCTCTTCTTCCTGCTGAGGTACACAGCTAATCCTGGGACAACAACATTTTTAAATTCCTCTTCTCCTGCTCTGCAAACAATTTTCTGCTTCCAAATGTAACTCTGGTTAAAAACTACAGACATGCAGGTGCAATTGTAGACAGGTTTGTGATGAAAGTCAAGTTCATACATATTTGCCTATTAAGACAGGACCCTTAAATCTCCAAGCTAGGGGGAAAGGAAGTTAAGTCTTAAAATGCACATGTACAAACTTCCCTGTATAACTGAGATTTTCTGTAGCTCTGGTTTTTATTTATGGATTTCTGCAGTTCACTTTGACGGGGAGGGATTATTTTTCTCTCTGCCGACTCCAGCTGATTGATTCAATGCGCCTGCTCACTTTCAGATACGGCCGCAGAAGCTGCGGCCTAACTTTGTGTCTGTATTTAAAATTGGGAATACAAAATGAGTTTAAACTTGAATATTTCATCGAGACACTACATTTTATAAGTAATTTATTTTGGAAATCCAGGCCTCTGCCTGGGCTGTGTAGATTTTGAGCGACTTGGGATGCTCAGAGTTACTTCTGAATATTAATATCATTTGGGCCGTACACATTCTGAGATTTCATATAACCTTATCACTGCTAGATACTTAAATAGCCATGAAGGGGATAAAGCAAACACTTTCCTCAACATTTATATCAGGATATTGGCTTTCCATATGATGACTTTAACTAATATAATCTCAGGCAAGACAAACAGCAACATTTACAATGAAAGACAACTCTGTTAATCACAAAAGACGTTGGATGCAAGACTTAATCATTTTTAGGACCATGGAAGTTATGTGCGCAGAGTAAGTGTAGATTTTTCTTTTCTAACCGGCTCACACAATAAATATTTCCTAATTTCTTGAAGATGGAAGCTTCAGAAGTCTGGTTTAGCAAAGAGTCAGTCATGGCCAATTCCATTTCTCATGAGTACATCCTGTTTAGAGGGGGAAGCTCATCAAGCTCTGAAAAAAAAAAAAAAAGGCTGGGTGCTGTGGCTCATGCCTGTAATCTCAGCACTTTGGGAGGCTGAGGTGGGTGGATCACCTGAGGTTAGGGGTTCGTGACCAGCCTGACCAACATGGTGAAACACCATCTTTATAAAGAATACAAAAATTAGCTGGGAATGATGGCAGATGCCTATAATCCCAGCTACTTTTGAGGCTGAAGTGGGAGACTCGCTTGAACCCAGGAGGCACAGGTTGCAGTCAGCCGAGATCACACCATTGCACTCTAGCCTGGGCAACAGAGTGAGACTCTGTCTCAAAAAAAAGAATAAAAATAAAAAAAGCATGAGGATTGGTGGATTGGAGTAAGGGAACAGGTTCAGAGCTCTGACATTCTGGGATCACTTCCTTTCCCTGAGGATCAACTTGCCCTTCTATAACCTGTGAACATTTCATAATTGTCAACTGGAAGATGACTTTCATTTTAAATGAGAGAGAGGGAGCCTGGCATGAGTGTGGGGTAGGGGTGATGACAATGGATATTATATAGGTTGAGTTGTGTCCCCAAGAAAGATACCTTAAAATCCTAACCCTTGGTACCTGTGAAGGTGCTCTTGTTTGAAATTAGGGTCTTTACAGATATAATCAAGTTAAGAGGAATCATACTGAATTAAAGGAGATCCTAATTTAATCTGATCAGTGCCCTCATAAAAAGAGGAGAGACAGAGACAGAGACACAAAAAGAAGGCAGTTCAGAGACTGAAGTGATGTGGCCACAAGCCAAGGAATGGCTGAAGCTACCAGGGCTTGAGGAGGCCAGGAAGGATCCTCCCCTAGAAGCTTCAAGGGAGCCTATCCCTGCCAACACCTTCACATCTGACTTCTAGCCTTCAGAACTGTGAGAGTAAGTTTCTGTTGTTTTAAGCTACCTCGTTACCACACTTTGGCAGGTGCTGTAGATATGAGTGGCATCATAGCTAGAACTCTGAAGAGAGATCAATCTGGGTTCCAGCTCTTGGGCCCTCCCAGGTTATGTGACCACCAGATAAGTTACTTCATTTCTTTTAGCTTCTGTAAAGTGGAGATGATGTAAGTATTTGCCTCATAGGACTGTGTATAGGTTAAATAAATGATGTGTGTGAAGTGTTTAGCATAGATAAATCACTGTGCGCATGTGTGTGTTTGTGATCTTGTCAACACTGGTCATTTTGTGCTGACGTTAAGAGTTACAACCCTGGTGGCAAATGCACTGTAGGAGACCAGTACAGACTGGTCTGAGTCAATACAAATTATTTCCATTCTATTGAAACAAGGTATTCATCTTTCAGTTCTCTAAAGTACCTGTATCTGTACCAGAAGTCCAATGTAGAGAAAGGAACACAGAATTGAAAGTCTGAAACCTTAGCTTCAAGCCCAATTTCTACTGCTTTAGTAACTGTGTGACCCTGAGAAAGTGGCTTGATGTCTCTGATCCTCATTGGTCACTGTCAAATGACATTGATAATTAAGACCTCACAGGCTTGTAGCATAAATCAATGAGACAATGGTCATGAAAGGTTTATTAAATTGTAACTTCCCAGAAGTTGTCAGTTGTTCTTGTTACTAGAGCTTAGCATAATGTCCGGTGCTGAGTTTTCTGCATAGATGAGACTCAATCCAACCGATATTTATTAAACCAAATTGTGTTGGTCTGAGTACCCCTGCATCTAATCACAGTTGTTTTCATAGGTGTGTGATTTTCCTGACTCTCCCTATTTGTTCTGATGGGAACATATGCATCTCAGTGGACTGATGATACAGGTTTTCCCTAGACACGAAGTGACTATGTGAATGCAGACATATATTCCTGGTGAGAGGCCCTGAGAAGAACAGAGTTCCTTGAGCACCTTGGATGCCTGAAAAGGGAGGTGGGATTTCCAGACCTTTTCACTGGATCACGTTCTGGATTAGCCTGGGAGGGAATATGGCGGCACCGTGGCTGGCGCAGAGAGTCAGTGGAACGGAAATCCCAAGGCTCGTGTGAGCTGCGGAAGGCTGCCAGCCAGAACCTTCTCAGAGCAGAAAGCATTTCCTGTGCTTCCCTGGCCGTCTCCCCCACCTGCCTCCTCCCAGCCTGCCCCACTAAGGCTCAGGATTGAGGCCATTTAGCTTCTGTAAATACCAGGTTTCATCATCTTAACCTCCAAGAGATTATGCTTTTTGAGTAAAACAACTGAAGCAGAAATCTTGAAAACTTTAATTACGATGGGCTCTCACTGCTTGCTTTGTTCAAGACCAGATCCTCAAGGCAGGGAATCTCTGTGGCAATGTGAAGGGTGTGGGTGGCAGCTGATACCTCTTTTGTCGGCTCCTGAGCTCTCCCTGTCTACACTGGCCACAGCAAGCCCAAGGGCTCCACGGCAGTGGGGAGCAGCCACCCTGTCTGGCTATGCTCTGGGAATTGTTCAGGGGAGAATTGAAGGCTAACAAAAAGGCAGCATTCTGACACAGGTGGGGCTCAGAAGCTGGCCGGCATCCTACCCACACCCTGGAATTACCCAAACTGACAGTTGACAACTGCACACAGTGTCTGTCGTATCTCCCCAGTAGAAACTGACCTAAGTTTTGCCATAAAAATGCTGTCAGAAAAGGAATCTTTTATGTGAGGATCTAAAAAATAAACTTAGAGCTGGACGAGTATCTCCCAGGAAACGTTCTTATTTTCTCCCATCCAGCGATTCCACAAGACAACCCTGGCCTGGGCTGCCATGGACTCTGCTCAAGGTTCAACTGTGGCAGCTGTTTTAAACAAGAGCCTCAGTGGATTTCTCTTTTCCCTCATTCCAGATGACCTCTAATTATTCTTTTTAAGCACAATTTTAACAATTTCTTTGCACATGCATCTAACCATAAGCTGTTGCACATAGATTTAGAAGTAAGCAAGATAAAAATCTCAGAAAGCCAGGTTCCTAGAAACTCTTGAAAAGATCTTTGCACTTTATCCTTGTGCTTTTACACACGCTTGACTCTAGAATCTACATTGCCACACACAGACTCGCTAGCATGGACTGATATTTGATAAGTGTCTTCAACCTGGGGTCTTGGTATCTGTGTCCACGCCCATAGCCTGACCCTTGGCTGACTATGGATTCTAGTTCTCTAGCCTCGCCTCTGTTCAATTGCATTCTTATCAGCTCTATCTCTGGGTTCTACCCAGAAATGCCTTCCCTGGCCACATTCACATCTACCTTGTCTGCTAGGCGTGGCCACACCCTGGGCAGGGACTTCATGAGTCCTGGGTTCTGGATCTATAAAATGGGGTTAATCACATCTCCCGGCCACCCCATTGTTTCTCTGGGAGAATCACACTGAGCATGAGGAGTTCTGTGAGTTACTCCTCAAATGTGACCACCTCCTTCCTTCTGATGCTCCTTTTTCTGGAATTCTCTTTCCTTGGATCTGTGCATGACTTCCCTCTTCACATCATCTGGGTGCCTGCTTACCCTCATTGGCCCCCTGTCCCTATTATCCAAAACTACACCCCTACCCTATCTCCTTAAGGTGCTTCCTCATTCTCTATGACTCTGATCTCTACCTGGAATTACAATACTTATTGATTTGTGTTCTGGTTTAGTGTCTGTGTCCCTCATCAGAATGCAAGTGCTAAGCAGACAAAGCCCCTGACTGTCCAATCTTCACTGCATCTCAGCATCTCCTGGTCACTGCCTGCAACAGAGATGATGCTCAATAAACACTTGCTGAATGCCTTACTAAGTGAACAAATGACCATAGTGACCATGGTGATCCCTGTCAATGTTGGCCATCATGCATACCACTTGCAGAGGTGGGGTCCAAAGCCATCATGGAAAGTGAAGGTTGAACAAGGCAATGACGTCTTGAAATCCCTTTGGAGGCCACCATGTTGAGGCTGATAAGTCATCTCTCACCATCCCCTCTAGTTTTCTCCAGTGGTGGAACATTCTATTGTTTCTTTGGTAGAAGATCAGAGGCAGAACTAGGCCATGGTTTTGGATCCACATTGCATGAGACATGCCCATCGATAAGCAACAGAATCACACCCTTCTTGGTAAGATGTTCACATGTGTTGGAACTGGGACCCATTTAGTAAAAGAAGCCACAATGTCCAAGTCATGCACACCGTGGGACATATTCTCTTTGAGTGGAATCATAGACAAACCCTCCCAAGCTATTTGATCTAACTATCAACACTGTGATCATTTTCTCCTGCCCCCGAAGCCTCGTGTTTATAGTAACTTTATACATGATGCTATACCCCTGTGCTTATTCTTAACACTTTACCTGCCCCATGCCCTTAGTTTTGGCTCAATCTGGTGAAGATGCTCTTGGAAGATGGCCCTACTTCCTCCAATGACTCACTTCTGTGCCTCAGTGACCCTCCCCTCCAAGACTGGGGCATACCTTCCTAGCATGTGAGTCTTGTGCATGGTAACATTCTAGCCTAGGTTTTGCTACACAACCAAAGTGAGTCATCCATCATCACTGACTTATTTAGAGCTATTTTTCTGTATTTTTTTCCTCCTTCAAATTGCGACCTCTGCTGAAAAGACCCCCAGGCACAGAGACAATAACATCATTCATTAAAATATTTAAATCAGCTGCAGCAGCAGTAATGACCAAGATGAAACCTTAAAGCACAAATTGCCCGTAACAGAGGCACCTATTTTGCCAAAGGGGCTTGAAACGGTCTGGATTTCGGGTGCTGGCGATGACTAAACTCTTGTCAATAGAAAGGATCTCAGATTAGGTCCTACATTTGCAATCTGGGCTCATGATCCTGAAATGTTTCCCAAAGATCACTAATCCTGAGGTCTAATAAGATCTTCACTTTTAGTGCCAGAAATACAATTCTCATAATATGATAAAAACTCTTACTTAAGATAAAACTGATTTTCACTCAGTTATCTGAAAAAAGCATCACAAATAATAGTTTTTTTAAATGTTTTTATCAAAAGATTAAATTTTGCTGTACCTCCTGAAAGCAAGTAATTGCCAGTTGATAGAATCTGGGATTAGAACAAAGACCCTGGTAAGTTAAATTTGAGAAATAAATCTAATTTGAAAAATGGAAATAGCAGCATTTTTTGGAAGTTAAATGAGCAAAATATTTAGTGAAGACTAAAGATTGGGAGGTGGTGGTGTGAAAAGGTTAAGCGCAAAGTCTCTGGGGAAGAGAGGCCTGCTTGTGTCCCGTGTGCACCATTGTAGGACGAGCTGTGTTCATGACCTTTGGCAGGTGGCTTAATGGCTCTGAGTCTTGGCATCATCCTCTACAACATGAGGCACTGCATTTACCCAATCCGACTCTCCTCCAGCTTCCGAGTGGGGCTGACTATTGGGAGACACTGCCAGAAGGTCAGAGAGTAGGGGAAAGAAAAGCCTGCGTGCTTTCCCCGCTCTCCAGTGTCATGTTCCTCTGTGTTTCCAGCTCCTACTGGGAAGTGTCTCCTGTGGCTCTAGCTCCCACCAGATGGCCTCTGCTCCTGGGTTCTGATAACACCATCTCCTTTCTTGGTGGCAGTGGCTTCCAGCTGTTACTAATTCCTATATTCTCTCACTATTCTCTTATTTGACTCCTCAGAAATTCCATGGCCCTGTGTAACCAATTCCCAATATCTGACTCCCTGCAACTGAAGCACCTGGACTAATTTCTATCTTCCTAACTGGGTACTTCCTCCTAACCTCCCTTTCTCTTCTTATCTCCTTTTATTCCTTTCTTCCTCCCTTCCGTTTATTTTTCTTCGTTTCTTCTCATTATTTAAATTGGTTATAGACCCTAATCAATATGATGACCTTTCTTTTACTTGTATTTCAAGACCTGGGTCAAATCTTATTTCCTGAATGAGGCTTTTCTTTTTGTCACCTTCAGCAGAAATAATTATTTCTTCCTCTTTACTGCCATGTCTTCTATTAAACCTCTTTCATAACAAACCATGAAGATCTAATTTATTTAGTTTTTTTCCTTTCTTTTTATCTGACTTCTTTACCAGACTGTTTCTTATTCATGTTTGTGTCCTTAGCTTCTGGCATGGAACAAAAATTAGCTTATGTTATTGAGTTAATTGAACTAATATCCCCCAAATGATAACAGCAGGTGTTGCATTGTACACTGAGGATGCAAAGGTGTCTCTAGACTCAACACAAGCACTGAGTCCCTCCAGATTCTCAATTACCAACACCTGGGTGACTCTGTTTCAGGCCTAACTTTGCCCCCCACCCCCGACTCCACCAGCTAGACCTCCACCTGTGGATTTGGGTTTTCTTTGTTTTCTTGGTGGAAGAGGATCAGGAATAAGAAAGACTCCATCCTACATCTGCTCTGGCTGCCCGTGGACTTACAATTTGAATTGCCTCTTTCTGGGCTTAGCTCCTGATCTCCACATCTATCAAATAAGGCATTTGAGCTGAAGCAGGACCCTTTAACTGGAGTGCAAGGGCTCTTAGGATGTTCCTGGAGGGCTTCTAGCAGCCTGCGCACATTGGGAATTATGGAAAACTTGTTGGATGTGTAAGCATATACTCATTTTCCTAGGAGGAAGGTCCACAGCTCTTGAAACAGCCCATTTCAGCCCTGCTATTTTGTGAGTCCAAGAGTCCTTGACCTTCGCTGTGCAGGCCGTGGGTGGCCAAGAGTGGCTGTGGAGGAGGGGGCAGCTCGACCGCAGGAATACCTGCCTTTTTCAGAGGAATTCTTCATTTGGTTCTGATGGAACCAAAGGAAGCACTTCAAGATGTTATAATTTTTCCCCATCACCCCATTTTTAAAAAGCACTGTATAATTCATAAACTATCTGCCTAAATAAATGTTTATCTGAACACTGGGCAAGAAGCCTGCAATATCTCCGTGGAAAATGAATTATTTTCTAACCTTTGATGAATTAGTATTTATGGGACTCAAGCAAGCCAACAAACCCATCCTCCTCTTTCCCTCCCCGTGCCCCTCCTTTTCCCTTGAGGAAAAATAAAAACAAATCTCTCCCTGTTCGTCTGGATTATCATCCAGATCCGAACAGACAAGTGTTCAGGTTGTGGCAGCATCAGTGACTGTGGTAAAGTCCTGTGGAGGAAACAGACTCAGGCCAAATGTGCAAAGGAAATCCACATGATTCTCCACAGAGTCCTTGCGGTCAGATGGCTGCACAGCTATCAGGCCTGTGGATTGTCCTTGAAGCTGGGTGTTACTGCCTGCCATACAATCCATCCATACAAGGAGTCAAATGTCAAATTCCTTAACTTTTCTTTTTTCCTCTACCTACTCTCATTTGGAAAAAATACTCAACATCATAAAATGTGTCTGATCCTTAGTCATCGATAACTCAGGTAGATGAGATCAGAGCAAGGAGTGGTTTCATTATAAAATGCAGGAGAACTATTTTGCTTGAATTTCCCAGGGTAGACACTGAGTCAGCAGGGCTCATATTGGCCTGGAGATCCTTAGGAAGCCGTTTTCCTCATATGGGTTCAAGAAGACCAGGAACAAGTGGCCTGGTTGTTGTATCTCAGGGTCAAATCCAGTGGGGACGCAGGTAGAGTCATTGGAGCAAGACTTGGCTTGGGGTTTCCTCCAGAGAGAAGACAGAAAGGCACGTTTTCAGGGGCGAATGCGGAATGCAGTCCCTGGAAGCCCAAGATGTGTGCAGGCAAGGAGGGCTGTGTTTCTTGTCAGACTTGGAAAGGAGTGGGAGAACGCCGTCAGGCAATCAATTAGGCTAGAGGTGAGGAAATCAATACAGCAGGTTTGGAGGCAGATGGCAAAGCAGGAGACAGTGATAGGCTCATGGCATTGGCTTTGCTGAAAGCTCCCCCACTCTGAGAATAGAGGCAGATCCGATGGTGAGAAAAGGATGGTTGATCTGAGGTGTTAGGTCACGCTGGACACAATCCGATGGACAGCTTTCTAGGTAATTCTGACCTCTCTGGAGGTCAAGGTCCCCATTTATAAGTTGGTATAAATAACCTCCATTTTCCTCCTACTCCTCAAAAAAAAGTTTTGTAGTGAGACATGAGGGAGAATAACCATCAAAGCCTTAAGGAGATTACCTGGATCCAAAGCAGTATTACTTATGACCTTTACAAGCCAAAGAGCAAGACAGAAGCTGGCTGCGTGCACACATGCCCTTAATGCTCTGCTCGGCAGCTCTGGTGTCTGGCACCCACACCAGGACAGTCAGCACGTCCCTGGCTTCTGTGGCCAGATGAACTTTGGGAGAAAAGCCTCTTTCTCCTTCCCCATCTCTTTCCCTTGAGTCAACTACGTTGGGAACAACTCCTCTCCTATGCCAAAAAATGTTTGCTAGCTTTTTAATTGGACAGTGCATATCCCATTTTCATTGCTTAACCAACTTACCTTTTTAAGAAATAAAATAAAAACTTTAGGAGTGAAGTCAAAGGGGATGAATTCAATTGCTCAAGCACCTTTTCCCCCTTAATATGTACCCGCTTGCTTTGCTAGGCCTCGTCTTATGCTTCCCATCTGTGTACAAGTATTCATCGTAGCACTGGCTCTGTGGAGACCTAATTCCCTTTGCCGTGTCTAGGAAAGGCAATTATATCCTGTAAACATTCCATTTGCTGTCAGTGCCTGGAGTATGTTTTGGTTAACCCTGAATCCTTCAAAGCACCTTAATTTGAAGTAATTCAGCGTACAAGAGGATTATATTGGGGTCCACTCTTTGGGGGTTCGTGCTGATAGCTGTCCGAGCTTGACCTCCACATGTGTGCCTGAGGCAGGCTGGTGTGCCAAGGCTAGTCCAGAACCAATTCAAATGCAAGAGCAGAAGCCAGAACTTTCTTATCTGCACAATGGCTTTGCTGTCAGAAATGCACCCTGACCTCTGATTACAACATGTTGCCTCAAAATACAAGGGGTGGTTTTGGGCATCAGGGAAGGATTTCTGGAGTCAGTGTTGGCTTACTTTAGTCCTTGTGGGATGGACAGAGTTTGGACAGGCAATGGGTAAGGGGAAGAGCCTTAATGCGGAAATCCCTAGTGTAAACATGATTAGTAATCAACAATCAGCTGTGTTAGGAAACAAGCGGTGTAACCAGATTTGGCATTGTATGGTCCCCCACCAGAGCAATCTCTTAGGGCAATCCAGCCTGATTCTAGCCAGAACACACTGGTGATTGTCAAAACAGCACCAAGACCCTGGCAGGAGTGCTTATTAGCAACTGGTGGTGGTAGCTGGTCCGCAGAGGGCCCTGGGAGGACAGCAAGGGGAGAAGCCTGATCACATAGACAGGCATTAGATTGAGAATTACCATACCTGGGCTCTCATATTGCCTTTACCACCAACACAAGGCACACGATCTCAGTTGAACACTTGGTCTCAGTTCCTCTCCTGGATCTCCTAGGTGGAAGTGGTTTTCCCTAATTTGGGGATCCCACACTTGATGACAGAGACCCTGAATCACTTGGCAGCAGAGTCTGGCTGCAAACTCTGAGGGCAGCAGTGTTGCCCCATTGGCCTCTGTCTCAACCTCCTGGGCTGGCCCACTTCCCTTGGCCTCAGCTACCCTAGGACACAGTGCCTGAACACCTGGATTAAATGAAAATGACTGCAGTCCAATGGAGGACTTGCCTGCCTCTCAGTAAATGCAGACATTCTGACCCGACTCTTCCGGAGTCTAGGAAAAGCTGGGAAGCTGGTTTGTATCACCATGGTGAGGGGCTGTGGAGTAGTCGAGTGCTGACTCTGACATCTCAGAGGTGACATCTCAGCCCTGCCTCTGTGCTTTCTCTGACACCAGTATCAGCCCCACCCTCGCTCTCCTGAATCGCACAGCAGATCTGATACACCCCGCAGAATACAAAGACACGGACTGTCATGGAAATGACATGAAATCATCATCTTGACCTGATTTCTCCCTCTAGAACACTGTGGAAATGCAAATCTGCCAGCACCCTTCCCCATATGTAATGCAAACAATGTTTTTTTGTTGTTGTTTTTTTTTTGTTTTGTTTTCCATCTGGAAATTATTCCCTCTGATTGAGAGGTTCGAGTCCCTTCTGCTTGTAATAATATTATTATTTATAATTTATGTTCTTAATTTTTATAAATAGCGCTCTGTCACCATGGCAACAGAATCTTCACAAATCATCAAATTAAATAATGAGTAGTCATGATGCTTTGCACTTATGTTCATTTTCTTATTAAAAAATAGATCTCCAAGTTTTTTAAAAGTCCTAATTAATTGAGCCCTTCAACCAGTATTTTCTGAAGGTGGGTAATCAGGTAAATGCCTTTTACCTTCCTGCTGCTTCTCTCTTGAAGTCAGGAGATTATAGGGTTGGAGGGAACTCAAAGGTCATCTGGCAAAATATTTCTCAGAATGGGGGCCCCAAATTCCTACTTAGGGTCACCGGGGTTCTTGTTAACAGAAAAGCCGGCTCCCAAGCCTACTCCAGACCCACTGAAATAACATCCCTAGGAGCTGGAACCCAAGAGTATGGACATTTAACCAGCTTACCTGGTGAGTCTTAGGCATGATAAACTCTCACACTCATGCTACGTTACCAATACATGGTCTGCTTTGGGATGAAATACTTCTGGTACAAGGTTTTTCAATTGCAGCACTATAGAAATTTGGGTCCTGACAATCCTTTCTTGTGGGCTGTCTTGTGTACTGTAGGCTTTTGAGCAGCATTTTTGGCCTCCGCCCACTGGAAGCCAGTAGCAGCCCCCCATCCAACAGTGTTTCAATTCAAGAAGGCTCCGGACATTGGCAACAATCCCCTGGATGTGGGGGTCAAGGGTGTCAAAATTGCCCCAGTTGAGAACTTCTGCCCTAGATTTAGAGAACTCATTCTAGATCGGGGAAACATGGCCTTCTTGTTTCATTTTATTGTTTTATTACTTTATTTTTTGACAGCTCCATGAGGAATTTCTTCTGCATGTTGAACTAAAACCTGACTCCCTTAAGTTCTGTGTATGAATCCTCTTGGTAGGATAGAGTAACTAGTAGGTTGCATTCACTCTGTCTGACCTAGCACAGCCTTTCCAATCAGAAGCCTGTGATCTTAGGCCCTTTGAGCCACTTATTAGGATGAAATTTGGTCCTTCTTTCAACTGTCCTTCCTAAGACTTGAGTTTGAATTCTCCCTCTAATGGTTTTGATAACACCTCTCTAAAGCAGAAACTTTTTTTCAGTATCCATATTGAAGATCAGGGCCCAGGTATAGACACAACCATTCTTGAATGGCATTTGTTCTGCCCCTGTTATTTGCAAAGTTACCTATGCGTGGTGCTGGGAAGACAAAGATGAACCTACCGGAGGGGACATAAACTCAAAGTCAATGTATTTCTATAAACAAGACATAGTCTAATGGTGGATGCAAGAAGAGAAGCCAAAATAATTCCAAGGCAATCCGTGGAGGTGGTGATATAAAGTAGCCTTTTAGCAGAAAGGAAAGCGTAAGGAAGCATTCAAGCTGCCTGCAGGAGTAGTTGGTGGGGCCTGCGAAGGAGAAGAGATTGTGTTTAGCTCACTCTGGAAGACAGAGCAGCTGGCAGGCTCAGGGACAGCCTGAGCAGGGCCCCAGGATGTGCCAACATGGGCCATGTTTCAGGAAGATCAAATGTGAGGTGTGATGAGAGCCCAGAAGGCCCAGATGCCACGTGAACACACACCTGAGGCAGAGAGGGCCTGGGCTCCTGGGAAGCAGCTTGTCCATGAACCTCAAAGACCTGATGAAACCAGAGGGAAAACCAGCCTCCCGGCTGTGTGGAAGACACATCCAATGCTTTTCCGAAGAAGGTCCTCAAACATTCATAGGTATAATCCAAAGCAGGGATGGTAAATGCCAGCCATGTGGAAACCTGCTGCCAGTCTCCTTCAGCTCCAGACCAATGCCCGCCTTGCCTCTCTGGTTTTTAGAGAGGCCGTTTGTCAAAAAAGAAAGAAAGACTCTGCTCGTTGGAATTGTTGGGGAGACTTGGTTTAGAACAGCCATGCCAAAAACTAGTTCCCAGACCTGGCATGCATTGCTTCTCTGAGATTCATTCATTCATTTATTTATTTATTTTACCTGAGCAGTGAAAAAAAAATAAGACCCACTGTTATGGGTTGAATTGTGTCCGCTCAAAATTTGTATGTTGAAGCCCTAAGCCCCAGGACCTCAAAAATGGAAACTTATTCAAAAATGGGCTCCTTACAGATGTTCTTAGTTGAGACAAAGTCACACTGCAGTAGGGTGGGCCCTAATCTAGTATGACTTGCATCCTAATCAAAAGGGGGAAATTAGACATGGAGACATGCACACAAAGAGAACGCCATGGAAGAGGAAGGCAGAGATCAAGCGATGTTTCTCCAAGTCAAGAAATGACAGAGATGACTGGCAGCCAGCAGAAGTCAGGAAGAAGACGGAAAACACCTTCTCACTCACAGCCTCAGAAGCAGCCACCCTACCAACACCTTGACCTCAGACTTCCAGCCTCCAGAACCGTCCTAGAATCAATTTCTGTTGTCAAAGACATCCTGTTTCTTTCGTTAGGCATCTGTGTTATTTTGTTCCACACAGTCCTAGAAAACTAACATAGCCACCTTATTGCATTGTGTGAAAATAAGATGGAATACTATGAAAGCCAGAAGGTGAATTGCTTGGCACTTAGTGCAGGTATGGCCATGTGAGACCAAGTTACCGGTAGAAGAAAGAAGTTGGTTTTGGAAGGGAGCATGTGAGAGCCACTAGAGCCCAGGAGGAAGGATGTGACAAAGGAACACAGAGAGCAAAGCATGTGGAACCACAGCAGGAGGCTGACTCAAAGGCTGCAGAGGAGCCCTGACAAAAACGTAGTTCATGCAGGCAGTTGAGCCTGTGCCTGTGTTTTAATGAAGTGAGCGATGGACCTGGGGTCAAAACAAGAACAGCTCTCATCCTTAAGCACCCACTAGGTTCCAGACGCCACCTGTGGTGTTTGACAGATGCTGTCTCTCAACCTGGGAAGAGTCTTTCAAGGTAAATGGAATTTCTCCCATTTGCCAGGGGTTTGCTGAAGTTCGCAGGGATGCCAGTCAGCCCAGTCCTCCTGGGCAGCAAGGGGCCCGATGATACCCATGCACAGCATCTGGGTTTAGACAGACGACTGGCTAGTGGCATCCTGACTGTTGGTTAAAATAAAAGTGGAGGGACTTGAATTCAAACCTAGGACCTTCTAGTCCAGAGCTCACTCTTTTTTGTTTTCCTCTTTACTGCCCAATTTAACAGACAGCTTATCTAGCAGGACGGCGAAGCCTGTGAGCCAGCCGCAGACGGTCTAGACCCTCAGCTGCCCCATCTGTAAATTAGAAGTAATAAAATGCATTCCAAAGCCTCCTTACTTAGGACTAAATGAGCTATTTTAAGTGAACGGGCTTTGCAAACTGTAAATTGCCACATAAACATGAGGAAATGAAATGACAACTGAAAGTGTCCACCAGCACTTCGCCTGCACCCAGGTGCTCTTGTTTTGAACACAGCCTTCCGCAGCTAATGAGTAATTTACTCCCCGAAAATCCACAGTGTGTGTCCCTGAGCAGCTTCACCCAGAGTCAGACACTCAATTAATAAGTCCCCATTACCCTGCAAAATCCCCCAAACAGACAAAAAGCCATTTTCTAGTAACTAAACAACAGGATTTTCGACTTAAAACACAACACCAGCCTAATTAACTAATTAGAAAACAAAATAAATAATGATCCAGTGTATCAGCAAGAGGAAGAGGGGCGCATTAAAAGGTTACTCGGATGCATAGCCTCCTCTGGAAAGGGATCGAGACAGCTTCACCAGGAACCGGACAGTTTTATTTGTGGGTTTTTCAGTCAGAGACCTCTCCCGGGCTGCCGTGTAATTACGCCCGTCTCCTGTTAATGGGCAATGGCAGAGCCTGGGCATGCAGACTTTCTGGGTGATGAGCAGTCGTGTCTCTCTCCCTCTGCATTTTCCCTGCGTTTCAACCCAAGCCTGTTTCCAATTCCTGTCCCGAACAAACTTATCAGAGCTGTAACATCTACAAGTTGAAGAAGATGATGCTATTTACCAAGTGAGCCCCACACACGCACTCAGAGGATGGATTTTGGTCCCTTCCTTTGTAATCCTCAAGCAAATTGCTTTTATGTTATTGCAACTCTGAGTTCTCAGGCAGGCGATTGGGGCGAAAGGTCCCACATTTACTAATAGGAACAGAATCTATACAAGGTATCCAAGTTCATGTATTTATTTTTTTCTGAAAGAGATGAAATTACTTTATTGGTTCAAATAAACTGAAAAAATAGAAAGACAGACAAATTACTTAGTTGTAATTTTAAGGACTACCACAAAATAAACTTGAATTTAAGCATAAACTTATGCTTACTGATTACTATTTGAATTAAGCAGTAAGAACTACAATTTAAGTTTTTTAGTTTTATAGATTTAATTTGCAGGTATGCTGTCTTGCTCATATTGAAATAAATTTATTTTTTAGGAATTATTATTTTAGTGGATTATGTCAGAAATAGGGCTGTATTCTTGAGAAAGGACATGATTTTTCTTGTGCTGGTGACAAAATCATGTATACACCAAACCCCAGTGACACACAGTTTAGCTATGTAACAAACGTGCACATGTACCACCCCTTGAACCTAAAAAAGAAGTTGGAGGAGAAAATAAATAAATAAAAATAATATTCTGAAAAAAAGAATTAAATAAATGATGCATGTAAAGCTTTTAGCATAGCACTCAATACCTATTGAGCCTCCAACAAATAGTACCTTGAAAAAGAAGACTTTTCTTTTAAACAATAGCTTCTTATGCCTACTAAAGCCATATAATGGGAGCTTAAGCCTCTTCCCACTCCGTGGATGTTCATGACCACAGCCCACTCTGCATATGAGGCAGTGCACTATCCTTAACTACAAAGGAACAAACAAGGTGTCTCCAGTCAGCCTTGGTGAAAATTGACCCTGATCCCCCTCTTCTTTCAGGGGTCACAGCAGCTCAGACAATTCTATAGTGTGAAAGGAGGGATGACTATCATGGCATGAAAAGGCATCACTATGGAATCTTATTTTTCTGGTTATCTTTTCTTTGACCTCATTTAGAGTCTTGAATGTGTGGAAGTAGCCAGAGTTGAGCACATCCTAATTGGTTTTCTTTGCCTCCCTGAAAAGTCCTGTGTACCTTCTCATCATTCACTTATTAATTTGAAAAAAGTAGGGTGATGAGAAGCATGCATCAAGCCATGTGGCAGGTGATACAACACACACTGCCTGCTGGTTCCTCCCAACACCCCTTGATGTGCATGCTCTGGGAAGAGATGGTATATTGTGCTCAATGGATGATGTCCCCATCTTCAGGGGAATGGATTTGATGATGGTTATCAAATGAAATCCAAATTTAAAAAATGTCTCAAATGAAGGAACTGATGTTACCTTCCAAGTATTAAGATTCCAAATCTCAAAATGTCACTAGCATTTGGTTGGAAAGATGATTCTAGACCTGGGGCTTATGCATATAATGATACCATCACACTTGCAAAGAAGAGAAATGCAGTGAGTTGAGCCTATGCCTGTGATTTAATGAAGCGATGGATCCGGGGTCAAAACAAGAATAGCTCTCATCCTTAAGCATCTACTGGGTTCCAGATGCCATGTTTGCTGCTTGTCAACATCTGTCAAGCATCAAGTGAACAAGTGATTCAATTCACTTTTCATAAAAGGACTTTATACTTCTCATTCGTATCTTGAAGAAGGAATTCCTTTTTCCTCATTCTCTTTTCTCTGCAAACTCTTTGCATGCACTAAGAATCTAACAGTAAACAACTCCATTCATTTCCTTGTGAAACTTACATTTTTGTAAGGGAGGCAGACGTTATCCCAGTTATGCAATCAGTTATTTAAATAAAGGGGCGATTGATGCCACAAAGAATAAGTCCAAGAACTTCAATAGTAGGTAACAAAGACATCCTGAATTAGTGTGGTAGTGAAGGAAGTGGCCTTTGAACTGAAATCTGAGAAAGTCAAGAGACAGGTAGGTAGGAATCAGCTTTTGCCGAGAGTGGAGGCTGAGATTTTTACCTTCAGACCAGTAGGGAGCCATGGACGTATTGTATATAGAGCAGAGTCTTGATCAGACTGTCATGGTCATGATGGCTGCTGTATGGTGAATGTGTTGGAAGTGGTCAAGATTAGATGAACAGAGACAAGATAGACAACTTGGAGATGCCAGGCAAGATAGATAACTTGGAGATGCCAGAGACAAAATAGACAACTTGGAGATAGACAACAGGAGACAGGGCTGCTAAGTGGTCCTAGAGAGAAGCTGCTAGATATCAGAGATGTGCAGGGAGAAATCCACAGGGTTTGGAAAGTGATTAGATTGGGTGGGAAATGAAGGAGAGAGAATTGTCTAAATCTGAGTCCTAAGGTTCGGCTTCTACCATTAGATGAATAGCAGTGCAAAGTCATAGAGATAGTTGGTGGAGAACCTCACACAACTGATCAAAGGGCCTCATTCTGTGAACTACAAGACAATTCAAGGGACGCATCCTCTGCCCCCCAAGTGAGGATATATCACACAGAAATGGGGGATGCCTCATGCCCATCAAGGGCAGGGCTGATGCAAGTCACCCGTTTGGGGCAGAAAACTAAAAGCTAAGAACAGTGAGGAGCCTTGAGGCTGGAGACCCTAGTGCACAGAGGCCATCTGGGCTGCAGGGGACTTGTGGAGCCCAGGCAGGTGCAGTGGGAAGCTGGTTAAAAGTAGCACAGCTGTGTGCAGAGACAGGCAGTATGGCAGGACCTGAGGATGGGCCCTGAAGAAAGACAAAGCTGGGTTTGAATCCTGGATCTGCCACTCACCAGGTGAGTGGATTTGGGCAGGCATATCAACCTGTCTGAGCTTCCCATCTGTATTGGTCCATTCTCATGCTGCTGATAAAGACATACCCAAGACTGGATAATTTATAAAGAAAAGAGGTTTAATTGCCTCACAGTTCAGCAAGGCTGGGGAGGCCTCAATCATGGCAGAAGGCAAGGAGAAGCAAAATCATGTCTTATATGGCAGCAGGCAAGAGAGCATGCACAGGGGAACTCTCCTTTATAAAACCATGAGGTCTTGTGAGACTAATTCATATCATGAGAACAGCACAGGAAAGACCTGTCCCACCTCCATGATTCTATTACCTCCTACCGGGTCTCTCTCACAACACGTGGAAATTATGGGAGCTACAATTCAAGATGAGATTTGAGTGGGGACACATCCAAATCATATCACCATCTGTGGAAGGAAGATAACCTTAGCATTAACCTTAAAGTGAAGACTGGATGAGATGATGGGGAGAAGAACCAAACACGACAACTCACAGGTGATGGGTGTTCAATGAACCTGCTACTGTTGTTATCATTATCATCATAAGTGGAGCAAACATCAAACCTAACACCAAAGCAAAGCAAAAGTCAGGGCGGCCCCTGCGGAGCAGTGCAGGCTTTAGGGTAGCAGCAGAAAGGAGGCAGGCAGCGGAGACTGAGCTCCGGTGTCCCTCTTTTGCTTTCACAAAGCTTCAGGTTTCTGAACAAACCACAAGCACTCAATCTGAATAATTATAGAAAGTCAAGGACCAACCTCTCACGCTGCAAAGCAGCAACTGCTAGTAATGAACCATGAGTCCACAGCCAATCATAGTCTGACCTTGGCCACAGCCAGAGCCAGTAGGCTTTGTTAGGTCTGGCTTGCAGATTTGTTTTGTTTGGCCTTCACACTGTTTTTTTTTTTGTAATTAGTAATAAACATTTAACATTTGGATTTGCCACATTAAAATGAGAATTTTCTGCTTCTACTGAGAGACCAGAAGATCTGACAAAGCTTGAGTTCACATGTCAACAGGGTTGGAGACTCCTGGACCTAAAGGGTGGCTGTCTCTGAAAAGAGACACCTGCTCTCCGAGTCCCCAAAGTCCTAGGGTGACTCTTAATGGTTTCTGTATTTTCTTATACCACCCCTGCCTCTCTGACCTTCCTGAGTCCTGTAGCCTTGAGACTTTTTGAAACCTTTATCTGAAGCAATGGTTATCAACTATGTTCCAGGTAGAAACACTGTTTCTCTTTAAAGTGGATAAAGCATCATTAACATGGACCATTGACAGTATTTTCCAAGTCTTAACAGCCATGCACAAGGACACACGTGTGCTCATGCTAAGCAAAGCTTATTGACGAGTTTTCTGAACTTTTTCTCCAATAATGTTCTTTAAAGTCTTAAGCTTGTCTATACTAGAATCTGCCGTCAGCAGCAGATCGGGCTCACATTTACATCTTTGGGTTTTTTTTTTTTTTTACATCGAAGGCATCTATCTTTCACAGTTCTTCTCCAGGTGTTTTGCCACCTGAATGCTTCTGAGATGCACTTGGCCAAAAGTTCTGGTTCAAAAGAATCAAAAACTCTTCTAGGCCCTGAGGGAAATGTCTTTCGACAATTCCTTTTCTCCATTGTCCCTTGATGAGCACGGGAGGAGGTAAAGAGACACATAGGAAAAAATCTACCTGTTCTATTAAAACAAAACAAAATAAAACAAGGCTGAAAAATAGTAGACAGGGAAGGTATTTTGCCCCAGCAGCAAAATCAACTACTTGTGGAATTTCATTTACCAGAGGAGACAGTGTTTTCTTAAATATTCTGTACTGATTAGCTGGCAAAATCTCAAATATTTTTTAACACAAGATGTCTTTGGTCAATAAATACCAGAACTGAAATGTCCTGGGGGTGGCGATTTATGATCTAAGCACAAGAAACACACCCATAAATCAGGCAGAGAAAGCTCTCAGGTAGCCGAGCAGGCATTATGCAGATCTCAGCAGAGGCCCAGGAAGGAAGCCTTGGGGTCCTGGCAGGGCTGAGCTCATATCAGCCTGTGGGAGGAAGGGACGGGCTTTCGAAGGCTCCATTTCTTCATCCACAAAGGAATGAACACTTTGGCTTTGCACTGTTGAGTTCCTCTTTTTCTAATCATTGGAAATTTTTCCTTTTCTATTGTTCACAGACATTTGCAAAGACAGACATGTTGTGAAGGACCTGGGGAACCAGGGTGAAATTGTGGCTGGCACACTCGGCTGTGTGACCTTGGGCAAGTCTCTTAAACGTTCTAACATTTTGCATCCTTCTCTGAAAAGTGAGGATAATAATACCCACCATACAGGATGACTGTGAGGACTAAATCAGATAATGTTGTGAAATGCTTAGCACAGTGGCTTGCAAAGTTTCACTTATAGATAACATTTATTAAAGTGCCTGGCACCATGTAGGTCTTCTATAAATTACCCTTAGCCCTTTCCAATGTGCAAAGTTGAGGGAAAATGTGGATGATGCTCTATAATAAATAGTAGCTTCATCCAGATGCAAACTTGACTAAAGCTTTTTGTGGTTTATCTTGATATGGAGTCCAGTTCTGATAATTGGGCTTCTCTTGGGTCCCAAGATCCAGTTTCACCTTGAATTTGGTTTGTTTACTCTCTGTTCCCTCCCAGACTTGTTCTCCATCTCTGGCTTTTTCAACTCTGAGTCTATGCTCTCTTCTCCTCCCTCCCCTGGCCTCCTCACCCCTCCTTTCCTCTTCCCTGTCCTCCCCTTCTTTTCCCTTCCCCTCCCTTCCTCTTTACAGTTTAGTCAAAACACTCCCTCGTTGTCTCAAGTGCTTCCGTGGTTTAGGTTACTGTCTGTGTATCCTGATGACTCCAAGGCACCTGTAGCTCCCCCCAGCCCTCTCTTCTTGGGATAGACAGGTAACCCAGGTACCCCTGTCCAGACAGCTCTTCCACCTGACATTTCCACCAGGGTATGTCACAGGGGTCGCAAATGCAACGTTACCCACACATATCTCTGGATCCTTCTTTACCATTCTCACAGTCATGTTCAGCCTCTCCCATGTGCTGGGCCTTTTGTAGGATTTGGAGGAGGCAGCAGTGAGAGGTCCCGGTCTGGACTTGGTGGTGCTCACACCTGGTCCACCCCTGTACTCATCATCTGGGTAAATGTCCCCAGTGACATAACTGCGGCCCAGGTTAAATATCTGAGAGGCCATGCTGACACCTTCCTCTCCTGCATACAAACTTCTCCCACGTCCCGTGGACTTTACTTCCTAGATACCCTTCATGTTTGTTTATTCTGTCCATTTCTATGGCCCCATCCTATTTAAAACCACTCGCTTCTGTCACCTGGGTGACTATGGCAGGCAGCCTTTCAGTGGAACGCTGCGTTTCCCCAGCCACAGCCCACAAAGTACGGAGAATAACTAAATACACAAGCCTGGTCATGTAATCCCCCTGCTCAAAACTCCTGCGGCTTCCCAAGGACTTCGGCATAGAATCCAATGTCTTAACCATCTTCCAAGATGCCTCCCCGTTCAGACCCCTGCCTCCATCCCTGGTATGTCTCCAGCTTCCCTTCCTGCCCCTTCCACACTAGACTTTATGTTTTCTTTTTTCTTTCCTTTTCTTTGGAGATGGAGTCTTGCTCTGTCACCCAGGCTGGAGTGCAGTGGCTCGATCTCAGCTCACTGCAACCTACACCTCTTAGGTTCAAGTAATTCTCCCTGCCTCAGGCTCCTGAGTACCTGGGATTACAGGTGCCCAACACCATGCCTGACTAATTTTTGTATTTTTAGTAGAGACGTGGTTTCGCCATTTTGGCCCAGCAGGTCTTGAACTCCTGACCTCAGGTGATCCGCCCACCTCGGCCTCCCGAAGTGCTGGGATTACCACCGCACCCAGCCGACTTTATGTTCCTTCGTGTTTTCTAATATGCTGTGATCCCCTTTGCTTCCAAACTTGCTCTGGATCAGACTTTCCACTGCCTGGAAGACCCTACCCTGACTGTTCCCAGTTCCTGGCTCAGGAGTCAGCTGAAATGAGACCTTCTAATAAGATGTTTCTGAGACTTCCTACCCTCGATACATCCCTTTGTTCTACACTTCCACACCACCCCCGACTCTTTCTTAGGAGCTCTTTAGGCACTTGCAATTGTTTAATGAGTTCTAGGATGCGATGGAGTCCCGAGACAATGTCTCTTCAAATGTGCTCCAAATCACTTGGGCAGTAAGCCTTAGAAAAATGCAAAGTTGGGGAATTCCTGGGAGGTGGGGTCTGGAATTTTATATTTTTAACAAGTTCCACAAGTGAATCTAAGCACAGCAAACTCAAAGCGCTGTTGCCGTGAGTGCTTGGCCCACGGGACGGGGGTGATTTCTTCTCTGGACTCAGAGATGCTGCAGGAAGGAAAGCCTGCACCCGGCATAAGCCCTCAGAACATCCTGGAAAGCTTCTCCCTCCTCAGGTTCTCTGCTATTACTGCATGGTTCAGACATCCAGCTGTCTTAAGATCACTCGACAAGCACGTATGTCACAAAACGTGAACAGTGTTCTAGAAGTGTCAGCACGAGCGTCCTTCTTCTTTCCTATCCTGGGGGGTCTGCCACTTAGATTCCTCTGCTTGGACATTCTTCTGACACATGCATAAGCCTCATGGACAATAAAGTCCCCCTATCCAAGTTATGGGTCTGGAGGAGGCAAATGGAAAAGGCCAGTCTTTCCATCTATGAAATCTGACTACCTTTCAAGAATAGTTACATCTGTGACATCTATTCTACTGTTTCTTTGAACAGCTGCTTAAATCTTGGTGTAGCACAAAATGCAGAGATGGTCAAAGCAGACATTATTTGGTGATTACATGACCCTGGAGAAGTTTCTTCATTTCTCTGGCATTCTGATTTCTCTTCTGTACAGAAACAGGTGGAGCACTTACCTGGAGGGGGATTGAAACGTGCAATGGTGCTGGACACAGGAAAGCCTCTTGAGGATATTCACCGCCCTCCCCGCCTCCCTCTCTGCCAAGTGCACATCGTATCTAGCATCCATAGAGGCCAGCTCCTCTCTGACAGTGACCTCACTCCTGCCCCCAGGTACATGCTACAATCATCTTTGAACCAGGCAGAAGCACTCCTTGCTGTGGTAAATTGCTCTATCAAATGCTTATCTCATTTTATCCTCTCTTGAAGATCAAAAGGACTCATAGCTTCATTTTCCGTAGAGGAAATCTAGAAACCTAGAATTGTCCATTTTTTTCCTGTGATCAATTAATGATTTATCAGGATTCAGATCGTGGCTCTACTCCTTGCTAGCTGTGTGATACGGGGCAAGAACCCCAATGACATCCCTGCAAACGTCAATCATGTATCTGGCGTCAGGCGCTGGTTGGAGTGTTTGGCTGACTCTTCCCCTTTCCCTCACTTTGCAATGATGGTCTTGATTTTACAGGGGCAGAAAAGGAGGCTGGGTGGAGTAAGCCTGTGGTCTGAGCCTCCACTCCTGGGAAAAGGCTGTGGGACAGCAGAGTCGGCAAGTCTCTGTCACTCTCTACCACAGTGGTTGCCTTTCTAAGCCATAGTTAGTCTCATGTGGGAATATAGTGAAATTTTATAAGCAAGGCGATGTATGGGAAATACTTACCACAGCACCTGGCCTTGGTGAGTGTCAGGGCATGCTGCTTGTTATGTCTTAGGCTCTGCAGGTGCTGAGAACTTGGGCATTTCCCTTCACCAAGGTGGCCCACTGATGGGAGTGTGATCATCGGCTTTGTTCCCTGCTTATGTGGCCCTGGCAGCTCCTCTTGTGGCCTCCAGCCTTGCACTAGGCTCCTTCCAATGCATCCAATCCTACTGAAAGCGACTGATTCCCGTGGCTCCCACAGCTGGTCATGGGCCTTCAGTGCTTGCCTCCACACCCTGGTTAAGAAAGGCGTGGAGGGGGTGCTCAGTGAGGAGCTAGTGTTGGGCTGGGCCCCCAGCCTGTTGCAGGCACTGTGGAGGGAGCGGCTCCTCCAGGGGCCCCTCACCTGCTGCACCTCCCCACCAGCCCCTAACTCGTGCAGGCTCCTTGCAGAATGGGCTCTGGATCTTTCTTCTCCATCTCAGCCTGGGCCCTCCCTGCTCCTCACGTGGGGTAATTTGACAGCCTTCTGAATGGCTCCCTACATCCAGGCTCTAGAGCAGGGGTCAGCACATGACAGCCTGTGGTCAAATCCAGCCCTTAGTCTGTTTTCATAGCCCTTGAGCTAAGAATATTTCTACATTTCTAAAGAGTTGTTAGAAACCAACCACATGACAAAAATAAAGAAGAATATGCAACAACGACCGACTGCAAAGCCCTTTACAGATACTGTTTGCAGACGCCTGCTCTAGACCACTCTTCATATTGACCTTCTCGCCCAGCCTCAAGGTCTTACCCTGATTCCACCCAAGGTCTCACATCCTGTCTCTACCCTGCTTAAAAATCTTTAAGCCATGCTGTGTGCAAAAAAGGCACCCTGAAGGTAGTCTAAGAAGATCTGGATTCAATTCCCAACTCTGATACTTATTAGCTGTGTGACCCTCTTGAACCTCAGTCTCTTCCTCTGTGTAATAGAGTTAACAGGGCAAACCCAGGAGGTTATTTGGGGCCCTGATGACTTTGAGGTATGAAAATGCACCCTGAGATACACAGAGCTATTCAAAATATGCAACTTCATCATAACTGTTTTGTCCATGGGCAGTGTCCACACCCCAGAGCCTGCTGTAGACTCTGTCCCCAGCTGAGACCCAGTTTGCTTTCCAAACCTCACCCCTGTGACTTTCCACATGACATCCCAACCCACATGCCGCATGGCTTTGCTCTCACCCTGCCTTGGTTGAAATGCTCTTCCCAGTATCAACTTGCATTTGAGCCCTACCTGATCTTCAGATTTCACACCCAGCTCAGTGGCAGATGCCTCTGATGTGTGGATCCTGCAATCTGCATGGGGACAGTTAGAGACATGGAGATGGGAGGAGTCTTCAGCAGTCAAAGCACTTGTTCTCCAGCCCGAGAAGGCATTAAACATTTCAATCTGTGCGCTGGTCTTAAATCTTCTCCTCTCTCTCTTTCCTTTCTCTTCCTTTTCTTTCCAACACTCCAACATGAAACAGTGCCTGCTGTGCAGTAAAAATATTTTGGCTGCCTCCCTTTTAAAAACGTTCTAAGAATACACAGAGGCATCCACATACACACCTGGTAGGCTCTGGTGATTGCCTTCCAGGTGACAGAAATAAACTCTGAGCTTGTGCCCCTCCTTGGGACCAGCGTGGGGAACTCCTGGGCCAGCCTTCCAGACAGGCACCTAATTAAGGGGCAGCAGCATTTGATATGGAGCAAAAATTTGCCCTTTTTGCTGACCATTCTCAATGCTGCAGAACTCTCAATTATTTGCAGAAATTGGAAGACGCAAGATGATGTAAATAAAGGTAGAATATGATTCATGCTCCTCTTTTGTGTTTTAAGATCTACTCAAGGAAATAAAAAATGTTGAAACTCTTGCCTTTTTTAAACCCTAGGTTTCTTGCCTGAACTCAAATAAACTTTTGTTTCACCCAAAGAGAGGCATCGTGGGGTCCTGCAAAATCATTAGGTGGGGAGCTAGCAAGGTGAGGTTCTCATTGTCACCTGCCACCACCTATAACAAGTCCTAGGTTGTCTCTGAACCTCAGGCTCTTTGCTCAAAATTAGGGGCTTTAATTAAGTGACCCATTAGATTACTTCTAGCTGTAAAAATCTGTGGTAGATGAGCTAGAATTGTTAGTATGATTTAAGGCATAATATGGGTTTAGAAATAGTATTTCTTTTACTACTAATAGTTATAACTTTGCAGGATGATGCCTACAGTTCTCATTCAATAGACTTTTTTTTTCTTTTCTTTCTTTCTTTTTCTTTTTTTTTTTTGAAGCAGAGTCTCACTCTGTCACCTAGGCTGGAGTGCAGTGGTGCGATCTCGGCTCATGGCAACCTCTGCCCCCTGGGTTTAAGTGATTCTTGTGACTCAGCTTCCCAAGTAGCTGGGATTACAGTTATGCACCACCACGCCCAGCTATTTTTTTTTTTTGGCATTTTTAGTAGAGATGGGGTTTCACTATGTTAGCAAGGCCGGTCTTGAACTCCTGGCCTGAAGCGATCCACCTGCCTGAGCCTCCCAAAGTGCTAGGATTACAGGCTTGAGCCACCACGCCCAGCTGACTCTTTTTAAATAAAATTATTATTATTATTATGTGATACAGGGTCTGGCTCTGTCATCCAGGCTGGAGTACAGTAGCACAGTCTTAGCTCGTTGCAACCTCCACCTCTTGGGCTTAAGCAGTCCTCTCACCTCAGCCTCCCAAGTAGCTGGGATTATAGGTGTGCACCACCATGTCTGGCTAATTTTTGTATTTCTTGTAGAGAAGGGATTTTGCCCTGTTGCCCAGGCTGGTCTCCAACTCCTAAGCTCAAGGGATCCTCCTGCCTCGGCCTCCCAAAGTGCTGGGATTACAGGCTCCCATGACTCATGGCCCCCCAGCCACATTCAATAGACTCTTTACACTGGGGTGGGTGCTGTGGCCACAGCAAAAGGAAATCTGCATTTATTTATACAGTGACCAAATGTTTATGACCTGCCATCGTGGTTGGTATGTGAGAGTAAAATCATTCTCATTTTATGGAAGATAACACTGAGACTAAGTGAAGTTGGAATGACTATTCATACTCACATCTATAACACTAGCTCATTCTACGTGGCTCATCTTAGGGCCCTAGTCTCAATAAGAATTCCCATAGTAGGCTTTCAACTTACTGATTCTTCAAGTCATTCCTAAGTGTAAAACAAGTTATTACTTATGATGCATTATTAAATAAAGTGAGCTATTAGGTTGGTGCAAAAGTAATCATGATTTTGCCATTCGTTTAATGGCGAAAACCACAATTACTTTTGCACCAACCTAATATTTTGGATTGCAATTATTTCAATATACCACTTCATATGATATTTTGGGACTGCCTTTGAGTGAGCTCTATGGCTTGTATTGTGCCTCAGTAAAGCCCCGTTTAGAACTCCTCTGTAATTCAGTCTTTCAGAAAATCAAGACTCTTTAATAAGTCCCCGATTTGCTCATTCTTGCACATCATTCGTCACTATGTTAAAGAGGCTTTCATGATCAATGTGTTTTGGAAATATGACTAAACAACGTAAGGTTAGTGCCTTTATAGCAGGGCCTCTTGCATCCTGTAATGCAAGGGTATGTATCTGAGATCTCCATGAGGGTGTTGCCATTTGCTGCTTTTACTTTTCCTGAAGTTCTTTTACTTTGGAAAGTACTATCATGGAGTGTCTGACAGCACTGGCATTCACAGAAATCTGTGTTGCCCCCAGTTAATCTTAATTTCTCTCATCGGCACTGTATCTGTGGGGTTTTTCTGCAATGTAAAATAGAATAATGACTATTTGTTATATTTTAGACACTTTATGGATTCCAAAGCATTCATCTCATACGGTTCTTAAAGCCATCTTGAGAGATGGATGTGATTACTCCATTGTATTCACAAAGCAGTGAGGATTTTAGTGTAGAATGGTGTACCAAATAAATACTACAACTTTTCCCCACTTCTCTGAACACATAAGGAAGATGGTAATAATATTAGTAAGTCATACTAACTGCATAGCAGGGCCCTGAAACAAGAATGGGCAATCTACAGATACCAGAAATGGAAATATTTCCTGGAAAGGAGGGTGCTTGGGATGATTACTAGGGGCTGAATCACTGGGGCCTAAGAGGGTGTCGGGAAAAGAGCTGAGAGCCACGCACAAGGCTGCATCGAGGGTTTCAGGTCCTAGGAGGGGCAGGGGACCACATCTGGCAATCTAGTGTGGCAAAGGACAGCAAACCTGCAGTGGGGACTGAAAATCTACCCCCACTCATTTCTAGAGTCTGCAACTGCTCTGTGTCTGCCTACCGAGTGCTGTGGCTGAAGCCCTGGTCCTGGAACTTGAGAAGTGCCTTCTGCATGGGGTAGGGTCTGGAGCCACCATAAGAGTAGGAGCTGTCTGGAAATAAGTTCATCATGTGGGTTTGGGGCTGAACTTAGACATGTACAGAACCTTTGTTTATAGCCATGATAATGCATCTTGGGGGTTCCTGGAATTCAGAGAAGGGAAATCACCCAGGGTGGTGATGACCTCACAACTAAGAATTACACAACACTGGAGGAAGACAGAGCCCAAGTGAGACAAACAAAAACACAGCACAGAGGACTATATACCTGGTGAAAAGAAGCGAACTTAGAGAATCTGAAATGACATGTGAAACATTTTTTGATATCCTGAAAGAAAGGAGAGAAAGCAACCATGGCAGGAGGAATGAAGGCTCTGGAGGAAAAGAAGTCTTGAAATAATAACAGGAAGTTAGGGAAGGCAGTGATAAATTCCATCTATAAAAATACATTTTTGGGCCGGGCGCGGTGGCTCACACCTGTAATCCCAGCACTTAGGGAGGCCGAGGCGGGCGGATCACGAGGTCAGGAGATCGAGACCATCCTGGCTAACATGGTGAAACCCCGTCTCTACTAAAAATACAAAAAAAATTAGCTGGGTTTGGTGGAGGTGACTGTAGTCCCAGCTACTCGGGAGGCTGAGGCAGGAGGATGGCATGAACCCAGGAGGCGGAGCTTGCAGTGAGCCGAGATTGCACCACTGCACCCCAGCCTGGGCGACAGAGCGAGACTCCGTCTCAAAAAACAGAAAACACATTTTTGAAAATCACAAAAGTACCTTTAAAGATGTGCTGGACAGACGAAACCTCCAAGATCACAGCAGCACAAAGAGAAAACACATTAGAAAAGTTAGGGGACATAGAAGGTGGGTGGCCCTGTGACACAATTTCAGTGGGGTTTCTAGGAAAAGCAAATGAATAGAAGAGAGCACAGGAGACCTCTACAAATGTGCCACGTGGATATTCCAAGAACTGGCTGATGTCATCTAGAAAACACACAGATACACACAGACAAACACAGACATACACACACATTTTCTGCAAAGGAATGAAAATGAACATTGGCATCATTTTCTCATCAGGAATATTAGATGACAGAATAATAATTAAGTAATATATTCAAAGAGAAAACAGTTTTCTGTCATAAATACTTTACTCATTCCAGGTAGTTTTCAAGAGTAAGTATCATATAAAATAAAGAAATTTAAAGACATAGACAAACCAGCACATTACCACAGACCCTCTCTGGAAGAACAACACAACCTAGAGCCATCGTCAAACCATGGCCCGTGGGCCAAATCCAGCGAGCACCTATTTTTGTATGGTCTTTAGGTTAAAAATGGATTTAATTTTTTAAATGATTGAAATGAAATCAAATAAGGATTAACATTTTCTGACAAATGAAAGTTACATAAAATTCAAATTTCGTTGTCCATAAGTGAAGTTCTGTTGGAACATAAACATGCCCTCTGGCTTCCCCGTTGCCTGTGGCTGCTTTCCTGCTACAAGGGCAGAGCTGAGAAGCTGCGACAGATGCCAGATGTTTGGCAAAACTTGCACTATTTATTATCTAGCCCTTAACCAGAAAATTGCCAATCCTGAAGGATGTACTTTAGCAAAAAGAAATATGAACCCAGGAGAAAGGAATTAGATGCTGAAAATGAAAGTAAATAATTTTTATTGAGTCTATTATTTGATACATGATGTAATAGTGATTAATAAAAATAAAATGTAAAAACAAGCTGGAGCTAAATTTTAGACAACAATGAAATGGGGAGGAGAGTTATTTGGAGGCAGTGGACTCTGCAGATTTTCTTGCTCAGGAAGATGCCAAGACACTGATGATAGCTCTGCCTTCCAGAAAAAGCACTTAATAGGTGACTTACATTTTTTGAGAGCCATTAATAAATTAATAAATAAAGAAAATGCATAATTTCCAAATGAGTAGAAATAAAAAAAAAACTGCTTAAATGAAATTTCAATCATCTAACAGAAGGAAAGGGGAAAAATTTAAAAAAGGGAAAGTAGAGTAAACAGAAAACATTAAGAAGGCAGAAATAAATCCAAAATTTTAATAATTCCAATATAAAACAAGTTAAACTCATCAAAAACAGACCTACTAAAATATGGCAAAATGCTGTTTATGGGAAACACATATAAACAAATAACTCCGAGGACTGAAAATGGATGAGAAGAGATATTCAAGCAACATTTTCACCTAAAGAAGGCTGGTGTGTCAATTATTAACATCTAAAAAAGAGAATTAAAAGGGAAAAAGGGACAACAATGCTACTTGTTGATAAAAGGACTAATGTATAAGTTATGAACTTTCAGAGCCCTTTAAAAATGTAGAAACTATTTTAGCTGACAGCCTTTACAAAAACAGCCTGTGATTTGGATCTGAGTAGCTTCTGCTCGTGGTTGTCTCAGGGTTGCAAGTGGTGGCTTCTTCAGTAATAGAATCTTCATTCTAAGAAGAACGAAATAAAAGAAAAAAGAGAAAGAAGGAGAGAGAGAGAGAGAGGGAGGGAGACAGGGAGGGAGAGACAGAGAAAGGAAGAAAGAAAGAAAGAAAAAGAAAGAAAGACAGAGAGGAGGAAAGAAAGGAAGAAGGGAAAAAGAAAAAAGAAAACATAGAAAGAAGGAAGGAAGGAAAGAAAAATAAATATAAATAGATAAATAAATAGCAGTTGCTTCGGCAAGGGTGTAGAGGACACTCAGCTGTCTTTCTCAATAAGTGAAATAAGCCAGGCACAGAACATTGCATATTCCCACTTATTTATGGGATCTAAAAATCGAAACAATTGAACTCATGGACACAGAGAGTAGAAGGCCGGTTACCAGAGGCTGGGAAGGGTAGTTGGGGGCTGGGGAGGAGATGGGGATGGTTGATGGGTACAAAAAGTAGTTTGAATGAATAAGACCTAGTGTTTCATAGCATAACAGGGTGACTACAGTCTGTAATAACTTAATTGTACATTTAAAAATAACTAAAATAGTGTAATTGAATTGTTTATAACACAAAGGAGAAATGCTTGGTGGGATGGGTACTGCTTATTTCACATTGCATGCCTGTATCAAAACATCTCATGTATCCCGTAAATATATACACCTACTATGTACTCACAAAAAATGAAAATTAAAAAATAAACTTAAAAACTCAAAAAAAAAAAAAAAAAAGATTTACCCAGCTGGAATTTTTAGATGCACATCCTCCTTTGTCATTTATAAAAACAAGAACTAACCCCAAATATAAACCCAGAGGTGGTCAGAGAGTGAAACTTGACTTGAGACAGATGATGTGGGGTGGTGTGCACAGGCTGCTGTTCGAGTCCCAGTTCCCCACCACCCTTTATCCTCCTCTGGTGCTTGCAGACACAGCATTTTCTCACTCAATAGCAGTTTCCTTGCTTTTTGGTTATTTTGTTGTCGTTGATTTCTAGTTGTGCTGTGACCATGGTTTGCATGATGCCCATTTTGGGAGGAGGGAGGAGGATTAGACTTAGTACAGGATCAATTTCTATAACTCTTCCATGTGTCCTTAAAAAGAGCATATAGTACACGTTCATGCATCTATCAGTTACACTACCTGAACATCCTGGTATATGTGCTGTACATCAGCATCTCAATAGTGATATTCAGTCCTGTCATATATTCTACTTGTGTTATGACTGTTCTGTCATTTTCTGAGCCAAGTGTGTTAGAGATTCTTGCTTGTGTTGAGGATTTGTCCCTTTTTTGTGGAGGTTTTGCCAAGCTTTTGTTTTCTATGTTTTGGGAATTGTATTATTAGGTACTAAAAAAACATTCTTTCCTCCCAAGATCCACTCGCTACTTCTTACTAACATAACCTCTACATTACTGGAAGGAGCAATGTGCCTAACTTGGAAATTATATTTTCTTCCAAGAAACAGAAAATAACAAATGTTGTAAGGATGTGAAGAAAGCGGAACCCTTGGGCATTGCTGATGGAAATATAAACTGGTTCAGTCACCAGTGGAGAACAGTATGAGGAGGTTCCTCAAAAAATTAAACATAGGGCCGGGTACAGTGGCTCACGCCTGCAAGCCTAGCACTTTGGGATGCCAAGGTGGGCAGATTACCTGAGATCAGGAATTGGAGACCAGCCTGGCTAACATGGTGAAACCCCGTCCCTACTAAAAATACAAAAATTAGCCAGGTGTGGTGGCACATGCCTGTAATCCCAGCTACTCAGGAGGCTGAGGCAGAATTGCTTGAGCCTGGGAGATGGAGGTTGCAGTTAGCTGAGATCATGCCACTGCACTCCAGCCTGGCTGACAGAGCAAGATTCTGTCTCAAAAAAAAAAAAAAAAAATTAAACAATTAAACATAGAATTGCCATATGATCCAGAAATCCTACTGCTGGGTCTATATATCCAAAATATTGAAAGTAGCAACTCAAACACCTATTTGTACACCTATGTTCATAGAATCATAATTCACAGTAGCCAAAATGTAGAAACAACCTAAATATTTGTCTATAGAAGAAAGAATAAACATAATGTGCTATATTAATTCAATGGAATATTATTCAGCCTTTAAAAAGTAAGGGAATTCTGACACACATTACAACATGAATGAACCTTCAGGACATCAAGCTAAGTGAAATAAGCCAGTTACAAGAGGGCAAATACTATATGATTCTACTTATATGCAGTATGTAGTGTAGTAAAATTCATAGAAGCAGAAAGTAGAATAGTGGTCCCCAGGGCCTGGGGAAGGGGGACAGTGGGACTTAGTATTTCATGGGCATGGAGTTTCAGTTTGGGATGGTAAAAAAAGTTCTGGAGATAGGCAACGGTGATGGTTGTACAACATTGTGAATATACTTAATGCCACTGAACTGTACATTTAAAAATAACTAAAATGGTAAATTTCTACTATGCATATTTTATCACAATAAGAAAGTTATTAAAATTATATTTCCCAATATCTGTAGGCAAAAATAATTGGATGGGACTTTGAGGAGGAATGGGACAAGTCGTTAGGCACTCCTTGGCTTCTTACCATTTTTTTTCCTCTGCATTCTCTTGGAACAGTGGGGTGTGGGGGTGGGCTGAGGACGCCCTGTTTCCTCGTGCACACAGCAGGACACCCACAGGCCGGCACTTGGCTCGAGAGTCCTGGATCCCACCCTGACATGAAGGACTATGGACGGTTGACTCAGATCTGCCTTCCCTATGTCAGAAATCCTTCATCATGCCCCAATTTCATGATGCGATTTTACTGGAATGTAGCAGGAACAGCAGTGCATTATAGAATTAATTATATTCAGCTTTAAGGCCTGTGACTAATTGATATGCAGCTCTAAGTGTGATGCCTGGAGAGCCAGTATTGCAGCACTGTGTGTGCAGGGCCAGGGTGGAAGAACCACACCCCCACACCCGGCCATTTCTGCTTATTCTCTTCTTCCCTCCCTGACTCTTTCCCACCATCCACTCCTCTTCACCTTCACATTCCTGCTGCCCTCCCCGTTTTCACAGGTGAGAGATCTTTAGCCCAGGGAGGTGGTGAACAGCCCCAGATGACACACCTTGTAACAGACAGAGCTGAGATGCAGACACAGAGCTATCAGGCTTTGAATTGCCTTTCTTTCTGGATCTGCTCCCCCATTCAAAGAAAACATCTCCTAGACTCTGTCTTAGGAGTCTGCTCCTTTTCCTGAAAAGGACTGCTCAGGAGAGTATTAGACGATGAGGGATTAAAAGACTGTGTAACTCCAGGGATTTGCACTTTTCTTCCAGTGGGAATTTGTACGTCTGCTCAAAAGCTTCCTGACTGAAATAAGTTGCAGGCAGCAGGCTTTCCCCATGCTCCCCTAATCAACCCATTTTCCTAATTCCAGGCCAGTCCTCTCTGACAGGTTCCAGAATCTACCAAAAGTCAAGGAGCTCTTTTCTGCAATTTTTGGTTCTCCTCAAATAACAAAGCTTTTTTTCATTTTCTTCTCCCCTTTTCCATTGACCGGCTGCATCTTATTTGTCATCTGAAATTCTCTAACCTTATTCATAAATCGTGAAATATGCATTTATGGAAGAAAAAAATCTCTTCAAAGCATTGTGCTATTCACTGGGAATCCCGAGATTAAAAAAAGGACAAAGTCTTGATTCTCCAGCAATTCATAACTCAGTGTGATATATAAACAGATAGTGATAATTAATATTTATTGGAGGTTTACTATTACACACATTGCCATTTAGTCCTTCACACACTGTAACCTCAATTAATCCTCAAAACAAACAACTATATGAGGAAGGTATTATTATCAGCCCGATTTCAGGGATGTGAGAGTTGCAGGCGAGCCAGTAGGAGGTAGCGGCAGGCTCATTCCCTGATCTGGGGACGGCCAAAGCCACACACTTAGCGTAGGCAATAAGCCCACTTGCATTAGGGTGTGATGCTTGCCATACTTAATGGACCTCACGACGGAGGATGGTGTCAACTCTACCAGTGACGTTTTAGGGCAGCCTGCCCAGAAGGGGGTGCAAAGTAAACTGAGTCTTGAATAATGAGTCAGAGTTCACCAGGGAGAGCTGGAAGAAGGAGGGAGAGGGGACAGAGGAGGCAAAGACCTACAATCACTGTGCAGCTTGGCATGTTTATGCAACTACACGTGGTTTAGCATTGCAAAAGCTTATAGCAAGTTGGGGGCAAGTGGGGAGTAGGAAGGAAGAGGGAGGAGTTGAGAGTGAGAAGCCAGTGGGGCCAAGTCAGGGGAGGTCCTGCAGGGACTGGGACATCTTCCCGTTTGAGACAGGAAACGCAGACATGTTTTCGGCAGGGGTTGGTGTGATGTGTTTGTGGCTGTTTCACCTTGCCAGGAGCAGAGTAGGTGTTCAATTCATGTCTGTGAAACAAACCTATTTGCTCTGGAATCATCTCTGAGTTTTCAGTTTAGATTGTTCATTAACACAAAGAACTAAACTGCAGTAAAAGCCAACAATGTGTCTATTACATGCCCATGTCTGTTTTAGACCATTCACAGAATAATTATCAGGATGGCTAACAATGGATGATTTATTATAAATATCAGCTTTGCTGCTTGTTAATTCAGAACCAAAATATTTGCCCATTTCCATCCCAAAGGGAGAAATCTAGTTAGTTTGTTCCCCATATTATAACTATGAAATTAAATTAAATGAACTGAATGGATTGCATGGGGGTAAATAAACTATTTAATATAATTCACACGATGAAGAATAATACTGAATACATCTATAGTTGGCTAAATAAACCAATTAACTATTTTCTCTTTAGACAGCACAAGCCAATAGTGCAGCCACAACAAAAGAAAAAAAAAAAAAAACAGAATAAGAGAAAAAGAACTTGTCTTAATTAAGTGTAATCCAAATCTCTCTGGAGCCACCATCCCTGGGCTTCAACTCCTTTGCCCTCTTGGGTAACTCGCACATTGGCTTCAGGTATGCCTCTTTCTTGTCTTCCAGGGTTTTTTGGTTTATTTTTTAAATCACAGATGGACAGAAATAAGCTCGTGAGGTTCAATATGATGTGGTCTCATTCCTCTAGCAGACACCTGGAAATGACAAACTGTGGGGAAAGGGAGCGCAAGTTGACCTGTAAGTATATCAGCAAATGGTGGGTAAGAATTTAGGGTTTGGGGTCAAGTAGATCTCAGCTTGAATTCTTTCTCTGATGCTCATGGCTGGGTGATCTTAGGCAGGTTACACAGCCTCCTTCAGCCTCAGTCTCCTTAGTTCTAAAATGGGAAAAGCGACTACTTCCTGTGATGATGGTGAGGAGTAAATGAGACGGAATTTAAAGGCGTAGCCCAGTGGCAGGTACCCAAGTGCTGCATGGTTGGTGCTTCCTGCCTGCTAGAGGCATTAATCTGCCTGTGTTCTTAGAGTTAGAACTAAATTCTTTCATCCACTATTTACTGAGTACCTACTGTATGCTTGGTGTTTGCCTCGAGATAGGGGGTGGTGATAGGTAGATAAATGGGATCCCTAAGAGCCTATAGTCTAGTGGGTAAGTCAAATTCTATCCCCATAGGTAACAGAATTGGAATTTGATAAGAATGGGTGGAATGAGGTTTTAGAGCTGAGCTGGGCTTCACATTAATGTCCTGGCTTCCAGAAGTCACTGACAGCAAGGGTCTCAAAAAGCTGTAGACATTTTCTGACTGTAGTTTCAAGCTCAATAAGCCAAGTTTCTGCTTTTTTCTGAGGTCGATTCTTAGTACAAATGAAGCTGATTGAGAGTAAGCTAGGGTTTTATGAGCACTACTTCCGGTTGGCCAGGGGTGAGTATCAGCAGAGAACAGCGGGAGGGAAAGGAGTGCTTTTGCTAGGAGAGGCGTCCTGCACCAGTGTCGGGGTCCTGGGCCCGTGCAGGCTTGGCTTGGCACTACACGGCTTTCCCCTCTCTGGGTCTCAGTTTCTACATCTGTGAAGTGGGGGTGGGGGAAGTTTTCCTCCAGTTGTGAGACTCTGGAGCTATGAGTGCAGTTTGTTGTTGAGAGAGAAAATTAATTAATTATCTATTTATTGGACACTTTTTCAACACTGACAGTACCATGAACTGAAGTTGGTGCTGGGGTACAGAGAGATTGAGCCCAAAGGGTCCCCAGTCCAATGGGTGATAGAGAAACCCAACTGATATTTTATGTAAGACTTGGTGAGTGCAAAAGTAACGTGCAGAGCCAGGGAAGTTGTAGCTGTGGGGAAATGGGACTGACCCCAACCCTGGACTAGGGATGGGGGGTTGAGGAATCTGCAGTCTCTGGAGGAGCTGAAACCTGATATGAATCATCAAGGACATGAACGAATTAAGAAGGTAAAAGTGCGAGTCTGCCTGGTGTACAGTCTGAGCTGGGGGGTGAAAGCCGTTCGGTGTTGCTGAAGTTGAAAGAGACAAGGACACAGAAAAAGGCATGGTCAAAGTGGGGAAGGACTTTCTAAATTTTGCTAAGGAATGGGACTGGTGCAGGGGGACCCTAGCAGAGGTCTAAGCAGGGAGAAAGGGCCACAGAATTAGATGTGCATTGAAAATACATATCTCAGGAAAAGTGAGTTTGAGAGGACTTTATTGGAGAATAAAAGAACTGCTAGGATTGATTCTACCTCTTTGCTATTGTGAATAGTGGTACAATAACCATACAAGGGCAGATATCTCATGGAATCGACCTAAGTATCCATAAATGGATGACTGGATAAAGAAAATGTGGTATGTATATATATATATGTGTGTGTGTGTGCGCGTGTGTGTGTATGCGTGTATTCAATAGAATACTATACAGCTATTAAAAAGAAAGAAATCATATCAGCAACATGGTTGGAACTGGAAGCCATTATCCTAAGTGAAACAACTTGGAAACAGAAAGTCAAATACTGCAGGTTCCCACTTACAAGTGGGAGCTAAATAATGTGTACTCATGGAGTGTAGAATGATAGACACTGGAGACTCAGAAGGTGGGATGGGGGAGGAGGATAGCGGATGAGATATTACTTAATGGGCACAATGTACATTACTGGGGTAATGAACACCCTAAAAATTTGGACTTCACCACCATGCAATATACCCATGTAACAATACTGCACTTGCACCCGTTAAATTTATTTTTTAAAAAGAGCCGCTGGGAGGTGATAAGAGAGTGAACAGTAGTCGGAGTGGTGTGGGAAAGGGCTAGAGTTAAGAAAAGTTTAGAGATAAAATCTTTAGGATGCTAGGAATGCAGGACACAGAAGAAGGTCCCGACTTTCTGTCCTGAGCCACGATGGATGGGTATCCTCTGCAGAGTCACAAACCACAGGGGACAGAGGCCACGGGAGGTGACAGCTCCCAGCTGGAACTGCTGATGTAAGAAGCCCACCAGCCTCCAGAAGGGAAGAGGATAAGCATCAGGTGCAGAGCTCAGAGGGAGGCTCCAAGGCAGGAGATGCACATTTGGCAGCTGAGATGGCGCAGGAAAGTGAGGGAGTCTGATACCCTCACTTGATTTAAATCTCTGTCTTCAAACAGAGAGGAAAATCAATCACAGGTGAAGATGCAGCATTTGATTGAAACCTGACAATCCCCAAATAAAATACCCTGTGTATGTGTTGTCCTTTCTCCCGAGCTTTCTCAACTCCACATGGATGTTCATGACAGCTTGTCAGAGGAGTTTCTCCAGAAGAGCTGATCTTTTGAACACAAAACACAACTTGGTTCAGTAGATTGTGCTAATTGCCCTGAGATACCCTGCCGACTTCATCTGTCCAATGTCATTAGAGGGAAGATAATGAATTTTAAAAATCTGAGGTCACTCAAAGAGGGTAGCCAATGGTTGTTTCAAACTTTGTGCCTTGGCATCCCCTCTCTCCAATATATTTGTTTAGAAGTTTTTTCTTTGGAAATATATATTGTTGTTTGCCTTTGTTTTCAATTAGGGAATAGGGTGATTGTGTAACTTTGCTAGCTCTGAAGGATGCCCTGATATAGATCATTATCCTAAACCTGGTCTTCGAGACCTCACACTCTCATCTTGCTCCACCTACAGGTTCTCACTAGTCTGTTTAACCGTATGCCTTAATCCTGCCGGGTGAGAGGAGCTCATTACCTGGCCCAGTGAACTGGGAGATTTTGGAGGGCCGGACAGGCTGGAACTGCTCCCCTCCTTGTCTCCTCCAAGCCCCACACAGGTCTCGCATTGACAGGTGCTCAGCAAGGTTTTCTGAGACTAGACTTGTTTTCCTAGAACAAATCACATCTTTGCTCATGCAGTGACCCCCCACTTGGAAGGCCTTCCTCCATCTCTGCATTTCATTCCCTCATTAAAATCCAGCTCCAGTTACCTTTCTCTGAAAGCTGTTCCCAGTGCCCCCAGTGGTGAACACTCTGCATGTATCCTTCTGTACCGTGTCTCTCTAAGTGTTTCTGAGTAGTGGGCTATGCAGTGTATTCTTTCTGTTTCTAAACCAAGCCTTACTGTGCACAGGACTCAGCTTAGGGCTTGCGGGCTTTTGGGTACTCCTAGAAACATCTCTTGAGGCATCAATTTCTTTCCCATTCTCTGGGCCTTGCAAATACAGAGTTTCCAGCACCAAGTCATTGCAGGCCACACACCATCAAAGGGTCACACCGGCTTATGATGGGGAGTACCATCCTCTCTTAGGGCCTTGTTCGTATGATATCACATCTTCCTCACTTGGTGCACTGCTGGCATTTTGCAGTCAGCATTCACCCCAATACAGCATCTTGGTTGAAACCGGTCAACTGGTTTCCACACTAGGATACTGGTCCTCTAATTGTCAGTAAGGGAACCTTTTCTCCAGTCTAGGACACTGTCCACTGACATACAACAAGTGCACAATCAATGCACGTTGGGTCGCTCAGGCTATCACAATGGTTTGCATATAATACAGATATGCCAGGCAGTGATATGGTGAAGTGGAATGAACAGAATTTGAATATTGCCTTTGCCACTGAATAGCTACATGACCTTGGACATGCTTTGAGGGCTGCCCTAGAGGTATAGAACTGGCCTAGACAAGGGAAGATTGTTTAGAGTTTAGAGACCCTGCTAATTATTTATGCAGCCACCATCTTATATGTCATGGTGCCTATATCAGAGAGCCGGCTAAGTTCCATATCCCAGCTAGGTTCTAGAAATAGAAGCATGGGTTAACTTTTTTCCTTACCATGAAAGAGCTAAGTCTATTGGAAGAAACAAACATATAGACAGGTAAATTTCCACCCAGTGCGCATTGACTAAATGGGTTGGCCCATCTCATATTGTAGAATACAGGGCCAGTGACATTCTAACCTATTAGTTGAAGTTGCCCCTTTTATTTGGCCTCCACAAACATAGTGAGAACAAGGTGAGAGAGTGAGTCAGTGGCTGGAGAAAGACTCATAACGATGACTTTTGTCTTTATAACCTGGGTGGCCATAAACAGGTTACCCCATGATACCGTTTGTGTATGTCCCCACCAAAATCTCAACTTGAATCGTATCTCTCAGAATTCCCATCTGTTGTGGGTGGAACCCCGGGGGAGGTAATTGAATCATGGAGGCCTGTCTTTCCTGTGATATTCTTGTGATAGTGAATAACTCTCATGAGATCTGATGGGTTTATCAAGGGTTTCTGCTTTTGCTTCTTCCTCATTTTATCTTGCTGCCACCATGTAAGAAATGCCTTTTCCCTCCTGCCATGATTTGGAGGCCTCCGCAGCCATGTGGAACTGTAAGTCCGATTAAACCTCTTTTTCTTCCCAGTCTTGGGTATGTAGTTATCAGCAGTGTAAAAAGAGACTAATATACCCCACCTCGTGGAACCTGTTGTTTCTTCTGTGAAATGAGGATCAACCTTCCCATTTATTTGAAGAATATTTGCTCATGTTTCCGAAGCACCTGGTCTGCAGTGGACCTAGAGGAAGCACACCGTGAATGCTAGCCATGGTTCAGGTATTCTGGACTAAAGGGTCACCTTTTGGAGAGATGGGAAGCAGGCATCCCACACAGGAGGTGATGGCCTCAGCCCTTATGTTCTTCTGGCTGTGGGACCAGAAAAATTGGAGGCCTTCAGAGGGCTTTTCTGATTTTTGCTCTTTCTCTAGCATGAAGTGCAGAGAAGTTGTCCTCATCACCTATAAGTCCCACTTAGAGTCTCACTAAGTCTCCATGGGTTCCTGTGCATTTTTGCACTCAAGGGAAAAAGTGAGAGTGTGCTGCAGTGACACTGGATATCTCCCAGTCCCAGATTGCTCCTTGACTGCTCTTTCTAGGTGAGGGTGCCCATTCATGGAGATACAGAAGTCCCTGGGCATGCTCAGAAAGTGGTCTGCTCAGATATTCAGTGCCCATCAGTGCAAGGACCCCATGCCAGTGGCCACACTGGGAATGGAGAAATGGTCTGCAGGTTTGCACTGCATTTGACTTCTGGAGGTGGCAGAGACCTACACTTGACTGCCCACCCAATCTAACAGGCTACCCTGAGCTTGAATCCCCTCTCTCCTGGGTCTGACCAGGGATCATTCAGCCTCACCTTGAATATTCCCGGAGAAGAGGAACTCACCAACAATGGAACAAGCATGCATTGAAAGAGAAATGTCAAAATCATCTTCTTTATATGCCACCAAAACCTTTATTCTTGTAACTTCCACAAATTCATCTTATGTACTAGGAAAATTACTAAAATTTGGACTCTGAAATTTGCCAGCCCATTCATTTCTCCACATGATAAGTGTCTTAAAGACAGTGGAGAGCCTTATCTCTCTTTATATTACCAGCTGACAGAAGAATGGGCAACACTGTTAACAAAGCCTGTGAGAGGGAGTATTAAATGAATGAATAACTGTGAGAGGCAGTATTAAATGAATGAATAACTTGTTGATTGACTCCACCTCTGCAGATTTCTTGGTCCATGGTTGCATACTAGTCACACAACCTCTCTGAGCTTTCCTCATCTGAAAAACAGGAATACTCTATTCCCGTTATAACATTCTTCCATCCATCCATCCATCCATCCATCCATCCATCCATCCATCCATTCAATTATCATTACCTATTTCTATGTGGTAGGCTGTGTGCTACACACTGGACATTAAATGGTGAGCAAGCCAAAATGCAAGTAGGATGGTTGAGAATTTCCCTGTGTCAGGGAGATAAAACCAGTGTACCCCCATGGAGTCAGGAGAGTGACAGGAAGGTCAGAAGGTGTGAGCAAAGCACCCTGCAGACCACCTGCTGCATGTACACCTGGAAGAATTTTAGTTCCCTTCCCTCCCTCACACACACATCCCCTCATCAGATGTCTGGAGATCTCAGATATCAGTGATTAGAGAACAATCACTACCATATCCTTAAATCTCTGTGTCCAGAATGTGGGCAGAATAGCCAAAGGGAACTACCTCTGATGGGTCTTTGGCATGTGCCAGAAAAAAGCTGCCTGGGGCTTTGTGTAGGTCATAGCTCACAATTTCTCCAGGGCAAGCAGGGCACAGAGGCCTCCCTGATGATTCCCTATGATGCCACCTCCACTCCTGCCTCTCTGCATCCTTGCCCTCCTTCATTATCTTCATTTCCTCATATGTTATATTACTTCTTCATTTTATTAGCTTCTTGTCATGTATAACCACCCATCCTCTCTCCCACCTACATACCTCTCCACATTTCACTTTTCTGCTTCCTCTCTTAGAAACAGTGGAGAGCTGGAATGGTGCATCTCTTGCTCCTACTGCATCCTGGATGCTTAATACAGAGACTGCCCCATAAAAGGTCTTCATTAAAGATTTATTGATTGAGCAAAGAATCCACAGTTCTTACAATTGTTACTCTTATTCTATGGTACTTATACCCTTCACTCAGCAGTTCTCCTGAATCCATCTCTCAATCTTCCTGGAAGCACCCCCACCCCCACCTGTGGCCCCAGGCAGAATTCAGCAGGCTGTGCACCACACCATCCTTGCATTCTGTGTGCATCTCAGTTTCAGATCTTAACATACATGCCTGTCTCCTCCATCCCATTCCCAGAGCTAGATCAGGGCTTGGTCCTGTCCACTTCATGCTGAACAGAGCTTAGCTCATGGTAAGTGATGAATAAGGATGTGCTGAATGAATGAATGAGTGAGCAGCCTCGTTGGAATTCAACTTTGGAAAAAATTGGAAAATGTCTGGAAAGACTTAATAGAAGAGTGAAGTACAAGCTTAATGAGAGGGGTGATGGACCCCTCTCATTAAGAGGGGATAGTCTTAATGAGATCATGAATAAGGTATTCCAGTAGTTTTTTGCTATAATTAGCTTTTTATGTTTTATGCTACAGTGCTAATGAGCAGTTTAAATAGACTTGAAAACTACTCAACAGGGGGATAGTCCCTATTATTCAGTTTTCTGAAGGCACAAGGCATAGGTACTGAACATGACTCTCAAAAAGTCCCTGAAAATGTCAGTCCAGTCATTCTGGCTTTTTGGCTGCCAGTATTCTAGATCAACATCTGCCACTTCTTTCACCATTCATAGAACATAAATTAACGTTCACTGAGTGACTCTCACATGTCTGGAGTTGTGACAAGGTATTTTACAAAATTAAAACACATTAATTCTGCCCACCATTTTGCATGATAGATATTTTATCACCATATTCCAGGGTTAAGAATAAAAGGCCTTAAGAATATACATAATCTGACAGATACAAGGTTGTATATTTCATACCTACTGGATTTGACCTGTTATTGATCTAACACTAAAGCTTTGTTGTTTTTATTTAACTACTTAAGAGTCATAGACTCATAGGCGAAGGGGAAAATCTTTGAAGTCACCTGGCTCCTCCACTTCCCATCCAGTGTGAGGATCTCTTACTCAACATTTTCGACAGAAGCAGACTGTGTTTACGTTATTATCACACTCTTGTCTTCCTCATCACCATTTTTCTCATTATTGTCATCTTCATCATCATTACCATCACCATCATCACCATCGTCATTGCTATTATCATCATCACCATTACTATTATCATCATCATCACCAATATCACCATCATCATCACCATCACCATCATCATTATCCTCACCATCATTATCATCATCATCATCACCATCATTATCTTCAGCATGTTCGCTGTTTTATGCAGCTAAAAAGTTTCATGGTTCTTCAGTTGGAGCTAAGACATGAACTCAAGTCTGCCCTGAGTGCTGTGATAGAATTGGCTGTCTTGCACTTGGGTTGGGCAATTCTTTCACAAGACAAGACATCTATTTTTTGGCCCACTTGTCTGATATGGTTTGGCTCTGTGTGCCCACTCAAATCTCACCTTGAATTGTAATTCCCACAAGTCAAAGGTGGAACCAGGGGGAGGTAATTTAATCATGGTGGCAGTTTCTTTCATGCTGTTCTTGTGATAATGAGTGAGTCTCATCAGATCTGATGGTTTTTTTAAGCATCTGGCATTTCCTCTGCTTGCACTTATTCTGTCACCTGCCGCCCTGTGAAGAGGTGTGTTCTGCCATGATCATAAGTTTCCTGAGGCCTCCCCAGCCATGCGAAACTATAAGTCAACTAAACCTCTTTTCTTTATAAATTACCCAGTGTCAGGTATTTCTTCATTGCAGTGTGAGAATGAACTAATGCATTGTCATTGCCAGAAAGGTCTTCAATTAGTATATAAATGGACTGGCCGCTTGAATGATTCTAGATTTACTCTGTGAAGACAATTTTGATTCCTCATGTACACCACAACCTGCACTTCAGATATTTGAAGACAATGCTCAATAGGCCAATGCTCAATTTTTCATTCTGTAATTATTTTAACCTTCTTATCTGAGCCACACCCAGGTTAATCTCGTCCCTGGTAAGATGCACTGACACAAAGTGTAAACTCTTCTCTAAGATGAGGTCTAGGTTTGGTAGCTCCTCTAGATGTAAACATTGTGGAAATGGAATGGTAATAAAACACTAGAGCAGTGTTTGCAATGGTTAGCTGGAGAAGCTCATCATGTATAAAGTTTTAGGGGGTGAAAGAGTAGATAGTCACCCTGGGCAATATGGACCATGGCCAAAAATGGGGATGGACAGGCAGATACATCCAACACCACCCTCTTACAGAGACATTCTACACAAAATAAAAGATCATCCCATCTAAGATCCCACGGATCTAGTCCCAGCTCTGCCATAAATTTGCTGTGTGACCTTAGCTTATCCACTCTCCATCTCTGGTTTTCAGATAGACCATCTGAAAAACAAAGGGATGTGACGTAATGATCATATTACTTACATTGTGCAACATCTCTGAATCAATGGATTCAAAGGGAATGAATGAAACTAGTAGCTTTAAGACAAACCAAATATTAACTCAACTGAAGACTTTGAGGAAGAGAGGAGGCCAACCACTAAAATTAGTCATTCTTCTCGCACATGGAAAACAAGAATAAAAACTAACAATGAATCTGCTTAAAATCAGTCCAAACATACTTAGAAATATAAGTTGTAATAAAAAGAAAGGGACTGAGCCTATTTTGGATGTAGATGTGAAATTACAAGTGGAAAATATAATTGAACTTATTACTTGGTGCAATGTCATCGATATATCAGCTTGGGTTTCAAAGGGAATGGCAATGATGTAGTAAGAATGGTAGGCCAACTTGCTGTTTGAAAAACAACAGAGACCCTGAGGCCAGTAGCCAGTTCTCAGTGTCTTCTAGTTTGGGAAGCAAAGCTGAGGTCAAATGAGCTCACTCCCACTACTCCAGATCAAACCTTTTGCCAGACCCTGGCTTATATTTTAAGGCATATTTTTAATATACAGCATTTGCAGTAAGCTAAGTAAGTGCTTATCCTATTAATTTAATCAATACCAAAATGATCACAGATCAGTTATTCTTCAAATAAGTGACACAACACATCTTTATTATTTATGTAGTGACCTGATCATGTTCAGTTTGAAAATAAATGAAATATGAAACCCTCTGGAACAAAGAAGATATATTAGCCATCTAGGTCTACATCTTGCTTATACCACCTTTGACATTTTGTAGAATATAATGGAGGTATAAATAAAACTTATAATAAATTTCACATTTTCTTTCTCTGTCACCATATCAAGCAAAAATGGCCAGATTCCTACGCACTGCGTTTGGGGTGGCTGGACAGAAAACTCGAGCTCTATGGCATGTGTAACGTTCACTTTGGGGATCCTGATGGCCTTTCTAAGAGAGAGGCAGGCAGCTCCAGCCGACCTTGAGGTTTAATGAGAAGTATGTGTGTTGGCTTACGGGGAAAGATAGACCACAGCATAAAGATGCTGTGGACAAAGAAGATGAATAGTGGTTTCAACAACAGGCTCTGAATTAAAAGTCACAGGGGCAAAAGTTTGAACTTCAGGTGTTGCTTTGTAACCAAGCTGCTTCTTTGGTGAGCAACTCTATGGTGAGGAGGATTAGCATCAGGGGTCAGTTTAATTGACAAGGGTTAATAATTTTAAGCAGTAAAAGGAGAGATGTATGGACATGTATTAACTGCACATATGTAACATATTTATAGATATAAAACATATCTGTAGCAATACCTATGGGTAAGTTTAGGCATACATACAGATTTGTTTATACCTGCTATATGTAACAATGATAATATCAATTTCTCTCAAGGTGACTTAATTTTTTGGCTCCGTTTTTTTTTTTTTAAAGAAAAAGGGTGGAATTAATACAATTTTCAAGTCTATTTAAACTACTTTTATTAGCACTGTAGCATAAAACATAAAAAGCTAATTATAGCAAAAAACTACTGGAATACCTTATTCAGTAACTAAGCGAACCATTAAGGAGAAAAATCAGCTAAACGTCCTTCCATATGTCCACTAGTTGTGACACAGTCTGCAGTCAGGCCACTATGGTTTAGAATCCAGCTGTGCCATGCACTGGCTGTGTGACCTTGAACAAGTCACTACTTCTCTCTGGCTCTTGATCACCTTAGTCTGAAATGAGCCAAAAACTCATCTTGTAGCAGCACTGTGGTGAGGGTCGCAGGAGGTGAGGAATGTGGAGCAGTGTGGCATGATGATTTAGGGCTCAGACTGTCTCAGTGTGCCAGGTCTTGATTGAGTAACTGTGGATTAGTAAGATTGAGCTCTTGGGGTTTCACTTTCCTCATATGTAAAATAAGGATGTTGATATTAATATCAAGGGGTCACTGGGAAGCTTCAGTTAATTGAAGAGCTTTGCACAGTGGCAGGCACATAGGAAGAGGACTGCTAGCTGGTGTGATTAACAAGCCATGCAGAACCATGAGCCACTCATCCTCATCAGCTTTCTGGGGACCAGTGGCCTTGCAGTCCTCTCTCAGGCTTGGAGAAGGAGGACAGGGGAAGGACAAGAAGGAGGGCAATTGCTCTTTCCCTCCCAGCCCCTTAACAAAGCTTCTGGAGTTGAGCAGGTTCTGAAGGTCCTTGCTATCTTTCTCCACAGCGAGCCTGCCTCCTTGCCTTGACAGGTGGGCATCATTATCTCTGTCAGGATGGCTAAGTTACTGAAGGGAAAAATTCCATCCTGAAGCCAGCAATTTTACTTTTGATCCTTCTCCTCAGGTTGAAGCTTCCTTCCAAAGTCACTTTGAAAATATTTTTTAAAAATCTTTAAATGGAGGTTTTATGCAACAGACAATGTCCCCTATTTGAATTCTCTTGTGCTGGGATAGCATTTCTCTTGCCCACCGTCCAATAAAACGTTAATCACAGAAATATCGAACATTAAAGGGTGTCTTCAAGTCTCTAACGCATCCATGTCAAGCACTTGGGGGAATGGATATATTATAAATCTGGAAGGGAGCTCAGCTACGAAGTTCACCACTTCCAATAGAGACGCTAGCCAGTGGGGTAAGGAGCTTATTCTGAGTCATGCACTCCTTGGAGCGGGGAGAAGGCATGCATAGGAAGAAAGGAGCTCACATTCGGAATTTCATGGTGCCATGCATCCCAAGCAGCTCTGTGTGGCCGCCAGGAGCTGCTGTCACACAGACTTGAATTTTTTTTTGTTTTTTAGAAGGAGTTTTGCCCCATCATCCAGGCTGGAGCGCAATGGCACAATCTCAGCTCACTGCAACCTCCACCTCTTGGGTTCAGGCGATTCCCCTGCCTCAGCCTCCTGAGTAGCTGGGATTACAGGTGCCTGCCACCACGCCCAGCTAATTTTTGTATTTTTAGTAGAGACGGGGTTTCACCATGTTGGTCAGGCTGGTCTTGAACTCCTGACCTCAGGTGATCTGCCCACCTCGGCTTCCCAAAGTGCTGGGGTTACAGGCATGAGCCACTGCGCCCAGCCTGGATCACTGCTTAGTTCTGCTTTTAGATGCCTTGAGGATATTAGGCACATTGTTTAGCCTCCATGGGACTCTGTTTCATCACAGGTCATTGTAAGGATCTAATAAGCTAAGGATACTAGGGCTTACAAATATGTAAACCATTTTCGAGAACTTGCTAGGTTGTAGATATCACTCTGACTGCATTATACACACAATCTCTTGCAATCCATGGTTTCTTCTTTGTGGTGGGCATTATCACCATTCCCTTCTTGCGGCAGACATTAGATTTAGCAATTTATTCAAGATCCTACAGCTTATAAATATGGACTCCAGATATCTGCACTCATTATCGTAAATACATGCTGCCTGTCTCTCTATGAGGTAGGTAAATAGATGTCCTGTGCCTGATGTGTGAGAGATGCTCAAAAATGCCAGTTCTTTGCCTTCCTTTGCCCGTTTGCAGTTAATGTCTGTCTGAGGACTCTTTTTCTTGAAAGAAAGAACACACTCTGCCCACATGCGTGGGGAGACAAAAATGCTTTATACTCAATGGCCTTGGAAAAAACTATCAACCACTCATGGGTGGCACATTGGTGGCTAAATACCCTAGCTCCCTAGTACCTGATTTGGGGGTGTAGAATATCACCTCCCAGACTTCCTAAGACTGAGCCTATTGCCCTCCAAAGTATTTTGCTTGGTGGCACAACCCTTTGTTACAAATTTCTCATCTCTGTCACCTTTCCCAACTGCCTCACTAGTGCTTTCTGGAATCATGTTCCAAATAAACACCTTGCTCACCAATCATTGTCCCAAGTCCTGCTTCTGTGAGAACTCAGACCAAGCCTGAGCTTTCAGAGAGTTCTGGGCTGTCTGGTCGTTCTTGGATGCTCTGGCAGGTGGCACAATGCCTGGAGAAGAGGAGGTGCCCAGCAAGTGCTTCATGTGACAGGCAGATAAAAGCAGAGGGGGCACAGGTGTCCTGGGTACAAGCCTTGGCTTGGGAATGTGCTGGCTGTGATCCTGGGCCAGTTACATAGCTCCTTTGAGCCTCAGTTTACTCATACGGATCAAAGTCCTTATAGGATTATTTCTGGGCTTGTACAAAATTCACGGAGAGCAACTAACATGTAGTGGGCATCCAATAAATAGTAGCTGTGGTGACACTGTGTAGAAGGCACTGGAGTTTAGATTCCCAACTTGCCTTTCACACTGGCAAGTTCAAGTCCCATGATGCAATGAGGTTAGCAGCTGTTGAATAAACTATTGATAATGCTTCCTCCAAAAGCAGTCTGAGCTTGTGTGTGACTTGAACTAGACACTTCTGTTGAATTGGGCCGCTCTTTTTAGCAATAGCCTCCAATGGGCGTCTCTGGCAAAAGGGATGAGGGAGGAGGTGGATCTTCTAAGTTCATTCTTTGAGAGAAAAAAAAATGAGTTTCTTTTATCCCAAGTTTGAGAATGGTCTGTGGAGGTCAGTACATTTTTGCTCCAAAGTCAATGGCTTAGACAAAAGGCATTTGACTAAGAGGATAAACAGATGCAAATACCCCAGCTACAGACCTGGCTCTCCTCCAAGAACAACGAAGGGCCCCTGGAAGTGGAACTGATTGGACAAATGCCCCACCTTCCTCCGTAATCTTTTTGAATATCCCCCTCTCAATTAAATGTGTTAGACTTGCAAAGGCAATTTCTGAAACAGGGCCTGATAGAACAAGAGGCATGAGCTTTGCCAGCATCCTAAGGCAAGTGCACCTGGCCTCTGTTCCAGGGTATGAGTCTGCCTTAACCAAAACTTTTATTCAGAGAAGCCACAGGAAACAGAAATAACCTGCATTTTCTGAACATATATGCTGTTTTGTTGTTGTTGTTTTTAATTGAGTAAGTGCATGAGTCATGCATCCTGCATCCAGGAAAATTACTCTCAGAAGATCTCAGTGTATCTGCATTGAACTGTATGGACCTTTAAACTCATATGATATGGCATGAGTTTAAATGGTCTCTGCCATGGGATATGATGGACCCAGAGAGCGTATGCACTGCATGTTGAATATCGGGGTTTAGGCAGCACAGATAGAAATGACTATCCCCTTCGAAGGAAAGGCTATTTTCACCACACTCTTTGCTGCATATATTAGGCCGTTTTGCGCATTGCTATAAAAGAATACCTGAGACTGGGTAATTTATAATGAGAAGAAGTTTTATTTTGGCCCCCGATTCTGCAGGCTGTACAGAAAGTGTGGTGTCAGCATCTGGTAAGGGCCTCAGGAAGCTTCCAATCTTGGCAGAAGGGAAGGGAAGCTGGTGTGTCTCATAGTGAGAGTGGGAGCAAGAGACAGAGAAGTGAGAGGTCTCAGACTTTTAAACAAGCAGATCTCCCATGAAGGAACTGAATGAGAACTCACTCATCACCAAGAGGATGATGCTAAGCTATTCATGAGGGACTGGCCCCTGTGAGCCCATCAAGGCCCCACCACCAGGCCCCACCTCCAGCATTGGGGATTACATTTCAACATGAAATTTGGAGGGGACACACCTCCAAACTGTCTCACTGTCCCTATGCTGGGAGAAGGGAGACGTGGATTTGGAAATACACTTTAGGAAGGAAATCAGTGTTTGTTGTGGTCCACTAGGCAAGATACCTGTGTACTACAGCAGGTATGAAATGTGCACAGCAGCTCATAAAGACCTCTCTTTTGGATGCAGTGAAGCAGTGATGTCGCTGGGATTTTTGGCTCAGCCGGGCCTGGTTTCCAAGACTTTTCCACCGCAACTGAGTGATACTCTAAAAATGTAAGTTAAATCACATCAGCAAATGCAGTGATTATTTGATCAGAGGGATGAAATCTCCAGTACAACCAAAACTCGGTCCTCTCCACCAGATGCATGTCTTTTTGAGCTTTGTTGGAAATAGACAGAGCAGCAAATTGTTATGGATGGCAAAGACAGCCCATGGTTGTTCAGCTCCCGTTTGAGTACTAAATAGCAGCCTCATTCTCAGGCCTGAGTTCCTGGCGCTTGGCCTGGGACACAGACAGAAGCCAGCTGGTCACCACACTGGCCAGATTTTCTGAGTGCTCAGAGAGGTATATCCACCGGCGAGGGTGTGCCCTGCTCATCCCAGCCTGGCTGAGCCCGGGGCCATCCTTGCCATTCCTCAGTCGGCCTTCAGTACATCAGGAGTGTCCTCTCCACATGTTTTCACTTACTGCCTGAATTCAGTTCCTACCCTTTCAACAGGAACCAAGTTCAATTAAGTAATTTATTTATCACCAAACTAGCATCCTGGTCCTTAGAGAGTTAAAGAATATTATTTTATAAAAGAAACCGTTTATTAATTTGTTCTTCAGTAGATATTATCTGGGCATCCATTCTTTTCTGCTCGGCTTTCCCCTGAGCTCTGCCGTGATAAAGATAGATATGGCTCCGTCATGCCTTTGAGAAGCTCATGGTTTAGTGTACTGCTCAGATGCAGATGTGGAAACCTTCAATGCAGCAGGAAACGTGTTGCAATGAAGGTAGTGAAGCCAGGCAGGCTGCATAGAGGAAGCGGATGAACTCACCACTGAGTGAAAGCAAGTCCAGGAAGGCTTCCCTGAGCAAGTGAGGTTGGGCTGAACTTGACTGAAGAGTAGGGATCCTCCAGGAGGAAAATAAAGGAAGGGTGCTCAGGCAGGAGGGACCGCACGTATTTGTTTGTTGGTTGGTTGGTTTTGAGATGGAGTCTCACTCTGTCACCAGGCTGGAGTGCAGTGGCACAATCTCGGCTCACGGCAACCTCTGCCTCCTGGGTTCAAGCGATTCTCCTGCCTCAGCCTCCTGAGTAAGCTGGGACTACAGGCATGCGCCACCACGCCTAGCTAATTTTTGTATTTTTATTAGAGACAGGGGTTTCACCATGTTGGCCAGGATGGTCTCGATCTCTTCACCTTGTGATCCACCTGCCTCAGCCTCCCAAAGTGCTGGGATTACAGGCATGAGCCACCACACCCAACTGGGGCTGCATGTTTCAGGAAAGCGACCTGTACACAAAGATGGTATCAATAGAGTCAGCTGTAATTGGAGCATAGGAGGAGGGGAACTGGATGAGAGACAGGCCCATCCAGGATGACCTGGGTCCGCACTGTGCATCTGTCCCTAAGGAGCTGGGTGGACCCAGTAAGGTGTGGACAATGAAGGGTTATGTCGTCTGGTCTCCCCACACCCCTCCAGGGCAGGATTCTAGGACCATGATGCTATGAACAGCTGGGTGCCAGGTGGCCCAGGCCTGCAGGCCCCTGCGTTCCTGGGTAAATTCAGAACAGCTGAGCATCCTGGCCCTTTCCTCGAAGCGCATTGTCCACATAGGCCTCCTTTGGCAGAAAAATCAACTTTCATTCTTGGGAGCTCTGGGGATTTGGGACAGTTCACAAAGCCTGCCCCTTTCTCTCCTTCCATTCATTAATTATTGTCATGGGGAACTTCTATTTATCAGGCACCGAGCACAGGTTTTGGCGAGAGATAGACCCATGTAGAATGCCCGTGATCTGATACAATTGGACTCTTGCAAGAGCTACCAGACCACGGATGTTAGTTAATTAGGAATTCGGAGACTGCCATTCAAAGGTGGTTGATAACCAGCTCTAAACATCATTATCTCCGCAGCCAACGGAGCGACTGGCCACCTCTCTGCCAAGCCACCCTGCCCCCTGGGAGGGAGAGAAGTTCCCTGCATTTCGAACAGCACCTGAGCGTCTGAGGCAAAGCTCTGCTGTCAGGTCAGTGCCGGTCCAGCCCACACAGAGCTTGGTCTGCTTGGACTGCAGCTCTACTTTCCAGTTTTTTCTTACACACTGCCACCCTCACTTTGCTCATCAGTCCCATGGGGCTGATGCCAGATCCCTGCCTGCATTGCTGATGCGAAAATGTGATCACAGGATACAACAACATGACAGACCACAGACTCACATGCCAATCGACGAAGGTTCAGAAACACTGAAGGGTGATATCCGAAAGTGATTCCCATAGTCTTTCTTTCTCTTTGGGATTATTGTGTTTCTAAATTCTGTGACAGCTCCCGTGAAGATCATGGAGAGGATGCCAATTGTCAAGGGGGCTTGGTACCCAGCTGCATTGCTTGTGCAAAGATGATGGAAAGGCCAGTGGGGTCTATGCTGAAGGTTTTCACCAACACAGCCCCTGATCCTGCACCACCCTGCCTTTCTTCTCCCCAGTAGCCATGGTGGGGCCTTGCATTTCATGCAAGCATGTGGCCCACCCTGTTGTTGGTCTTCCTGGATCTGCCCTGATCCCATCAGTTTCCCCTTTTGTGGGAGATTCATTCTGCAGGGGTTCAACTAGCAGGACTCACCACCTTGGCTTTGAGCGGCTATAATTCCAGTTCACAGTGGATTAAAAACATCCAGTTGTCCATCCTAATCCAGGAGGGAATCAGGATGTGCACTTCCCAGTCTCTTTTTATATATAGGTATAAGGCAAAGGGAATAGGAGAGAGTGAGGGTCATTTTGGGGCCTGGGAAACCTGTGACTCTAGAATTGGGGGGAAAGAGGAAGTGAATTCATAAAAAACTAGTTGAGAAAAGGGTGTTCATTTTTCCTTTCTCCATCCTTCTAAAAACATCCCAAAGGTTGCAGGCCAAACAGCTCCAGGGCAAATTAACAAAAATGGTGATAGAAGTTTAGTTTTAGGGTTTTCTTCTGTGTGGGGGTTACGTTTATTTTGTTTTTTACAGAGCATGGATGAAGGATCACAGTTTTCACTATCTAGTTGGGACAGCAAGTGAGGCATGGCCCTAGCTTTCCGTCCCTGGGCTGAGACTTGAGTAAGGAGAGCTGGCCACCCCTGGAAGGGCATCCCTTCCTGCTCACAGAAAGGCTGCAAGCTGCTGCCCTGGAACCTGTCTGCTCTGAGGGATTGAGCTCAGGCTTCCCTCTTGCTGCAGGCTGTGCTAGTGAGAGCTCAAAACACATGCTGCAAAGCAGTGCAATTGTTTCTGTTCCCCATTAGACAGCCAATTCATTCCTCTCAATGTTTCTGGCACCTGATTTGCTTCTTGGCACATCTTAGGCCCTCAGTATGTCTTTACTGATAGAATAAATGAACAACAAGAAGGAATGCTCAGAGCATGTTTGCTGAATTACAGAACACTAAATACACTTCTCATACCTATTATCCTAACTCAATTCTCATAGATACCCTAATCGGGCAGAGTGGAAGATGGGAACTTATCATCTCCATTTGACCCAGAGAAATACTGATGTCCAGATAAGTTTAGGCAACTTACTCAAGGACAAAATGCTAGTGACTTGTTGTTAAGCGGGCTTGGTACCCAGCTCCATTGCTTGTGCAAAGATGATGGAAAGGCCACTGGGACCTATGCTGAAGGTTTTCACCAACACAGCCCCTGATCCTGCCCCACCCTCCCTTTCTTCTCCACCCCAGTAGCCATGGTGGGGACTTGCATTTCATGCAAGCATGTGGCCCACCCAATTGTTGGTCTTCCTGGATCTGTCCTGATCCTGTCAGTTTCCCCTTCACAAGGCCCTCCGTGAGAATGCACATCCAGGCTGGAACAGTGAGGAGAGAGAATCCCATTCTTACTCACCACTTTCCAGGGAATGCTTGACACTTGGGCTAGATGACAAAGCCTCTCTACCACCAGGCTCCACTCAGGAGGCCACAGGGGGTGTTTCCGGGCAGATGTTGGCCCCTAGCCACATGAGTCCACCCTGCTGGACCCCTCGATCATCTGGCCCAGCTGTGCATAAGCTTTAGAACTAATCCACAAGAATGTCCTTTTCAGCTTTGATTGGCTGCTGGTGACATCATAGGAATCTGGGGGAAGTGATTTTTGTGCATATCTTATTTTATATGTCTTTGATTAATAAACATTGGGCAATCAAATTAATTATGTCAGCCTAAGAACAGATTGGCTGGCAAAATATTTTGAAAATGTAAAGTTCAGTCAACTAAGACCTGATTAGAGTTGTAACCCTCTCAGTGTGTAAATGAGGAGACCAAGAGCCAGCCGGAAAGATTTTTTGTCTAAATTAATATCCAAACTCAAGTTTCCTGACCCAAGCCAGGGCCCTTATCCTTTACTCTCTACTATCTGGGAAGATCTTCCAAGGAGACAATGAGATTTTTAAAATGTCATATACAAGGCAACGCTTCTCCACGGTACACATATGAGACATGTATGTATGCATGTACAGAGGACATGCGTGGGTACTCTGCCAGAAGGTGTCCAGTTGTAATAGAATGATGCTGAATTAGTTTTTCAGGCTGCAGTAACAAAGTACTACACATTAAGTGGCCTAAACAACAGAAATACATTCTCTCATAGCTCTGGAGGTCTGAAGTCTGAATTAAGGGATCAACATGTTTCCTCTGAGGCTGGCAAAAAACTGTGCTCCAGGCCCTCTGCCCTATTGTCTGGGGGTTTCTGGTAAACTTTGCCATTCCTTGGCTTGCAGAAGCATCACCCTAGTCTCTGCCTTCATCTTCAGGTGGCATTATTTGTGTGTCTCTGTCCAAATTCCCCCTCTTTGTGATGACACCTGTCATACTGGATTAGGGCCCACCCTAATGACTTTATCTTAACTAATTGCATCCCATGACTTGTATCTCCAAATAAGGTCACACTCTGAAAATATTGGGATTAAGACTTCAACATACTAAGTTTGGGGGGGAGGAAGGGGAGTGGGAGAGAAAAGTCACAATTCAAGCCATAAAATATGACTTTTTCAAGAGTTCAAAACCAGCCAGGCCAACATGGTGAAACCCCATCTCTACTAAAGATATAAAAAAATTAGCCAGACATGGTGGCAGGAACCTGTAATCCTAGCTACTCAGGAAGCTGAGACAGGAAAATCGTTTGAACCAGGAAGGAAGAAGTGCATGCAGTGAGCTGAGACTGTGCCATTGCACTCCATCCTGGGCAACAGAGTGAGACTCCGTTTAAAAGAGATTACAGGTTATAAAAAAAAAAGTATTGTCTGGAATACATTCGAGATCTTCCACCTGGGCAAGTCAATTTCCTTCACTGAATATGAATTTCTTCACCTTTAAGGTGGATGTAAGGATAGTCACATGAAGGATAATCACATGTATGCTTTGGTTTGTCCAGTAAGATGAAAACTTAAGGATCAGATAGGGTGATGACTTGACCAAGTTCACACAGAGTAAATGACAAAGTCTAGGCTTAAGCTTTCAGTTTCCTAAAGTAGCTCTTTCTACTTTATTAGGCAGCATCTTTATCTTTAGTATATTTTCTCCACATTGAAGTTTTTTTTTTCCTCTACATCTAAAGAAAGATAGCATAAAGGAAAAGTCCCCTGAATGAAATATAGGAGATCTGAGTTCTAGAGTCCAATCTCCCTCTACTTACATGTATGAGTTTAGGTGTTGATATGTCTGTATTAGACATTCATGACTTTGTGCTTGTTGTGTATCAAGAACTACATTTAGCTTATTACCTGGGAAATGGTGAAGGTGAATCAATGACAGTTTCCCCCAAATGAAATCTGGCTATGTGTGATGTGTAAGAGACACATCTAAAAATAAGATAATATAGAATGTCTGAAAGTGAAAGAATGGCAAAAAATATATCAGACGAATGCTAATAACAAGTAGGTGTTCCGTTTAGGTATAAAAATATATTTTATATATAGAATAAAATATAAGTACTTATAAAGATAAGTATTCCAGTTAGATTGCTTCTATAACTTGGCTATTGTGAATATCCATGCTGAAATGAGCATGGGAGTGTAGATTTCACTTTGACATACTGATTTTAGTTCCTTTGGATATATATCCAGAAGTGGGATTGCTGGATCATGGGTAATTCTATTTTTAGTTTTTTTGAGGAAACTGCATACTCTTTTCTGAAATGGCTGTACCAGTTTAAATTCTCACTCACAATATACAAGGGTTTCCTTTCTTCCACATCCCCACCAACACTTGTTATTCTTTGTCTTTTTTTTTTTTTAATTTTGACAGGGTTTTGCTCCATTACCCAGGCTGGAGTGCCATGGCACAATCACTGCTCATTACAACATCTGCCTCCTGGGGTCAAGTGATCCTCCCACCTCAGCCTCCCAAGTAGCTGAGACCACAAGCGCACACCACCATGCCTGGCTAATATTTGTATTTTTTGGCAGAGACAGGTGTTTGCCATGTTGCGCAGGCTGATTGGTCTTGAACTCTTGAGCTCAAGTGGTCTACCCACCTCAGCCTCCCAAATGCTGGGATTATAGGCATGAACCACTGTGCCCAGCCCATCATTTATCTTCTTGATAATAGCCACTCCAATGGGTGTGAGATGATGTCTAATTGTGGTTTTAATTTGCATTTCCCTGATAATTAGAGATGTTGAGCATTTTTTAACGTATCTATTGGCCATTTGTATCTCTTGTTTTGGGAAATGTCTATGCAGAACTTTAGTCCATTTTTAAAATCAGCTTATTTGATGCCTTGCTATTGAGTTGAGCTTCCTATATATTTTAGATATTAGCTATTAGACATTATTAGATATTTGATATTATACATTTGTATGGTTTGCAAATGTCTTCTTCCAACTCATGGGTTGGCTCTTCACTCTAATTGTTTCCTTTGCAGTCCAGAAGCTTTTTAGTTTGATACAATACCATTCGTCCATTTTTGCTTTTGTTTCCTAGGCTTTTGGAGTTCTGTTCAAGAAATCATTGCGCCAACCAACGTCATGAAACTTTTTTTTTTTTCTAGTAGCTTTACAGTTTTAGGTCTTACATTTAAGTATTTTTATTGATTTTGAGTTTATTTCTGTAGATAGTGCAATATTAGGTTCCTATTTTATTCTTTTGCCTGTGGATATTCAGTTTTCTCAATATGATGTATTACAAATTATCTTTACCCCATCATGTATTCTTGGAAACTTTATCAAAAAATCAATTGACAATTGACCATAAATACTTGGGTTTATTTCAAGGTTTTCTATCTTGTTTCACTGGTCACTGTGTTGATTTTTTATGCCAGTATCATACTCTTTTATTAAAATAGATCTATCATATATTTTGAAACCAGGGAGTGTGATGCTTCTAGCTTTGTTCCTTTTCTAAAGATTGCCTTTGGCTATTTGGAGTCCTACAGTGCAAATTTTAAGAATTTTTTTTTTTTTTTTTTAGATGGAGTCTCGCTCTGCCTCCCAGACTAGAGTGCAGTGGCGTGATCTCGGCTGTCTGCAAGCTCCGCCTCCCGGGTTCATGCCATTCTCCTGCCTCAGCCTCCCAGTAGCTGGGACTACAGATGCCTGCCACCACGCCCGGCTAATTTTTTTGTATTTTTAGTAGGGACGGGGTTTCACCGTGTTAGCCAAGATGGTCTCGATCTCCTGACCTCATGATCCTCCCCCCTCGGCCTCCCAAAGTGCTGAGATTACAGGCATGAGCCACCGTGCCCAGCCTTAAGATTGATTTTTATCTCTGTAAAAAGTGACATTGAAATTTTGATGAGGATTGCCTTGAATCTGTCGATGGCTTTGGCTAGTGTCCATCAATGGATGAATGGATAAAGAAAATGTGGTATATACACACAATGGTATACTATACAACCTTGAAAAAGAAGGAAATCTTGTCATTTGTGACAACACGGATGGAACTGGAAGATGTTGTGCTTAGTGAAATAACCCTGGAAGAGAAAGATAAATACTTTATTATCTCACCTATATGGGGAATCTTTAAAAAGTCAATCTTTAAGAAACAGAATGTAGAAAGTTAGTTTCCAGAGTCTGGGGTAAGGGCAAAGAGAAAGGAAAAAGGAGATGCTGATTCAAAGGTGCAAAGTCTCAGTTAGACTAAAAGAATAAGTAAGGCACTTCGTGGTGAACACTGTTAATAGTAAGGTACTTTTTCAAAATTACTATAATAGTAGATTTTTAAGATTCTCACCAAAAAAAGTTGGTGAGGTGCTAGATATGTTAATTACTTTGATTGAATCTTTCTACAATGTATACATAGATTAAAAAATCATGTTGTATTCCATAAATATATGCAATTATTGGCAATTAAAAATGAGTAAATTTAAAAATAGGTATTCAAATTAATATCAAAAAATTTCAAAATAAAAAATTATTATTAGGGATTTGGTTTGTCATTACTTATAATAAAAAGAATATTTTATCTGAATATACAATAATCATGAACCTGAATGCAACTAACAACACAACTACAAAACATATAAAGCAAAAGTTTGCAGAGTTATAAGCAGAAATTAGCAAATTCATAATCAGAGTAAGATTATTTTAGTAAGCCTCTTTTGAAACTGTTAGTAAAGATACAGAAAATGTGAACAACATGCTGAAAAACTTAAGCTATATATAAAATTCTGAAAAACACAGAAAATATTCATTTTCAAAAATATCTATGTACTACTTTCAAACACTGAGCATGTAATAAACCGAATGAAAGTTTCAGCCAATATTTTCAATACTATTTTATTTGTATATCCAATAGACCACAATCTCTAAACCTATTGCAGGAAATCCAGAGATTAGTGAAATAATCTCTCCCAATCTGATCATCTGCTTAGACACTAAAACAGAAGAATGCTACATTTAGTAATTCATGGAACACAGAAGAAGACATAATGTAAATAAGAAAATATTTAAAACTAAATAAGAAAATCATTACCAATGAAAATTTCAGGTAAAATTAAAATGTTATTTAGATGGGAATTTGTAACTTTCAAGGCACACATTAGGAAATACTAAAGTTTAAAAATTAAATAGGCACTTAAGAAATTAATAAAGACAGTAGAGTAAGTCTAAAGAAAGTAGAAGCAAAGATGTAATAAACATAAGAGCAAATATTACAAAAAAAAAGCATTAAAGGATTAAAGAAATCAAAGGTAACTATTTAAAAGAGTACTGAAACAGAAAAAGCCCTGGTAAAATTAATTGAGAAAAAGCAAAAATAAAAATATTGGGAACAAAAATATTTGTGACAGGAAAAGATTTTTATGAACAACTTTATTGCAGTAAATATAACAATTTAGATGAAATAGATAATTATTTAAAATTATGACTATAATCAGCTGAAACAAAAGAAAATATATAGATACACCAATTACCATTAAAAAGTAAACTTACTGATATATAAATTACATCAGTTGTATCTCTTTTAGAAAGACACCAAATCTTGTTTTTTTACAAATGAACTTTACCACACTATCGGGGAGAAAACACATCGTAGTTTGTGTGTGTGTGTGTGTGTGTGTGTACAATTTGTTTCTGAATAAAGAGGAAGAAACCTACTCAACTTTTTATGATGCTAATTTTAGCTTGATTTTAAAATTGGTAAAGGACAGATCAAGAGGAGAAAAATTACAAATTTATCTTACTAAAAGAAAAAATCATAAGTAAAATATTAGGAAACCAAATTCAATAGTGAATTAAAACATTACATGCTAGATTGGTCTCAGAAATGCATTATTTGCTTAAAATCACAAAGTTTATTAAAATACACCAGAGTATCAACAATTGATGTAAAAAACAATTGGATAAAATCCAATACATCTCTGTGATAAAAACTCTTGATAAACTAATAAGAAGGTAAGGGTGTCTATTATTAAAATAAAAGGGTCTCAATAAATTTAAGGAGATTTAAATACAAATTTTGATACAAATTATGTTGTTTAACATACCAAAGATAATTTAGAAACCAATAAAATAAAATCTCCAGAAAAATTTCAAATGCTGAGAAATTAAACAACATAACTGTAACTAACTATGGTTCAAAGAAGAAATTGCAATGGAAACTAGAAAGTATCATAAACTGAATGAAAATAAAGTCACAATGTATTAAAATCTATGGGATACATACAGCTAAAGCAGTTTTTTAGAGGAAAATGATTAGAATTAAATTCCTATAGTAGAAAAAGGAGTGCCTCAAATCAATGAGCTAATGGTCCATAAAAGAAACTTAAAGAAAAGAAAGAGCAAAGTAAACCCAGAGCAACTAAAAGAAGGAAACAATAAAATAGAAGAACAGAATTTAATGATGTAGAAAACAGAAAGGTAATAGAAAAAAATGACAGAGTCAAAATCTGATTGCTGGGAAAGATTAATAAAACTAATGACTCTCTAGACATGATGATCAAGATAAAAACAAGAAAGACACAAATTACCATTAAAGGAATGAAAGAAGTGACATCCCTAATACTGCTAAAAATAAGAAGAACATAATGAAGTATTATGAATAACATTATGTCAAATAAATCAGCAACTTAGGTGAAATGGGCAAAGTCACTGAAAGACACAAACTATGAACCTAACTCAAGAAGATAGCCTGAAAATCATCGTGTCTATCTTATAAATTAAATTTGTGTTTAATGCCCCCTAGCCAGGCAAACTCCCAGCCCAAATATTTCACAGGTGAATTCTGCCATATATTTAAAGAAGACATTTAACCAATTCTAATGGGATTATTTCAGGATATATGAGAAGAATTATTTTTCAACCCATTTTATGAGTCTTGCATTATCACGATACTATAATCAGACAAAGATAGTACACCTAAAGAACAGGCCAGGTGCGGTGGCCCATGCCTGTAGTCTTAGCATTCTGGGAGGCCAAGGTAGGAGGATTGCTTGAGCCCAGGAGTTCTAGACCAGCCTAAGCAACATAGTGAGACCCCATCTCTACAAAAAATACAAAAATTAGCTGGGCATGATGGTGTGCACCTGTAGTCTCAGCTACTCAGGAGCCTGAGGTGGGAAGATCAAGAGGTTGAAGGTGTGGTGAGAAGAGATCATGCACTTCAGCTTGTGCCACAGAGGGAGATCCTTTCTTAAAAAGAAAAAACACAAAAACAAAAACAAAAGTGAGGTAGGAGGCCGGACTAGACTCTGGAGGTGGGGCTTGGACACTAGACCAAATTGAGGGCTAGATAAAATGATCTGGGGTGGAAGCACCTCCCCATAAGACATGCCCACCAGTGCGCCATGTGAGTTTACCATTGCCGTGGCAACACTCAGAAGTTACTGCCCCTTTTCATGGCAATAACCCTGCAACCCAGAAGTTAACCACCCTCATCCTGGAAATTGCTGCAAAAATTGCCCGTTAATTTGCATACAATTAAAAGTGGGTATAAATATGAGTGCAAACCTGCCTCTGAGCTGCTGCTCTGGGCACTCTTCCTATGGAGTAAGCCCTGCTCTGCAAGGAGGAGTCCCTCTGCTGCTGCTATACTCCACGGCCTCAATAAAAGATGCTGATGAACACCCCCAGCTTGTTCTTGAATTCTTTCCTGGGTAAAGCCAAGAGACCTCCTGGGCTAAGACTCAATCTTGGGGCTTGCCTGTCCTGCATCAAAAGGACACTATAGAGCAATATCCCTCAAAGACATAGATGCAAAAATCTTTAAGAAATTTGTTTTTGCAAATCAAATCCAACAACATACATACAAATGTCGTAATGTATCATAATCAAAAGAAGTTTATCCCAGTAAAGCAAATTTAGTTTAGCTTTCCGAAATCAATCAATGCAATTCACTGTAATGGCAGACTAAAAAGGAAAATATATTTGAATAGATGCAGAAATATATTCACTAAATTCAACACCTAGTTAACTCTATGCAAACTAGGAACTCTATATAAACTAGGAATGGAAAATTCTGTCACCCTGCTAAAGGGAATCGAACAAAACTTTGAGCTAACCTCATCATTCACAGTGAGAGATTGAATGTTCTCCCCGAAAGAATAGAAACAAGGCACAACTATCCATGGTCACCATTTGTATTTAATATACCAGAGATACTAGCTTCTGCAACCAGGGAGCAAAAAGGACATAAAAGCCACTCACATTGGAACAAAAAAAGTAAAATTGTCACTATTAATAGAAACTTGATTGTCTACGTAGAAAAGTCTAAGAGTAATATAATTTTTAGAAATTTAATAATTCTTTAATAAAGTGAGTTTAGCCAGACCATAGGATACAAAATCAGTATACAAAACTCAAATGTATTTCCCATACCAGCAATGGACAGTTAAAAAATTGAAATTTAAATAAACAATACCATTTACCAGAAGATAAAAAATAAGAAATATGTAAGGACAAATTTAACACAATATTTGCAAGATCTGTACACTAAAACCTATAGAACACTGCTGAATTAAGTTAAAGAAACCAAAATAAATGGAGAGATGAAACACGTTAAGGATTGGAAGAGTGTCACTTAGTGTTCTTAAATTCAACTATAGATTGAATAAAATTCCAATAAAAATCTCAGTAGAATTTTTTAAATTGGCAAGCTGATTCTAAAATTTATATGGAAATACAAAATATTTAGAGAACATTTTATAAGGAATTGTAGTACCTAAGTTGAAGCTTCCTGTAAAGCTACAGTAATCAAGTCATTGTGCTATTGGTGTAAACACAGACATAATAGATCAGTGGAAAATAATCCAAAGTAGAAAAATAGACCCTCACATATATGGTCAATTGAATTTCAACAAAGCTGCCAAAGTAATTCAAAAGGGAAATAATAGTCTTTTCAACAAATGGTACTTGAACAATTGGACATCCGGATTGAAAACAATGAAGCTCAACCCTTATCTAATACTATATAAACAATGAATTTCAAATGAATTAGATGTATCAATATAAGAGCAGTTAAAATTGTAAAGCTTCTAGCTAAAAACACTGGAAGAAATATTTGTGACCTTGAGTTAGGTGAATATTTCTTAGAACACACAAAATTAACATAAAAAGAAAAATATAATAACTGGAACTTCATAAAAATTTAAAACTTTTGCCTTTTATAAGACAGTGTTAAAGAATTTAAAAGACTGGGGGAAAATATTTGCAAAACAGACATCTGACAAAGAGCTAGTATTTAGGATATGTAAAGAACTCCCACAACTCAATAATAATAAGAAAAACAATCTGATTTTAAAAACTCTGGTTATAAAAATTGAGCAGACATTTCACCAAAGAAAATACAAAGATGACCGATAAACACATGAAAAAGCTCTCAAAGTAGTTTGTCTTTAGGGAAAAACAAGTTGAAAGTATCATTTTAAAACTGGACACATTCCAATATCAAGTGTTGGTTGGGGGTGAGGAGCAATTTCCACTCTCACAGATGGCTGCTAAAAATGCAAAGTGGTGCAATAATTTGAAATATAGTTTCTTACAAAGTTTTAATACCTACCATACTGCCTGTCAATCTTATTCCCAGGTAGTTTCCCAAGAGAAATGAAAATGTATGTCCACACAAAGACTTTGAAGGAGTTAAAAATATAACCTTCTAGCATATTGACTATTTAAGTTAAAGGCACTTGGAAAACAGCAGGTGCAAAAAGATTACTCTGACCTTTGTGCTGTTTCTTAAAAGCAAAAGGTGAAAGTCCCGTGTGAAAGATGCAACATCTTTATCCTCAAGGATGAGAAATTGAGACCAAGAGACTTCTGCACAGACCTTGTTAAAATAACTCTTTTAAGTCTCCCTACATGATTTAGCTGCTTCTTCAAACTTACTATTCTTTGCCCAACTCATATTTATGTAACTGATTGTAACTGCTTCTTTTGTTCTTCGTTTCTTTACGAGGGATCCCATCCTGCTTAATACTTGTATTAAATACATTTGTATGGTTTTCTCCTGTTAATCTATTTTATGTCAATTTAATTCCCCAACCCAGCTAGGACCCTAAAATGATGAGGGTAGGATTTTGTCTCTCCTTCAACTTGTACTTGAATATTCATGGTAGCTTCATTTGTAAATGTAAAAAAAACAAACAAAAAAAAAAAAACTGGAAACAACTCAAATATCCACCAACTGATGAATAAATAAACAAATTGTGGTATATTTACACAAGAAAATACTACTCAGCCATAAAAAGGGACCTGCTGCTGATACGGGCATCAACATTGATGAATCTCAAAACTATTATGCTAAATGAAGAAATTCAGACACCAAGGCTACATACTGTATGATTAATTTTACATAATTAAAAATTTAAAACAGTTATATGGACAAGCAGATCAGTGGTTGCCCAGGGGTCGGGGAGGTGCTTAACAACAGATGAACATTCAGGAGCCTTTTTGGGTAACGAGAATGTTCTATTCCATCATTGTGACAATGAACATTTGTCAAAACTTATCAAACTGTACACTCTAAACTGGTGAGTTTTATTTTCTGTAAATTATATCTCAATAAAGCTGATTTTTTAAAAAGTAGTAGCATAAACACTGTAGAAAGATAAGCCAAGGGCTGGGAAAATATAATTGCAACATACTTACCTAACCAGGATTAGCATACTGGAATAAGAAAATGCATTTTTTCCCCTTATAATGTAATAAGAAAGAGACAAGAAAAACAGGAGAAAAGCAGGCACAGATTATGAACAAAAAATTATAGAAGAGAAAATCCTACAGGACAGTGAACACATTTTCACTATGTTTCAGGGAAATGCAAATTAAGATAACATCTCACATTATTTTGCTCCCTTTGGAGTAATTAAAATTTAAACAATAAAGTAGCAAATATTTTGTGACTCCATGCTGTAGATGAGAGTAGACATTTCTTCTGGCTTCCTGGCACCTATAGTATACATAGGATCTGAAGTTAAACAATCACATGTTCCTCTTGAATCTTGAGCAAGCATCACCAATTATGTAGATATAGATGTAGATGCAGATATAAATACAATTCATTTCTTGTCCATCATCCCCTCCACAGCGTAAGCCCTTTGAGGGCAAACAGTTGGTTTTATTCAGTGCTCTGTTCTCAGGGCATAAGATAGTGCCTGAGAAATGAGGGAATCCATAGACTACTAGAATGAAGATGGAGGTAGCAGCATCAGTGAGTACCAGCAAATGTGACAGATGGGGTAACATGCATGGTTCACTGGAGCATAGCCACCGATGGTGGCTGTGCTGGTGGCAGGCAAACTGCAGAGGTGCCACCAGGGGTACCCAATTGCACTTCCTTTGGTAAGACTAGGTGTGTGATTTCAGTTGCCTGGTCTCTTGCCCAACTACCCTTTTCCTCTTGCCCAACTACCCTTTTCCAAAGCCTGTATCTTCAGACTGTATGTTTCTCCTGTCAAACCCCCAACAACCTTCTAATTGAATCATTTTCTGCTTAATTTAATGAGAGTCAGTTTCTGTTGTTTGTGACCAGGACCCCTGATGATGACAGAGGCACTGCTGTTAAAAGGAATTAACCAGATCTGTGGATATTGATGTGGATAAAACTTAAAAACAATTTTGAGTGAACAAAAACAAGTTACAGAATGATACATGCAGTATAAATAATAAACAATACTGTCTACTATTTATAGATAAAAAGATATAGAGTAGAAGCATTACAAATATAATGGGAAGTACATGCAACATCTTCAAAATGCTAAAGACCTCTAGAAAAAAGAAAGAGAAATGACAGAATAAGAGAAGGAAAAAAGTTTACATTCGTAAACTTATTATCTTTACTTTTCTTTATATTCGACATATTTCTTAATTATTAAAAAAGCTGAGCCATGTTTTTTACTTCTGTCCTCCACAGTGACCCCAACCAGAGCCACCAACTCAGGACCTGTGGATTTTCAAGAGCAGAATTTGGAATCTGCTTGTTCAAGTTAAGAACCTGCTCCCTCTTTGGAAAATGTGGTCATTGTGGTTATAGCTACTGCTGCCTTGGTTGTCAAAACAATCAAGCATTTCTTAAAAATGTTAAATGGTCTTAGTGATAGGAAATTTACACCCCAAATGGGATTAAGGACATAATATAATAGAAATGAATCTTTAATGTATGGATTAACCATTGTTTCATTGAAGCAATATAAAGAAGTCCTTATGTTATTAAATATTAGAATACAATCAATCTTTACTGTTAAGATAGTTGTTACATGTTTGAAATTTAAAAAAGCACAGTTTGCATTCTATCATATTTTAACTGATTCCTTACCAAAGACTACCATCTGTTAAGGTTTTATATATACATATATGTGTGTATGTACACACAAATATATAATATCTTCTTAAAATCTTTACACAATCTTCTTATGATCTAGCAAGAATGTTAGTGCTGTAAATATATCCTGATATTTCTCTTAAAAGGCTGAGAGTTGTGATGGGATGAGATAAAGTAAATCCCTGTGGAATAGTAATCATACTTGCATTTTTAAAACACTCAATAATTTCTATATTTTTTCTTCTTTTAAAACTCAAAAAACTTCCAACTAGGTGTGGAGGCCAGGAATTATGCCCACGATGTACATGAAAAGACTGATGCGCAGAGAGAAATGCCCATCAAGGGTCTCGCATTGTTTCAGGAAAAAAGAAGGACTAGGATTTGGTTCCCTTTGCTATCCTTTTGAATAATTTTTCATTTAACGATGTTGATTTAGCCTAGACCTCAACCCTGTGACCTCTGGGTTATTAAGATAACTTTGAAGCTTACTTGAACAAACATTTAAGGAGTTTTCTGTGTGTGAAGGACTCTATGCTAGGCTCTGAGAAACCAAAAACAAATAAATCTGTTCCTATGCTCATAGCCTAATGGGTGAGACAAACATGTGAACTGATCACTTCAATTGAATTCTGAAAGGCTTGTGTGAGATGTAAACACAAGGAATTATGGGAAACTCACCCGGGCAGAAGGTCAGGAAAAGCTCATGGAAAAGGTGATGTGTGAGTTAAATGACAGAGAATGAATAGGTATTAGCCAGGAATAGAGGAGAACAGAGGGCATTAAAAACAGAGGAAGCCACATAAATTTAAGTGTGAATGGCATGACATGTGTTGACACTGACAAGCATTATCAGAGGCAAAAAGACCAGGAGGTGGAAGAACTTATGGTTTTGATTGTGGACAAGATTCTGAGGAAACATAACTGCTGAATTCCTTCCCTGAGAACACTCTGGAGGAACTACAGGGAAAAAGAAAGAAAACTGCAGGAAATGCCATAGATAAATTTTAATAAGAGATAGGAAAGAATATGTAAATAAAGGGAGAAATATACGATGTTCATTGATAGGAAATCTTACTATTATAAATGTATCAATTCTTCCCAAAGTGATCTATCTATTCAGTGTAGTTCCAGCTATGGAACTTGAAAAGTGATTTCTAAAATATATTCTAAAGGTTAAAGATTAAACCTGCAAGTTTAGCCAGGACATTGCTGAAGGAGAAAAGCTGGAAGGAGTGATATCAGTTATTAACATCTATTATGAGACCACAGACATCACAGGAGTATGAAAATAGAGGAGAAATAGACACATAGACCAATGGGCTATAAGAAAGAAACCAAGCTACATGTGCAGCGGAGTTTGGTATACATCAGGGTGGTATGTGAGATTAAAGAGGGGAGAAAAGATTAAAAAATCATTCTGAAAAATGGCTATCTAAATTGAAAAATAGAACATTTAACCCCTACCTTATGCCATGCACATAGTTAATTCCTAAAGGATTAAGGTCTTAATGTATTAAAAAAATTAAAACTATTTGCAGAAATATGTTTTAGATCTCAAAAATTGACTGGACCTTTAAACTAGATATAAAGTATTCACTGTGAAACTAATGGCAAAAAATTTTACCTTATTAAAATTAATCCAAAAACTCCAGCCTGGGCGACAGAGTGAGACTCCCTCTCAAAAAAAATAAATAAACAAACAACAACAACAAAAAAACACCTTAAATAAGTGAAAAGAAATGTTATAAACCAAGAGAAGATATTTACGATAACCATCTAATAGAGAAGTAGTATAAAAATCCAGTAAATTTTGAAAACCAGGCAAACATGTGAACAATAAGGTCGATAAACATATAAAGATCTGTTCAGCATACTTGGTGAACCAAGACCACAAAGTCATATTTTATATACTTTCAATTGGTGATTTTGAACATTGCAGGTGATGGATATGATGGAATCTGCAGAATCTTCTCTGTATAACTGATGAAACGAAAAATTGGTGCAAATGCTTTGAAATCCGTTTTGTTACCACTTTCTAAAGTGGAGATTTTAGTAAATCAATAATCTTGATAACTATTTCTAGGAATATTCTTGAAAGAAATTCTTGCACATATACAGGCACACTATAGCTGCACTGCTCATGATTACAGAACTATAGGAACAAAAACATTTAATGTCAGTGAGAGTGGATAAATAAATGGAATATTAGATACAGTCACACAATGAAATATTAGACATAAGTCAAAATTGCTGAACTATTGTGACTCATAACTAAAGGCTGAATATTAGCAATATAATATTACATGAAAAAATCCTGAATACATGTAACAGCATGATATTATTTTTATAAAGTTTATAACCAGTTAAATAAAAAACATTTTTAATGGATACACATAAATGCTATAAATGTATTAAAAAAGAAAGCAAGTTAAAGATGAACAGAAGCTTGAGAATGAAGTTTACCTTGGATAAAAAAAGGCAGGGGTTGGGATGGTGTGTGGGGACATTTGGTTAGATGGAATTATTGTCAAGGTCCTGGCTTTCATTTCACAAGGTGGGTTTATGTTTGCATATGTTTAGAAATGTCTATATAGCTAGCTAAATAAATGAAAGTGTGTCATGAACTAAACATTACCTTTATTCCAGTTCTGCGCACTTGAAGTAGATAAAAAGAGGGGAGGGAGGGAAGGGGAAAGAAAAGAGGAAGAAAGAAAAGAAGGAAGCAAGCAAGGAAGAAAAAAGGGAGGGGAAAAGGGAAAGAAGGAGGGAGGGAAGGAAGAAGGGAGAGAAAGAGGGAAAGAAGGAAGGAGAGAGGGAGGAAAGGGAGGAAGGAAGAAAGGAAGGAGGGAGGGAGGGCAGAAAGGAAGGAGAGAGGAAAGGAGGAAGGAAGGAAGGAGAGAGGGAGGGAGGGGAGAAAGGAAGGAGAGAGGGAGGGAGGAAGGGAGAGAGGGAGGAAAGAAGGGAGGGAGAGAGGGAGGGAGGAAGTGAGGAAGGAAAGAGAGAGGGAGGGAGGGGAGAAAGGAAGGAGAGAGAGAGGGAGGGAGAGAGGGAGGAAAGAAGGGAGGGAGAGAGGGAGGGAGGAAGTAAGGAAAGAAGGAGAGAGGGAGGGGAGAAAGGAAGGAGAGAAGGAGGGAGGGGAGAAAGAAAGGAGAGAGGGAGGGAGGGAGGGGAGAAAGGAAGGAGAGAGGAAGGGAGGGAGGGAGAAAGGGAGGAAGGAAGGGAGGGAGAGAGGGGGGAGGGAAAGAAAGAGAAAGGGAGGGAGGAAGGGAGGGAGAGAGGGAGGGAGGGAAGGAAGGAAAAAAGGAGGAAGGAAAGAAAGAGGGAAGGAAAGAAGGAGGGAGGGGGGAGGAAAGAAGGAAGGAAAAGGAAGGACGGACAGACAGGGTGGTGAGCAACCTCAGAAAAAAACTCAGATAACAGAAGCTGGCAGGCAACAAAGTTTGTGTTTCTCATGCAATAAACTTTCATAGACCTGTAAAGTTTTATGAAAAGTTTTTGAGATGACCATATGATTGTCAATTTTTATCTTTAGCTAAATTGGTCATGAGCAACTACACAACCTACTACCACCTCTCACCATCATTCCTAAAGGGGAATACATTCAGCTCTTTGGAATATTTGCTGTTGGCCTCATTTTTCTGTTTCTGTCATAGTTCAAGCAAAGCTTTTTTTTTTTTTTTTTTTACAAAGGGTCCTGGTGCATGGACTGCATTTGTGGAGTGTTGGACAAATGGCCAGTTAGGGATAAATGTGTACCATTCCATAGACTCATAGCTTTAGCCTGAAACAGCCACTAAATTTTCCCCTGCTACTCAGCAATTTCTTGACAAGTTAGAAAATATATAGCAAAAGATAAACATTTATGGAACATTCAACACCTTTTCCCTTGAGGTGAAAAAAAATAGCACTCTCACCAATGATCCAAGTTTTTAAATAGCTCTGATTGCATTCCTGCAAGCCTCCTTCCAGTCACTTGAAATCACCTTTCAGTAACAGGAATAATCGGAGATGTAACCAGAGTTATGTGTGTGAGGCTGCTCCGTGCAGTGTCATTCACACACACGTGCACACACAGGCAGCTTCCTAAATTGCCAAATTTGTAGAAATGGGTAAATACATTTTGAGACATTTCATCATGGGAAATTACACAGCCATTAAACATCATACTTTCAAGGGGTCTTTACTCATGTAGGAAAATGGAGATGATTGACATAATGTAAGAAAAGCAGGACACAAAGCAATATTCAGGTGACCCTTGAACAACACAGATTTGTACTGCATGGGTCCACTTATCCGCAGATTTTCTTCTGCCTGTGCCAACCCTGAGACAGCAAGACCAACTCCTCTGTTTCTTCCTCCTCCTTGGCCTACTCAACGTGAAGATTATGAGGATGAAGTCCTGTGTGACAATACACTTCCATTTAATGAACGGTAAATATATTTTCCCTTCCTTATGATTTTCTTAATAGCATATTTTCTAGCTTACTTTAATCTAAGAATACAGTATGTAATACATATAACACACATAAGATGTGCTAATCAACTGTTTTATGTTATTGGTAATGCTTCTGGTCAACAGTAGGCTATTAGAAGTTATGTTTTGGGTCGGGCATGGTGGCTCATGCCTGTAATCCCAGCACTTTGGGAGGCCGAGGCAGGCAGATCACCTGAGGTCAGGAGTTTGAGACCAGCCTGACCAACGTGGAGAAACCCTGTCTCTACTAAAAATAAAAAATTAGCAGGGCATGGTGGCACATGCCTGTAATCCCAGCTACTCGGGAGGCTGAGGCAGGAGAATCGCTGGAGCCTGGGAGGCGGAGGTTACGGTGAGTCGAGATTGCGCCATTCATTGCACTCCAGCCTGGGCAGCAAGAGCGAAACTCCAGCTCAAAAAAAAAAAAAAAAAAAAAAGAAGAAGAAGAAGAGTGCTACTGCTGCTGCCTGGGGGAGGTTTGAAGATGGGACACAGGAAGTCTCATCACACGGTTCCGGTGGAAAGCATCCTCAGGCTGGACCCCATACAGAAAGTGACATTTACTCTGAAAAGGATTTTCAATGCCCCCTTTATCACCACAGCAACCAGAGTATGCTGATGTCAGTAGTGACTATAGGCAGAACAGCACATGCAGGTTATGGGGGAAATTGGCCAGACCAGACATTAGGTAAAATCCACTTCTAAGTTAAAGAGTTAAACAGGCAGACAGTATTTTGCTGAGCATATTGGAGGAAAGCAGAACAAGCTAAATATAAATTTAGCTTTGAGCATTTGCAGATATAAAGACTAAAAACTCAGAAGTGTGGGTCATGAGATGAGAAAGCAATAACAGAGCCCATAACACTCTGGGGTGAGAATTGGGGGGTACCTACTTGAGCTTGAATCTGAACACTGCAGAGAAAACAAAATCAGGGGTGTGTCAGAGGAGGGTTCTCTGCAGCTGTTTAGGGAGGGTAACAAGGAAGATGGTTAATTGTTTATTTTTATGCCTTAGCCAATTGTGTAGGTAACTAACGAGAGTTCAGTTTGGAGGTCTATCTATTCCTTATAATTATTTTAAATATCTTAAACCTCCCCCAAACCACTGTTGATCCACAATCCCTTATCAGCAATACCAAAATCTGAACAGTTCCGAAAAGCACATTTTAAGAAAAGTTTGTGGCAAACTCGTTTGGCAGCAGACCTTGACCTAAACTGAAGTGAGGCTATTTATAGTCGTTATCAGAGCCCTCTTTGTGTGAATATTCATGTCTTCTGTAGCAGAAATATTCATGCGTTTAATTACAGGTTGCTGCTTCAGATCCTGCTGGGGCTGTTAAGTCATATCCAGTACATGGATCATATTACATTTCTAAAATCTAAAAAACTTTTGAAATATGAAACCATCTGCCCCAAAGGTTCCAGCCAAGGAATTATGGATTTTTATATCAATATACATATCCTATGAGTATGCCCCTATACTCTATAAAATTCTAACAGACTGTAAGAAATTAAATATTAGAGAAATAGTTTAAATCTCTTATCTATTACTCTCCTATTCCAATGTCCTTCTTTCTTCTTCAGAATCTCCATTTTGAATGTTGGTATCTATTATTTCCATACAAGTTTCTATAAAATGACATATATTAATTTTAATATCCATATATATTCTATGAATATTAACATATTCTATACATTTATATACATATATGCATGCATAAAACATCTACATACTGTATATATTTATAGGTTGCTGTAACTCCATAAAAATTGTTTTATATATGGGATTCTTTACATGTTTTTAAGTGTTATGAATAGAATCTTTCAGTAATTATCTTTACTTTTTATTGATGACTATTGATGTCAAGCTTGTTTTTGCATGCTTATTGATCATTGATATATCTTCTCTAGTGAAGTGTCTGTTCAAATGTTATATCAGTTTTTAAAATTGATTTGTTTGTTTTCTTGTCATCGACTGATAGTAATTCTTTATATAATCTCCACATAAGTTCCTTGTCAGATATATGATTTGCAAATATTTTCTTCCAGTAAGTGGCATAGCTTTACATTTTCTTAACATGTTTTTGAAAGAGTAAGTCTTTTCTATCAGTTTTTTCTTTCATGGCTTGTGCTTTGGTTCTTGTTTTAGAAATCATTGCCTATCCCATTGTTACAAAGATTTTCTTCTAGTTTTTCTTCTAGATACTTGTTTCAGCTCACATATTTAAGTCAGTAATCCATATTAAGCTATATTTTTCTATGGTGTGAGATAAACTTCAATGTTCATTTAGAGTTTTTTTTTTTGTACAGGTAATCTAGTTGTTCCTATTATTGAAGGACTATCATTTCTTCATTGACAAGTATTAACATCTTTGGCAAAAATTAATTAGCCATGTAAGTGTGGATGTATTTTTGGAATCTTAGTTCTATTTAAGTCATTTATATGCCTATTCTCACGTCAATACTACCTTGTCTTTATTACTATACTTTTATAGTATATGCTGAAAGTAGGAAGTATGAACATCCGTGCTCTTCTTTTTCAAAATTATTTTGGTTATTCTAGATCCTCTATTTTTCTCACATAAAATTTAGAATTGGCTTGCCAATTTAAAAAAATAAAGCTGCCTAAAAAGATTTGTATTGAGGTGGCACTGAATATCTTTGCATTTACTTGAGTCATCTTTAATTTCTCTTTGCAAAATTTTGTAGTTCTCAGTGTTTTATTCCTAATATGTATTCATTGTTTATTCCTCGTATGTAGAAATGCATTATATTGATGTGTATATTGACCATTTATTCTGTCATGCTACTCACTTCACTTATTGCTTCTAGTGTTTTATTTATTTTGTAGATTTTTAAGGATTTTCTTAAGTCCTTTCTATCAATTTTTTCTTTCATGGCTTGATTTTAGGTACAAGGCTATATCATCGACAAATGAAGAAGTTTTCATTTTATCCCTTTTGCTATGGTTTGAATGTGTCCCCCCAAAGTTCATGTGTTGGAAACTTGTGGAGATGTTGGGAGGTAAGTCCTTGAAGAGGTGTTTAGGTCATGAGGTCACTACCCTCATGAATGGATTAATGTCCTTATCCTGGGAGTGGGTTTATACATAAAGATGGGTTTCCCATCTTCTTGTGTGCTCTCTGTCTCTCCCTCCCCCTCTCTTTGCTCTTTCACTATACTACGATGTAGCAAGAAGGTCTTCATCAGACATAACCCATAGATCTTGGATTTCCCAGCTTCCAGAAATTGTGAGAACTAAATTTCTGTTCATTATAAATTACCCGATCTATAGTATTTTGTTATAGCAGTGCAAAATGGACTAAGATACTGTTCAATTTATATGCCTTTTATTTTGTCTTTTTATTGCCTTATGATGCCATCTAGGACCTCCAATGCAGTGCTGAACAGAGATAAAGAGAGAAGACCTCCCTGTCTTATTTCTAGTCATTGGCAGAAAGTATTGAGTCTTTTACCACTGTGAATGATGTTAGTCATAGAACTTTTGTAGATGTCCTCAATTAGACTAAGGGAGTCTCATTCAATTACTAGTTGGGTGAGGGTTTTTTAAAAAAAATCATGTATGTATTTTGAATTTTTTCAAAGACTATCTTTATCTATTACATTGTCATAAGTTTTTCCCTTTTATATCCTTTTATTTAGTATATTACATTGATTACGTTTCAGATGTTAAATCAACCTAGCATTTTTGAGTTAAAATCCCACTGAGTCATAAAATATCACTGATTTTACATACTGTTTGATTTAATTTGCTAAAATTTTGTAAAGGATTTTGCATCCAGATTCAAGAGGAATGAATACTTATCTATAATTTCTCTTCTTGTGATGTTTTTATCTGCTTTTGATTTCATAATGTCAGATTTGTAAGATGAGTTGTAAAGGATTCTCTTCTCTATATATTCTGAATGAGTTTGTGTATGGTTGATATTATTTCTCTCATATATATTTGATTGAATTCACCAATCAAGCAATCTGGCCATGAAATTTCATTTGTGGAAAGAATTTTACTCAACGATTTCATTTATATAGGCCTACTGAGTTTTCTATTTCCTATTGGGTGAATTTTGGTTACTTTTGCTTATCAAGGAATTTGCCCATTTTATTTAGGTTTTAAAATTTATAGGTGAGGCTGGGCGCAGTGGCTCACGCCTGTAATCCCAGCACTTTGGGAGGCCGAGGCAGGCAGATCACAAGGTCGGTAGATTGAGACCATCCTGGCTAACACGATGAAACCCCGTCTCTACTAAAAATACAAAAAATTAGCCGGGCATGGTGGCGGTAGCCTGTAGTCCCAGCTCCTCGGGAGGCTGAGGCAGGAGAATGGCATGAACCTGGGAGGTGGAGCTTGTAGTGAGCTGAGATCAAACCCCTACACTCCAGCCTGGGCAACGGAGCAAGACTCCGTCTCAAAAAAAAAAAATTATAAGCGAAATGTTTTCCATAATTTCCTTTTAAGGTTGATAGAATCCTTACTGCTGCCCATCCTTTTATCCTTAGTATTAGGAATTTATGTCTTATTTCTTTTTTTCTTTATCAGCCTATGTAGAGGCTTATCTATGTGATTTGTTCTTTGAAAGAATCAAATATTAGTTTAAAATTTTATGTCATTTATTTCTGCCTTTATCATTCTTTCCTTGCTTATTCTTAGTTTACGTTTGCTTTTCTTTACCATGCCTTGAAAGTTGAATCTCAGATAGTTGACTGTGGGTCTCCTTTGAAATGTAATCTATATTGGCACCAAATTTCCTGTATGTATGACTTTATCTATGTCTCACAAATTTTGAGATATTGTATTTCCATTAACATTTATTTAAAAATATTTTCTCATTTTTTGTGTTTTTTGACTATGGATTCTTTAGAAATGTCATATGCAATTTCTAAATATTTCTATTTTCCTTAGTTATCTTATTGTTATTTGTATTTTAATTGCTTTATTGAGGTATAATGAACATGTTATGCTTTCTATATGTTTAATGTATACAATTTGAAAATTTTTGAAATGTGCATACTTCAGTAAAGCTATCACCACAGTGAAGATAATGAACACGTCCATCATTCCAAAAAGTTTTATTATATTATTTTGTAATCCCTCTGGCCAGACCCTCTCCCTCATCCCTAGGCAACCACTGATCTGGCTTCTTTTGTTATATATTACTTTACATATACTAGATACTTTTTTCTGAATAAATGGAATTAAACTGTATATGATTCTTTAGTCTGACTTCTTTTAATCATTGTAATTATTTGAGATTTATCTATATCTATTTTTTTTCATTTTTAAGTACTTTTCCATTATACGTACAGGCACAATACCTCAGGTATATTGCAAGTTTGGTTTCGGACCACTGCATCAAAGCAAATATCACAATAAAGCAAATCACACAATTTTTTTCGTTTTCCAAACCATATAAAAGTTATGTTCACACTATATTGTAATCTAAGTGTGCAATAATATCTAAAAAAATGTACACACCTTAATTTTAAAATCCTTCATTGTTAAAGGATGCTAACAATCATCTGAGTCTTCAGTGAGTCATAATCTTCTTGCTGGTACAGGGTCTTTCCTTGATGTTCATGGCTGCTGCCTGATCACAATGGCAATTGCTGAAAGTGGGGGTGGCTGTAGCAATTTCTCAAAATAAAACAACAATGTCCCAGCACTTTGAGAGGCCAAGACAGGTGGATTGCCTGGATCCCAGGAGTTTCAGATTAGCCTGGGCAACATGACAAAACCCCATCTCTACAGAAATTACAAAATATTAGCTGAGTGTGGTGGTGCATGCTTGTAGTCCAAGCTACTCAGGAGGCTGAGGTTGGAGGATCTCTTGAGCCTGGAAGCAGAGGTTGCAATGAGCCATAATCACACCACTGCACTCCAGCATGGGTGACAGAGCGAGATCCTGTCTAAAAAAAAGAAAAACCAAAACAAAAAGACAACAGTGAAAATGGGAAGCTTGCCATGTTGATAGGCTCTTCCTTTCAAAAAAATTTCCTTGTAGCATGCAAGGCTATTTGATAGTATTTTACCCACAGTAGGACCTCTTTCAAAATTGAAGTGAATCCTCTCAAATCATATCACTTTTTTATCAACTAAGTTAAGGTACAATTCTAAATGCTTTGTTGTCAATTCAACAACATTCACAGCATCTTCAACAGCAGTAGATTCCTTCCCAAGAAACCACTTCCTTTGCTTATCCATAAGAAGTGGCTCCTCATTCATTCAAGTTTTATCATAAGATTTCAGCAATTCAGTCACATCTTCAGGTTCCACTTCTACTTCTAGTTGTTTTGCTCTTTCTATCATATCTGCAGTTACTTCTTCTGTTGAAGTTTTGAATCTCTGAAAGGCATCCATGAGGGTCGAAATTAACTTCTTTCAAGCTCCTGTTTATGTGGACATTTTGACCTCATCTTATGAATCATGAATGTTCTTAGTAGTATCTAGAATGCTGAATGCATTCCAGAGGATTCAACTTATTTTGTCCTGACCCATCAGGAGAACCACTATCTATGGTAGCTATAGCTTTATGAAATGTATTTCTTAAACAATAAGACTTGAAAATCAAAATTATTCCTTGATCCATGCGCTGCAGAATGGATGTGTTAGCAGGCATGAAAACAACATTCACCTCCTTGTACATCTCCATCACAACTCTTGGTCACCAGATGTAAGGTAAATGAGCAGTACATTTTCAATTTTTTTTTTTTTTTTTTTCTGAGCAGTAGGTCTCAACAGTGGGCTTAAAATATTCACTAAACTATGTTGTAAACAGATGAGCCATCATCTGGACTTTGTTGTTCCATTTGTAGAGCACAGGCAGAGTAGATTTAGCATAATTCCTAAGGGCCCTAGAGTTCTTGGAATAGTAAATAAGCATTGGCTTCAACTTAAAGTCACCAGCTGCAGTAGACCCTAACAAGAAACAGCCTGTTCTTTGAAGTTTTGAAGCCAGGCATGGTCTTCTCCTCTCTAACAATGAAAGTCTTAGCTGGCATCTTCTTCCAGTATAAGTCTGCTTCATTAGAGTGAAAATCTGTTGTTTAATGCGTCAATAATCTTAAGTAGATCTGGGTAACTTGCTGCAGCTTCTACAACAGCACTTGCTGCAGCTTCTACAACAGTACTTGCTGCTTCACCTTGTTTTTTCATGTTGTGGACATGGCTTCTTTCCTTAAACCTCATGAACCAACATCTGCTAGCTTCCAGCTTTTCATCTGCAGCTTCCTCATCTCTTTCAGCCTTCATAAAATTGAAAGGAGTTAGGTCCTTGCTATGGATTAGGATTTGGATTAAGAAAATATTATGACTGGTTTGATCTTCTATGTAGATCACTAAAATTTTATCCTTATTAGCAATAAGGCTGTTTTGCTTTCATATTATTTTTGTCTTGATTGGAATATCATCTTTAATTTCCTTCAAGAACTTTTCATTTATATTCACAACTTGGCTAACTATTTGGCACAAGATATCTAGCTTTTGACATGCCTTCTTCACTAAGCTTAATCATTTCTGGCTTTTGAATTAAAATGAGAGATAACGTGACTCTGCCTTTCACTTGAACACCTATGGGCCATCATATGGTTATTATTTGGCCTAATCTCAATATTGTTGTGTCCCAAGTAATAGAAAGCCTGAAGGAAAGGGAGAGAGAGGGGGACATGACTGGTCAGTGGAGCAGTCAGAACACACACATTTATTGATTAAGTTCACCATCTTAAATGGGTAGTTTGTGGTGCTCCAAAACAATTACAAGAGTAACATCAAAGATCACTGGCCCCAGGTCACCATAGCAGATGTGATAATAATGAAAAAGTTTGAAATATTGCTAGAATTGCCAAAATGTCACACAGAGATACAGAGTGAGCACCTGTTTTGGGAAAAATCGTGCCAAAAGACTTGCTGAACTCAGGGTTGCCACAATAGTTCAGCTTGTAAAAAACACAGTATCTGTGAAGTGCAATAAAGCAAAGCACAATAAAATGAGATATGCCTGCTTCTTCTTTCTAATGGGAGTGCTTAATCCCTTAACACTTAATATAATTATTTATATGATTGGGTTTGGATCTACATTTTAATTTATGTTGTACTTACCTTTTCTGGTTTTGGATCATCTATTCCTCCTTTTCTGCCTTTAAAAAGTAATGTGAACATGTTTTAGAATTCCCTCTTTAATGGTTATGTTGGCTTTTTCGCTACCATTAATTACGTTATATTTTTAGTGGTTGCTGTAAAAATTATAATATACCTGTTTGCATCTTCACATTTTATATGTGGTTAACAGTATCCCACTTCATGTAAAATAGTAAAACTTAAAACTGCACTAGTCCATATCTCCCATCCTGTGCTTTATGCTATAGTCATTGTATGTGTAACATCTACATACATTTTAAAACTCACCAGAAACATTACATGTTGTTTTAAATATTTACATGTATCATAACAAATTAGCAAGAATGAAACAAAAAATATAGTCTTTTGGGTTTACAAAGATTTCTGAGGAAGAAAGCTCAGATCTTCAAAATTAAAAATAAAAAAGGCATAGAAATGCTCTTTTGAGCTCAGGAGTTTGAGACCAGCCTAGGCTACACAGTGAGACCTCGTCTCTACAAAACATCAAAAAATTAGCCAGGTGTGGTGGCATATGCCTGCAGTCCCAGCTACTTGGGAGGCTGGGGTGGGAGGATTGCTTGAAACCAGGAGGTGAAGGCTGCAGTGTGCTGTGATGAAATGCCTCCCCCCTTTATTTTTTTTTAATTTTGAAGATCTGAGCTTTCTTCCTTCAGCTTGAAAGGAAGCATTTCTTGCAGTGCAGCTTTTTGGGTGGTACTCTCTTAGTTTTCTTTAATCTGAAAATATATTTTACTTTTATTCTTAGAGAATATTTTTGCTGCAATATAATTCTGGGTGGAGAGCTTTGGTTTTCATTTTTTCACTAATATAAAATCTTCCACAGTCTTCTGACCTCTGTAGTTTCTGATATTTATTCATTTACTCTTTACTTTCATACATATTTGTCTTTCTCTCAATGTTTTCCATATTTGACTGCACCTTTGGCTTTCAACGGTTTAACTATGATATTCCTTCATGTTTATTTTGACTGACGTTTACCAGTATCTTGTATCTGTAAACTTCTCTCTGTCATCATGTTTGGAACACTTTCAGCCTTTCTTTTTCAAATATTATTTTTGGCCTTTCTTTCCTCTCCCTCTGGACCTCCAATTACACATATGTTGGAACACTTGGTATCATTGAGCAGCTCCCTGAGGCTCTGTTCATCTTTACATTTCTTTTTCTCTTTGTTTCTTCAAATAATTTCTATCAATTTATTTCCGGTTTACATAATCTTTCCTTTGTTGTCTCTGTTACTATGATTTTTTTTTTAGGCCTTGTTCTGTTTCTCATCTGAAGTTTCCTATCTCATTATTTAGTGCAAGTCTATTTACAAAATTAATTAATTGTTAATTATAACAGCCACTTAAAAATCTTGGTCTTTTGTTTTCCATATCAAGATCATCTTAGGGTTGGTCTCAGTTTACTTTCTTTTCTCCTTTGCATGTGTTTTGTATTCTTGGTTCTCTATGTGTCTGGTATTTTATTTATTTATTTTTTTTTGAGGCAGGGTATCACTCTGTTGCCCAGGCTGGATTGCAGTGGCACCATCACAGCTCACTGTAGCCTTGAACTTCTGGTTTCAAGCAATCCTCCCACCTCAGCCTCCTGAGTAGCTGGGACTACAGGCATGTGCCACCACATCTGGCTAATTTTTTGATGTTTCGTAGAGACAGGGTCTCACTAGTAGCTTAGGCTGGTCTGAAACTCCTGAGCTCTAGCTATCCTCCTGCCTTAGCCTCCCAAAATGCTGGGCTTACAGACATGAACCACTCACCGTGCCCAGCTGTATCTGGTTACAGTTTTGGACTGTAACCGAGACATCGTGGATACTAATTTGTGGAGATTCTTTATTCTGTCACTTTTCTCTGGTGAATGATGTCCCTTTATTTTAGTAGGCAATTATGTTGGATGGACTTGAACTGCAAACTCCATTTCTTGGGTGGCATATCGTCTCTCTTCACATATTTTGTCTTTAGCTGGAGTGCTTTGAGTCTGTGTGCTTGGGTGATCCGAGTGTGAGTCGCTGTCAGTCAGAGATACAGGGAGGCAGAATTTAAGGATCCACCCTAGGCTCTTTCCTTTCTAGAATTCTTCAGCTCTCTTCAGTAGCCATAGATTCCTTGTATATAGTTTTCTGGTTCTCCAAACCAGAAACATTGTGGTTTTCCCACTGGCCCTCCTTGCCATCTCAAATGTTTTGCTGACTTGTCTTAGGCTAAAAGCCATGAAAATGGGGACTGACTTTATTCCTTCCTCTTCTCTGTGCATGGACTCCCTGCCAGAGTTCATCTACTTCTGCACACTATCCAGTGACTTCAAACAACTGTTTGTACTGTCACATACCTATTCTACAGTTGTTTGCTGTGGCGTCATATGCTCAAAAGAATCTTACTCCTTCATTACCACAGCAGATCCTGAAACTTGCTTTTTACACACGCACACACAAAATGCTTTTGAAAATCACTCATGGCAACATGTTAGTTCCAGTTATTTTTTTATTCCTGTCTAGTGTTCTCATTGAAGGACTATAAACATCTTAAATCCAATTTTCATACAATGGATATTTAGCTTTCCAGTGTTTCTTACAGGAAATGCTGAGATTAACATTTTGCAACTTCTATATTTACTTTTTTTTTTTTTTAAATAGTTCAGTTTCTTTTAGGTATATGCCTAGAAGTGAAATTTCTAACTTGAAGGTCATTGATATATTCAGCTTTCCTAGACGGTGCCAAATTGTTCTTTGAATTTGTCAAACCAACTTTGCATCCCACCAACAGCATGCAGTTCTTATTTCTTCAGATATTCACCATAACTAAGTATCATTAGACACTTGTGTGCTTGACAGTCTGATGAGTGTGAAATGAAACGGTGTCTTACTGTTGTTTTTATTTGCACACCTCAGATGATTAAGGTGGAACACAATTTCTCTCTATATTAATCATTATAATATCTTCTTGTGACTTTCCTTTTCAGATTTTAGCCAACATTTTTCAGAAATTTATTTCCTTTCCTTTCTTTTTAATTTTCTACATTTGTAGTAGTTTATTATGTATTCTAGATACCTTTTCTATTTAGTTCTATGCTTTATAAACATCTTTTCTCAATCTGGCCTGTCTTTTCTTATAGTTGAGAGTTTCTTGTTATGCAGAAATGCTTATGAGTTAATTTTTTCAGTCAATTCCATTAGATTTAATTTCTTACTATGTAAGGTTTCTTGTTAGATTTTTTTCAAGAAATTCTTCACTGCCCTTATATCATAAAGATATTTTCTTATACATTCTCCCACAATTTCAGAGTTTTTCCTTTTTAGATTTAGATATTTATTATGTCTGAAATTTATTTCTTGAGGATACTATAAGGCAGGTATGTGACATTTTATTTTCCATATGGACAAGCAATTGTTCGTTACACTTTATTGTGTGATCCTTTTCCCCCCTCACTACAATTTGGTGCCACCCTTGGGCCAGCTCTGGTCCTCCATACTTCCATAGGTCAATTTCTGGGCTTCAGTTTTCAGTCAATTTTCTATCACCTGCATTGACCTCATGGTTTTAGTTATAAGAAGTTTGTAACACATCAAGGCAAGTTTTCTGACAAGCCAAACAGTTGGATTGTAACTGCAACATAATAATTTTGAGGAAAATTTGTATCTTTATGATATTAGTTCCTCTAAAAAACCTGACTATATTTCACGTAGGTCTCCTTTTAAGTACTTCTGTTCCCCGGCGGGGGCGTTCCTTGCTCCCAGAGCTCCAAAGATGGTGGCAGGCTGCTTCCAAAATGGCGGCTGGCTGCTTCCAAGATGGTGGCAAGCCTTGTGTTCTCTGAGCTGGGGTTCTTGGCCTCACGGATTCCAAAGAATGGGATCTTGGGCCATGCAGTGAGTGTTGTAGCTCTATTAGAAGTGTGGGTCATGGAAGAGAACTGTGGAACCCAGTGACTAGTGTTCAGCTTGATTAGGATGAACCCAGGCACTTAGCTGTGCAGGAACAATGGCAAGCCTTTAGTCCAATTGGGAGCAGCAATGGGCGCCTCGCTGGATCAGGAGCACAGCAGACACCCTGCTGGATCTGGAGGGATGGAAGTCAGCGTCGGGTCTGAGATGGCAGCAAACAGCAGTGGTGGACGGCTAGTGAAAGCTCAGCTCGCGCCATAACAAACATGGAACAGAAGGGTGCAGTTGCAAGATTTAATAGAGTGAAAAGAGAGCTCCCATAAAAAGGGAGGGGACCCAAAGCGGGTAGCTGTTGCCAGCTCGAATGCCTGGGTTTATATCCCAATCATTGTCCCTCCCCCTGTGCTCTCAGGTGATAGATGATTGGCTACTTCTTTACCTCCTGTTTTAGCCTAATTAGCATTTAGTGAGCTCTCTTTACTATCTGACTGGTCGGGTGTGAGCTAAGTTGCAAGCCCCATGTTTAAAGGTGGATGCGGTCACCTTCCCGGCTAGGCTTAGGAATTCTTAGTTGGCCTAGGAAATCCAGCTAGTGCTGTCTCTCACTTCAATGGCATTTCTGTAATTATTTTCATAGCTATGTGACACATCTTTTAATAGATTATTACTGTATCTTACAGAATTGTTGCTATTGTTAATAGAACGTTTTTGTTAGTTTTTTTAGTAATTGGCTATTATTGGTAAATAAGAAACAACTTTCTTGAATATTAATCTTGTTAAAACAAACTTGCTTAATTCTTGCATTAATGTTAACAAGTTGTTTGCAGATTTTCAATCATATCAATTTATTTTAAATTCTTATTTTTTAAAATAAATTCAGTAAAGCTATGCATTTGTCTTAAATATTATTTTAGCTTTTCATAAAAGTTGTGATATATAGTATACTGATTTCTAATTTATTCTAAATATACATAATTTTCCAAAATTAATTTTGATTCCACTTTTGGCCCATTATATTTCCAAGTATATTAAAGGAAAGGAGAATTGATGATACTTTTATTGTTGATTTAAAATTTTAATTGCATTGTAATCAGAGAACTTGGGCTGTGTTATATTGATTCTTTGAAATGTGTTGTATGTAATACACTTTGGAAACTAACACATATTACAGTTCTTTATAACATGAAAAATAATAGATATTTTCTCATTCTACATATAGAATTATTTATTTGTGTGAGTGTATACACTACAGATAGATAAATAGATACATACACACTCATTTAAACAGAGTGTATTTTGTTCTAATCATTTATTTTCCATCTTTTTTGTCTTCTTGGGTTATTACTTTTTGATAGAGCACATAATATAAAATTTAGATTTTATAATTTCTCCTTATAGTTCTATCATTAGAATTCATTTTTATAGTTCTTCATGATAAAGTGTACTCTTTGTAATTTTCTAGTTTCTGCTTTCTTTTCAAAGAAATTGCTATAAATAAGTTCTATTTTCTCTCCAGTAATATTTTATACCAGTTGCCCAAACTGTGAACTTCTTGAAGGTAGGGTTACCTGATGCACCCCTGGGTTGTCAGTGCCCAGGAGGTAGGCAGGGCAGTGACTGCAGCACAGGAAGCAGTGACACTCATCAGCCATCATCAAATTGAATAACATGAGCGGCTGATTGAAACTAGCTAGAAGGAAACTGCAGTCATAATATCTGTAAGCATGTTGTTTTTTTGTTTTTTAATGTTCTACCCTTTACACCTTTCATGCGCATCCGTGTGAAGAGACTACTAAACAGGCTTTGTGTGAGCAACATGGCTGTTTATTTCACCTGGGTGCAGGTGGGCTGAGTCCGAAAAGAGAGTCAGCAAAGGGTGGTGGGTTATCATTAGTTCTTATAGGTTTTGGGATAGGCGGTGAAGTTAAGAGCAATGTTTTGCGGGCAGGGGTGGATCTTACAAAGTACATTCTCAAGGGTGGGGAGAATTACAAAGAACCTTCTTAAGGGTCGGGGAGATTACAAAGTACATTGATCAGTTAGGGTGGGGCAGAAACAAATCACAATGGTGGAATGTCATCAGTTAAGGCTATTTTTACTTCTTTTGTGGATCTTCAGTTACTTCAGGCCATCTGGATGTATACGTGCACGTCACAGGGGATGCAATGGCTTGGCTTGGGCTCAGAGGCCTGACAACACCTATCGTTTTATGAACATTTCTCTATATCAGGGGTTGGCAAACTTTTTCGGTGAAAGGTAAGATAATAAATATTTCAAGCTTTGTGGGCTATTTGGTGTGTGTCCCGAATCCTCAACCCCGCCATTGCAATGAAAAGCAGCCATAAATGAGTGATCATGGCTGTGTTCCAATAAAACTTTATCTAAGAAACAAGTGGCAGGCTGAAAGTGCTGACCCCTACTCTACATCATTAGAGCTTCTATAAAAATGGCTATAAGATATTCCAGGCTGTGAATATTTTACGGTATATTTCACGAATTCTCTATTGTTGCACAGTTAGACAGTTTTTCTTTTTCATTATTAAAAATAACATTGTAATATGAGTTCTTAGATACAAATGTGTTTGTGTGTTGGATTTCTTTCATAAATTGTGATTTATCTGGCATGTGATAGATAATAAATATTTATTGAATGAATTAATTAACAAATTTCTATTGTAGCAAGAACACTTCACTGGGTACTATGGATATAGATTGAAATGAAGCTCAAGTTGGCTTGGAGAAATTCACAGTCTAAGGAGACAAGGCAACTTTGTTTTCCAGCTGTGTGGCCTTGGTCAAGGCACTTACTCCTCTGGGCCTCACTTCCCATAATTTAAAAAAAGGAAATAACGCCTTCCTTGGAGATATGCTGTGAGGCTTGGATGACATCAAATGTGACTGCCTGGCAGGAAATACCTGGGAGAGGGTGGTTTTAAGAAGTCACCTTTACTGGGCTGACATTGTGCAGTGCAGTCACATTTTCCATTATTATTCAAAACCTTGCTTGCCCACAGCAGGAATGCTTTGAGGCCATGGCCTAGGGGTCCTTGGAAATTTACATCAATTTGCATAAATCTGCATAGGGAGCGTAATGCCTGTAGTATCATTATTGTTAAGTTACTCAGGTCTCAGCTTTACATGTTATACATAAAAAAACACACTTCCGAATTCCCAGCTTACCTCCCTAGGCATAGACCAGAAATGTCAGGTCAGGGATTAGCATGCTCTGGACAAAAAGGAACAATAGTTTATTTCTAGAATTGTGTGTTCCACATAAGCCACCATTAACAACTAGAGTATGTTATACAATAGCTGGAACTCAAATATGCCAGGAACAAAATACTGTAGATCTGTCACTAGGTCATTTATTGGTAGAAAAAGCTGAAATGAATTTTCTAAATCAAGAAGGAGTTATTCAATTATCTTTCTATTATATAAAGGTGAACTATAGGCAATACAGACAGTAAAATGTGCTTCCCAGTTCTTTTTTTTTTTTTTTTTTTTTTTTTTTTTTTTTTTTTTGAGACGGAGTCTCGCTCTGTCGCCCAGGCTGGAGTGCAGTGGCACAATCTCGACTCACTGCAAGCTCCGCCTCCCGGGTTCACGCCATTCTCCTGCCTCAGCCTCTCCGAGTAGCTGGGACTACAGGCGCCCGCCACCACGCCCGGCTAATTTTTTTTGTATTTTTAGTAGAGACGGGGTTTCACCGTGGTCTCGATCTCCTGACCTTGTGATCCGCCCGCCTCGGCCTCCCAAAGTGCTGGGATTACAAGCGTGAGCCACCGCGCCCGGCAGCTTCCCAGTTCTTAATAATAATAAATAGAATTTAGATTTCTTCCCCTGGCAGTTTAAATTCCAAAAAGGAAGAAATATGTTGGAAGAGCATTATAATTACGATAAGTAAATAAAAACATGCAGGACAAAAGTTTAGGACAAAAAAAAGTTTAGGATGGAGCCTGGCACATAATAAATGTGAAATAAATGATATTTATAATGTTGGCTGTGATTTTTCTTTATTTATATCACCAACTTCAAAATAAGTTGCCTTGTAATAAAAATGTAAGTATCATCCTAATCAAAGTAGAGATAATATTGAGTACTTATGTGTGAGACATTGCTCAAAATACTCTCTATATATTAACTAATAACTCATTTAATTCTAAAAAAACTTATGAGATGGTAATTATTAGTAGCAGATGAAGAAACTGAGGTAGAGTTTCACAGACAAGAAGTCTTTTAAGACAAGGTGCTGTGGCTCACACCTATAATCCCATGAGGCCAAGGCAGGAGGATCACTCAAGCCCAGGACTTCAATACCAGCTTAGGCAACCTGATGATAACATGTCTGTAAAAAACATTAAAAAAAAAAAAAAAGCTGGATGTGGTGGTACACACCTGTAGTCACAGCTACTCTGGAGGCTGAGGCTGGAAAATTGCTTGAGCCTGGGAAGTTGAGGCTGGGGTGAACCCTGATTGCACTACTGCATTTCAGCCTGGGCAACAGAGTGACACTGTCTAAAAAAAAAAAAAGAAAAGGCCAGGCACGGTGGCTCACGCTTGTTATCCCAGTGTTTTGGGAGGCTGAGGCGGGTGGATCATGAGGTCAAGAGATCGAGTCCCTCCTGGCCAACATGGTGAAACCCTGTCTCTCCTAAAAATACAAAAATTAGCTGGGTGTGGTGGTGTGCACCTGTAGACCCAGCTACTTGGGAGGCTGAGGCAGGAGAATCACTTGAAAGTGGAAGGTGGAGGTTGCACTGAGCCGAGATCATGCCATTGTCCTCCAGCCTGGTGAAAGAGCAAAAGTCCATCTCAAATAAAAAAAAAAAAAAATTAACTACTAAGCTATACTGCCTTTGATACAAATATTTACTGAATACTTCTTATGTCCTAGTTACTGTTCTAGTTACATAAGTTTTGAGTGAGAAGAAAAGGTTCATGTTTATATCTCTGGTAACAGAACAACTTCAGCTGATTTAAATTAAAAGGAGTTTAATTGAGCAACGAACGATCCATGAATCAGGCAGCTCATATAATCACAGCAGAATAGAGACTCCAGGGATGCCTGTGGTCAGAACAAATTTATAGGCAAAAAAAGGGAAGTGATGTACAGAAATTGGAGGTGAGCTACAGAAAGAGCTGGATAGGTTACAGGTTGGCGTTTGCCTTATTTGAACAGTCTGAACACTCAGCAGTGTATAACTGGTTGAAGTATGGATGCTGGGATTGGCCAAGACGCAGCCACTATTACTGGAGCATACTCCTAAGTCAGGATTTCAATCTTGTCTACTCACTAAGTTAGGTTGCAGTTCGTCCACAAGGACTCAAATATAGAAGAACAGAATCCTTCTCAGACCATATTTAGTTTGCTTTAACATCTCTTAGGAATCCTTCTCAGGACATATTTAGTTTGCTTTAACATCTAACATATTTTGCTGTGTAATAAAACTAATCCAAAATTTAGTGGTTTAAAAAAATACCCATTCTATGTAATTCACAATTCTATGTGGCAGCTGCATGGCTTCTGCCTGGGAGGGCATGCTGGTCTGTCTCCTGACCCTCTGGAAAGCTGGCTGACTGGCTGCCAGCTTGATGAACTAGGCTAGCCTTTTCACTTGGTTGGTGGTTGGTAGGCTGTTGGCTAAGGGCTGGCTGCACCCTTGTTCTCTCACTGTGACCTTTCATCCTCCAGCAGGCTAGCTTAGACTCACTCATGTGGTTGTCTCAGGGTCAAAGTGCAGGATGAGAGAAGGTAAGCTCCAATGTGCAAGCTTTTTTTTTTTTTTTTTTTTTTTTTTGAGACGGAGTCTCGCTCTGTCGCCCAGGCTGGAGTGCAGTGGCACGATCTCGGCTCACTGCAAGCTCCGCCTCCCGGGTTCATGCCATTCTCCTGCCTCAGCCTCTCCGAGTAGCTGGGACTACAGGCGCCCGCCACCACACCCGGCTAATTTTTTGTATTTTTAGTAGAGACGGGGTTTCATCGTGGTCTCCATCTCCTGACCTCGTGATCTGCCAGCCTCGGCCTCCCAAAGTGCTGGGATTACAAGCGTGAGCCACCGCGCCAGGGCTGCAAGTGCTTTTTGAAAATAGCAATATATCCCCTTGATTTGGGGCATGTGGGAGTCGCTATAGACAATGACTCGGCAGTACGTTTTGCTGTTTTGTGTTTTAAAACAAGCATCAACTGTGTTTCTGACCCAGTGCTAGGTATGTAGGAGACAGAAATGTGGATGGTCTGTCTCCTACAGTTAAACGTCTCCTAGGGTAGGGGTGGATAGAGGCAAGTAAACTTGTTTTTTTATTTTAAGTTTAATAAACGCTGTATGCCAGATCCTGTTGTAAGCATTTAAAAATATTAAACTATTAGCCAGTTTAGTCTCCATAATGACCCAGGCAGGCTTGGACCACTGTACCCATTTTCAGTTGCTGAAACATAGAGAACGGTTACATAATTAACAGAGTTCTCCAGGCTAGAGTATGGTAAGCCAGGGTTTGAATCTGTGCAATCTGCTGTCCAGTTCAGGCTACATAAACCATGTTCCCTTGAAATTTGACAGCAATGAACCAGACCTGAAAACCAAATACTTTATGAACACAGAGTTGGGACCAACTATTTCTCTTGTTAAGGGATTAATTCTCAGAGGACACATGACATTTAAGCTGAGCTGGCAGATTGAATAGGATTTTTCAGGTATACGTATGGGTAGATGTAATTTTCCTGTTGGAGGTTAAAGTATCTGCAAAGGCATGGGGATGGGAAAAATACAATTTTAATTATTGTGTATGTCAGTTTTCCTTGGCTAGATGAAGACAAGCAGCAGATTATTAGTCTAGAAAGGGTAGGAATGGCCTAACATTCTTACTTTGGTGATGTAACTTCCAAACTCCGTTCCTGTGTTTGACACTGGGAGTGAAACATTTTAAACTGGTAGTAAAAAGCCATGCAATCACGTCACTCTGGAAAGTCCCGTGTGCAATAAAGAACCTGTACTTGTGGGGTATGCATTTTCTGACGTTGGGTCTAAATACCCTGTAATAAGTGAGTGGGAGATTGCGAGGAGGTGAAACCTTTGATGTTGATTTTTTTTCCACTTAATGGTGCCATAAGTAAGACAAATTTGATCAGAAAATGGGTCAACCCATGAGTCATTGGGATACAGATGTTTCCCAGTTGGAGAGATGAACATAAAAGAATAACAGATAATTGATTCAAGTGCACCAGTGTTGGGAATGATAGCAGGAGCATGGCACCTGAACATAATTTTACATATTTTAAGGACTATTGTATTAGTTCTACATTTGCGAGCGGCCCCAGGAAAAGTGTGCATGAAAAATCAATGAGGACCTAAACCATCAAGTGGAAGAGCTGATGATAATATGGCGTGATCATCTCACTCATGGCAGAATTGTTATTCTGAGAGACCTTTCATAGTTTTCTATCTATATCTAATATAGATATAATTGATATCTATATCTATCTAATATCCATATATAATATAGATATAATCTAATATAAATTACATGTATTTATATATCACTTTTATTCTGGAATACTTCAAACATTTAGAAAAATACGGAGGATACAGAGAATATTCTAATCATTATTATTTTCTTCTAGACAATGCAACATTAATAATAGGTGAGTACAAAGCAGATTCTAGGATACAGTCTGAACACTTTGGAACTCTGGGGGTAAAATTCTCTGACTGGCATTTATTTTCCAAGCAAGGATGCACAGTAACTGCAGAAAGAACCTGGAAGTACCCAGCAGGATCCATCAGTGCCTACAAGGTCTTACATCAACTATTTTATCTCTACCCTAATGATGACTGTGCACAGCATCATTATATGATAGTGCCTTGGTGGGTTCACACCCTGTATAAGACCCTACAGCATCTCCCCCATTTTATTTAGACAGTTTCACATCTGTTTGGCCTTGGACATCAAGCTCTTTTCATGCCCTAACTTCCAAGCACACTGAATTGTCAGTCAGCCAGCCTCCCCTGCCACAGTCCCTGTGTCTACACAGCTTGCTGGTGGTGGAAGAGAGATAAAATGAATTAATTACTCCTCTGGGCATGAAATCTAAAGGATAGGTAGGAGCTAGCCAGAAGAATCCGGGGGAACACATGGCCAAGACAGGAAACAGAATAATCTTTCCTAACCACCCTTCCAGAACAGTGCTCTTTAGTTGAAATATAATCTGAGCCACATAGGCAATTCAAAATTTCCTAGTAGGCCCGTTAAAAAAGCAAAAAAAAAAAAGCTGAAATTAATTTTTAATCATATATTTTATCTAACCTAATATATCAGAAATGCTATTATTTCAACATGTAATCAATATGAAAATTATTAATAAAATATTTTGCATTTTTGTTCATACTGAGCCTTTGAAATCTGGTGTATATTTTACACGGCAGCACATCTCAGTCCAGACTGGACACTTTTCCAGTGCTTGATGGCCACATGAAGCTAATGCTTACCATATTGGACAATGGAGCTCTAACCTACTCTGTTTTAATTTTCTTTGTAGCATTTATGGCTATCTGAAATTAGCTTGCTTATTTCTTTACCCACTTATTTACTCATTTATTTTTCTCTGTCTCTCTCCACCAGAACATGAGCTTCATGAGACCAGGAACTTGGCTGACCATTCAATTTCAGATGGAGATAAAGGCACTCCGTTCATGGTAAGCTCTTGTTACATCCTTGTTGAATAGTGAATGAGCAGAAGGTATGAGGGCCTGGAAGTGGGAAAGATCTTGGCATCTTGGATGCCTGCAGCATTGTGAGAAATGGAAACAAGAGTGTGAAGGGATATGGAGGAAGAGACAGGGGCCAGGCCTGGTTAAAGATGCCTGACATGTAAACATGCTGCTGTCTACTTAGAAATTTCCCTATTCTTTAACATCCAAGTTAATGCCATGTCAAATGAGTAGCTTTCTCACATATGTTCCCCAAACAGGGGAAATCTCAGTTTCAGGGCTCACTAGTTTGGACAATTATTCCATTGGTTTACACGTTGATCTTCCCTAGTGGAATGCAAGCTCCTTGAGAACAAAGCTTAGGTTATGAACACTTTGTGTTAATTTTTCTGTGTTCAGCAAAATGATTTTTGACATTTACCCACATTGATGCATGTCTTAGTTATTTATTCCTTTTTATTGCTGAGTAGCATTTCATTGTGTGGCTGTAACATTATTTATCCACACACTTATTGATGAACATTTGGGTTGACTCCAGCTTGGAGCTATTATGGATAAATTTGCTATGATCATTTCTGTAAATGTTTTTGTGTGGATGTATCTTCCTTTCACTTAAGTGAATAACTAGAAAGATAATTTCTGGGTAATATAATAACAGTACTTTTAAATTTATATCAAACTATTGAGGCGGACGGATCACAAGGTCCAGATATCGAAGTCATCCTGGCTAACATGGTGAAACCCTGTCTCTACTAAAAATACAAAAAATTAGCCAGGGGTGGTGGCACGTGCCTGTAGTCCCAGCTACCCAGGAGGCTGAGGCAGGAGAATTGCTTGAACCTGGGAGTGGAGGTGGTAGTGAGCTGAGATCACGCCACTGTATCCCAGCCTGGGTGAAGAGTGAGACTCTGTTTAAAATAAAATAAAATAAAAAAATTCGTTTCATTTTATATTTTCATGCACAACATATTAAAATTCATATTAGAATTCACCAATACTTGGCAGAGTCTGCCATTTTAATTTTAGCATTCTAAGGGGTGTGGTGTAGGGTCCATTGTAGTTTTAAGTTACAACTAGTAATGTTGAACGTATTTTTCATTTGCTTATTTGCCATTTGTTTATCTTCTTTAGTAGCGTCTGCTTAATTTTTTTGCCTATTTTAAAAACTGAGCTGTTTGCTTTCTTGTTTTTAAGAGTTCTTCACATATTCTGGACATAAATTCTTTGTCAAAATATATATTTACCATAGTTTCTCCTGAGTATGATTTGCCTTTTCATTGTCTCAGTGGTGTCTTTCGAAGAGCTAAAGATTTTAATTATAATGAAGTCTAATTTATTAATAATTTTTTCACAGTTCACGTGTTTTGTGCTTCTTCTAACAAATTTTTGCTTCTTTCAAGGTCTTAAAGTTTTCTTCTAGAACATTTTTAATTTTAGCTGCCATGTTTAAGTGTAAATCCATTTTGAGTTTGTTTTTGTGTATGAAAATGTTCATTTTCTTGTGGATATTTATCTATTTCTCTCTCTCTTGTTGAATAGAATTTTTCCCCATTGAATAGTTTGGTATATTTTTGAACAATCATTAATATGTTCCTTTGTTCTATATGTCTCTTCTCATACCACTAACACACTATCATGACCATTGTAGCTTTATAGCAAATCTTAAAATCATGCAGTATCTATCAATCACCTGATTGTATTTTTCTTTTGTGAAGTTTGCTGGGTATTCGAGGTCCCATAGTTTTTTCATATAAATTTTACAACCAGCCTGTCAATTTCTAAGTAAAAAAAGTTCTGGGATTTTGTTTGGAATTGTGTTGAATATATGAATCAATTTAGAGAGAGTTAACATTTTAATAAATATAGTATAATTTTCTGATTATGTCTTCATTACTTGCTTCTCAGCAATATTTTATAGTTTTTAAAGTATAGGTCTTACAGGTGTTTTATTAATCTTGTCTTGGGTTATTTCCTATTAAGGAATGCTACTATCTTTATTTAAATTTGCAATTATTTGTTGCTAGTATATGGAAATAAAATGACTTTTGTATATAAGCCTTATTGCACTCCTTTATTAATCCTAGGCTTAATTTTTTTGTATATAACTTAGGGTTTTCTATGATGTTGTCTGCCAGTAAAGATAGTTTAACTTCCCTTCCCATTTTTATGTATTGTATTTCTTTTTCTTACTTTATTGCACTGGCTACTACATTTAACACACTGTTACATAGAACTGGTAAAAACAGGCATCTTTACCTTGTTTCCTAATATAAAGGGAAAATATACATTTTTTAAAGTATGTCTGATCTTAGCTTTGTAGAGCTCTTTATCAAGTTGGTGCTGTTCCCTTTTTTTTCTAGTTTGCAGAGTTTTTATCCTGAATGAGTTTTGAATTTTGGCAAATTATGCTCCGCATTTAATAAGATAATCATATTTAAATTTTATTTAGTAAATTAACATAGGAAATTTTACTCTTTGATTTTAATGTTAAACTAATGTGTCATTCCTTAGATTTACTGTATTTTGTCATGTTTACATAGGTTATGTGTGTCTATATATATTATTGTATATATCACACTGTATATGTGTATATATATATATATATATACACACACACATATTTATGTGTGTGCATGTTTATGCATATGAAATGATTTGTTAATATTTTGTAAATGATTTTTTTTACCTATAATCAAGAGGGATACTTTGTTCTGTAATTTTATTTTAATATCTTTGTTTTTGTCTAGTTATGGTAATAAAGTTAACTTAGTCCCATTAAATTAATTTGAAAGTATTTTTCTTTACCTTACTTTTATGAGGGAATTTAATTACAATTTCTTCCTTAAATGTGTGACAGAATTAACTAGTAAAGTCACTTGGGCTACAAAATTTTCTGTGTGGAAAGTGTCTAATTACAGCTTTAATTTCTTAGATAGATATGAAATTATTTGTGTTTTCTATTCCATCTTGCATCAATTTTAGTAATTTATTGGCATAATATTGTTCATGATGTTCTCTTATTATTTTTAGTGTCTCTTGGATCTGTAGCAAATTCCCCTGCTACTCCTGACACTTGCTATTTGTACCTTCTCTCTTTTTTCTTGATTTACTTTATTGTCTGTCCACATTGTATTTCATTGATTTTTACTCTTTTCCTTTTACTTTGTTATTTGTTATTTTTTCTTAATACTTTCTTCTTTGCCTACCTTCTTATTGTAAAAACTTATAATAATATTGGTTTGGACTTTTATTCCTTTTAATGTAAGTATTTAATGCCATACAGTTTCCTCTAAGAATTCTTTTAGCCACATCCCCCAGATTTGCTAAGTTGTATATTCATTTTCATTTATTTTAACATTTAAGAAATCTTTTCTAATTATTATTATTATTTCTTTTTTTTATTTATTTATTTTATTTTATTTTATTATTATACTTTAGGTTTTAGGGTACATGTGCACAATGTGCAGGTTTGTTACATATGTATCCATGTGCCATGTTGGTTTGCTGCACCCATTAACTCATCATTTAGCATTAGGTGTATCTCCTAATGCTGTCCTTCCCCCCTCCCCCCACCCCACAACAGTCCCCGGAGTGTGATGTTCCCCTTCCTGTGTCCATGAGTTCTCATTGTTCAATTCCCACCTATGAGTGAGAACATGTGGTGTTTGGTTTTTTGTCCTTGCGATAGTTTACTGAGAATGATGTTTTCCAGTTTCATCCATGTCCCTACAAAGGACATGAACTCATTTTCTAATTATTATTATACTTTCTTTTGGATCCATATTTACGTAGAAGTGTTTTGTTCAATTTTAAATTATTTTAACATATTTTCTTGGTGATATTTCTAATTTTATTTTATTGTTATTAGAGATAAAATTCTAAATTTATGGAGACCTGATTTATGGCGCATAATATGGTTTATCTTTGTCAATGTTTCCTTTATACTTGAAAATAAAAGATGTATTCTGCTATTGTTGGGTGGAGTGTCATATAATCCTTAATGAAAGCAAGTTAGTAGTGTTTTTCAGGTCTTCTATATGCTTACCGATTTTCTGTTTTCTTGTATTGTCTGTTACTGAGAGCTGTGTTAAAGATTCCAACTATGATTGTGGATTTATCTATTTCTACTTTCAATTCTGTGGGATTTTGTTTCCTGTGTTTTGAAGCTCTGCTACTAGATGCACATACAATATTAAGGAAATGAAAACATTATATGTTTTAGGTGAAATTAAATCTAATAAAAACCTAGCTTATTATAATTATTTAAAGTCATTGGAAATATCTAGAAATGAATATATTTGTAGCATATATGATGGAACAATGATAAATGTCAATATTACATAAAGAGTTCATGAAATTTAATAAATAAGTGAAATGTTGAAATCTCCATACACAAATATGCAAAGAATATGAGAAGACCATTCACCAAAGAGGAAATTCCACCAGTAAAGAAACAACGATACATGCTAAACTTTTGTAGTAATCAAGAACTATAAAATAAAACAACTGTGCATATTTTTGTCTGTTAATTGACTAATATATCTTGAAAGTTTTAATAACCAGTGCTAGGAAAGGTACAGTGTGATTACACTCTCACACAATGATAGCGACAGTGTTAACAGTGTTAAGTGACTTTAATAATGTATAAATAAATGCAGTCTGAAAACAATTGAGCCACATCGATTAAGAGCAATAAAAAGTCTCATGCATTCATTCAGCATATTTTTTAGTATGTATCACATTTTAGACACTGTGCTAAGTGATGGTGATACAACCTCTTATTGAAGAAAAAATTCTGTTCTATTGGAACTTAATCATGATTTTGGTCTATATCCCTAAGGAAATAATACATGTGTGGCTCACATTATATGAGTGAAGACATTTATCATGTCACATATAACTATCAAATTAATTAGAAACAAATCAACTGTTCATTAGCTAAGTGAACTACAGTACACCAGCACTTTGAAATATTATTAATATGCTACAATAAAATTATTTATTCATTTGTTAACTAAACAGGCTTTTATTTATTATAAAATAAGTGCCAGGGATTGTACTAGACATTATGGATATAATGGTACACAAGACAGAGAAATTCTTTGCCCTCAAGAGGTTTATATTCTATAATACAAATGTAATGTCAGAAGAGCTAGCATTATTTCAAAAGGAGTGTATCAAATAAATTCTGATTCTATGATTTTAATTTTTATATAAAAATGTAATTGGAACCTAAATAATGTATTATTTTTTTTAAAAAAAATTCTGTGTAACAGATTACCATGAAAGTAGTGGCTTTAAACATCACACACATTAATTATCTTGCAGAGTCTGTGGGTCAGGAGTCTAGGCACAGCTTAGCTTGGTTTTCGGCAAGACAAAAATCAAGATGTTAGGGGGCTGGATTATCATCTGGAGGCTCAACTGGGGAAGGACCTGTTTTCATACCCACTTAGTGTGCTTGCAGAATTCATTTTCTAGCTGCTATAGGATTTATTACAATTTGCATTTACAAAGCCAGCAAGGAGAGCAAGACTGCAGAGGAAATCTGCTAGCAAAATAGTCTTACTAATGTAATGTAATAATGGGATAATGAGAATGACATCCCATTACCTTACCATGAGATGTAAAACAATCATTAGAATGACATCCCATTGCCTTACCATGAGATGTAAAACAATCATTAGAATGACATCCCATTGCCTTTGCTCTATTCTATTGAGTACAAGCAAGTCACAGTGTTACTGAAACTCCAGGGGTTCTGTTTAGGTCATGCTGCTCACTGCATAGAAAGCCAATCACTGAGACTCCAAGTATTGCCAAGGAAGAAGGCTTTAATAGGGTGCTGCAGTCGAGGAGATGGGAGATCAGTCTTAAATTCATCTCCCTGACTGAGTAAAATCAGGGGTCGATATAGCATGCAAGACAATGTAATCATGTGTGGGAAAACAGGAATTAGGGAGAGGTAAAGATGAGAAGTTGGTCAACAGGAAGCAAGTGGTCATCTAAGCAATCATTATGGGTGAGGGGTCTGGCATCTCACAGTCCAGATGCAGTGATCTGGTAAGTTTTAGCTCCTTGACACTACTTGGGAGGCCTAAACCTTGGTTTCCTGAGGAAGAAACTCAGATAAAACAAATGTAACTTTCTCAAGTTTTAAGACTGGGAGGATCAATGTCTGTATTTATTCAGAGAAACCATAAACATCAGTTCTGCAGGAAAATTGGGCTGGTTTCAACAGTTCCTGGCTACATTCAACAATAAAAGGGAACTGTACAAGGGCATGGGCAAAAAGGCAAGGGTCATAGAGGGCCATCTTCAAGTCTGTCTGTCATAGCAAGTAACTGTAATGTTAGGGCTGGAGTACTACAGAAAAGTTTCTAGCCTACTTTTTAATATTTATGATAAAGTTGCTATGCTCTTCATAATAATTTAACACATATTAATTTTCAGAGGCCACAGCTAACCATTTGCTCTCTAATTTACCTGTTATCAAACCTATCTTATCTGCATGATGCAATTATTTCTTTTAAGACAGCCATTTATCCTTGGTTTTTATTATTTTTTAAATTATGTCTCTCAACTAATAAAGCAGTAGTCCCCTTTTCTGCTACTTTCATTAAAAAAGCACATTATCTCAGCTACAGATCATTATCAGCATTTTCTGAGTTAGTCTTGGAAAATAACCACTATTTGTATTTTTTTTTCTAAGGTTGTTGATTCCTATGGTCACTTGGTATCTGTTGTATGCAGCCTACTGCATGGCTGATACCTAAACACAGACAGACAGAAATGGCAAAGGTAGTCATTTCATTTGGGCATGTCTTCGTCAGGTGAGAAGCAGAGGCACACTGCACCAGGAGCAGACAGAGCTGTGTGCCAGGAATTAGGTGTCATGAGAGAGGCTAATAGTGAACTCACATAATCCTTCACCTTTCCTCCTTGACAAAGATCCAAGGAGTGAATGAGGGGTGGGCCTATCTAAGTCCTGATGATTAACTTACACTTGGAAGACATTGAGGGTGTGGTAATTGTCATTTTTACAATATTGTGATCTTAATCTTATGGAATATTGAACCTCCAAATAGCCCATGACATAAAGAGACCTTTATGGCTTCGAAGGAGCTATTATACTTTATTATCTCACGAATCTTCAGATTTAAAGAGTCCTCAATGAGACCTTGACATAATTAAGCCTAATGAGTCCAAAAGAGTTACAATGGCCTATTGTGTCAATAATTTAGACATGACAGGTCTTTGTCGGAAGTAGGCTTTGGTATCCAGTGTAGTCTGTGTGCTGTGTAGATATGATTGACAGCTGAGTTACATAATAAATAGTAGTTATTCAAAAGTTGCCTTATACATCAAACATACAGTTGAAAATTTTCAAATAAAGAGTTTTTACTACATTGAATCTATATTTTAATAATACCCTGGTTATTAGCTCATTCATATCTTCATTTATTAACACCATTTGTGCCTGCCTACTCATCCATATGCTGTACTAGGTATAGGACTGCAAAGGTGAATTGAGACACAGTCCCTGCCCTCAAGGAGTGTAGCACGTAAAGGTTTAAGAAGTTTACAGTCTAGAATGATGTTTGGAAAACTATGGCTCACAGGGCAGCTGCCAGCTTTGCAATGAAATTTTATTGAAATACAGGCAGAATCATTCACGTATGTCTTGTCTATGGCTGCTTTTGTATTATGGCAGCTAAACTGAGTAGCTGTGACAGAGACTACATAGACCACATCTCTGAAAATATTTATGATCTGGACCTTGAAGACAAACATCGCCAATCCCTAGTCTACAATTTCAAAGGTTCTGGGGCTACTTCAGTAAATCCCAAATATGCATGAATTAGCATTGTCAGTTCCCATAGTTTTGGTGTAATTCAGAGAGAAGGTCTTATTTTCTCATTATTTTGTATTTATTGTGTTTTAATATCAATGGAATGTTATAGTTAATTCTTCAAAACATTACTCAGCACTATTTCTACACCAAGTTTTGTGATACACTCTTGGTCTAGCGCCTGGAGTATAAAAGATGGTTAATGTTTACAAAACATGAATCCCATTTGTCTATACCATGAAGCATAGGGTGATTTTAAAGGTATATCTTCAACTTATTGGATATTCCTCCCCCAAAGAGATGAATTTTTCCCTTTCCCCTCTGTGTGGGCTAGGCTGTGATTCACTTCTACCAGACAGAATATCTCAGACGTGAGGGGATACCGCTTTTGAGATTAAGTTATAAAGAAAACTACAGCCTCCATCTTCGAAGCTTCCATCCCTCTCTCTTAAGTCATTCTGGGAGAAGTCATCTGCCATAGAGGAGGTGATCCAGGGGAGATGGAAGCCACCTGCTCTGTTGTGAGTACCCCAGGCAGCAGGCAGAGAAGCCCACATGGTGAGGAGCTAGGGCCCAACAACAATGAGTGTACTTGGAAATGGATCTTCTGAGGCCTGTCAGTAGCCAGGCAAGTTTGTTTGGAAGTGAGTCCTATCTCATTTGGACCTTGAGATGTCTATAGCCCCAGCTGAAAGCTTACCTGCAACTTCATGAGAGATCCTGAGTCTCTCAGCTAAGCCACTCCTGACTGCTGACCCACAGAAGCTCTGTGATAATAGATGCTTGTTTTCTTAGGTCACTCAGTTTGGAGTAATTTATTATGCATCAAGAAATAACTAATGCAGAAGGCAACTGGCCGATTGGGTGTGAGAGGGAGTAATAGTTGTCTCTTGCTGTGAATTCCTCTCCATGCCCCTGCAAGACTACTCATTGCTTGGTCAAGTTCCTGAGATAGTTCTGAAATTCTCTGCCTGCATACCCAGATGGCAGTCTTCTCCCCATTTCCATGTAGTCATTTTTGCCATGTTGCCATTCTCAAAGGCAGTCTGGGCTCATCTAGATATGATGTGGGTAAGTATTGCTATTAGCCTCATGCAACTTTGGTGTTGATGCTGTCTTGGAGATGCCTTTCATTTATTGCTCCCTTACTTGCAGGAGGGAAGTGAGTTCTGTCTGTCAGAGTCGTAATTACTTTACAAGACTCAGAAATAGGATTGAAGCTGGCAATGCTTATAAATCTTTCATTTGACTTGCTTTTAATATATATCTTGCTTGTCACTCCAAAATGTAAGATGTCAGTTGTAGATCATTATTTGGGATGATGCCATTCAGGGTAAGAGCCAAGTATGTCCACCTTTGCTAACTGACAACTAGCGCAGCACCTTGCTTCTTTTAACCTCAGTGTGATTTGAATGACTACATGGTGTGGCTTATGGGGTTGCTGGCATGTTGTCATGCTCTTTTTCTCAGAAAGCCTTGGCCACATGACCAACAGGCAACTCCACAGTGTCTTCCAGAAGATTGATTGGAACTTAGTGTCCACAGAGATACCCCTCTCCACAGGACACCTATGAGATGATATCTGCCAGAATTCCACATTAAGCAGTTCTGGGACTCTCACTACCAAACCCAGCACAAAGCAGGCTGTGATCAACGCCAACCCACAGATACAAGCAAATTTCAGTAAAAACACAAATGTGGCTAAATTCAATGTTGTGTCCCACATTGGATCCTGGAGTGGAAAAAAAGGACATTGGTGGGAAAACTAGCAAAATCTGTGTATGGTGTGGAATTTAATCAACAGCAATGCGCCAATGTTGGTTTCTTAGTTGTGACAAACACAGGGCAGTAATAATGTAAAATTAGTAGTAGGGAAAAATGGGAGGGGGTCTATAGGGGCTCTCTATACTATCTTGACATCTTTACTGTAAATCTATGTGTGCGTGTGCACACACACACACACACTCACCGTGAGCAGGAAATTTATAGGAGGGATATGAACAGGCAGAGAAGGTGGGTGTGGAGAACTTTCTAGGCAGAAACGACAACATTAAATGTTTGAGAGCAGCCACCTGTGGCAGGTTCTGTGATTGGTGAGGTGTCCCCAGAACGTGCCCTAGTATCCATGGTGGGTGTTGTAGGGATACAGAGCAAAAAAAGAAAGCATGGCTGGGCCTTGAGTGGTCCAGTAAAGGGTCTGAATTATCATACTACCAGCATGATGGGCCTACCGAGGGCTGTGACATGAGCAGAGATGTTTACAAAGGTTCTAGGACATTATAGGATGCATTTCTGTGGCCCTTGCCTGAGCACATACATATAGCCTCACCCACACAAGCACTGCACCTTATCTCAGGTGACTTCTTTTTCATTTTCACTTGCAGCCTCTAACTCCTGGGCTCAAGCGATTTTCCCACCTCACCCCCACCAAGTAGCTGGGACTACAGGAGAGCACCACCACCCCCAGCTAATTTTTGTACTTTTTGTAGAGATGGGGTTTTGCCATGTTGCCCAAGCTTGTCTCAAACTCGTGAGCCTAAACAATCCACCCACCTCAGCCTCCCAAAGTGCTGGGATTACAGGTGTGAACCTCTGCACTGTGCTATTCTCAGGTGACTTCTAATTAATTATCTTTCAAATCTCCACTTCAGGGAGGCCTTCCTGGCCCCTGTAGGAAGGGTTGTGCACTCCATCTTCATCCTTACTATCCCTTGTTCAAAATATGGCTGCCTCCTCCTTTATAGTTTGTACCCAGGGGTAGAGACCACACCTATCTCACCTGTCCTCAGGACCAAGCACATGTCATGTGCCCAATACTATTGTTGAAGGAATGAATTAATGGGTAAATCTAGGGGTGTTTGGGGGGCAAACCAAGAGCCAAAGGGCCACTTGTGCATGGAGTTAAATGATCTGCCTGGCTCTCAGTGGATAAGAATTATTAATCAAAATAAATACTATCTGAGTCCTAGTTGATTTTAGAAGGACTTTAAGAAAGCCTCTGGGGTTAGAATAAGATAAGAGGCAGGAGGGGTTTTGGTGTTTTCCGAGAAATGACCTGTGAGTCAGGTCAGCCTTCCTGGTAACTCAGCATAGCCTCTTGGCCCCTCAGCTCTGCTGTCAGACACTGGGCCATGCTCCATGGAGACCCCATGGCCACAGCACCTATAGAAAATCAATGTCTTCAACTTTCCCCTACATGCTAAGATATCAAACAGCCCAAAAGTCGGCAATTCACAAGGAAAGTTGGCTCCATCCAACTTTCAGCTCTTTGAAAAGTTTGCCTTAAGAATTGAGACATCACTTTTCTCTTCCCAAAGAATGTGTATCTTTTCAGGATTCAAAGAGGCCGGAAAAAATGTCCTCATTTTCCTTGACAGAAGACGTGCTGTGTTCTCCGGGTTGCTGATCGGCAAATCGGAACAGACGATTTTTCCTTTTTATCCCTCCTCGTTACCCCGATGTGGCTTTTTGGTCTTTCTCCAAATGAAGCCCTCGGTGAGACATTGCAAGATGAAAGGGACGGTGGTCGAACTCTCCGTCACTGAGCCTATCAAGGATTTAACATTTTGATTGATAACTCTGCTGTGTCAGGGACATATGTATTTAAAAGCCCTCTGAAATTTGGAGTGAATATATCTGAGAGATGCATCTGATTTTCCTCCTGCAAGGAAAGAAAGACCGAGGTCAGGTGCCACTTTCTAACATTCTCAAACATAAATCTCGGGTTTATTTTTCTGACCTTTCAGTGTGCAAGAGGCAGGTTTGGTGCTGGAGAAAGAAGGGTTTAAAGGTTTCTTTCTTCCTCCTTCTTTTTTAATATAATAGCACCCTTTTCTCCTCCTTTCTTTATCCAAAGCACAAATTAACACCTCCTTGTTGGGGAAATGGGAGACAAAGGGAGATTATTGGAAATTACTGACCACAGAAACACCATAAGTGGATTACACTAGACCTGGGGATCCCCAGGGACAAAGAAGCAAACCCAGGCAGAGACAGGGGCCTCAGATGAGTGAAGCCAACAAAGAATGGGATGAATCTTACCGAATGAGAGAGCTGCTCAGCTGCAAGGAGTGGTGAATTCTCCGCAGCTTCATCTGAAGGGACGTCCCTATTTGCAGACCATCCCCAGGTTGCCAGTGAATATGATAAGTCTCCAACCAGTGCCAGTGTCCAGTCCACATCCTTGGACACTAGTAAAACCCCTAAAGACAATGTCTCCAAGTCCTGATAACCTGCTAAGCAACCATGTAAATCCTGAGTGAGTCGTTTGAATGATATAAGCCTCAGGTTCTCCTCCTCTGTAAACTATTGTTAACCCTCATAGCAAGGTTGGCAATATTAAAGGAGAAAAAGTGCTTATCATGATGTCAGCAAATAATTACTCATTGAATGTGACCTCTTGTTATTGTTATTATCATCACCGTTGTTGTCGTCGTATATTCATTTAGAGACAGAGATAGCATTTCCTCCTGTTTCCTGGGACTCTCTGCGCAAACGGCCAGGGCTGTCCAGTTCTTTGATTTTCCCTTGCTTCTTATTAAATCTTCTCTGACATCCTGAATATAACCTGCAAGAAAACTCAAAACTGAGCAGATTTTATTTTTTCTACCCCTTCTTAAAGGGAAACCAAGACACAATTTACCCTTCTATGAATAGATTGCTGTTTGGATAATCTTTACTCCACGCCGGTTCGGTTTCTGTTCTGAACATAACTTTATTTTTCCCCACTGGAGGATGCAGCAAAACCCTTCTTTGTGCAGGGGCCATTAAGACTGCCCATTCTTAAATTAGCTCAGCAAAAAAAAAAAAAATAAAAAAAAAAGAAGTGCATTTTATAGTCAAGCCAGCAGTAATTGGACACTGTGACTATGAGTGGCCCTTGCAGTGTTTGGACGTGGGCCAAATGTACCTTCTGTCTGTCTCTGACACAGGCAGACAATAGCGGTATTATTTACTGCACTGGCTCTGTGCAATTCCAAAGGCCAGCTGCGAGAACAAAAGAATCACTAACACTTTGCCCAGCCCTAGACTAAACTGGACACGCTATCTATGTTTCCTAAATAATTCACCCCTCCATCCCAAATGTTGGATCATCTATTCTTCCTTTCTTTCCTTTTGCACTGATCATGGCTGTAAGGAAAATACGTTATCACTACTCTGAATCCTTAAAAGGGAATGGAATGAAGGAAGCAATGGCCAACAGTTCTTTGTTTCCTTATCTTAAGGTGCAGCGTCACCACCACAGACCAGCTGTGAGAGGATGGTAGCAGAATCAGTGTATGGAACAATCTTAGCAAGGGTTAGTCTTCCCTGGAAAGTGATGCTTCCCAGGAATGCCATTCTGAGTTTTATTTTCAGAACTTCGTAAAAGAGCCTGATGTTCACCTGGGTAACATTCACCGGTTGCCACACTCACAGACCTGTAACCCCTGTGTTACAACCTGGGCTTTGAGTAGACTGAGCTGAAAGTATCACCCTTGACTTGGCTCTGGTTCATATCCAGATTCTGGGAAACTGGACCCCACTGCCTGGTATTGTCCTATTGCAGTCCCCACTAACACGATATTTATGTGGAAATAGCCTCTTCAGTTGTTGAACATGCAGCTGCACATGGAGATGGGATTCGCAGCTTCTGAAGCCACCAGTCCAACCTGAACTGTACCTCCAGGTTACAAATAGAGTAGCCTCCAGCCTTCTAAATCTTTCCATAGCAATCCGTGTGTCCTCATCTCCTCTTCCCACTTTGAACTGTGTTTTCTGACCTGTTCCTGAGATATCCAGCTCCTGGCTCTGCACAGACATTTGATCCTGCCTCCCACGTACCTTGGGATCTGCTGCCTGCTATTGCTCTTTCCTGATGGGTCAAGGAGCCTTGGTCTGCAGGCTTGGCCTGTGTGTGCCCTGTACAGCATCTGTCTCCAACTGCTTAACCGACACTTGACCTGAAATCCACACCTGGCATTCTGTCCAGCCACAGCAAAGCACCATCCTACATCCACAGGCTCTAGAACTCCAGCAGGAGCACTTTCGCAGATCAGTCACAATCATTGCATTTACCTGTCATCGGGGGATTCCTAACAACTCATAAACTAACAGTTTCTAAGCTTTGTGCCACCCCTTTTCTCATTTGCTTCTCACTCTATGAGACAGACCAGGCAGACCTTATCATCTATGTTTTAGAGGTAAGTTGAAGTGAGCTTTCAACTTATCTCTAAGTTGGTGCAAAAGTATTTGCAGTTTTTGCATTGTTGAATTTTGCCATTTGATATTGGAATACATTCTTAAATAAATGTGGTTATGTTATACATAATTTTAATGGGCATTTTTCACATTTTTTTGCTAATGACTTATTACTTGCTGTTTATTTTATATTTATTTGAGGGACTATGGAAATGATATTGGACGAAAAGCAAATTCGAGTGATTTCCTTATTCGAGTTCAAATTGGGTTCTAAAGCAGCAGAGACAACTTGCAACATCAACAATGCATGTGGCCCAGGAGCTGCTAACAAACATATATTACATTGGTGGTGCCAGAAGTTTTGCAAAGGAGAAGAGAGCCTTGAAGATGAGGAGTGTAGTAACTGGCCATCAGAAGTTGACAACAACCAGTTGAGAGCAATCGTCAACACTGATCCTCTTACAACTACACAAGACATTGCTGAAGAACTCAACGTTGACCGTTCTACAGTCATTCAGCATTTGAAGCAAATTGAAAAGGTGAAAAAGCTCCAAAAGTGGATGCTCCATGAACTGAGTGAAAATAAAAAAAAAATAGTTGTTTTGAAATGTTGTCTTCTCTTATTCTATGCAACAACAAACCATTTCTCGATTGGATTGTGATGTGAGAGGAAAAGTGGATTTTATGCGACAACTGGCTATGAGTAGCTCAATCGTTGATGGGAGAAGAAGCTCCAAAGCACTTCCCAAAGCCCAACTTGCATCAAAAAAAGGTTGTGGTCACTGTTTGGTGGTCTGTTGCTGGCCTGATCCACTACAGCTTTCTGAATCCTGGTGAAACCATTACATCTGAGAAGTATGCTCAGCAAATTGATGAGATGCACCAAAAACTGCAATGCCTGAAGCTGGTATTGGTCAACAGAAAGGGCTCAATTCTTCTCCACAACATGGCCTGACTGCATGTCCCATAACCAATGCTTTGAAGGTTGAAAGAATTGGGCTACGGAAGTTTTGCCTCATCCGCCACATTCATCTGACTCTCGCCAACCGAATACCACTTCTTGAAACATCTTGACAACTTTTTGTTGGGAAAATGCTTCCACAACCAGCAGGATGCAGAAAATGCTTTCCCAGAGTTTGTTAAATCCTGAAGCAAGGATTTTTACACCACAGGAATAAAGAAACTTATTTCTCATTGGCAAAAATGTGTTGATTGTAATGGTGCCTATTTTGATTAATAAAGATGTGTTTGAGCCTAGTTATAATAGTTTAAAATTCCCCGCCTGAAACCGCAATTACTTTTGTACCAATCTATTTTGCCAAAAAGGGGAGAAAGCAAGCCTAAGGTTTTCAACTCTCCAAGTCCATAGGCATTTTAATATGCCTCAGTCAGAGGGTGGAGGGAGATCAGAATTTTATTTTCCTTGATTTGGAAAGTCTCATTCCATTCTCCACTGGCCTTGTGCTCAGCCCTTGGATTTGTCTTTTGTGGACAATGCTCCCTAAAGAACGGACTCTGCCCCACTACACTGGACTTCCTATGATGGAGAGGCTGTTTATTGTCACTCAGCATTGTATCTCCTGGGCCTAGCACAGACTTATATGTGAGCAGGTGTGGAATAAATGAATGAATGGATGAATGAATGGATACATGGACGGATGGATGAGTGGCTGAAAGAATGAATGTTCCATTCCACATATGCTGCAGGTTGGCAAGTTCATTGTTTGATTGTGCTTGGCACCAGGATCCTATCTGTCCCTTTCTCAGAGTTTTCTTTCCGTCTCTTGCATCATCCAAACTCTTCCCTGGATACTCCAGGCCTCTTAGGCACTGGGAGAACTTCCATTCTCATGGAAGATGGATACTTTCTTTCCATGTAGCCTCACCTACCACCCTCGTGCCATCCTGGAATGAAACTGCAGGTACCACTATGCCTCCTTGCTGGGCAACTGTACTTTCCATTTCTCTTAGGGTCTCTCTCTGATGTGGGTGTGCATGGACCAGAGGCCAGGAATCCTGAGGCCCCTCTTTCTGACCCCTTGACATAATCTTTCATCTTCCACCAAGAGCCCTCTCCCCACCCGGTGCTCATGCTGTGGATAATGAATCAAGTCAGCCTCCTGACTTTATTCAGAGACTCCCAGAGCCAGATGGGACTTCAGACACTCTGTTTTGTTTCTTATTTTCAGGCAGAGAGAACTGGAGCCTGGAGAAGTAATGGGTTTTGCCCAAGGATCTGTGGCCCTTCAGTGACAGGCAGGGACTTGAAACCTCAGTGCCAGCCCAAGTACTCTTGACCTCCCAGGCTATCCTCTTTGTGTGTCATAACATGTGCCATATTTTCTTCAGGGTTTGGCCTAGAAGGATTTTGACATTTTGAGCATGAGGATGAGGGCCTTTGGAATGTCACCGTACCTACTCTGAGAGAAAGCCAATTTTCCCTTAGTTCAGTACTTGCAAATAGCAAAGTTAATTAATCCCCTGTAAATAAACATTTGTAAACTTCAGCTCAATATAGCACTGACCAGGAATGCTTCCAAATGTGTGCTGAGATTAAATGATTAAAAGACGAGAGCTGATCATGTGATGGTGAATCCGCAAGTTGGGCTCGTTAATTTATTGGTATGGTAGAAAAAGCACTGGTTTCGTGGTTCATAAAACGCACAGGCCTGATTCCACTCTGCCATTGACTGACTGAGATGTCTGGCAAATCATAAACACCCTCCAAGCCTCTCTTCTTATATGTAAAATACACAGAGGTCATGCCTATGAGCATTATGCTAGATACTGTGAGTAGGAGTGTGAGGTCTGCCCCCAGGGAAGCACTCTATCAATAATAGATTCCTCCATCCTCTCTCCAGCCACCCACCTTCCTGCCATCTAGAGTAGACAGTGCCTTCAAATCTGCTGACCTCTAGGGACTCCTGGACTTTCGGAAGCCTCTTTGGTTAATGAAGGTGTCGAGCAGGTTTGAACCAGACCTTTTCCAGCTCTTCTAATTTTTGATGGACTTACACAGACCACTGATTTGCATCATCCACCTCCCCCTTTAATGAGCTCGTGTGCTCACAGTTAATGAACTAATTACTTCTGGGCAAAATCAGCATTAGGTTGCAAACCTGGTTTCTGCAGCCTCCGCCAGACCAGCATTCTTTTGTCAAGTCAAAAAGAGGTGGCAACGCAGCAACTCCGCCAGATTTTGGCGACAGGTCTTCTCTGACCAGGAGATGTCCAACTCAGCTGGCACAATTTGAATTAAAATATCTCACCAAGTGAGCAGCATCAAACATGACATGTACTTTCTCGAGATCCAGGATGAGGCTGAAGTGCAGGCTGTGACCTGAAGGTCTTATCACCTTCCAGTCAGAAATATAGCTCTTCTTGAAGGCTACAGATTTTTCCCCTGCAAAATGACTCAGTTAATGGCAATAAAATGGAGGTGTGCCAAACGGCCTTCTTTAAATTCAGGTGGTGGTGAGAAGACCATCTCTTGAGTATACAGAGGGGACATTTATGCACAAAGTGCATCTTAATTGGAGGAAAACTCTCTACACTTTGAAACAGTTAAGCCATTAGCCTGGGGAACACCTTTAAGTGGTGTAGTACAAGGTTACTTGCTGTGAAGGGCTCCATTTTCATTCCTTTAGGACTCATTTACTGAGAGGCCAGAACACAGACTTCAGAGCTGATCCTCCTAGATTTGAATCCTGGCCTTGCCCCATTTGCTGTGTTACAGTGGAGAAGTCACTTAATGTCTCTGTGCCTTAGTTTCTTCTTTCCTGACATAGGGAAAGTAACAGAGCCCAATCACATTAGGGTCATTGGGAGGTCTAAATGGAATGGAGATATATTTAATTATTCTACAAATATTTACTTAACACCATGGCAGAGACCATCAGTGTTCTTCCAATTTCTATGTGTCTTCTTGCATTTCACAGCCTTCTTTATAGTTGGGTTGGGGACATGCGCCTGAGTTCTGACAATTGGGAATGTGAGAAGAAGCGAGCCCTCTGTATCTCTTAGTCCCTATCAACAGGGGCCTGGAGGATCACTTGTTCTAGATGATATGGTTGCAATAAGGATGAGTCTTAGTCAGCCTGGGTCCCTGAGTCACTGTGTGGAGCTAGGCTGTATTAGCTTCTTCTGCTATGTTAGTTTCATAGGACAGCCTTAATAAAGTGCCACAAACTAGGTGGCTCTAAACAAAAGAAATTTCTTCTCTGACAGTTCCAGAAGCTGGAAGTCTGAAGTCAAGGTGTCAGCAGGGCCATGCTCCGTCTGAGACTTTGGGTAGAATCCTTCCTTGCCTATTCCTAGCTTCTGATGTGTGCCTTCGTCCTTCGTGTTCCTGGACTTGTAGGTGCATTGCTCAAACCTCTGCCTTGGTCATCACATAGCATACTTCTCCTCTTATAAATATACCCACCATATTAGATTAGGGCCCACCCTAATGATCTCATCTTCACCTGATTACATCTGCAAAGACCTTATTTCTAAATAAGGTCATATTCACAGATACGGGGATTAGGACTTTGACATATCTTTTTGTGAACCACAGTTCAGCCCATAACACCTATAACACCTCCAAATTTGTGTTAGACATGTAACATGAGTGAGAGAGTAACCTTAGTTGGATTAAACCAATGAGATTTGGGGATTCATTTGTAACCAAAGTATAGTCTGGCCTGTCTCCACCAACACACATAGTTGACTGATGCAGCACCGTGCCAGCGACCAGGGATTAAAAATGTAACAAGGTAGAGACAGCTCTTGCTCACTTGCAGCTTACAGTCTAGTTCAGTGCCTGGAAAATAGAAAATGTTCAATGAATGGTAGCTATTACAGTTTTTATTTGAGAATATTAGGATTCTGGTTATCAAGATGGATAAAACATAGTTGGGTAGACAGAAAGGGAAACAGATTTATAATATAGCAAGATAGCCAGTTCACTGAGAGTGTAAAATGATTATTTTTGGCAAAAAGAGTGTCTTCTCAGCTGCCCAAGGCATGGAATACAAGGTGTGAGGGTGTGGAGGGGTGGCAGTTGGAAAGAGCCCATGGCACAGAGGCCACTGCATAACAAGCCACACTCTTGAATGTAGGAACTGGTGGATGTACAATAGCATAAAGGCAGATCTGTCCTTGGTGGGAACAAAAAGTTTTGCCTTTCTTACCTAGATTATTACAGTAGCCACTTAGCTGGTCACCTGCCTTGGGTACTGCCTCCCTCTAATCTTCACGCCATAGTGATGGCTCCTGACCTACCTTTTAACATAGTCACACACCTTTGAAAAAACTTTTCAAATCGACCCATTGCCTATGGGATAAAGGTCCAGCTCTTTCAGTCCCTCCTCATTCTCCAAGGTTCAGTTCCAATATTAACAATATTAATTCCCCATTAGGACTTTCCTGGCCTCTTCACTTGCATTTAGCATTGCTGTGCTCTGTGTGCACTCTGACATGTATGACTTATATGTGTATATGCATGTTTAAGTAAAGTAATTCAGTAAACACTGAGCACCTTCCATGTGCCAAATTCTGAGCAGTCACAACAAATTGTGTTTTAAAAATTATTTTTTCCTTCTTCATGCTTCCATCCATACGAATCCCACTGCAAGAAATGCCCTTTTCCTATCTCTTCCTTGGCTCGGTCTTTCCTGTTCTCCAGCTTTCTCGACATCTGCTCCCAGAAGTCCTTGATCCCTCCAGAATAGGTCAAGATCTCACCATATACTTTCCCTCTGAATTAGTTTCCTGTGAGTGCTGTAACCAATTGCCACCAACATTGTGATTTAAAGCAACACAAATTTATCCTTTGTTCTGAAGGTCAGAAGTTTAAAATGGGCCTTGTGGACTAAAATCAAGGGGTCAGGGGGCTGTATTCCTTCCAGAAGCTCTAGAGGAGAATCTGTTCCTTGCCTTTTCCAGCTTTTGGGGGATGCCTGTGATCCTCGGCTTGTGGCTGCATCCCTACAATCTCTGTCTCTGTTTTCATGTCTCTTTCTCTGACTCTGACCCTTTCCTGTATCTTATAAGGGAAATAACCTTTGTGATTATATTGGGCCCACCCAGATAATACAAGATAGTCTCATCTCAGGATCTTTAACTTGATCACATCTGTGAAGTCCATTTTGCTACGGAAAGGTTCCAGGGATTAGAATGTGGACATCTTTAATACATTTTTATGCTGTGTTATAATTTTGGGGGCTTCTTTCCCACGGACCCATGATATCCTGAAGGTAGAAACAACATCCTATACAGGGTCCCAAAAATGATTTATGTATGAATGAAGTCTCATGCACATCCTGTAGCCTCTCCTGTTGGAAAACTGTCCTGGACTGTCAGTTGGTGAGACAAAGTTAGAGGGCTTAGTTAGCAAAAATCCTGCCATGACAGTGAGGAAACAGAAGTTTCCTCCAGTGTTGGTACACTACAAAAGACAGGGCCATGGAGCTCTACAGAAATCCAGGAGAAAAGGAAGGCTCTCATTTGGACATCTGCAGGATTGATGCAATTGTTCACCAAGTCCTTTGCCTTGACTGAACTGATTCTGCACATTTTATTTGCTCTAGGTTTCCAACTGGGACTGTAAACATAGAACACATTGAATGAATGAGTAAGATATATTAACATTCTTCTAACATGCACCTGGTTTAAGTGCTTGAACGCATTGTTAATTAAGTCTTGTTTTCAGAAATTAGTCATGCCAAGCTATATTTGCCTTATAGGAGGTAGAAAATCAATGTCTAGCTTTTATTTGTAGTGTTCTAGTAGCTGTTATTTTCTTTGTTTTAATCATCCTCCAAGTGATGGAGGAAATGTTCTTGTGTTAATACTGGACCATACTTGCAGCCAGAAGGAAATCAGGAACAATGACATTTGAAAGAAGTAGAAGTGGGGAAGAAGAAAGCAGAAGTAGAAGAAGGCAGCTAACGTGTTGATCATCTGATATATGACTGGATATGTATAGAGTTATTCCCATTGTATCAGTCAGCTATGTCAAAATAATGCTGTATACAAGTTATCCTGATCTTCAGTTGTGTAAAACAGCAATTATTCCCATTTCTCTGCAGGTAGACTTGGGTAGCTCTTCTTCAGGTTGCAGCTGTGTAGATCTGGGCCTCCTCCACATTATTTTCATTCTTCTTAGACAAACATGCATGTTGGGGCTTATTCTTGTCATGGTGATGACAGACGCATAAGAGAGACAGTGGAAACAGCAAGATGTGATAACTTGTTGACTTGACTTGGGAAAAGCAAATCACATGACCAAAGGTCTGGAGTCAGAGAAAGTCAAGGGTTAGGGGTGCAGAGAGAGATGATAATTGGAGCCAAACACTTAATCTACCACACTCATATGGACAGAATTATGTCCATCATATAGATGAGGAAACGGAGGTTGAAAGAGAGTAAAGTCACTTGTCCAACATCAAAATGCTAGAAAATGATAGAATCTGGACTAAATTCTAAATCTATTTAACTTAGTGTTCCTCAGCCAGGAGAAACTTTCATCCCCAGGAAATATTGGCCAATATCCAGAGGCATTTTTGTTTGTCACATTGTTGGAGAGGGTTAGGGAGGGGTTGCTGCTGGTGTCTAGTGAGTAGAGACCAGGGATGCTGTTAGACACCCTACAGTGTGCAGGTCAGTCCCCCATGACACAGAATTATCCAAAATGTCAATAATGCTGAGGTGGAGGAGGTGTGTTCTCTTTCTGTTCTGTCTAAACAGCTTCCCCAAGTAGAGAGAAGTGGCGAGCTTGTCCCAAGTACAGAGAGTGACCCTGGGCACATAATAGTATGATGATTTCATTTTGGGCCTTTTTGTATTTATTTGATAACTTTTTATATTCAGTCACTTATTCATTCAATATGCATTTGGGGCAACTACAATGCACAAAGCTTTGTCTTGTCTTACTTTTCCATTGAGACTACGATATCTCCAAGTGCTAGTCTCTGACTGTTTTTACGTGCCTCTTAGTACTCACCACATGCCTGCAATTGAATCTCATCCTTGATGGTTTAATTGGCACAGTGGTAGGCACGTGGGAAGCTCTTGCTCTATGTCACCCATCATAATTATAATGGCACTGGAGAAGGCCAGGTTTCCCTAGCTCCATCCTACACTCATGGTGCCCCAGCATAACGCCATGTAACCAACTTCCTTTATGCAGCATTTAATTATCTTTCATATATACAACACTCCTTACTGAATAAAATATTCAGACATCTCATTTGACGGGGGAAGCAAACAGTAATATGTAGCATTTCATTTGTTTTTTCATTAAATCGGGCATGACCATTGTTGGCGCTGGGGAGTTTACGACTGCAGGTCTGACACTCTGACATTACTCATCTGTTCATAGTGGGTTTGAGCTCCATGCAAGTGCCTCATTTTCTCTCTATTTACATTAGCCAAATAAATTCATCTTTTATTTCATTGAGCTGAATGCTTCCATCTGTGGGGCTGTTTATGAGACCCACCAATTCTATTTGGTTATTTATTTTATTACTGATTTTTTTTTGTTTTGCTGCCACCACTGCTGCTGCTGCCACTGCTGCCTTTTCATTAAAATGTCTTTTAGCTTTTAGACATGAAGGCAGAAAAGGATTAATTAAAATCTCCCTTGTTCTCAGATATTGCAAAATGAAGAAATGTCAGATGCACATTATCAACCAGGTACAAACAAAAAATATGGAGCTACATCAGGAGTCGAATTGCACAAATTCCTTCGGAAACAGAGTTAATAACTCGGATAATTGAATTAAACCAGTCCCACAGACTGCTCACCTGGTCCCCACCTGGGATTCAGAGGTCACTGGGAGGTTGTTTATGAGGCCTGGCCTGCCAGCTGAGTCTAAATTCTAGAACAGTTATGTTCTGAATTTATCATGCTGTTTAGCTGGGGAAAACCTTGCTCAAAATGATCATTATCATAGATAGTCTACAGTATTTTGTTTATATTTGTTTAATCAACATTCTAGTGTGTAAAAGATCTAATTCATTGGGTATGTGCTAAATATGAAACACCTTTACCATAACTAGTTTACAGGCAGAATCTCTTTTTAATCTTTTAATAACACTGAGAAATAAGGCATTAACAAGTTTTTTTAGTTGGTATATAATTACATGCAGAAAAATGCACAGATTTTAAGTATAAAGTGCTGTGTGCTGTGACAAATTGATACACCTGTATAACTCACACCATTATTAAAATTTTGAATATTCTTGTCACCCCAGAAAGCTCCATGATGTTCCCTTCACAGTGAAATTCTGCCAACCGCTTGCAGCCCTGCAACTACCGTTGTGATTTCTTTTGCCACTGATTACCTTTGGCTGATGGATAATTTCACATAAATGGACTCATACTGTATGTGCTCTTTTATATCTTGATTCTTGCACTCAGTATAATGATCTGGGGACTCATGATCTTGTTGTGTGCCAGTAGTTAATAGTTTTGTTGCTGAGTCATAATCCATTGTATGAATATAGTATAATTTATCTGTTCTGTGGATGGACATTTTCAAAACTGGCTCTTTATAGTTTGTGGCTGCTATGAATAAAACAGACAAGTCATTTTGGAAGTTTCTGTTGGGTAAATACCTAGAAATGGAGTGGCTCAGTTATTGGGTGGTGTCGTGGACTGAATGCTTTTGTCTTCTCAAAACTCACACACAGGCATACCTCAGAGATATTGCAGGTTCGGTTCCGGACCACATAAAGTGACTGTCAAAGTGAGTTGCACAGATGCTTTGGCTTCCCAGTGTATATCAAAGTTATGTTTACACTATGCTATAGTCTTTTAAGTGTACGACAGCATTATGTCTACAAACACAACATATATACCTTAATTTTAAAAAAAACTATTTCTAAAAAAATGCTAACAATTTTCTGAGACTTCAGTGAATTATAGTATATTTATTTAGTGATGGAGGGTCTTGCCTTGCTGTTGATGGCTGCCAACTAATCAGGGTGGTGGTTACTGAAGTTTGGGGTGGCAGTAGCAATTTCTTAAGGCAACAATGAAGTTTCCCACACTGATGGACTCTTCACAAAAGATTTCTCTGTAGTGTGCAATTTGCTTTGATAGTATTTTACCCACAGTAGAACTTATTTCACAATTGGAGTCAATTCCCTCAAACCCTGTCACTGCATTGTTGATTAAGTTTTGTATAATATTCCAAATTCTTTGCTGTCATATCAACAACGTTGACAACATCTTCACCATGAGTAGATTCCATCTCAAGAAACCACTTGCTTTGCTCACCCTTAAGAAGCATCTCCTCATCTGTTCAAGTTTTATCATGAGAATGCAGTAATTCAGTCACTTCTAATTAAAGTTCTCTTGCCCTTTCCACCATATCTACAGTTACTTCCCTCACTGAAGTCTTGAACCCCTCAAAGTCAGCCATGAAGTTTGAAATCAACTTTTTCCAAATGCCTGTTTATTTTGATATTTTGACCTCTTCCCATGAATTGTGAATGTTCCTAATGGTATTTAGAATGGTGAATGCATTCCAGAAGGTTTTCAATTTACTTTGCTCTGATTCTATCAGGGGAATCACTATCTATGGCAGCTATAGACATATAAAATGTATTTCTTGAATAATAAGACTTGTAAGTCAAAATTATTCCTTGATTCATGGGCTGCAGAATGGATGTTGCGTTAGCAGGCATGAAAACAACATTCAGGCTGGGGGGCGATGGCTCATTCACCCCCTCGTACATCTCCATCAGAGCGCTTTGTGACCAGGTGCCTTGTCAATGGCAGTAATAGTTTTTTGTTTTTTGTTTTTTTCTAAGCAGTAGGTCTCAATTGTGGGCTTAAAATAGACAGTCTAACATGCTGTAAACATATGTGCTGTCATCCAGGCTTTGTTGTTCTGTTTGATTATTGATTCCAATGCCATCAGGCCCTGAAAAGATTCTTCTTGGTGCACTGGAATCACAATAAGACACTTGTTCATAAGAAAGAGTAGTAGTTTTTTATTAATTCATTAATACGAAAGTATTTATTGAATATCTGCAATGTACCACATGTATCTCCAGTTTCCAGGAAGTGAAAGACATTCAATAAGACATAGTGGTAATTATCAAGGATTCGATTTAGCATAATTCTTAAGGGCCCTAGAGTTTTCAGAATGAGAAATGAGCATTGGCTTTAACTTAAAGTCACCAGCTACATTAGACCCTAACAAGAATCAGCCTGTTCTTTGAAATTTTGAAACCAGGCATGGTCTTCTCCTCTCTAAAAATGAAAGTCTTAGATGGCATCTTCTTCCAATGTAAGACTGCTTCATCTACAGTGAAAATCTGTTGTTTCGTGTAACCACCTTCATTGATGATTTTAGCTAGATCTTCTGGGTAACTTGCTGCAGCTTCTACATCAGCACTTGCTCCTTTACCTTGCATTTTTATGTTTTGGAGATGGCTTCTTTCCTTAAACCTCATGTACGAACCTATGCTAGTTTCCAGCTTTTCTTCTAGAGTATTCTCATGTCTCTCAGCCTTCACAGAATTGAAGAAAGTTAGGGCTTTGCTCTGGATTGGGCTTTGGCTTAAGGAAATGTTATGGCTTGTTTGATTTTTCTGTCCAGACCACTAATAAGCTAATTCGCTTTCTTATCATTCATTCATCTGTTCACTGGAATAGCACTTTTAATTTCTTTCAAGAACTATTCATTTGCATTCATAATTTGGCTAACTGGTGCAAGAGACCTAACTTTCAGCCTACCTTAACTTTTGGCGTGCTTTCCTCACTAAGCTTAATCATTTCTAACTTTTGACTTTAAGTAAGACGTAAATGACTCTGCTTTTCACTTAAACACTTAGAAGCTATCGTGGGGTTATTAATTGGCCTGATTTCAATATTTTTGTATCTCAGGGAGTAAGGAGGTGCAAGGACAGAGAGAGAGGGATGGGAGAACTGTGAGCCGGTGGAGCACTTAGAACACACAAACTATGTATTGATTAATTTCATTGTCTTATATGGACATGGTTTATGGCACCACTAAAACAATTACAATCATAATATCAAAGATCATTAATCACAGATCACTGTAACAGATATAATAATAATAAAGCTTGAAATATTGTGAGAATTACCCAAATGTGACACAGAGACACAAAGTGAGCACATGTTGTTGGAAAAATGGCCCAGATAGATTTGCTCAATGCAGGGTTGCCACAAACCTTGGCAAAAAATGGCACTTAGAGGTGGGGCTTTTAGGAGGTAATAAGGGCATAAGGGTGAAACCCTCATGAATGGATTAGTGCCTTTACAAGAAGAGACAGGAAGAAAGATGATCTCTTTCTCTTCAGTACGTGAGGATATAGTAAAAGGTGGTTATTGAAAACCAGGAAGTAGGCGGTCATCAGAGTAGGTTGGCACCTTGATCTTGGACTTTCCAACCTTCAGAACTGTGAGAAATAAATGTTGATTGTTTAAGCCACCCTGTCTATGATAATTTGTTAAAGCAGCCCGAGCTAACCATGAACTGACCATGACAGGTGGTAAATGATTAATTTATTTATTGCCAAAGGCTTTCCAAAGTCATGCACCATTTTACCCTTTTACCAGCAATGTATGATCATTCAGTTTGCTCCACATCTTCACCAATGTTTCGTGTTGTCAATCTTTTTTAACTTTACTATTCTCATGGGCATGTAGTGGTGCCTCATTATGGTTTTATTTGTATTTCTATGATGGTTAATTATATTGAATAATTTTCCATGTGCCTGTTGTCTCTTTGTACATTTTCTTTTGTAAAATGTATGTTCTAGTCTTTGCCCATTTTTGTTATTGAATTTTAGGATTTCTTTTTCTATTACAGATGTAGATAGAGATACTGCACATACATTATGTACTGTCAGGAATGTTCTCCCAGTCCATGGCTTGGCTTCTCATCTCCTTAATGTCTTTTAATGAACAGAAGTTTTTAAACATGTTGATTACATTAATTTTGAAATTCATATATTTTTAATAATCATCCATTGCTTAAGCTTTTAAAATTTATAGGTAATAAATTTGTATATAATGTCATTTAAAAGTTATTATCTGATTCTATGATTTTATATAATCTCTTATTCTTGATTTTGCTTATTTTTGTCTTCTTTTTTCTTCATTTCAGATTTCCTGATAAGTCTTTTAACTATTTTATTGATGCTTTCAAATAATATGCTTCGGAATCTATTAATTATACCTTTTTTTTGTTCCCTATGTAAGACACCTCTGCCTCTAAATTGATTAATTTTTTATTCTAATTTGTTTAATTTTATTGTATTTTTAGCATTTTAAGTTGAAATCTCAATTTCTTTTTTCCAGTTTTCAATTTCTAATAAATGCAGTTATGACTAGAAATTTTTCTTTATATTTCTTTGGTCATATCTCTAAGGATTTGTTTTATAGTTTTTTCATTTTATTTATTTCTAAAATGTATTTTATTCTGTTTTAATATCTTCTGTAACTCAAGACATATGCAGAGGGATAAATTTTCAATTCAATGTGAAAACTTTTAGTTTGTTTTTCCTATTGTTCTTATTTATACAAATACTATAGTCAGATATTTTTCTTCTTATTTTCTGCTTTTGTGAATATATTGATATTTTATTTGACACATTACCTGTATTCAATTCTGTTGTCTCTGTCAGAGGAATTTGAAAAGGTTTGTATTTTCTGTTTGGCACTGCATGTTAGTGGTATATTCAATGTTTTTGTATTTCTACTTATTTTTTGTTTACTTGATGTGACATTTGATCTGGGAGGAATGTGTTAAAATCTTCTATTATGATTGTGGATTTATTAGTTTTTTTCTTGTCTCTCCAACAGGTTTTGTTTTATGTAGTTTGGAGTTTTATTACTGGATGTGTGAATATTCTTCTGATGGAGTGTAATATTTAATAATATTGAAATCCCTTTTTGTCCTATTTAATATTTTTGAGTTGGATTATATGTTTTCTGATATATATTTTTCTTCACCTCTTTTATTTAAGCATTTGCTGATTTCTGTTTTTCCATCTGTCTGTTTTCAGGCTTTCCCTGTCATTTTGTTTTAGGGGCATGCCTTATAAACATAACATAAATAAGTTTTTCTTAAATTTTCCTTTGTTTAAAACCCAATAAGAAAATCTCTATCTTTTCACAGGGGGATTTGACCCATTCACATTTATTGCAATTATTGGTATTGTTATACTTATCAATTCTCTCTTTTTTTTTTTTAAACAGCAACATTTATTGGATTGAATTTTATCTTCAGCATGAAGCAGAAGTTTTAAGTTGAATATTGTCTGCTTTTTTTTAATTTTATTATTATTATAGTTTAAGTTTAGGGTACATGTGCACAATGTGCAGGTTTGTTACATATATATACATGTGCCATGTTGGTGTGCTGCACCCATTAACTCATCATTTAGCATTAGGTATATCTCCTAATGCTATCCCTCCCTCCTCCCCCCACCCCATAACAGTCCCTGGAGTGTGATGTTCCCCTTCCTGTGTCCATGTGTTCTCATTGTTCAATTCCCACCTATGAGTGAGAACATACGGTGTTTGGTTTTTTGTCCTTGTGATAGTTTACTGAGAATGATGATTTCCAGTTTCATCCATGTCCCTACAAAGGACATGAACTCATCATTTTTTATGGCTGCATAGTATTCCATGGTATATATGTGCCACATTTTCTTAATCCAGTCTATTGTTGTTGGACATTTGGGTTGGTTCCAAGTCTTTGCTATTGTGAATAGTGCCGCAATAAACATACATGTGCATGTGTCTTTATAGCAGCATGATTTATAGTCCTTTGGGTATATACCCAGTAATGGGATGGCTGGGTCAAATGGTATTTCTAGTTCTAGATCCCTGAGGAATCACCACACTGACTTCCACAATGGTTGAACTAGTTTACAGTCCTATCAACAGTGTAAAAGTGTTCTTATTTCTCCACATCCTCTCTAGCACCTGTTGTTTCCTGACTTTTTAATGATGGCCATTCTAACTGGTGTGAGATGGTCTCTCATTGTGGTTTTGATTTGCATTGCTCTGATGGCCAGTGATGATGAGCATTTTTTCATGTGTTTTTTGGCTGCATAAATGTCTTCTTTTGAGAAGTGTCTGTTCATGTCCTTCACCCACTTTTTGATGGGGTTGTTTGTTTTTTTCTTGTAAATTTGTTTGAGTTCATTGTAGATTCTGGATAATAACCCTTTGTCAGATGAGTAGGTTGCAAAAATTTTCTCCCATGTTGTAGGTTGCCTGTTCACTCTGATGGTAGTTTCTTTTGCTGTGCAGAAGCTCTTTAGTTTAATGAGATCCCATTTGTCAATTTTGGCTTTTGTTGCCATTGCTTTTGGTGTTTTAGACGTGAAGTCCTTGCCCATGCCTATATCCTGAATGGTATTGCCTAGGTTTTCTTCTAGGGTTTTTATGGTTTTAGGTCTAACGTGTAAGTCTTTAATCCATCTTGAATTAATTTTTGTATAAGGTGTAAGGAAGGGATCCAGTTTCATCTTTCTACATATAGCTAGCCAATTTTCCCAGCACCATTTATTAAATAGGGAATCCTTTCTCCATTTCTTGTTTTTGTCAGGTTTGTCAAAGATCAGATAGTTGTAGATATGCGGCGTTATTTCTGAGGGCTCTGTTCTGTTCCATTGATCTATATCTCTGTTTTGGTACCAGTACCATGCTGTTTTGGTTACTGTAGCCTTGAAGTATAGTTTGAAGTCAGGTAGCATGATGCCTCCAGCTTTGTTCTTTTGGCTTAGGATTGACTTGGCGTATACTTACCAATTCTCTTAATTTCCATTTATTGTTTTATTTTTTTAAATATGGTTGTTATATTGGTTTAGTATTCTTCACTTATTTGCTTTCCTCTAGGGTAGTCAAAGATATGTATCTGATTTTAAGCAATTTTTGATGCATAACATAAAGAAATTAAGGACAGTTTGGTAGACTAAATCAGATCATGGCATGTGAGGGACAGAATTGTAAGGACAAAAAGCATGGTGGGCATTGGAATCACAATAAGACACTTGTTAGCAAGAAAGACTAGTAGGTTTTCATTAATTCATTCGCATGAAAGTATTGAATATCTGCAATGTACCACATGCATCTCCAGTTTCCAGGAAGTGAAAGACATTCAATCAGACATAGTGGTAATTACGAAGGAAATTCCTGCCATAAGAGAGACAGAAATAAATGCGATAGGTTATGCTGAGTGAATCTTAGACTTAGGTAAGGGCAATAAGAACTCATTACCCAGGTATAGAGGAGCGTGGAGTGGTGTGAGCGATGTAGGGCACAGAGAGGTGGTGGTGAGGGTAGAAGTGCTTGATCTGAACTCTGAGTAGGTGTGCATAAAGGGAACTGACCAGTTTAGTGTGGTTGGATCATGTTGAAGGTGAAAACTTACATGTATTGAGGTTGAAGAAGTAATAGGTGGGCGACAGTGGACCTGAAATGTATCCTACAGCAGTAAGAAAATGGTGTGGCTGAACCATGGGGTCAGATGTCGGGATGGGGTAAACACTGAACCAAGAAGAATCTTTTCAGGGTCTGATGGCACTGGAATCAATGTTTGGCCTTTTATTTGGGGGAAGAAAATACAAACTTAGAACTTCTGTGTGAAATTTGGGCTACTTATCATTAAGGAAGGTGACCAAAAGGAGCTCATATTTTCCAGAACCTGCTATATTACAGGCATTATCCATGCAATATCTCACTGAATTCCCACAACAGTACTGCCTTCTGGGTGGTCCTATCACCACTTCCTACAGATTAAGAAGCTGAGATTTAGAGAAATAAAACTCCATGGCAAAGGACTAGGAAGTAATTATCATAGTTCAAACTCAGACCTATCTGGCCAATAAAATATGTGTTTTTTAGAAAGGAAGAGTTTCTGAGCGCTTTGAAAAAACATGCTGCTCACTGCCCACCATATCTAAGTAACCTAGACAGTAACAGCCCTGTAGTTTTTTCAACAGTCAGTAGTTCCAGAGCAGGCCCCTTGGAGGAAGGGTAAGGCGCAGGGTGAGTTCTGGGAGAAGCTTGGCTCTCCATGTGATCACAAAACCACAAGGATAAGGCATGTGCCAGACCACGTGTGCAGTCCCATTTACAGCCACCTGCAAATAATGGGACCGGGCAGTCTGCTGGCCACAGGATAATACGCCTTAACCGCAGGACCCTCTCTCTGGGAGCTCCCAGATCCGGCACTGAGTGGCCGGAATCAGAGGTGCTCATTTTTCATTCTCCCAATTCTAGGTGGCTCATTTAAATACCTTTACAAGCCAGATAGCTCCTGGACACTTGAGGGTGTTTCTCTGCCTCACTTCCTTACTCTGAGCTCTCCTTGAGGCAAGAATTGCATCTCACTCATTACCCAAAGACTGCACAGATCTTAGCAGGCATCCAATAAGCAAGTTCGAATAAATGAGTGAAAACTAAAGTCGTGTGCCTGTGTGAGGGGCATGACTCCAATTTCCTTCCTTCTGCCTCCCCTCTCACACATGGAAGCTACAGGCCCTTGAAATGCAGCGTGTGGAGCCCTGTGGGGTTTGACTCCTTCCACGTTAACTTCCACTGCAATGGGGAGAAGCAGCTTGAAGTCAGATATGCAAGAAATGGGAGTGAATGGCAATTCCTTAGTAGTTTGTGTTTCAAACTATCGTTTGGCCTGGATGAGATGGGGAGGAGATGTGGTGATTGTTGTCCATTAAATGATGTGTTTCTCTATGACAGAATTTTGCCTATGAAGGTGAGGATTTTCTTCTTCTTCTTCTTTTTTTTTTTTTGAGAGGGAGTCTCTCTCCATTACCAGGCTAGAGTGCAGTGGCACAATCTCAGCTCACTGCAATCTCAGTCTCCTGGGTTTAAGCGATTCTCCTGCCACAGCTTCCCAAGTAGCTGGGACTACAGGTGCGTGCCACCATGCCCAGCTAATTTTTGTATTTTTGGTAGAGATGGGGTTTCACCATATTGGTCAGGATGGTCTTGAACTCCTGACCTAGTGATCCTCCCACCTTGGCCTCCCAAAGTGCTGGGATTACAGGCGTGAGCCACTGCGCCCGGCCGAAGATGAGGATTTTCAAGACCTGTTCTGGGAAAGACTTGCTGCTGCAACCGGCCATAAGTTTTAATGCTTTATGATTAGGTGGAGAATGTTAAGTAACACTATCAGAACCATAATGGAATTTAATGTGCTTTAATATCCTCAACCATGTAAATCTGCTGTAGTTCTAATTACTAAAGGGATACCCTTACCAGAGGATCTCAAAGTGCCTTATAATTACTGGAATATTATTTTGTTCTCTATTATGGGAACCATCAAAAACATCTTTTAAAGAAAAATCGCTGGAAGAAGATTATGAATTAATAACAATAATATTAATAAAAGTAATAATAACTAAAAAGTTCAGTCATAGGTCCATATGAACAATAATCATCACTTTTTAATCCATGACTTCACTTGATCACACGACAGCCCTGTGAGTTATGGAGTATAGTTCCCATTTTACAAATGAAATTAAGACGCTTAAGAAATTCTAGGTAAAATAAGCCCGAATCTTGGAAAATGCCCACCTCTGACACAGCCTCCATAGGCAGACAGAAGGATCATGTTACCCACAAAAGAACATTCTCAAAGTGTTAGAGATACATATCCAGCATCAATCCTCTCAAAAACACCTGTCATTGAACGCTAGTGTTGTCCGTGTTACTGTGTGCTGGGTTCTGCCTTGATTTGCGAGCCCAGCTTAGAGATCTTTCAATTTATATACTCATTTTCCACAGGTGTCACTTTCACTTTGTGGTGCTCAGGGTTCATTTCCCCAGGTGGTTCCAAGCTTCCCTGTGGATATTTACAGGTGTCCATGAAGCAATCTTTGTCTCTATTCACTGGCTTCTGTGGCCCCATAGGGCCACGAGCCCCTTGAGGCCACATGACCTGCTGCTGGCTCTTATAGCCTTGCCCATTGTACGATCTTACCAGATCAAGCACAGCTACCTCCAAGCCATTAATGATAGAAGCCAGGTTGTAATTCTGCAGGCTGGATGCTGTTGAATCTGGGTTTTGGTGTCCACAGCCCCTGAGGTCATCCAAAGGTATTGCTCCAAGCAGAGCATGCCATATGGCTGGCTTTGCTGCTTTAAACACCTTGGCCTGGAGTAGTCCACTGCTACTAACTCCAGCTGCATTCTCCTGTAAGCCATCCAGGCCATGAAGGTTCCTGTACTCCTTCTCTTTCTCCCTTCAAGTAGCATTCTGGGGTGTCCTATCATAGAAAAATGGCCTGTAAAATCCCATTACTGAGTATTTACCCAAAGGATTATAAACCATTCTACTATAAAGACACATGCACACATATGTTTATTGCAGCACTATTTACAATAGCAAAAACTTTGAACCAACCCAAATGTCTGTCAGCAATAGACTGTATAAAGAAAATGTGGCACATATACACCATGGAATACTATGCAGCCATAAAAAAGAATGAGATCATGTCCTCTGCAGGGACAGACATGGATGATGCTGGAAGCCATCATTCTCAGCAAACTAACACAGGAACAGAAAATCAAATACTGCCCTGTGGGGGTCATACTATAGACGGTGGTAGCTGTGATTTATTAAGCCTCTACTCCATATCTGACATAGCACTATACTCCTTGCATACATCATTTCTGATCACAATATCCTGGTTAATGGAATGTCATCACCTTGCAGGCCCATTTTTTTTTTTTTAGCTCTTCTAGTTCACACAAAAACATAGTGATTTCACCCCGAGGTACATCCATGGTGCCAGGAGGATATGTTGAGATGGGCTGTGCTTTCAAGGGCACACCATGCCCTGAGCTCCATGTTCACTTGCTGTCTTCAGAAGATTTAGTTCATGGCCCTTGAGTCCCAAACAGGACTCCAATGCACCTGGGATAGATTGTCTGCAAAAATGGTCCCACTTGATGAAAAGAGTGATTATGGAGACGGGTGTTAGTGAAAGTCATATAACATTTGAGTGTATTTAATACCACTGGCCTGTACACATAAAAATGGTTAAGATGATACATTTTATGTTATGTGTATTTTAACACAATTTTTAAAAATTGGGAAAATAATCGTCATTTCCTTGCATCTGTGTCCCTCTACAACGTGACCTTGCAGCTCCAGGCCTTACATGAACTTTGCATGTATTGTCTTGTTCAATGCCCACAGCTGCTGCACATCAAGTACTAGGATTATCCCCATTTTACAGACTAGGAACACAGGCACAGTTTAATTGCCACTCAAGTTATATGTGGGAAATGATCAAGCTGGGATTTGAAGCCAGCCAGCTGGGCTCCAGAGCCAGTGCCTGTAACCACCAAGCCACACTGTCTCATAGCATGCAAGAGGACGCAGGAGGGAAGGAGTATGTGGATAAGCAGGTGAGGCACTGAGGAGTGAGAGAGTGAGCACATGAGTGCAGGAGTGAACCGGTGGATGGCGGTGAACAGCTGATCCGGTGAAGGAACCCTGAAAGCATGGATGCATGAGTAAATAAGAGTATGTAAATGCATGCTGAGTCCAGGCACTGATGCCTGAATGACTGAATGGGTCCCCGCAGGGAGACTTTCCTTTTGGGCTGTGCACAATTGGACAGCCTGAGTGACCTCTGGCCACCAGGCCCAGCCATGTTTTGCTGCTGTGGCTGCTCATGCAGCAGGTTGTTCACCAGCTCATGGAGCTGCAAATCTGATTTCCCAAAATAGTCTCAGATAACACAGTGTACAACGACACTGGGGCGTTGGAGCCCACTCCAGGAAAGGCAAGGTGTACTTCAGAGGCTCATTATAATCAGCAGGCGGATCTTGGCACAGGCTGTTGTCTCCTCTTACAGCTCCTGACTTTCAACAGGCCCTTGGCTTCCTCCTTCCCCAAGTCTCTGCCTCAGCAGGAGGCTCAGCTCAAGGAGACTGCATGCAATTCTGCACGGCATGCTGATATCTGCCGTCCCCAGCAACTCCTCCCACGGCCAGCTGATTTCTAGGTTATGTTGGGGATCTCCATCACCTTTAACACAGAATCCAAGTGCTTTAGCTGACTTTTCAAAGGGCTTTCTTCCCTGGCCCCACCTCACTTCTTCAGCACCCTCTCACCCTGGCTCCCATCTCCTCCAGCTCTGACCTGGATCATCAGTCAGGCTTCTGAAGCCCATCTCTTCAAATCCCCTATCTAACCTCATTTGAAACCCTACTCACCTTTCCAGCTCTAGCTCCTAACATGTGCTTTGTACTTTCTGCCTCCTACCTAGTGATTACCATGCCCCACTTTCCAGCCTAGGCTTAGAGCTTCTTAAAGGCTTATTATATTTGTATTCTAGTTCACTGATTGCTGCTGAATATGTACCTTACAAGCCACAATCACCAACCATTTTATTACAACTATCATCTGTCTTTCCAGTGGAACCCCCGTTTCTGAAGTGACAGGCATGGTCTCTGAGCTTCTGCCTCAGCTCAACCCTGTCTCACAGCTTTCCCCTGCTATTCGCTATGTGGTCACAGAGCAGTGGCTTCATCTGGGTTTAATTTCCAGGCCAGCCACTGCATGTTGTGTAAACTTGGTGAATTTCTGAACCCTTGGCACCTTGGTTTTCTCTTCCGTAAAGTGGGAATAATGATAATTGCCATATAGTGCTGTTGCAAAAACGTATTATAAAATAAGTAAAGAACCTGCTCAATGCTTGGCCTGTACTGATGTTAGAATTATTGTTATTGTCATGAAAGAGTCAAACCAGTTTAAACATTTAAATAAGTTGACTCATTACTAAATGCCAGGCCCTGTGCTGGCTTTGTATTCATCATCTTATGCACCAGGGAGACACTGCTGTTTCCGCTCTCCTAATTTTGTCGATATGGAAACTGAGTCTTAGGGCTTTAAGGAACTTGTCCAGGGTCATTCAGCTTCAGTGGGCACTAGACCATCACTTCGTAGATGAAATTGAGCTTTACATAAGAGGTTTTGCCAAATGTTATTCCCACTTTGTGGACCAGTTTCTTGTGGATGTGAAGATATTTGTCAGAAACTGTGAGGTGCTCTCTTGTACACCGCAGGGTTGCCTTTCATTCCTAGAATTCCAGCTCACTCCCTGGTTTGCTTATATGGGTTTGCGATTCCTAGTAAAAGCATGCATTTCAGGCCAACACTAGCTTTGGTAATGCCTTGTAATGCTGGGAGGTACTTCCTTGCCCCTTGATGGCTCCTTTTTTTTTTTTCAGAATTGTTCATGATTTGTTGAAAGGTGACGTTCTTTTCTGATACTTTAATTTGAAGGTCCTTAGAACATCAAACTTTCACAGGAAGGAACCGGAGAAGTGACATTCACACATTCATTGGTTCATTTGTTCAGGCCACAAAAATGCATTAAGACCTTAGACACTGCGAGGACGCAAAAATAACTGGAAAAAGGACCTTCCTTCAGTGAGTTCAGAGGCCGGTAAGAGGGAGCAAAATACAACATAACAGATTTAACTGAATACCATCCTGCACATCTTCCCAAACATTTCAAAATGAGTTTCTATTCTTGGATTATGTAATAGTGTTCTAATCTTAAAATACCTTGCAGGAAAAAATGTGTGTTGTCCATTCATTCATTCATTTTTTTATCTACTTACCGGCATCTACTTTGGACCAGGCTTTGTGCTGGGTGCTTGAAGGAGAAGACCGCCATGAACCTGCCCTCAGGGTGCTATGGCCTACAAGGGGGTGGTGGTAAGGGGACCAGTTAAGCAGATGGAGCAGTGCTGTGTGACAAGGGCTTTGCCAGTGGGAAGAGCAGGGAGGCGAGGGCATACACAGGATGCCCAAGGCTGGAGAGTCCACAAGGCTTCCTGCAGGAAGAAAATCTCAAGGGAAGTGAGTACAGAAAGACACCGTGACTGAGGGAGAGGATGGAAAGGGTGCGAGAGGAGCCAGGGCATGGCTTCCTGCACGAGCAGTTGAGAGCAGCTCGGGAGTTCCACAGGAGAAAGCTGCAGTCAAGCCCATCTCTGTTCCCTGTGAAGATGTGATGTGGTCACTGCACTTAAGCGATACAGCCCCTTCTTGAAAGCCACACATAAGGACATTTCTAAAAGAAGGCATTTTGCACAGAGAATATTTGTAGCCAATTATCTCTAATAACTAGGATGTTCTTAGCTAGCACTTTCCCGAACGTATGCAATGACTTCTTGCCCTACCCCCAGGAGCGTTGCTGGTGATGGCGGAAGACCTGCCATCATGGCTGCAGTAGCCTCTCTGGAATGTTCTGGAAACAGCACCTTCTTTATTGGATAAAGTTTTTTGATGGCATCTTAGACTGTGTGGTGAAACTGGGGCTCCCAGCCCACCCTAGAGAAGGTGAGGTGTACTTCAAAGACTCATTATAATCAGCAGGCGGATCTTGGCACAGGCTATTGTCTCCTCTTACAGCTCCTAACTTTCAACAGGCACTTGGCTTCCTCTTTCCCCAAGTCCTCACCTTTAGATAGCAAAGCAATCTCTCCATCTATCCCAAAGTCCTTTAGATAGTAAGTAATTCACTACTTTGACTAGTTTTTACTCCAGCCACCCCCTGCCCTTACTCTTGTTTACTCTAGCTGCCTAATTTTAGTATGAATTTTTCCCTGCTCGCCACTCTGCCCTTCTTTGGAGTTCAGCCCGCTACAAGTCCAGAAGTTCACCTTATTTGATGACATTCTGCTCCATAAATCCCAGAAACAGGTCTCTCATAAGTACCTTTTTTTTTCATGAGTTCCTACATAATCTTCATAACCATTACATTTTAGTTTTTTTTTTCTGGTTACCAACTTACCACATGCTTATTGTAGAAAAGCTGGAAAAACACAAAACATTCAAGGAAAAAATTAAAATCTCCTAGACATTCATAATCCTGAGAAAACCACCAATGACACATCAAGACCATTATTTTAAGCACTGAATAATATTTTATCACATTAAAACCATCATTTACTTAGCAGCTCTGATCGCACAAAGGTTATTTCCGTTCTTTTTTTTTTAAATCATAAACCCTCAGGGAACAGCTTTTTCTCACACTTATGTTTAAGAAAAGATCCATCTATGTATAGAAAAAAATTGCAACTGCAACCCCTGAGCTGTCAGCAGGTTCGTGATTTTCCTTGTAGATTCTCTTTATAGAGAAAATGAGAGGAAAAAGAGGAAGAAAGAAAGGAAAAGAAGTTGGGAAAGAGAGAGAGAGGACAGGAAGCAGGATGGACAAAGGCAGGACAGATGAAAGCAAGTTGGTGATTCAGATCCCCAGCCTGAGGCAGATGGAAGTGGAGTGCGACCCCTCATCTGCTACCCCTTCACTGAGGGGTGCTGACCCTTGTCTTAGCGCCTCTGACTCCAGATCCCCTCTCTGTAAAGTAGGAGAAGAGTAACATTTACATTACAGAGTTATTGAGGGTATTGAATGAGATAATACAGCTCAAGTGCTTAGCAAGGTACCTGAGGCACAGTCAAGGGCTCCATGAATATTAGCTGTGATTCTAGATGACCCGCTGACCACAGGAAAGTCTGGAGAGGCTTTCCCTCTCTGCCCTCCACCTCCACATAACCGCCTCCATGCTCTAAGAGTTGATGCCCAAGCCTGCAGGGGCAAGACAAAGTTCAGGGCACTCGACTTACAGCACACATGGCAGCCCACGTGTGACGTTGGGATGTCTTCCAAACAGCCTGGGGTTCAGGTTCCTGTTCTTTAAAATGGGCGCACAGGGATATGGTCAAGGTAATTTGTACACTGGATGAATGAAGTCTTTTGGAGGCTGCAAAGCTCTGCAAACAGATGTCAGATATGGTGGAAAGGGTGAGTGTGGGGGGATGTGACCTCCTTGAGGTGCATGCCATGCAAGTGAGGAGGCCATGCCCGTCTGAGAGCCTCACTTTCCTTCTCTGGGAACTGGGGGTATAGTTACCTGCCTTGCGTCTATGAGAGAAGTAAGCACTCTGGGGGACTCCAGGCTACAGCAGAGCTCAGGGCTCTGTGATCATTTCCTGTGCAGTCCCTGGGGCAGCCATTCTCTTCTATAGTGCAGGATCACTTGCCAGCGCAGCTCAGGGGTTCATCTGCTCCACACAGTCCTAGTTCCAGGGACACAGTCTTAGGCCTCTCTGAGGGAGAGACCACAAATGAAGACGATATCATTCCTGGAGCCTCCATAATCTGGGTAGATGGCAGATGGTTCCTGGCAATCTCTAGGGAGAGTCTGAAGCCTGTACTGAGCCTGGCTTTGGTCCCCAGGAGAGGAGTTGCGAGGTTGGCTGCTTCTCTGCATGGAGGCCCTCCTCCCACTGTGCTCTGAGGAGGAAATCACCTTTCTTTCAAGGTGTAGTCCTTTCAGTGCATAAGACTTGACAGGTTCACAGGGAAGCATGTTGCCAGGGCCCAGGAGAGAAGGCAGTGGAGAAGACATCGCTGGCAGCTGCACAGATGGGGCCTTTGGGCAGGAATTGCTGGCCAGCTTGGGGAAGGTTGGTGTGGCCCACTATGCACAGGGCTGCTGGAATCCAGGTGTGTCTGTGTGGGAATCCTTCCTTCTCCCTTCTGGGAGTGGGCAGGGGCAGGCAAGGAAGTGCTCTTCACAGAGGAAGATAGGACACAGATGGCAAGTGGTGGGGCTCCCAGGGACAGCCTGGCCTTGCCCAGCTGCAGACACAGATACAGGGATCCTACAGGCTTAGCCCAGGTGAGAGGTAACCCTGGGGTGGGGTTGAAGGGCTGGACTGGGGTGGGATGGGGAGCCGCTGTTTTCTCAGCACTTGTTATGAAGCTTTCATCATGCTGCATACTTCAATACATTTTTAAAGGCGTAGTTCTTAGAAAATATTGCAAAGTGGATTTAAGACCCTTTTAATCAGTGGAGAAACCAAGGCTCAGAAGGGTTCAATAAGTCACCCAAGGTTACCAGCTGGTCAGTGGCGAATTGGAATTCAGATCCGGGGTTCCTGAGCCAGCAGTGCCCTTGCGTCCTGTGTTCTGCTTCTCCGGAAGATCGGTGAGACCTGCACCTTTCCAAGCTGCCAGCTCGTCTTGCCCAGCCATGGCCTTCCTGGAGTCCCTCAGGAGCCTCCTGTCCCAGCTCTGCCCCATGCCAGGTGTCTGACCATGGCCAAGTCCACTTGCCCCAGTGGCTCCCATTTTAGTAACAGGATCCAAAGCTTCCAGTTTATAAGGTTGTTGGGAAGTGCCCGAGGAAGAAAGCAGGGAGTGCTGAGAAGGGAACTGCAGAACACTGATTAAAATGCACTTCCTCCTTCTCACCTATCAAGGTTTGGGCTCCCCAGTAAGCTGACTAAGAGATGATAGGTAGTGTGTGGAGGTTCAGTAGGGACCACAGATCACCTGTGGAAGGGAGGAAGGGAGCAGAACTGGACAGAGGAAGAGTCCTGCTGAGATGCGTGCATGAGGACTGCTGAATTGTCCCACCCTTACACCCCTGTGACCAGCCTGTGGGTGGGAGTCAGCCCAATAAAGCTGTGACCTTGCTCAAAGCAGCCCTCTGAGGTGGAGGCAATTCTGCAAGGGCCCACAGTATTCCCAGAAGCTGGCACACTGAACAGACACCTGGGCAGGGTGGCCCAGGGTCAGCCGTATCCTGGCTCCATGCTCTGCACCCAGCCCCTCTCTGGGTGGCCTTTGACTCCCTCCCTCTGTTCTGGCTCTATTCCCCTCTCTGTTGGTTCATCCCAACATGCTGCCTAGCTCTTGTCTTCTTCCCCCAGCTTCATAGCAGACTCTGCCTCCTGAGTGCCCAGTGGAAACAGATGCTTCCTAAGACTTCCAGACAATTTTTCCGGGACTTCTCCCTCCACCCAGCATGTGTCTGGCCTGAGGTTACTGGGCCCCTTGGAGTTGCACCTGCACCCTGCCCCCAACCAGGCCTACCACCTGGCCAGCACCTCCAGCCCTGGCCTCTTGTGCTCCACCTTCCCTGGCCTCCCTGCCAGCCTATGCCGCGACCACGCCCCCTTCAGCCCCAGCATCCAGCATCTTCCCACTGACACGAGGGCATCATCCCTGTTTAAATAAAGGAACTGAATGTGTTGGAAGGTGTGAGTACCATCACCCGATCCACGTTTCCCTTTAGCTGTAACAAAGACATACACGCCAATAGCAATTTCTTCTCCTTACATTCTCAGCACCTTTTGCTCCAAAGGCAGTCACCTCCTCCCATGCGGACAGCCTCTGTGTAATTGGAAGGAATGGAGCTTCAGCTAAGCAGAGACACGGGAGCTAATGTTACTTGAAATGAAGAGCACTTAGAGCCCCACTTCCACGACGGTGCCCCGAGCAAGATACCGCTGAGGATGGCTAATAAGACCCAGCAGGGAGAGAGGGGAGGGGAGCCTCCCTGGCAAGGACTCCTCAGGTAGAAAACAAAGCCAGGGCCTTTTTCTTTGAGGCACCGGCCCAGCTCCAGGCTGTTGGGAGTTTTGTGCAGCCAAGAACTGCCCTCATGAGACAGCTTCCCAGCTATACAAGCTCTGTGTTGAGTCTGCTCGGCCACTCAGTTTGTTTGGCCGTTATTTTCCTGGCCTGGCCCACACAGTCCTGGCCTTCTCTTGGCTCTGACGATGGCCTGCTGTGTTCCCCACCCTTGAATCTCACTGCAGCAGCTTCTAGACAATCCCTGCCTCCCAGCCTTGGGGGCCATCCTCACGGTTGGTGGTTTGTCCTGGCCTCCGTGGCAGGGAATTGGACATGCACAGCCAGTCTCCCGTCATCCTAACTGGCTCTGGAGGGTGGGCTTCACGAGCACTCTGTTGCTTTCTGTCTTTACCTGATGCTGATCTTGACACTAGACTTTCACTAACAACTCCCTTGGTCTCCAGGTTTATCTTAGAGGGAGTGTGTTAGGTGTGAAGTTTAAGTGAATATGGTCTAGGAGAGAGGCTGAAGGAACGGCCAAAATCAGGTTTATTGCTTCACCCTTGTGGCTTTGTGTATATGATTATCTTCTGGTCCTAAGATTTTGTGACTGTTTTTCTGCCTAACTATGAAATTTCAAGTCATTAACATTGAGCATCCATTCTGGGATGGGATGGGAGGGTGGGTGTGATTTAAATCTGCTGGAGTCCACTAAAAGATTTTGATGTGCTAACAGCTCCTAACACAAAAGGAGAACATTGATTAAGTTAATAAGCTATTAAGTGGAGTGAGATTGGTCATGTCAGTTTAAATTCAACCTATTTCCTAGGATTGTAGGATGTTAACCATAGCCACGCACTTGTATTTGTCTGTGTACATTCCTTCTATTCAAAAATCTATAAAACTAATCCAACTGGCAAAGAAAGTTTTGTGCTAATAAGGTTGCTAATGGAGCTTAGGACTAGGATTTAAATAACTAACATTGAATGCAGAAAAGAAACATTTTAATTATTTAATAGGGCATGAAAAGGAATTCCAAAGTATTTCTACAGAAGCAATCCCAATGGGTATAATTTTGGTCCCCAAATTTTATTCTTATTCTTTGAAGATGATGGCCTGAACTTCTTATTTCATTGGATTAAAGGAATTGAGATTCTCAAGGGGAAGTGTTAGGAGGATGGGCTAATTTAGAGACCAGCAGGGGAGGCTGTATCCCAGCCAAGGGAGGCATTTAGGGGGAGATGAGGTGTCCCGAAGAAGAGATGGAAGAACTGAGATGCGGAAAAAACACGTCTTGGGACAACCCTTGGGTCCTTATAAATAATCATGATAATTTGCATCTCAGTAATGTTTTATAATTTATAGTCTACTTCCTACATTTCTTCTCATCAGTTACTAATTACAGCCCTCTCCAGAAGTTGTTATTATTCCTGTTTCACAGACAAGGAAACCGAGGCTCAGAAAAAAGATAGGTTATCTATGTAGTAAGCCCAAATTCTTCCCTACTCTGCTCCAGGATGTAGGAGACATCTGCGTCACACTTGGAGTTCTGGCCATGAGTACCATCCCTTCCATAGAGGCAGGCACCCGGAAAAATGGGGTGGGGGCAGAGAGAAGGCATCCTCCAGGGTTGCTCCTGATCTTGGTACTTGTTTCCTAAATCTTAGTGCATTGCTGTGTTGCAAGGTTGTTCAAGAAGTCAGCTTATTAATACTGAAGATGAGATACCCCCACAGTTGAGAAAGACCTGAGTTTAAGTCTAGAAGCAAAGAGTCACTGCTAAGGAGAATGTTCTCAAAGCAGGCACAGGTGTCTTGTTAATTTCTAGGATCCTCGCCATTGTAATGCTCCCCTCTAACTGGCATCCCCTTCCCACTTGGCTCTGGCCCTGGTGAAGTTCTTGCCTGTGTATTTGCCACTTAGACCCTTAATTTAGTTTCCCCCACCTGCCCCCCATGACCAAGTACTCTAATGCACTGAAGACATTTCAGAAGAGGTTCTGTCTGGACCTCAGTGCCAAGTCATGGCCTTCACGTTTGAAAAGTTTGGTGGAAGCCATGTTGATAGGAAACCTGTCTGAACTCTTGACGTTTAACCTTTTAGAAGCAAAGCTCTCCCTTTCTGCGCACTTTCTATCTATAGCTGGCCAAACAGATCTTTAGGAAAGTTATTTTGTAAGTAACAAAGTCCCTTAGGTAGCAAGTAATTCTTCAAAACCATTTTGATCTGTTGAAGTACATCCTATGTTGGATTGAATGTTCTGGAATGTACACTCAAGTTTATGAAGTTTAAAGTGCTTGAAAAAAATGCATTTTTGTTTCTGTTGAATCTTGAATGTTGGAATAATTTATGCAATGCCTGTTCTTATTGCACACCTAATGCTGCTATTTCTTCTGTGCAGCAAAAAAAAAAAAAAAAAAAAAAAAAAGTATTCAGCAAGGAATTCCAAAATGTGTGTTCATCCATCTGTTACCATCACATCTGACTCTAGAGGTGAGTAAACTCAGTAAACTCCATGTCAATCAGTCTGGACTCTCCATTTAAACAGGGGTTGAGTTTAGGAGGAAAAAAGACCCACTAAATGTATGTGTAGATATAAAACAGATATTTGAGATGACTTAGCTGGTAGTTTTCAAAGCTAGGTTTTAAAATCCGTTTACCGAGACAATTTAGCAATTCACCAAAAGAGGTTTGGAATTGGCAAATCAAACACGCAAAAGGTCATAGGCTCCAAGATGTGAAGATTATGTCATTTTACCTGAGACGTTCCCTTAAAAATTCATTTCAATGTGAAAATTATTTTGTGGTCTGTGTATATTTATACACGGGATAATGATGATTACAGGGAATTTAGTAATATCTTAAACCTGGAGTCACAATGCACATTACTTCTGAAGTGTAGAACCTCAAAAGATGGTTTTCCATTGTGAAATGTACGGTGAATGCTTGTGCCAAGAAATAAGCACCAGCCCAAGGCTTATTACAGGTGTCCTCCCATGAGGCTCTGACTCTGTACGTGGAATTCCTTATCATCATTCTGGTAACTCTTCAGGGTGATGTTGATTGTTTGGCACTAACACATTACCGGTGCTGAATGACATTCAGGTTGACTAACCATTAAATCCCTTCTAGTTTGTTTTAAAAAGAGATTAAAATCCACTGCCTGTGGATGACCACCCGAAGCCTATCTCCATGTGGCCCTCTGCAGACTCCTTTTTGACCTCAGCCCTTGCTACCCGGCCCTGAGCCACGTGGAGCCTCCTGCTGGCCCCCCGTGCACCTCGTGGCACTTCATGTCTCTGGCTCTGTTCCAGCTACCGGGCCCTCCCCTCTGCCTGCTGTTCTTCTCCGTCCCCATGGACTGAGCAGCTAGCTCACGCCACACACTTCCTTCCTGCAATTTCCCAGCTGGAGTGAGTCCTTCTGCTCTCCCTGCCATCTTGTCCACACTTCTATTTTCTAGCTTGTTTCTGTCTACCTGACTCTGTTCCTCCATAGACTGTGAACTTCCTGAGGACACTGACCGATGAAGGCATTTCTTGGTTTGTGTGTTTTCTGTCTTGTGTTCTTTTGTCCAGAGGAAACCACAGGCAGATATATTCAGCGAGTCCAGGAATGTGGAGTGAAATGACCACAGGACCACAAGCTCTTGGAGGATAGAATGGGGGCCTGATTTCAGAGTCAATACTGGGTTCTGATGCCTCCGATTTAATCCAAGATCTGAAGAGGCAGGAGTGTGTGAGTGATCAGGGCTGTAACCTTTAAGTTCCTGGGAGACCCCAAGTGTCTTGAGTAAGTTTGATGCCCAGCAATGGGGAAAGTGGGAACCCATGGATGAAACCTAGGAAACAGTCAAGGTCACAGGTGCAGGGAGAGGGGCGCAGGGGGAAGAGAGAAATTTGATCGATTTTGCCCGGTGATACCTTTTTACCTGTGGTTTCCCCTATTCCATGGTGTGCAAACTGGAGTCCTCTGGTATTATAAAGATGTTTTTGGTATCTGTTTGTATTTTCAGTAAGTTGCTTCTGACTTCCATGGGTGTTTCCTTCCATCGGGTGAGTTCATTTTTTCATTCATTTATTTATTCATTCATTCACATATTCAACAAAGATATGCCAGACACAGTTGCCAGGCTGCATGGGGGAGATGGGGAGAAGCAGGTGGGGACTTATCCTCATGGAGCCTCTGATCTTGTGGTTGAGACCAGCAAGGCAGCAGAAGGCAGGATAGAGAGCTGCAGGGGACAGAGGGGGACCAGTCCACCCTGCGGAGGCTGGGGCCAGGGAAGACTTCCAGAAGAGATGACGTTTGAAGTGAGTCTTAAACAAGCAGGATGAGGGTTGAATGGAAATGCTGGGGGAGGAGGGCCTTGCAGACAGAAAGAACTGCATGTAGGGGTATGTGAGGGAGTCTGACTGAACTTGGGGCTGCATTTGCAACAGCGGTGAGCTGCTGGGCCGAGGGGCCACAAGGCTTGAAGCAGGGGTGTCGGGATGAGATGTGTGTTTTAAAAAGGCCCCTCAGGCAGTTACATTGTGCAGGAAGATTCACTGCCTGTAGAATGATAAGCAACTTTGTTCAGGCTGAGACACTTCCCAATTGCACCTTGTGAAGCTGACGCCTGTGGTTCTAATGGACCCCGTGAGCAGGTGTTATTGAACTTGTGGAGGTCTTGCAAACAGGACAATCTGCACCTCCTGCCTGAAGGCAAGACAGGGAGTGGGTTAGAAATTTCCAAGCGGTGTTCCAGAAGCAGAAGCCACCAGTTCCTAGTGTGCATTTCTTAAGTAGACATTGGCTTTGAGGCTTGTGTAAGAAAACTGTATTTTTGCGGAGTTTAGGTTGACACAGGAAATCTGTCCCGAATCAGGACGTTTTTCACATCCTCAAATAATGCTCCCAACTCCACCTCTTATAAGGGCTTTCAAAAGTCCATGCACCATTGATTTCCAGCCAGAGAGGGCTGCGTACACCTGGTGCCCACAGGCAGGGGACCTAGGACCTCTGTGGAAGGGAAGAACTTTCTTTTAACTCAGCTAGTAGAGAATGGAAAAGGCTGCTCATGAGGAACTGGCTTGCACCCTTTGAGACGGTTGAGAGGCTGAGAGGGGGGCAGACACCCACTATGTGCACCATGGGTGGACACATATGAGAACTGTGCAGTGCACACTCACTCACAGAGGGGAATGGAGTAGAGTCTGTAAAACTTTTTTTTTTTTTTTTTTTTTTTTTTTTTGAGATGGAGTCTCACTCTGTCGCCCAGGCTGGAGTGCAGTGGTGCGATCTCGGCTCACTGCAACCTCTGCCTCCTGGATTCAAGCTATTCTCCTGCCTCAGCCTGCCTAGTAGCTGGGACTACAGGCACATGCCACCATGCCTGGCTGATTTTTTGTATTTTTAGTAGAGACAGGGTTTCACTGTGTTAACCAGGATGGTCTCGATCTCCTGACCTCATGATCCCCCTGCCTTGGCCTCCCAAAGTGCTGGGATTACAGGTGTGAGTCACCACACCCGGCTTATAAAAGTTTTTTAAAGTTAAAAAGTAACACCGGATTGCAAAAATGAAAAAAAAAATAGAGAAACATATAGAAGAAAAAGTCTCTCATTATTTATGTTTTCTACTCTTCCCTCTTCCACTCTTCAAGCTGCCCCTATCTATATTTCTACACCCTTCTAGAAAGATCAGCCTGGGAAACAGAGATATGCAAATACCTGGGAAACAGATATTCAATTGGCATATATTTGGTAGGAATGAATAAGCATATTTATATTTGCTTTAATTGCATGGATATATATCTGCATATATATCATATCACATGCAATATAATGCATACTCTTGCATTCATCAGTGCATAGATGGATGCACATATATCAATGTATTTCAAGAGTATATATTTTATATCTTCCTTTAAACTGCTTTTCTCATTTGTATGTATTTTAATTTATATTAGTTTTTTTCACTTAATAACATAACAAATGTCTTTCTATGCCAATTTCCATGAAGTACTTGTTTTTTGAGATGGAGTCTCACTCTGTTGCCCCGGCTAGAGTGCAGTGGTACGATCTCAGTTCATTGCAACCTCTGCCTCCCTGGTTCAAGCAATTCTCCTGCCTCAGTCTCCTGAGTAGCTGAGATCACAGGCGTGTACCACTACATCCAGCTGATTTTTTGTATTTTTTGTAGAGACCTAGTTTCGACATGTTGGCCAGGACGATCTTGAACTCCTGACCTCAGCTGATCCACCTGCCTCAGCCTCCCAAAGTGCTAGGATTATAGGCATGAGCCACTGCACCTGGCTTGAAGCACATTTTTTAATGGCAGCAAAAAAAAAAAAAAAAAAAAAAAACCCACAGTTTAGATTTAATTAACTGATCCTACTTTTAAAATTTTTATATTTTACAAACATTGCTAAAAATATCGTTGTATACCAAGTTGCATATTATTTTAAATATACTTGTTTAAATGTATGAGTATTTACATATTACAAAATATACAATTTCTTGGTCAAAAGTATGTGTATGTTTTAAATGATTATAAAAAAGCCAAATGGCCCTTTTAAAATGGTACCAGTTTTCACTTCAATAAAGTTTGTTAAGAAGTGCCTGCTTTCCAAAACTTTTGCCAATTGCATTTTAAAAAATCATTTTTTAATTAGAGGGTTGAAAATCGTACCACAACTTTTAAGTTTTCATTCTCTGGTTAATAGTAGGCCTATTAATCTTTTTTATAAATTTATTGGCTATTTATGTTTACTTTCCTTGCATTGACTGTACATAACTTTTGGACATTTTTTTCCTTTCTCATTTGCCCTTTTGTATTAACTTTATAAAGAGGCTTTATAATTTACTGAGTTATTTATGTAGTAAAATAATCTATTGAGAAAGTAACTTTTATGTTTCCTACCTGTAGGCACTCCTTAAAGAAATGACAGATACTTCCCCAAATCGTGTCTCTACCTTCAGGCTTCTCTTTCTACCAGGCATGGTGCCAGGTTTTGCTCTTGGTGTCCGGGCCCTCCCTAATCCCATGGCTGGGAGGGTTTTGTGCATCGCAGGCCCAGGGAGGAGAACACGCCAGGTGGCAGGCACCCTCCCTAAACAGGTCTTTGATTTCCATGCCTGGGCCCACTGAGGCAATTAAGCTGGATTTGTCTGATGGGGCAGGGGATCAAAGGTTTGATGTTTTGAAAACTGAAGAGGTAAAAAGCTCCACTTGAGAACGGGAAGGAAAATTCCCCCAGGACAGGAGTTACAGGCTCCTCAGCGGTAGGAATCTGATCTGGAGAGAAAACAGACCCTCTGGCATGGAAGACCTTACTGTTGGAGTCCTGAGCCCTTGGCCCTGTGGCCTGGGAGCCCGTGCTGTTGCTGGGACAGCAGGAGGAAGTCGATCAGAATTGCCTGTCCTAGAACTGAACCATGCAGGCTTGAGCCAGGAACTGGGCTGCAGCATTCACTCATCCTGGAGGGAGGCCCATGGTTGGGCCCCATTGCCCAGGACAGGTTCATGTGTGATAAAAATACCATGGAAGGGCCCATGGCTGACTCTTGGTAATGAGTCCACCGACCATCTTTGTTTTCGAATTAAATACACAGAAAGGTAGCATTGGCACGACAGCAGAGCCTGGTGGAGAGGAAAATGGGCTCTGGAGCCAGGCAGCTGGGGTTGGGATCAGGTCCTTCTACCTACTTGAGCAATCTTGACCAAGTGACTTCTGTCTGTCTCAGTTTCCTCACCTGTGCAATGGGAATGACAATAGTGCTTGACTCATGGACTATATGTAGTTAACTTTTGTAAAGCATGTATCAAGTGCTCTGTGGGTGTTTACCATTAATAATATTGTGATCCTCATTAAGACATGCTGCAAACATGTTCTCCATTTTTTAACTTTGTTTATGGTGAATTCTGTCATGTAAAAGTGTAATGGTGGTAGTAGTTGTTTTGCTGAAGAATTTCTATGTCTGTGTGTGCTGCTGTAACAAAATACCACAAACTGGATGGCTTAAGCAACAGAAATTTATTTACCACAGTTCTGGGGGCTGCAAAGTCTAAGATCAAGGTGCTGGCAGGTTCACTGTCTGGTGAAGTCCCTGTCTTGGTCTCTGCTTTCAAGATGGTGCCTTGAATGCTGAGTCTTTCTGAGGGAACGAACACTGTGTGCTCACACGGCAGAAGTCAGAAGGGTGAAAGAGTTGAACGCTGCTTGGAACCTGTTTTAGTCTGTTCTCATGCTGCTGATAAAGACATGCCAGAGACTGGGTAATTTCTAAAGAAAAAGAGGTGTAATGGACTCACAGTTCCACGTGACTGAGGAAGCCTAGCAATCATGAGACTTATTAATTACCATGAGAACAGTATGGGGGAAACCACCGGGTGAATCAATTATCTCCCACCCCACCAATCCCCCCCATGAGGTGTGAGAATTGTGGGAGCTACAATTCAAGATGAGATTTGGGTGGAGACACAGCCAGACCATATCAGGGCCTTTTTGATAAGGGCCTTAAACCTATTCAGGAATGCAGGAGCCCTCATGACCCAATCACCTCTTAGAGCCCCTTTATTAGGCCGGGTGCAGTGGCTCATGCCTGTAATCTCACCACTTTGGAAGGCCGAGGCAGGTGGATCACATGGTCAGAAGTTTGAAACGACTGGCCAATATGGTGAAACCCTGTCTCTACAAAAAATACAAAAATTAGCCAGGCATGCTGGTGCACACCTGCAGTCCCAACTACTCACGAGGCTGAGGTAGAAGAATCGCTTGAACCTGGGAGGTGGAGGTTGCAGTGAGCCGAGATTGTGCCACTGCACTCCAGCCTGGGCAACAGAGCAAGACTGCATTGCAAAAAAAAAAGCCCCTGTATTAGTCCATTCTCATACTGCTGTAAAGAAATAAGGAAAAAAAGGTTTAATGAAATCACAGTTACACATGACCAGGGAGTCCTCAGGAAACTTACAGTCATGGTGTAAGGGGAAGGAGGTGCAAAGCCATGTCTTACACGGTGGCAGGCAAGAGAGCATGTGCAAGGCAACTGCCCTTTATAAAACCATCAGATCTCATGAGACTTATTTGCTATCATGAGAACAGCATGAGACAAACCTGTCCCCATGATTCAATTACCTCCCACAGAGTTCCTCCCATGACACATGGGGATTGTGGGAGCTACAGTTCAAGATGAGATTTGGGTGGGGACACAGCCAAACCATATCAGCCTCCACCTCTTAATAACATCACAGTGGCCATTAAGTTTCAACATCTGAATTTTGGAGGGGACATATTCAAACCATAACAGTATCTGTTTCGTGGCTTTTGGGTTTTGCATCTTTCTTAGGAAGACTCTGCCACCTCTTCCTCTCTTCTTAGGAAGACTCTCCCACCTCTGCTCTCTTGGGGGGCAGAGTCAGCCATGATTTTCTCTACTCTTCTTACTTGTCCCTTTGACATTTAGATTTCTAATACTGCTTACCTCTGTAACCACATGTCTTGACATTCCTGCCTTCAGACACCATGTTCAGGCCAACAGGCTCCCTTCAGATTCTAGGACACATCAAGCCTTTTTCTGGGTTTGGCATTTCACATGCCTTTTCTTCTGCTTCAAACTCCACCCTGCATTTCTGAGTCAAGGTCCTCTCTGATGAAACCCCAGTCTTCTCAGTCATGGAAGTTGACTGGTTCCCTTCCTAGCAGATCTCACAGTTGTAACATCTTTATTACCTTGCCTATTGTCTAGCTCCGCACTGTAGGAACCATTAATTCAGGGTCCCTGTCTGTTTCATGTATCTTCTACCATGCTCCCAAGTGCCTAGTAAGGCCTTAAGGCATAGATATTCAATAAACATTTCTAAAGCGAATGAACAAATTCATAAAAAATTATTTATTTGGGGATATATTTTGCAGAAGGCATTTACTTATTTTTCTCCAAATAGACAACCAAATGTAACTTCATTCTTTGAATAAAGATAAGGTATCTTTCCTTCATTGTTTTGAAATGCCCTCTTTGCTATACATTTTATTCTCAAACACAATTGGCACCAATTCTGAACTCCTCTCTCTTTGTATTTCTCCCTTCATTTCTTCCTGGGCTGATATGGCACTGTTTTAGTTATTGTAGCTTGATAGCCATTTTTATGGCAGGGCAAGCTACGCCTCTCATTATTCTTTATTTAAAATATTTTCTTTGCCAATTCATGTACATTTTCTTTTCTGAAGGAGTTCAGCACTATCTTGTCAATTTCCATAAAAGATTCCATTGCGATTTTGATTGGAGTTGCATTGTTTTTGTAGTCTAAATTGAAGAGACTCAACATCTCTATACCATTCAGTCCACTCATCCATGGCATTGTGTCTCTTCATTCATTCATGTCTTTTTTTTTTTGGAACAATCTAGACAACTCTAGCTTTCAACATATAAGTCTTGGATATTTCACATTAGTTTTAGTCCTAGATTTTTTATATATTGTTTTTGACAGTGTGAATGGAAACTTTTTCCATTATATTTTTTTGCAATCTATAGTACTATAAAATTGAATAATTTCTAAGCTTATACTTTTTATGATATGGTGACTCTGGTACTGAGATAATAGTAATAGTAATGATAAATCATAATAACAACCCATTATCAAATGCCTACTAAGTGTCATGTACCATGGTAGAGATTTCTATCATTTTATCATATAACTTTATGTATAATAATATATAATATGCATATATATTACAGATTGAGCAATCCCAGTCTGAAAACCTGAAATCTGAAATGCTCCAAAATCTGAAAAATGATGCTCAAGTAGAATGCAAATTAAAGCATTTTGGATTTCAGATTTCTGGATCGGGGTGCCAAGCCAGCACTACAAATGTTACAAAATCTGGGAAGATCCATAATCTGAAACACTCTAATCCCAAGAATTTTGGATAAGGGATACTCAACCTCAATTAGATTTTATTTCATATATTATTTATAAATAGTATATTTATATGTCATATATTATAATGCATTAGATATGTTAGTATATCTTGTTTAATCATAACAAAAATGTTACAAAGTTGGAATAGTCACCTTGCTTATGCTATATAATGTAGGAAGCTAAGGCTCACAAAGCCAATGTGGCTGGCGTATACCACAGGTCTGTCTGATGCTGGACATAGCCTTATCCCACTGTCTGTGCCTCCCAGGTGAGAAGCTCTCTTAAAGGCAGATGTTTTATTAGAACTTATATAATGACAATAATCAGTAATTATACTCCCTAATTTTCAGAAATTACCAGAATTTTAATGAATCTTCAGGTTCATCCAGTCTAACTTCACTGGCTGGGGCCTGCAGCTCCTTGGTAGTGTCTGTCATGAGACTGTGCAGGCACTGCACACACACCTCCATTAATGGGGGGCTCACCACCTCACATGCTGCCCACAGAGTCTTTGGATGCCTCTGACTGTCTGAACATTCCTCCTTGGGTTGATTAAGACCCATCTCCCGGCCGGGCATGGTGGCTCACGCCTGTAATCCCAGAACTTTGGGAGGCCTACACGGGTGGATCACGAGGTCAGGAGATCGAGACCATCCTGGCTAACACAGTCAAACCCCGTCTCTACTAAAAATACAAAAAATTAACTGGGTGCGATGGTGGGCACATGCAGTGGGTCCAAGCTACTCAGGAGGCTGAGGCAGGAAAATGGCGTGAACCCGGGAGGTGGAGATTGCAGTGAGCTGAGATCCTGCCACTGCGCTCCAGCCTGGGCAACAGAGCAAGACTCCGTCTCAAAAAAAAAAAAAAAACAAAAAAAAAAACATGTCTCTCTGATCTTCACTCCCTTCCATGGGGTCCCATTGCTCCCTGAATCCACTCATTTTAGCTGGCATGTGTTCAGCAGAATCTTTCTGTGGAGGCTTTGAGCCAAGTTAGGACAAAGGCTGTTTGTCTTCCATTTTCCACTGAATCCCCAGTGCCGCTCTTCACCCTTGACATGGACAAAGTCCTCAATAAATATTTGGTGGATGAGTTGATAAATTGGCTTCATTGACTTACCCAGAGCAAGCTTGTTCCCACCTCCTCATGGAGCTTTATCCTAAGATGAGGACTGAAGAATACCCGTCTAAGCACATTTCTTTGGACATGGTGCAGGTTACTACTGTCCCTATTACAGTATGGTGTCCTGGGCCACTCCATTTCTCTAGCTTTCACCTGAGCGGACCAAGGACAGGATGATTAATGCTCACCGCCGACACACTGTATTCCATGCCTCTCTAACAATCACAATATTTTTTCAGCTTTCTTCACTACAATCTCTGGCCTCCGTGTAGTATTTATTTTACTTTATTCCAAGTGATATAAATATCACTAGCCTTGTACTTCTGGGGCTGGGGCTAGTGACCTTCTTTCCCAAATGCACAGAGCCAGACTCATCAGGAAACTTGTAGATTGCACAGGGCAATACATAATGGTCTGTTTCAGTTTTATGCATGTTTTAGAGATATATGTTCTTCGGGAGAGCTGTCTGACCATTTCTCCACTCAGATTTCTCCATGCAACAGGACCGTGATAGTCCTTAAAATATTGCTAATGAGACAGGAGGCATTGCTGCTGCTGGGTTTCGGCTCCCTGCTCTCCGTGGGATGTGAAGCTGAGTGGAGCTGGCTGGGTCAGGCAGCTGTGGAGGGCTGGGCTCCCAGACACAGCAAAACAATGAGGGCCAGTGGAGGAGGCTGAGCCAGGGCTGAGAGGGACACTCGTGCCCCTGTCTTCATTTGGCTCCAAACCCCCAGGACAAAGCAAACATTGTGCAGAGGTCAGGCTGCTCTGGATGAAAGGCCCTGCCTTGTACAGTGGGAAAGAGCCCCCAGGGAGGGAATGTGTATGGGGCGGGGAGTGGGAGTAGAGGGCACGGGAGACGAAGCAACTAGAGAGGCCGCGCTGACACCATGAATGGAGGCGGGACACAGAGACCAGGGGACAGAGGAAAAAGGGAGAGGCCACAGCCCAGGCAAAGGGACACAGAGGAGGGGCAGGGAGGAGTGGGAAGGAGGGGGAAAAAGGTGACGGATAAAAGGCAGAGAGAGCACAGCCTGGGAAAGCGGGGTGAAAAGAAGAAGAAGGACCCCGCAGGGAGTTGGAAGGGAGAGGGAAGGGCATGGAGAAGGGGGCCTGAGGGCCAGGTGGCACTGCAGGGACCCCATGGGAATTGTGTCGCCCTGGGCTATTGCTGCTGCTGCCTTCCTAGGCCCGGCTCCTCACTGAACCTATGTGGGGTGTGTGGAGGGGCTGCGATCCGGGCCCCAGGGGAGCCGCTGGCAGGGAGGACCAGCCGCTGTCCCGGTCCTCCTGGCCCTCAGATGGCCTCCGGGATGGGCGTGGGAGGCCAGGACCAAGGACGGCTACCACCAAAAGAGAAGCAGAGATCTGCTTGAAGTTGCAGGGCTGGCTGGGTCTGAGAGGTTGACTGGAGGTAGCCGAGCACACAGGAGAAGAGCTGCCAGTGCCTCCCACGGCGCCCAGGAGGGTGGGACCGGCGCCCCCGCCCTGTTCCCCAGGCCGAGCTGCGCATGCGCACCTGCACATCCACCTGCGCTGGGCCACCTGAACTTGGAGGGAACGACCCCAGCTCCGCATGCCCGGCAGGGCCCAGCTTAGTGCTTTTTACACATGGCATCTTTAATGCCCTGTGGTTGGGATTAGCTTCTCCATTAAAAAAAAAAAAAAGAAAAAAATGAGAGAACAGGTGTGTTCAGTTGATCTAGAAAGCAAAGCATTAAGTGAATGCTCAAAGTGCCGGTTAATTATCTGATAGAAGCGGGATGTCCTGTTAAGACTTTGCGACTCCATATCAGTTGATCTGGATTTTAATGTTCCTCGAGACCTTGACCAAGACATTTAGCCTCTACTAGCCCCAGTTTTATCACCTGTAAATTGAGGGGCATATTCTCTGTAGTGGAGAGCCCTTCTGTGGATGACGTGAAATTACTTGGCAGGCCGTAGAAGCACTGTCTTCCCATGAGAGAAGATGTATCCTGTTTGCCTGTGCTCCCAGTCTCTCCTCCTGACCTTTGTATTTATTGTACTGGAGTTTCCCAGGTAGGGTTTAATTTTTAATTACCAATACCTTTTCTAAAGGCATAATTGAGGGCATCTTGCCTATGAAACACTGTGGACTCCACTCCTAGATCTGTTATTTTGTACTGTGTGGTCCTGCATGGGACACGGCTCTGGATCTCTTTCCTCATCTGTTTAAAATAGCATTGCTGGCCAGTTGCGGTGGCTCATGCCTAAATTCCAGCACTTTGGGAGGTGGAGGCCGGTGGATGGCTTGAGCCCGAGGGTTTGAGACCAGCCTGGGCCAAATGGCAAAACTGTCTCTATGAAAATTACAAAAATTAACTGGGCTTGGTGGCAAGTGTTTGTGGTCCCAGCTACTCAGGAGGCTGAGGCTGGAGACCACCTGAGTCCAGGGAGGTCGAGGCTGCATGAGCTGAGATTGTGCCACTGCACTCCAGCCTGCACAACACAACGAGAGACCCTGTCTCAAAAAAACAAAAATAAATAAATAATAGGATAGTGCTTCTAACACTGACTGCACTAAAGTGGTGTTTTGAGATTGAATTCTTGACATGAATGTGAACGCATTTTGTCCACTGGAAACGGAGGAGCAACTGGGAGGTAGATCCAATCCCTGGGAAAGCTGGCCCATAGGGGGTTCCTAGTTTTTGCTAAAAGAGTAAATGAATGACTCTGAGAGAGATGAACTACCCCCTTCTTGAGTTTCTTGGACAATAAGGTAGCATCTCTCTCTCTCTTTCTCTCCTGCCTTTTCTCTTTCTCTCTCTCTAGGCCTGGTGTGTTGATGACATTTCCAACATAACATAGGAAGATTGGCCAAGGTTAATGAGAGCAGCTCCCCACAGCTCGAATCTGGATATCACACATAGCTGACTGCTGAACAGCAGAAATCAGTGTCCTGCCAAGTCCTCTGCAGTGCTCTGGACCCAGAGCCAGAAATCTGCTCACCTCCTTAAGACACTGAAATGAGAACCCGCACAGCTTGGAAAACCAGCACATAAAACCAGGCTCTGTGTTCCCCACCCTCTTCACTTATTTAACCATGCCAGCTCTCAGGCAACTGGAAAACATGAAAAAGGCCTCAGGATGCCTCCTGGAATATGTTCTACATTAACTCACAGCTGGTAGCAGTTACAGCAAAATTAGAAAACATCGAAGCAAAATTGTCCTTTCTTTCAAGTTAAAACTCTTCGAATTCAAGGTTGTGAGCAGTTGGGGTGACGGGGGTGGGTGGTGGGGATTGAGAGAAAGCGGGGGAAACTGTGACCTCAACCTTCCAGTCATGCTGTGCTTCTGGCTGGGTGATTCCCACTGAAAAATAGACATATGTTCTAAACTCTGACCATATCTCAGTCTCTCCCCAAGAGGAGATTCAATAGAGAAGGTGCTTTGGGACCCCTGAAATTCACAGAGTTCTAATAAATAACCCAGATCAATTTCACCGAGAGTGAAAATGTTTCATATCTCTTCATCATTCTAATTTATTTATTTTTAATTAATTTTTTAATTGAGAGAATTTCAGATTCATAAGCAGTTGTGCGGAATAATACAGAGGGATCTGGTATAGACGTTACCCAGTTTCCCACGATGGCAGGGTTTTGCAACACCATCCCATGATATCATAACCAGATTATGGACCTTGATGCAGTCCACCAGTCTTACTCACATTTCCCCAGTGTGACTTGCAGTTATGCTTGTGTACATTTTGTTCAGCTTGTTCTTACATAATTTTATTACATGCCATAGATTTATGTATGCACCACGTCAGTCAAGATACTACAGTGCCATCACCACAAGGATCCCACACGTTAACCTTTAGTAACTACACCATGCCCATGTCCCTTCTGCTTCCATCTCCCCCATCACTAAACCCTGGCAATCACTAATTGATTTTCCATGTCTATAACTTTGCTATTTCAAGAACACTATATAAATATAATCATACTGTATGCAATTTTTAGGTTTTGACTTTTTTCCACTCAACTCCTTTGAGATTCATCCACACTATTGCCTGAAATAGTAGTTGATTTCTCTTTATTGCTCAGCAGTATTTCATGGTATGAATGTATCAGAGTTTATTTAACCATTTACCTATTGAAGGACTTATGAATTGTTTCCAGTTTGGGGATATTGTGAATAAAACTGCTGTGAATATTCATGACCAGGTTTTTGTGTTAATGTACGTTTTCATTCCTAATTATTTTTGCACTGAAGGTTGAGGTTGTGCTTAGTGGGGAGGAATTAAGGCTGAGGACATGGGTCAAGGACTGCAGTCGACCAGTTGAGGGGTCAAAGGGAAACTTGGAAAATGAGGCTAACCATTCTCCCTTTAAAGTTGTTTAGTGAATGGAAGTAAAGATTGCATATAAAATGTTCTAAGTTAGAGGCCTACAGAAATGTACATTAGTGCCTGGTGCAGTGGCTCACACCTATAATCCTAGCATTGGGAGGCTGAGATAGGTGGATCGTTTGAGCCCAGGAGTTCGAGACTAGCCTGGGCAACATGGTGAAACCCTATCTCTACAAAAAATACAAAACTTAGCCAGTTTTGATAGAGTGCACCTGTAGTCCAGACTACTTGGGAGGCTGAGGTGGGAGGACCATCTGAGCCTGGGGAGGTCAAGGTTCTAGTGAGCCCACTATACTCCAGCCTGGGTGACAGAGTGAGATCCTATCTCAAAGAATGTACATTAGTATTACTATTGCATTTCTTCTTTATTGTTTAACTTTTATTTTGGGTTCCGGGGTACATGTGCAGTTTTGTTACATAGATAAACTATTGTCACAGAGGTTTGTTGTACAGATTATTTCATCACCCAGGCATTAAGCCTAGTATCCAGTAGTGATTTTTTCTGATCCTCTCCCTCCTTCCACCCTCCATCCTTAATATGTCCAGTGTAATTTTTTTGACCAGAGACAAAGAAGGGCTAATGAAATATATTATTACAAAAACTCCCCCCCACACACACATATTTAAGGGAACCAGCTGGAAAGGTCGAAAGAAGCTAAGGTAATTTCGTCCACAACAGATGACAGTGTACGTGAATGGGACTGGTTTTGGAAAGCAGGATAAGGGTTTTGTATTAGTCCATTCTCACATTGCTATAAAGAAATACCTGAGACTGAATAATTTACAAAGAAAAGAGGTTTAATTGGCTCATGGTTCTGCAGGCTGCATAGGAAGCATGGTGCTGGCATCTGCCCGGCTTCTGAGGGGGCCTCAAGAAACTTATAATCATGGTGGAAGGTGAAGGGGAATGGCATGTCTTGCATGGCTGGAGCATTGAGAGAGAGAAGGGCGTTCCACACACTTTTAAACAACCTGTTATCACGAGGACTCATTCACTATTGTGAGGACAGGGCCAAGGAGGAAATCTACCCCTATGATCCAGTTACCTCCCACCAGGCTCCACCTCCAACACTGGGGATTGCATTTCACCATGAGATTTGGCTAGGGACCACACTTAGATCATGTTAGGTTTTTGTCGTTGTTTTCTTTCTTCTTCTTTTTTTTTTTTTGAGATGGAGTTTCACTCTTGTTACCCAGGCTGGCATGCAATGGCACCATCTCAGCTCACCGCAACCCCCGGGGTTCAAGCAATTCTCATGCCTCAGCCTCCCGAGTAGCTGGGATTACAAGCATGCGCCACCATGCTCGGCTAATTTATTGTATTTTTAGTAGAGACGGGGTTTCTCCATGTTGGTCAGGCTGGTCTTGAACTTCCGACCTCTGGTGATCCACCCGCCTCAGCCTCCCAAAGTGCCTGGACCACAAGCGTGAGCCACCGCACCCAGCCTAGGTTTGGTTTAAGAACAGGCAGGCTTCAGGGATTTTGACCATTTGAAAGCTGTATGACATGGGCACATGGTGGACTCCTCTGAGGCTCCATTTCTTTACCTGTAAAATAGGCATAATGACTTTGCCCTCCTGGAGTGCTGCTGTGCTGATTAAATGAGGTAATATTGATAAACCCCTCAGCATGGTGGTGGCTGACATGGCCAGGTCTTAACAAGTAGCTTTAGGGTATGTATCAACAGTTTTATATATATATATATATATATATATATATATATATATATATATATATATATTTACCTCTGACAACTATTAGGCTGAAAATGTGCTATCAGTAAATCATTCAAAATTAAGAGAAAGCTTCATTTTCTAAAACAATTTAAATATCCATTCATATATTGTATCATGCTATTAATATAGATGAATAAAGATGAAATACACAGACAAAATATGTGTATATATGTTGAAATATTGGATATTTCTCTGCTCTCTGTTTCAGGTGAAAACAGTAGGATCTGCATTTATCTACAGCATGATATTATCAGTGTTCAAAAACAGTGTTCAAAGAAAAAGAGAAAAATATTTTAAAAACCCGTCGATGATAATATCTAGATGCCAGAATATTTATTTTTTTATCTACAATCTTCTGATTTTACCTATTTTCTGCAATAGTGCTGTTAATTTTGCATTCGGAAGAAAAACTTACTTAAAATATCCTACAGCAAAATCTATTTTTTTGGAGGCATGATGTTGTTCTAAAGGAGGTCGTGGAGAGTGAGTGGCTGTCGGAGGATGCAAGTGGACAGGTTGGGAGCACCTACTGCCCGCTTGAGATGGACATCAGCCACTGCTGGAATGCTTGAAGGCACCCGGAGCATGAAGCAGGGGCCAGCTAGGAGGATACACACTTTGTACTCAGTGCAGACTCAGGGACAGGGCCCTTCATCTCCCCTGTCTTCTGTCTCCTCCCCAAATGACGGTGGTAACAATCCCTGCTTCAAAGGTTGCATTGAAGAATAGGCATAAAGAAATTAATTCAGGCCCAGTACATAACTGTTGCAAAAGTGGGATTTATCGTAGGCCAAGCAGAAGAAAACTGAGTGAATTGTCTCGTAATTAGACCCACATATGTAGAATTGAGATCTGAGAGAGGGAGGCAGAGAAAGTCCAGGTACTGCCGAGCACCCTGATGACAGTGAGAAAAGAGAATTCTAAAAAGCGGATGCAAAAGTCACAGGCTTGTGGCTGCTCTTCTCCACCAAGCTTCCTCCATTCCTGCCCCACTCCCTGGATGCAGGGCTTTGTCCCCTCATTTGTGGTTCAAGGGAATGGTTGTTGTGTTCCGCCATGGTCACTTGATTTGTGGTCACAGTTCCTCCTCCAGTCCTCACCTGGGGGGTCTGAGGTCAGGTAAGCTGAGTGAGGGCCCCCTGCACTGCTTCCTAGCTGTGTGGCCGTGACCAAGCTACTTCTGAATTCTTTCCCCAGTTTTGAGGATTAACATCAAAAGCAACTTAAACATTTTGTGGTGGGGATGAAATAAATTTAACCCAAGGAGAGTGCTTAGGCCAGGATGTATCACATGGTAAGTGCTCCACACGCATGATCCGTGTGTGATCGTTTGTAATAAGCCATACTGAGTCAGTTATATGTTACTGATCTCCAAGTCCCTGAAGTCTTAGGATGTGATGGTACACGATTCATCCTTCACACATTTATGGAACATCTACCATGTGCTAATTGCTGTTCTGGGCACAGATATAAAGTAATGACACACGAAGCAAAATCTCTGCCTCGTGGCCACATGTTCTCAACAGTTACTTAAACAAACACAGCTACCATGTCAGTTGGTGATGAATTCTGAGAAGAACAGTGGGAATTGGAGAGGAGGCCTCTCTGGAACCCTGATGGAGGATGTTACATAGGATGTCCATGCCATACTACCTTTCTAAAACCCTAGACATCCTGAATTCTAAACATGCATCTCCTTTCCACACTAGACTATGCAGCTTCAGAAACTTCTCTTAGAGCGAGCCACATGCACAACCTGAACGCTCATGCCCATGGCTTTCCATTGTCCTATTTTGACTGAAAGCCTGGGATAGAAGTAGGAATTGCAAATGGGTCACTTAGAAGCCCTCAAACTCAAACAGAGCAGCTTTCATTACTTACCATAGACAAAAGGAATAAGGGTCAATATTAAATATAATTACCATGCATGGGGCTAATAAATGGCATTTTTATCCTGGGTGCACTTGTGGGGGTGAGAGGGCCCCACTGCGGCCCCTCAGGTCACCTAATCCTCCCTTTGCTTTTATCCTCAGAGTCTGAGCAGATGGAGGCCAGGGATCTCAAATTACCTTTCTTCCTTTTTCACTCTGAGTACATTCTGCAACTGCTGTGGCTTTCTCCTTCTGTCTCATTCCCATGTCCTGCCCCTCCTCATTCCTTCCTTGTCTCTCTCCTCCTCTCCTCACCCTAGCCCCTGGCCTTTCTCTACTGGGACATCTTAAAGCGTCGCTTGTGCAGTCTGGGATCTTTGTGATTTCTCCCTTTCTGACCTCAGTATGTGTGTCTGACTTATTTGCCCCAGGCTGCAACTCTGGGCGAGGATAGAAATTTTCAAAATCCTGTTGCATCACTCACAGCCACAGAGCCTTTGAACATTGACCAGATACTTTGCACAGGCTTCTTTTTGGTCCTCAGAGCAGTGTCTGTCTTGGACACACTGTAGAGAATAAGCAGGTTGCTGAATCTCTGTGTCTATTGTCCTGTGTCACTGGTTATGTTGAAGGTCTAAATGACCACCCTGCATGACCCCACTGATCAAGCGACAGACACTCCTCCAAAAGCTAAGTGAGGGTGAGAACCAGGCCAGCCCTGCCCTCCAGGTGCCCCATCACAGACCACAGGGCGGGTACGTGGTAGTTGCATATGCTCAGCAAGTGTTGAGTGCGTGGCTGGCATACATGATATGGTCAAGGAGTGGATAGAACACAGAGTCTTGGGTTGCTCAGAGATCTTAGTGTCCATGCCCCTTTGACGGCATTGTAAACCAAGTATCAGACTAGCAGTTTGAAAATCTGACTCAGGTTGGTCTCTGCTCTGCCACACGGGAAGGTTTTCCCCTAGGACATGGCCTTGCATTTAAGGAATAAGTGAGGACATGAGGTGAGTGATCTCCAAAGCCCTTTCTACACCATGACTCTGAGATATAACAATGTATAATGAAATTATTTGTGCCTTTGCATGAGTTCATTGGTGACAGAGGGCCTCAGCCTCACATTTCACTACTGCAGAAGGCAGGAATCCTTTTGTCTTTTATTTCTCAGTGAGGGTGGATTAAGCTTTCATCTGGGTGTGCCGAAAAGAGCCACAGTTGGCCCTGCTACCAGCGTGTGTCCCAGAATCTCATCACATGCCCCCATGACCCAGGGGAGTCCCTACTCCCGGCCACCATCTCAACTCCCATGAGTATTTCCCTGGACTCCCAGTCTCCTTTACTCACATCGGCCTCCAGTCCTTCTCCTTGTGGCCCCCAAAGATGCTCTCTATCACCCTCATCACCCACTGCCTTCAACCTCCATTGCCTTCCCCATGCAAGTCCGATACACTCCAAACTCCTTCTTGGCCCAAGGTGCTCTGCTGGGACTGGCCCCAGCTCCTCTAACTTCTTCCTTCATCTCTAGCCACACTGACCTACCTGTAATACAAGGAGCTCTTTGAACTGATTGGCCTTTTTGGCTGAAAGCATCTTCCTGTAAAGGCCACCCAAGTAGCTGGGATTACAGGCATGTGTGGCCACGCCCTGGCTAATTTTTGTATTTTTAGTAGAGACAGGGTTTTGACATGTTGGCCAGGCTGGTCTTGAACTCCTGACCTTAGGTGATCCACTTGCCTCGGCCTCCCAAAGTGCTGGGATTACAGTATCTGCACTTTGAATTTGCTCTGTAAGCCCAGGTGTAGGTGAGTCCTGGCCTTCCTCTGTGTGTGGGTGCATGTGAGCACACCTTCTCCTGTTGGGTGAAGGTTCTCTTAGAGTTGGGATAGGGCATTCAGCTTCAGAGAGGGGTGCCTCACTGCTGGTGAATGACTTGGGCAGCTGTGAGCAGAGCTTCTGCGGTGTCATTTGAGGTCAAGTTGTGATTGACTTATACAACCTCCTGAATAATTAGTTAGAATTCTCTATGAATTGGGCAAAAACAAACTGCAGCCCCAGTTATGTTGATGAGTAATAAACATCTCATTTCTGGGGCCTGCAAGACCAGGGTCTGGGTGTGGGTCTTTGTCACATACAGCCATGTGATATTGGACAAATGAATTAGGTTCTTTTGAACCCTGGCTTCTTCATCTCTAAAGAGAAAGAAATAATAGCACTCTGCTTGTTGAGATGTTGCAGGGATTACATGAGGTGATGCAAGGTACTTGGTGCCTGGTACATGTTGAAAAGACCTTACTGAGTTGATCATGGTTGTTCTTCCATCTCCACAGATGTGTAGTGGCAGCAAGGCACCATTTGCACTGTGCTGGGGAGAGCTGCAGAGGCAAACCACACAATGCAGTGCCTACAAGCACAGGCCATGGGCCCAGGCAGTCTAGGGTGATCACCTCTGTGCTTCTCGCTACCTGTGTGACTCTACGTTCTGCTTGCCTTATTTTCAAAAGGGAGCATGGGCATGACACCACCCTGGTATTCTTGCTGTGAAGATTTTATAGGATCTTTTATGTTAACACAAGGCCTAACCTATAGCAAGAGCTTAATCAATGTTAACAACCACCCCAGTGGAAAATTATTGAGTCTTGAAGAGCCTATCTTCAGTGTGGGCAATAGATGTGTAGATGGCAAAACCCACAAACCCACACAAAACAAAGCCACAGAAATTGTGATATGGTACTAAAAGTAATAAAACACACATGGGCCAGACAGAGTGGCTCATGCCTATAATCCCAGTACTTTGGGAAGCCAAGGTAGGAGGATTGCCTGAGGCCAGGAGTTCGAGACCAGATTGGATGACATAGTGAGAAGCCATCTCTGCAAATTTTTTTTTTTTAAATTTAGCTGTGTGTCGTGGTGTGCGCCTGTGGTCTCAGCTGCTTGAGAGGCTGAGGATGGAGCATCATTTGAGTCTAGGAAATTGAGGCTGCAGTGAGCTACGATCACACCACTGTACTCTAGTCACAGCAAGACCCTATCATAAAAACAAAAGCAAAAGCAAACAAAAACCAAAACAACAACAACAACAACAAAAAGGTGTTTGGGCAAGGAGTACAGAAAAAGGGATTCTTTTCCATAGAGGTATCAGGGAAGGCTTCAGGAAGAACGTGATACATAAACTGGACCTTGAATGTGTATTATTTTCCATGAAAGAAGAAGCATTGGGATTGTGAGTTCAAGCAGGTGGTGTCTGGAAGGGGCTAAATCAGGCTTGTGTAGTAGTCCTTGTGGCAGGCTTTCCTGGGGTCTGGCGGAGCCAGAGAAAGGGGTCTGGGGAGGAGGGTGAGGCACAGGAGGGGAAGAGAGGGAGGCTGGCTAGTCCCTCGGGGATGCTGAGTTTCAGCCTCAGAGACAAGGGGCTGCCTTGTCTCGAAGGGGCTTTGAGGTAAGGAGCAGCACCATGGAGCAGTGCCTTGATGATTCACTGTTGTGTTGGATGCATTGACTCATTTCCTCACTCCTTCATACAAAAAGCACTTTTGTAGATAACAGTATAAGGCTATTTTCATGGAGTGAGGTGTTGTTCAGCCCTCTGTGTTCACAGTTCACCATGGGAAAAAGGATATAAATCAAGTTATTTGGAGGCATGAAAATGCCAAGGTTTGGAGAAAACAGACAAAGTGCAACAGGCTTCAGGGATGGGGAGATGACTTCAACTGGGAGATTGTGGAAGACTTTGAAAGGAGGTTGTGTTCAGCAAGAGAGAAGGGTAGGTGTGGGGAAATAATGATAGCAGAGCTGGGAATTCTGGAGGAAGGAACCTGTGGGAGCAAAATTCAAAAGGTAATGCAGGAGAAGACCGGCACCGGGAAGCGGGAGCAGAGAGAAGGGGTGTGGGAAGTGCGAGCAGAAAGCCAGGCTTCCCCTAGATCTTCAGAGGCACTTGAAAGGCAGACAGAGGCATTCGTACTTTTCCCTGTGGAACTGGTACAAAACAGAGAAACAATAGCACGCAAGGAGGCTGGCTACAAAAGGACTTGTTTCAATCAGCATTTTTAACCTCGTCTTTCACATTTTTTAATTTTCTGATTCACTTTCTCAACTTTTAATCCAAAGCTCGGCTGGAGAAGCTGCTGTTTTCAATTTGTATTATCATTTTTTTCACATTTTAATCCTCTTAGATCCCATTTCTGCTGGGTTAGTTTACCCACTAATCAGGTAAGCAGCCAGCAGCAGCCAGTCCAATTATGAAGAAAAATCAGGCAAAGGTGGGTCAGGGCACCAAGGGGTTCCATGCTACCACAAAAACCACCCTGGGGCACTTGGGTCCTCATCACAGAAACACTGAGACACCCCCTGAGGGTGGAAGCCAGGGGCTGCTCATCCCCAGGTGAGAGTCCCTCTGCCTCCTCTCTTGGCTTGGTTTCCTCAACATCCCTGCCACTTCACAGGTGGCAGCATGACAAAGTCCTACTTATTCTTCAAGGCTCAACTCAGATGCGTTCCCCTCTGGAGCATCTTGGAAGGGGGCCAGGCTGAGTTGAAAAAGACCTGAAATGGAATGAGGCTGAGTTCCAACTTTGCCATGTGCAACCTCTGTGACTTGGAGGGGGAGTGAAACATTTTTGAGCCTCAGTTTCCCCTTTTATTGTCAACTTCATAAGGTTGTTATGAGTATTAAAAAGTGAGCACTTAGCAGAATTTTGAGCACATGTGAAATGCTCAGTATATGTAGTGGCTGAAGAACCTTCCAGAATCCTCAACACAGGGAGTTGGTTTTCCTCTGAGTTCCCATAGCACCCTTTCTTTCTCTTTCAAGTGAGTTATCACACTGTGTTATGACTACCTTTCCATACCTGTGTCCCCACCTGTCTTGACTGTCTGTTCCTTGATGGCAGACTTTATAACACTTAGCACTTTATAACACTTAGACTTTATAGCACTTATAATTCCATAGCACAAGTCTTGCTAACTAAGCCATTATTCAATTAAGAGGTGAATAAATAAATAATAAACAAGGCAATCTTGTGGCTTGGGAGGTTTTTAAAGGACTAGGAGAGTTCCTGGAACATAGTAGGTGCTAGATAAGCATCTGTTGAATAAATAAATTAATCAGTTGATTTACAGGCAGGAGGGGCAATTAGGTTGGTGGGGGAAAATCAAGTCCTTGTTGTGGGAGAGTTATCCAAGGAGATAAGAATGAGGATGAAGTAGAATCTAAGGACTTAGTCCAAATTAAGGTGAAGGAAAATAGACATCAGAAAGGAAGAGTCGTTTGTCTTAGCAGTACTCACTTCTCCTTCCATCTCTTTCTGTGGTCGTCATGCCATAGGATGTGTTCTGTGCATGGGCAGGACTACACCAAATCCTGCCATGTTCTTGCATCCCAGCTCACCCCCTCCTTTGTTCAGCCTTCACCTGCTCTTCAGCCCAGCTTCTCTCTTCCTTCTCTTAACTCTCTTTTCATTATATTGTGACTTATATTTTAATAGTCAACTTTTTTTCCACACGGAGATGGTGCAATGCTTCACTCACTGTGTTGAAATGATCTAGAATCCATTGCTTATTTGAAGATCTAACTGTAGACCTTATACACAATCAGCCCCTGTAACAATCAGTGATTCTTGCCATTTGAATACAGCTGTATACACATCCTGATGTCTGCTGTAGACTCAGTTTTATGGTTCAGAGGTATCCTGACTTCAATATGGACAGTCAAATGGCCACAGAGTGAAGGCTATCTCTCCTTTCTATTCTCCACTACAGGAGCAAATTTAATTTGAAGCTGTAGATGCTATAGTCATAGTATGGCTAGAATGTTTGGGTACTGGGGCTGACGTGATACTGTCCATGGTGCTGAAACACTATTTGTTTTTGTTGTGGTGGTTTCCCTTCAAACTGTAGTACATTGGGAGACTCCTGTTGAATTTTTCCCGAAGAGCATTTCACTGTTGTATTTATTATTATTATTATTATTATTATCTTTTAATTTCTAATACGTTAAATATTTGAAATTATTTACTCTCATGAAATGGTTTACTCTTATCAAATCGTTTACACTCATGGGATTATTAACCCACCCCCCCTCCATTGTGCATCCTTCACCTTCTCTTCAGACAGCCCTGGAAAGGTATAAAGGGAAAACCCAGACATAATGCTCTCTGAAACACATAACTCTGGTCCTGTCTGGTGCATTAGGTGCCTGGGGAGGGTACAGGTTACCTCCAGATGAAACCCATAATCAGCGAGACTTATAATACTCTCTGTATGCACGTGTGTGTGTGAGTGTGTAATTTTTATCATAATTCCAAAAATATTGTTTTACCTCTTGGAAGTGAAGAAGCATGTGAGGTACGTCCACATTATGCTCCTTCAATGCTGTGTTTTTTGTAGGTGATTCTGTTTGTGAGGCTCTGATTAAGTGCGGTTAGGTTGGTGTCAGAGAAATGTACTTAATGTTAACTCTTTAAATTCATTTTAATTGACATTTTTCACATTTTAGTGAATTAGAAAACAAGTTTGGAGGCTTGTAGGAGAGGAAAGTCCTATAGTTGCTGCATTTTGTAGGTTAGCACACACAGTCAGGTGCTTAGCTTAACAAAAATTCATCAAGCACATGCTTTTACTGTTTTAAGCAAACATTTTATAGACACTTTTTCTAAGAAGCTAATAGACTACTGGCAGTTGAGTACATATGAAGCAATAAGTTTAGTTGGTATGATATTTGAGTAACATAAATATATATGAGGCATAGATAAAATCCAAAGGAGGGAGTGTTTAGTTCTTTTCAGAAAGACAAGAAGCCTCCTCAGAAGATGTTTTGAAGGAGAATCAGCAGTGCCCAAACCAGATGAGACATACTGGGGCTAGTATTTATGGATGAAATAGCAACACTCATAACTGCCTGGAGGCAGGTGATGACTCCAGACAGCCCTGGAAAGGAGTAGAGACCCAGGTGCAGTGCTCTCTGAGTCACATAACTCTGGGCATAAATGGCACAGCAGCTGCCTGGAGAGGGTATAAGTTACCACCAGGTGAAACCCATAATCAGTGGGAATGTCAGCCCCTGGCGCTCAATCAGTGCTCATTGAGCAAATGGAGACATACACAATTCATTACCTGAGATTCCTTCAGTCGTAAGAAACCAAATATGGCATTGGGAAGGTGTGGAAATCCTAAATTTACCCACAAGTTATGACACTTCAAAATAACTTCTGTAGTTAAACTCAGAAGTTCCACTTCCCAAACCATGCTATTTAATGAGTTAAAATTCCAAGAATATATGCTATTTTGAAAAAAAGGTACAATATCTGCCTTTTCAGCCCATAATGAATACATTGGGTTATGAAATTTTACCTTACAGAGCATTATGGGGATTATGAAATTTTCCCATTCCTCTTTTAAAATCTGAAGATGTATTACTTTATCTGTAGGATCAATTTCATAAAAATCATAACATTGTTTTCTAAGTTCATTTTTAGTCATTGGGATGCCTCTCTTTGATAGTTTTAGAGACACTGATTATTTCACAAGCTTTTGAAAATCCATATTCTCACATACACACTGTATCAGTCATCAAGTGTTACAAAAATGCTCTGTAACAAACCACCCCAATCCTAGTATTTTGATATAATAAGCATTTACTTAGCTAATTAAATATAGCTTTTCTAGAAATAATTATTCTATTTCCAGTTATGCTAGTCTTGGACAGTTATGCTAGCCTTGGATGGCTCTCTTGCTTGTCTGGGGGTCACTGACTCTCAGCTGATCAGGGACAGCCTCACCTACAATAAGTGGCAAAATGCAATTCCAGGTGATTCATCTTCTATTAGTCCAGTTGGGCATGTTTTCATAACAAAGGCTGAGGAGTAATAAAAAAGCAAAAATGAGCAAATAATTTTTCAGATCTCTGTTTGTATGACAAATTCTGACTCATGAGCCAAAGCAAGTCACATGGCTGAAGAAACCTTGGCCATTTATAAGAAGAGTTCAAAAATCACATTGCAAAGGGCATAAATACAGGAAGGATTAAGACACGAGGTCATTCAATGCTCTTTCTGAGTTTCAGGGAACTTAGCAATTCTTAAGTTCATTCATGAAACTTAGTTCTGTGAGCACCAGCAGGCTTCAGAATTTATGCTCCACTTTTCTGTGAACAATTTATTGAACTAGGGCATAGCAGATATGCACAAAATATTATAATAATCAGTTATTTTTGCAGAAGAGTGTAAAAATTCATATGTAGAAAAAAACAACATAAAAGACAAAAAATGGAAACCAAAAAGAAATAACAAAATATAGTACAAAGAAAAGAAAAGTCAGAGTAATAAATCCAAACATATCCATAATCACAAAAAGTGTGAACAAACTAAATTTATCATAGAAAGAGAGAGAAAGGAGCTGAGTTAAAGAAAATATAAAAAGAAAATTTTACTTATAGATAGCATTTAATATAGTTAAAACAAAAGAGTATACGTTATTTGAAAAAAGCTCTTGAAAATATATATCAGATAAAAATAAAATGTATTTGTATAGAACTATTAACACATGCTAAAAAGTTAATATGGAAGGTAGTTCACAGGACAGAGTGATACATTTTATGTAAATAAGATACAGCATGCTAAGAAGATATAATAGGCATAAACCTTTATGCAGATAACAACATAGGCTTGGAAATATAAAGCAAAACTATTAGAAATGCAAGGTAAAAAGTGAAAATGCATAATCACGGTAGGTGATATTAACATTTCTCAGAAATAGAAATAGAGATAAATATGGAAATGGAAGTTTTGACTAACACAATTAGTGTGCTGAATAAAACACACACGTTATATAATGTCTATATGTATGCACATATACATGGATATACACACATAGTCACACACATATACATATATAAATATTTAATAAATTAATTTTGGTCCATTGAATATGTACGTAATATTAAATGGACCAAAATAAATTTGGTTCTGGGGTTCTTGGACACACACACAAGTGCACACACACACACACAGACACACACACACACACACATATATATGTATATTTACTGGATCAAAATAAATTCTGCTAAAACACTTATTAAACCTTCTCAATATTTTGAATATGTAATGAGTAATAAAGGAAACCTCAAAAATTTTTAAAAAGCAGATAAATTACAGATTTTATTCACTGACCATAGTGACCATACTACTCAACTAAAAAATACACAGCCAAATTTTCTTCAACTTAATTTTCTCATCTCTCCAATTAAACCAGTATACCTGAAGAAAAAGAATATCTTGTACTTCTGCATTCCTTGACTTGGTATTTACAATCAAAACAGTGCTGATGTTCTAAGTTGATGCTCAAAATATTTCTTATTAAAGTGTTCAAATGTATGAATAGTAATGTTTGAGATTAGTTTGTTTGCATATTTGACATAAGAGTGTGACCAGATATAGCTGTAGTCTTTTGGAGCTTATCCTAAAGCTGTAGGGACTTACTATGAAGGTCAGGAACTTAGGCTCTGGCATTTGAGCCCAATGATGATTATTTTTCACTTGGCGAGGTTACCATACCCAGTTATTTAATCAAATACGAATCTCGGTTTTGCTGTGAAGGTGTTTGTTTAACATATACAATCAGTTCACTTTAAGTAAAGGTAGGTACCTTTTATAATGTGGGTGGGCCTCAACCAATCAGTGGAAGGCCTTAAGAGCAAGAGCTGAGGTTTCTTGGAGAAGAAGAATAATGCCATAGTTTCCATCCTGCTGGTCTACCCTATGGGTTTCAGACTTGCCAGTCCTTACCATTGCAAGAGCCAATTCCTTGAAATAAATAAACTGTGCATGTGTGTGTGTGTGTGTGTGTGTATCTAATATTGGTTCTGTCTCCCTGAAAAATCCTGGCAGATACAGTCCCCAATCCTCTTTCAGGTATCTTTCTTTCTAAAGCTCTAGCTGGGAGTCAATGCACTGGAGCAGAAACAGCATGGTCTTTGGAGTTGTATTTTCCCGGGTTTGAATACTGTTCACATTACCAACAAGCCACATGGCTACATACAAGTCACTTAGATTTCCTGAGGCTAGTTTCTGCATGAACAAATTGGAAATAATAATCTTCCTCATAGTTTTTTTAAGTAAATAAGGAAAATTAACATAATGTATACGAAAGTGGTATTACGTTTGGGGTTCAAGAACTCTTTGTTTCTTAATCTGGCCTTAAACTCTGCTCTGAGCTTGGTTTTAATACATAAAAGTCTTTGTGTTGGGGTATTTGGAAAGTTAGGGCATGAGATAAAAAGGACATTGTGTGGGAGGGCTGCGGCTTTACATTCATGTGATGCAAAACCTGAAATCTGGATAGTCATCATTCCGTGATATGGTAGGATTTGTTTCCAGCATATGGAATTAAAAGAAAGCATGTGTTGCAGCTAGTTTTCTTCAGAATTCTCAAAAATGTTTTTCAAACAATGGAATGAAATTGCTCTTATAAAGTCACCACCATCTATGGAGCAATTAATATACATATTAAACATTTTCAATCTATATGTCATCACAAGGCAACATAAGTTGCCTGAAGCACTATATGCATTTGCACTCACCAGGCTGGGATGTTTGGAAAAGCTGTGAAAGTCTATTTGATTGAGACTGCTCTGAAATGTTTGGGAAATGCAGCTAAGTAGGTACCATGCAGGTCAATGAAATAGAATCCTTTCTTCTCAGTACCTGGGAAAGTGGCAGCTTGATCTATGTAGGTAGGACAGCAGGGAGAAAAGATGGTCAAGTGAGAGATTAAAGTTTATTGTTTGTGTTTGCTTTGATTTTCATTTCCGAGAAAAGAGATGGCTTCTGAGACTGCAAGCAGAGATTCCAGCCATGATCAAGGAGCAGCAAACCAGGTAAAACCTGGCCACACTGTTGCTGCAAAAGTTCAGTGTCAGGTTACACCAATAGCTACCTAACTCACAAATAAGGTATTCCTTCATCCTAATAAAGAGCACTGTCAGTCAAACCCCTACAGATGGCCTTGTGTCAAGTCACTTGCAAATAACATGCTGGGTGAAAATGCTGGATGTGGGTTTAAGGAACTTGACAAAAGATGTCAATGGTTCAGGGTTCAAATTCTAGACCTACCCAATGTCAGATCATGACACGGGCTAGAGACATGGTCTTCAAGTCTTGGTTTCCTCAAATATAGCACAAAAACAATTATCTTAAGAGCAAAAGGCAAAAGTGCTAAACTGTAACGCATGTACCATAAACAAAAATGTCCCAGGGGCAACTTGGAGGGAATTCGGAAAGCATGAGGGCACTGCCTCCTGGGCAAATATACCAATCCTGAACTCATGACTGTTTTGCAGGTAGATATTAAAATATGGGTTGGGTGTGGACAGATGAATTTGGGAGACCTGGGGCAGAGAAGACCATGCATTGGAGCCTGGCATTTGGATTATACCTAGAAATTAAAAGGGACCTCTTCTGATGCTCAAGTTGGAGAAGGGAACTAATAGGAGATGTGTGGGCCTGAGAAAGTGAGAGAAAGGTGAATCATCAAAGCCTTGAATGGTGGGCTGAATCCTTGAGCAGGATCATGGCCATGTATTGTATCATCTCTCCACTCCCTGTGTCTGGCAAGTTTCCTGTCCACTTTGGGGCCCAGGTGAATTCAAGAGAACCTCCACTCAGGTTCAGCAGGAGAATGATTGGGGTGAATGCTGGAAAGCAACAAGCCTGGCTTCACTAGCAGGCGTGAAGGAGGAGTCATTAATTACTTTGAAGAGCAGGCAGTGTGTGTGTGAAAATTGAGCTTGGGAGGGTCCAATATTAATGAGAAGCCATTCCTGCTGGGTGGAGGATGCTGAGTTAAAAATCACGCTGACATTCACTCAAATATGGATTTATTAAACTCTTCCTGAACCCTGGAAACTATGGGAAGAGATTTTGTGCATCTCATCTTATGCTAAAATGTAGGTACTATTGTTAGATTACACTCTTGAAAATTAATGATTAACTCAGTCTTTAAAATCAATAGCAGGATTTTGCCTTAAAACTCGGGATTTGTATGAGCGTTAAGTGACACAATCACACTGCACCTCAGTTTCTCCTTCTGTAAACCTGGAGTATTGGGAAAAAAATCACTCATTTGAAAGCAGGAATTCAGCAAATTAGGTCTAGATCTATAACCTGCTATGTCTCTTTCAGTCATTGATGGCCATAAATCGCCCTCAAACTCAGTGACTTGAAATGATATTTATCATTGTTCTCAATTCCATAAGGCAGCTGAGTGGCTCTTTGGGTCTTAGCTGGGCTTACTCAAGTATGGACTGTCAGCTGCAGATTGGGGTCAGCCAGCTGTCAGCTGGTTTAGAACGGCCTCAGCCAGGACAACTGGGGCATCCTGGCTCTGCCCGATGTATCTTATTCCTTAGCAGGTTGGCCTGACCATGTTCTCAGGGCAATTGTAGAGGAGGAAAAGAGGAAGCAGAGGTGGGCAAGGGCATTTGAAAAATCTGGGCTTAGTTCTAATATCCCATTGTCAAAATATGTCCTAAGTCCAGGAGTGAGTCCACCCATGGAGAGAGGGTACTGCAAATTTATACAGCAAAAGGCATGGATTCTTTAGGTAGGGAAGAAGCATGATCAATCTACCACAGTCACATTGAATAAGTTTCTTTCTCCACCCCACCCTCCCTTCCCTTCTACCCTCAGGACAGTGTGCCAGGCAGTAGTTTCCCATTATGGAGAATGCATCGTGTGAAAAGGGCTGGAAACATATAAGGCATTGCTGTTTTTCTGATTATTATAGTTACAATAAACAGTTTCTTTATTCTCTTACTCCTTACATCTTTGTCTTGGAAGATAGCTTTCAAATTGAAATTATACTTGCCAAAATCTTGTCAGTAACAGGAAATGTAGAAAATAAAAGGGATTCTATGAGCTGGTATAACAAAGCCAAGGCCCAGGGCATGACTGTGTTTGTGTCAGTATGTACGGTTCTGAGCCTGTCAGGGGCTTGCATTTGAGCCCCCTGTGTGTGTATGTGTGTGTGTCATATGCCACACATTACTGATGCCTTTTATCTCTCCCTTCATGTGAGTGGTTATAATTCAATGGCCATTGCAATGCAGCTGTCAGCACCATCATCTGATGAACAAAGCCATATTTTGCAGCTATGGCATGATGTAACCAGAACACTATATTTGCTTATGTGTGAACCCACACCCCTCTTTTGACCATAGCAACTAGGAACTATTTACAAAATTAAAAACATAAATTGCACAAGCAACTATAGTGAGTTGCACTGAATAAGTCCATGGCTGGTGCCAGAAATATGTTATAACTGACTAATATTAATGAATCAAGCCCCTCTGAACAAAAACTGAGTAGTTGCAGAGTTTGGAATTTCTGTCTTAAAAGTGTTCATTTGCTTAATCAGAGTTTGGGAACTCTGGGAGGGTCTTGTCATCCTGAGTTTCAACCTAGGAGTGAGACCTCAGCCTTGGATGGTCAGAGCCTCTTATAGGGACACTGCATTCAGGGAATTCAAAATGGCTGAGACTCTGATGGCAGGCAGATCTGGGTAAGATTTCAGCATTTCAGTAGCTCTATCATTTGGGCCTATTTGAGTTCCAGGTGTCAAAAGGCGATAAAGATTTGTACCCAGTATTGATCATGAAGTGAACATGAGATCATGCTTAATTCTAGTGTGTTCTAGACAAATGTTTTGCTTACCCACTAAAGATGTATTTCCTGAGCACCACATGTCAGACACTACCCCACATTTCTTTCTAAACCTTTTGCCTCACCTACATCCAACTATAGAGGCTGCAAAGCCTTATAATCACATTTCCATCCACTCTTGCTGCTAGAAGGAGCTGGTCAACCAGTTATAAAGAATAAAATATAAAGAATAAAATAAGCCTATTGAATGGCTCCCAGGAAAGAGAATTCTGCCTTGATAAAAGTAGAGAGGTTCATGAAGGGAGCTCTTCTTCACCACCCCGGTCATCTCTTGCTTTCTATCTTTGACTCTGCTTGTGTGAAGATATGATGCTTAGAGCTGTTGCAGCCATCTTAGAACCATGAGGCAACAAGGCTAGCCATGAAAAACCCATCATGCTGAACATGGTAGAGATAGGGATGAAACATAGCAGGTTTCTGGTGATCTCACTGAGCTGGCAAACCAATATAGGAACAATCTACCTGCAAATTTTCTAATAAATAAAGAATAAATTATTTCTGGCTTAAACCACTGCTTATTACCTATAGACAATTATATTACTAACCAACGTAACCTTACTGTGTCATAAGTAGTGTATCAGGCTCATAGCAGTAAGCAAGGCACTCACATTCTCTGTCTTCATGGGAGCTTCAGGCCTGCAGGAGATGGAGATGCTATGGATAATGGGCAAAAATTTGAGGTAAGATAGACAGGGATGTCTTCAAGCCAGGTCTTGTGATTTATGGTAATTATTTTGAACTTTATCCCCAATAAAACAGAAACACATTGAAGCATTTTAAGCATACCAGCAGCTTGATTTGATATTCTATAGAAAGTCAGATAGTTTTTCACAGAAAACACTGTGGTATTTGAACTCCAAGCAGAAAATAACTAACCATCCTTTCTATAGCCACAGCACATGGAAAGGACAAGGGCTTCTTGGGGGACCTCCTACAGGATGCCAGACACAGAGAGCTGCAGCAACATGCATTCAACCCCAACACTGCACTAGACAGACTGAGGGCATCTGCAAGCATCTATAGAAGCAGACTCGACATTTACAGACTACAAGAGAGCTAGAGTGATCCCTGATAAACACTATCTCTGCTGGGTGATCAAAGTCAAAATCAACAGTGATAACTCATATTGATAGCATATACCCTTGAAAAGATGTGATGAAAATGACATTTTATCTCTGTGCCTCCTCCCCTAAGTCCACAATCCTAGTCTAATTATGAGAAAAATGTCAGACAAATCCTACTTGGGGACGTTCTACAAAGTATCTGACCAGTACTTATCAAAACTCTCAAGGTCATCAAAAACAAGGAACGTCAAAGAAATTGTCACAGCCAAGAAGTGCTTAAGAAGATATGGTAATGAAGTAAAATGTGGTATCTTGGATAATATCCTGAAACATTAAAAATACATTAGGAAAAATTAGGAAATTTTAATTAAATGTAGAGTTTAGTTAACAATAATACATCAATATTGGCTCATTAATTGTAATAAATTTACTGTACTAATGCAAGATGTTAATAATAGAAAAAAATGGGTGTGAAGTATAAAAGAACCCTCTGTACTATCTTCACAACAATTTTGTACATTTAAAGCTGTCCTAACATAACATTTTATTTTTTATAAAAGCAGTGTGAGCAACTAGACAAAAGAGGAAATTGTAAAATAATCATTGAGTTTTTGTCAGAATTTATGCAACCCAGAAGACAATTGAGTGGCATATTTAAATTCTGAAAGAAAAAGTAAATCAACCTAAAATTCTATATTCATTAAAAATACTCTTCAAAAATGAAGGTGAATTAAAGACAGAAGGATAAATATCTCTATCAATGGAACAAAATATACAAACCAGAAATAAATATATATATATTTTATCAATTGATTTTCAACAAAGATCCTAGTGGGGGAAGGATTGTTTTTTCAACAAATGGTGCTCAAACAACTTTAAAATTTAGGATAAGGGGTGGAAACTTGATGTTTTTATCACATCACAAGAAAAATTAAATTGCAGCAAATTATATAAATCAATGTAAACTACAAAAATATAAAACTTCTAGAAAGAACACAAAAACTGTATTTGCAAACAGAATAGGCAAAGATTTCACTGATAGGATACAAAAAGCACAGGGAATAAAATTTAAAAAGTAATAATTTTAAGATCCTGTTGTTTGAAAGAAATCATTAAGAAAATAAAAAGGTAAGGCACACTGAGAGAAAACATTTACAATACATATATCTGAGAAAGGACTAGTATGCAGACAATATAAAGAACACTCACAACTAAATTATGATAAAACAAACAACTTGCTTCAAAAATGGGTACAAGTTTTGAACAGATATTTCATAAAATAAAATATATAGAGATCTGACATGCACATGAAAAGAGGCTCAACAACGTTAACCATCAGAAAAATGCAAATTCAAACTACGAGGGGATACCACAGCACACACACTAGAATGGCTGAAATGTAAAAGAGACAATGCCAAATGTTGGTAAAGATGTGGAACAACTACAGTGCTCATATATTGAGAAAACATTTTGTAAGTTTCTTACAACGTTAAACATACACTTCTGTGCAAATCCCATTTTCCAGTTTACCCAAGAGAAGTGAAAACATTTGTCCACTCAAAGACATTTTCCGTACATTTATAACAACCTTGTGAAGTAGTCAAAACCCAGAAATAATTCATGCATCCATCAACCAGTGAATGCGTAAATAAATTGTGATATATCCATACAAGAATATTACTCAGCAGTAAAAAATAACAAAGTACTGATACATGAAGCCACACAGGGGATCTCAGAAACATTATATAAATAAAGTAGAAAGACATAAAGGGTACATGCTGTATGACCCTATCATCTGGAATTCCGCCAAATACAAAGCCAATATAGAGTGTCAGGAACTGGAGCTATGGCTGCTTAGGGCAGAATGAGTCAATTGAAAAGATGCATGAGAGAATTTTGGAGTGGCAAAAATGTTCTTATTACTATAGTGGTGGTTACATTGGTTTATTTTTTCTCAAGCCTCACCAAATTGTGCTTAAAATAGATGCATTTTAAAATACAAATTATACCTCAGTAAAGTAATTCAAAATTATATTGGATCCAGATTGTGGAGATCCTTGCACATCAGAATATAACCTCTGTGATCACAGAACAGTTTTATTTATTGCTGTTTATTCAGAACCTTGAGTAGTGTCTGCCACACATGAGACACTGAGTGCGTGTTTGTTGAATGCATAGACGAGTGAATGAATTGCTGAAGGAATATCAGGGAAGGGATTTTGAGCTCTTGTTGTAAAATCATTCCCATTTTCCTCTTTTGCGAAGTGACATCATCAGATTGTTTTCAATATGGGGCAGGATGACTGTGTGGCAGGTGGATTTTAGAGGCTGTATGTAGTTAGGGTGCATCAGTGAAACTGACAAGAGAACACAGGTGCTGTCTGCCCCTGGGTAGCACAATGCTATTTTTTCTTTGAAAAGTACTCATGGAAATATAAGCTTTTATCCTAACAAAGAGAAGATGAGAATGTTCTCATATGTCCTGCCAGGATGCTTCCTAAAACTGAATGAAAGATGAGAAGATGGCAATGTGGGAAGAAAAGGAATAGGAAACACGTTCCTTCAAATTCTAAATGAACTGTTAACATGATCTTCTTCTTCACCCTGGATCTTGAGTAATGTGGTCAGAAGGTTGATGACTCTGGAGAAACATGACCCTTGGGGAGAAAGAACTCTCTCTCTTTCTGACTGATTAAACTTAACACTGTTATTAGAACTTTCTTAGCAGATGAGAATTCAAAACTTTGGGCACCTCAGCTTCACCTTTAAGAGAAACTGTGTTATTGCCTTCATAACTGGAAGCAGCAAATCAGAAGTTAGGAAGAAGGCACACTGACAACGATTGATGCCCAAGGCTTCCTCCTGATTCGCTGATTAAGCTCATCAATCTATATGCAGAAGATGCGTCCAAGGCAAATGGAAGCAACCAGCCTTAACGAATCTGGCTGTCAGAACTGAGGGGAAAAGGAGACTGTCAGTTTGGTGGTGCACAGAAAATACCGGGAAAAAGTAAGGAGCACAGGGAGAATATTTACCTTCAAGTAGGAGAAGCCCTAGGGACAAAAGGTGCCCCCAGGAGGAGCTATGAGTGTCCTTGTTGAAGGATTAGAGAAGTGAGGAAACAATGATTCCCTAGAGAATCCAAAAGATTTGCCAAGTTGCTTCTTGGGAAACTGGAAGGTCTCCAGAGAATTCAGGGACAGACCCTTACCTTCCTTGTTTGCTGATTAATTCCTTCTCAGCCTATTAAATATAAGCCAAGACTCATCTTCTGAAAGCAGCTTTTGCTAATATAATTTCCCTCTGTCCTGCTACCTTCATCACCTAAAAGTCTGGGTTAGAAGACCCTTCTCTATACTTGCACTGGGTTCTGTCCCTCCCTTTCTGACAGCACTGTCACCATTGTGTTGGGGTTTTCTGTTCTTTTGTTTGTTTGTCTAACTATTAGATATTGGGCTTTTTGAGGACAAGGACTTTGTTTTGCTCATTACTCTTTTGTGAGTATTAAAATGATTCCCATGATAGGGGTGCTTGTTGCCATTTGGCAAATTGTCTTTCAGAGGCTTCTCCGTACTTTACAGCTATGAATAGGTCTTGTTGGTGGGTTGTTCCTAAGTACTTCTCCAGCCTCCATTATTCCTGCTCTCGCCATGTTCATTTCATAAGGTTGCTGTAACCAATTACCAGCAAACTGGGTGGCTTAAACCCACAGATATTTATTCTCTCATAGTTCTGAATGCTGGGTGTCTGAGATCATGTGTCATCAGGGCCTCACTCACTCCAGAGGCCCTAGAGGAGAATCTCTCCTTGCCTCTTCCATCTTCTAGTGGCTCCAGGCATTCTTTATCTTGTGGCTTCATCTCTCCTATCCCTGCCTTCACACAGCTTTTTCTTCTGTGTGAGAGTGTCTTCTTTTCTTTCTCATATAAGAACAACTTGTTATTGGATTTAGGGTCCACCCTTATCCAAAATGATATCGTTTCTTGATCCATACCTTAATTATATTTGTAAAGGCCTTTATTCCAAATATGATCACATTCTGAGGTTCTCAGTGGACATATTTTTCAGGAGTCCACCATTCAACTCACTACACTCCCTTAACTGCAGTCTAAGATGGTTCCATCCTTTTCAGCCATGTGGTTTGGCCAGCACAGAGCCCAGTGGTGCACTCACATGAGCTTAAGACAACCCACATGTTCTATCCTTTGGCCAACATAATGACTCCAGACCAGACAGGGTCACATGACACTGTTCAGGCCAAACAGTGGCAATGAGAGACAATTCCAGTTGATCTTTATAGAAAGCAGATTCTTTTGTTTTCATGGGAAACGTGGAGGAAAACCTGTAGCCCTGGAGGTTGCTATCAGCCATATTGGACTATGAAGAGAGAATCTACAGAAGAATGGACCCAGGAGGCAGAGGCTAGAGATGGAGGGGAGAGGGAGGGAGGAGAGAAGAAAGAAGGGAAATGGAACAAGAGATAATCAAAATGCCAAGTCACGGCCACATCATTCATTGTGGTCCAGGATAAAACCTCATTTGATTTGTAACTAAACAGGTTACCAGGGTTACTCAACCAATAAATAAACTGTCTTTTTGTGTTAACCCAGTTCAAGTTAAGTGCTTTGTTACTTGCAATTGAAGAATCCTAATTTATACAACTGTTTGGGGGAAAAGTTAGCTCAAGGTATGGATTATCGCAGAAGGTTATAATGAAATTGAATATGTTTGCATGTTCACTTTATCTTCTTTCATAACATTGGTCACAGACTTTATTTTTAAAATTAATGCTAACAATTTTAAGTGAGGTGCAAATCCTAGGAGTGGTGCTATTAATAACTTACATTCATTTCTCTTTCATTTACTTCTGCGTTTGTTCCACAATTATTTCCACAGGCACTGGAGGCATTTTTAAGGTCTCACATCGTTTGAAAAGTTTTTCCTGAGATAAGTGAAACTAACATTTAATGCATTTCTACTATGTGCCTTGCACGTGGCTGGATGTTTTTAATAGACAATCTCAGATGCTCTCCAAAGCCACCTTAGGTATGAGGTAGAACTCTGCTCATATTGGCAGGTTTGGGAACTGATGATGTGAATAATTCATTGATGTGCTTAGGATGGCACAGTTGATATTTGATGGATCTAGGAAACCAGCTCAAGTTGATACCACCTCAAATCCTATCCGTAAATCAGCCATGGAGCCAAGTAACAAAGACATACTTGCAGTTCTCAGTGAGCTTAAAGGTTAACTGGGGCTATTAACTGATATATGTTATGCAGTTTAATAAAATGAAAGAGCATTATCCTGGAGATCATAAAATATGGTGTTTTGGCTTGGTGACAGAGCCACAGTTGTGTTTCGAGGGTCTTGAAATCTCTTAAAGGTGTCTATACATTTTGTGGACAAGTGCAAATGTACATTTTTTAGGGAGACTGTTTATAGCTTTCTGTAGAAGCTTTAAGTTTCTATAGCCCCCGAATATTACAGATCAAGGTAGTCTTTAAATGGTGGAATTGAAGGGGGTCTTTAGATAATTGAGTTCAATCAGAATCAAGATTCTGATTAAGAAATGAATACTGGGGAACTTTCTTATTATGTGTGCTAACATCTCACAGAAAGAGAGATGCAAGTGATCTGGAAAAGTTATTTAGGGATGGTTTTCATAGAAGACAGCTAGTGGAAGGAAGGCACCTTGAGGGTGAAAATGTGAAAGGATTGTGGAGAGATTCAGAGTGTGTGGATCTTCCTGGAGCTCCGGAATAAACTTTTCAGTTTAAGAGAAAAGAAAGGGAAGACTTTGAGTTGCTGAAATAGCAAATAATCCACTTGGGGAAGGGAAGAGTGATCTCCAGAATCTTTATAATTTAGAAAGGGCTAAATTTCTATCCTTCCTGTTGTCAATCCAAAAGAACATTGGCTTGAACTAGAAGAAGTATTTGGTAAATTGAGAGGAATGAGTTAGTATTTTCTTCTTGAGTGAAAACATAAATCTGTAGGAAATCTTCTCCATTTTAATGTATGATTAACAAACACAAAAATCACCCTGATGCATTGCCATGTCTTTCTCCAAAATATCTTTTCCCCAGGCCACCCCTCTTCATTACCACCATGCATACATCCCTCAGGTCCTTGTCTGCTCACAGACGGGCCCTCCCAGAGCCTTCCAGCTGGTTTTCCCACTTTCGTTCTTCTCCCAACTCAAGCCGAACTTGAAGTCACAAGTGAATGCACAAGAGATTGCAACTTCCACAAAGAGAAAAGACATAGACTTCCATGATGCTTGGGTTTCAGAATCTCCCTTACTTAGAGTTCTGCAGTGGACATAGGATGCCTGTCTTCCAACAGAATCCTAAATCTTTGGCCCTACAGGTCTACCCTGGCTTCCCTCTGATTTCTCCTCTCTATACTTCTAGGGCACCCTCTATGCCCTAATTGCTTCCCAGAAGGCTAGGGGAAGATTAAGTGGGGTGCCATATGTAAAAGACAGCACTTGGTTTCAGTATGCGATGGAGCTGTTGGAGTTGTCGTTGTCTATTTGCTGCCTTCCGTCAGAGCTCAGGGAAATAACAATGTAGACTACTCTTCCTTCTGGACTTCCATTATTTTTATTTTATTTTAATTCCTATTCTAGTTATTTATTATTATTATTGATTTAGATAGCTGTGATTTACTTTATGTTCTTTCTGTTACCTTTAGTAACTTCCACTGGCACATGTCAAAGAAATAATTACCTGTCTGGGACTAATCCATGATGGCTAAGATTAAAAGGATATTCTTGCTGACAGTCTTTAAGCACTATGTCTTTATATCTCTGCTGCATGAGGGCTGATCATGTCTTTGAGGATTATAGCTAAAGTAATAAATAAGGATAAAGCTCATGAGTGGACATTATAAAGAGAATATAAAGCACACAAACACTTTTGTGAGCAGTGACTCTACATTCAGTACAAAATAAGCATTATGTTTGATTGTCATCACAATGCTGCAGGGTCAATACCATTATTACACATATTTTATTGAGGATGAGACAGAGGTTTAAAGATGGATGGTCTGGAAGGGCAAAGAGAAAGAGAGACAAAAGCAGAAGGCGGCTGAATCTGTCAGCCTTCACAGGGGCCACTTTAACTCAGCATCACAAACTTGGAAAGCATCCCCTTAGTAGTTCATGAAGCTACGTGCTGGTACTAAAGCAATTTCCAACTGGCTTAACACACTTTCTAACACACCAATAAAATAGCACTTGCCCTCTCCCACCAGGTCTTAACCTTTCAGCTTCACGGCCAGTTCCCTGATTTATGCTTACTGATTGCCATGGGGGCTTACCCTTTCTCTGACCTAATGGCCTGCGTATAGGCCATTCCACTGACAAAGGGACCTTCTGGGGCTTAGGGTTTACTAGGGAACTGATCTCAGATGTCAGGGCTGATTTATCAAGTTAAAAGGACTATGTTAAAGTAATAATGAGCCTCCTTTCTTATCTTTTCACTCCTCTCTCTCCACTCCATGGCCCTTCCCCATCCTTCTGGTGCTGCTGAGTTAATCTTCCTTAAGCACAGCTCTCTCTCTCTCTCTCTCTCACTCACTCTCTCGGTGTGTGTGTGTGTGTATCTTCCTCTTCTCTTCTTCTTTTCTTCAACTGACCAACAAACTCTTTGTCTCCCATTCAAATCAACCTTATAATTCTGATGACCCGCTCAATCAGAATTCTGTTAATTCCAGTTCTTTTCAAGGCTTGCCTGGTTTATTACCTTCTAAACTGTTCTGTCCAATAGGGTTGCCACTATTTAAATTAATTAAAATTATATAGAATGCAATACTATTCCGTAGTACTATTCCTTAATACTCCATTCCTTAATTGCATCAGCCACATTTCAAGGGCTTGATGGCCACACATGGCTAGTGGCTACCATACTGGACAATGAAATACAGAATATTTCTTATTCCAGAAAGGTTTATTGGATTGTGCTGTCCTAAATCCTCTTTCTAAACTATAGGAACCTTCCAAATAGAGTTCAGAGTGATCATCAGCATGTACAGGTTAAGTTTCAGTTTGGTCAGCACGACAGTGGAAGCTTTTCTGTTGGTTTACAAACTACCTTTCTAAGTTGCATTTGAGTTAAAATGACTGGCTTTGGATGGTCCTGGTTTGGGGACACTGTGGGAGCTGGGGAGATTCAGTATGTGCATCTCTCACTCTCTGGTGCCCACAGCTGCCTCTGACATCTCTTACATTTATTTTCTCACCCTTAAGCCAGCTTCCAGAGGTACTCCAAAACCTGGTCAAACTTTATCAGCTTTATATAGAGGCAGGGAGAACAATTTTGCATAGCACAGTTATACTTTCTTTTTCCTCTCTTATCTGCCATTCTTTTCCCTCAGCCATCCACCTTCTCTTCCTGGCTTCTCTCTAATTTTTCTTTTTCTCAGATGAGCTCCTTCTACACATACATTGTGCATATTGTTCCAGAAGGTGGCAAGTTGTATCCTCATGAAATTATACCCATTTATAGATGTTATAGCTATATTTTTTCCACTTCCTATAATAACCATCTATTCATTCATTTCTGCATTTACTCATTGATTCATTCATTCATCAATTTGACAAATATTTTTGAGCATGTATGTGCCAGCCCTGTGGGTTTTCTCCATTTATGCATTCCCTGACCTTGCACTCCAGTAAAAAAGGATAATAGATGCTGCATACTTATATTAAAAATTAGCACAGCTATTCAAGTGTAGTAAGTGCTAAGACTTAAGACAATGAGTTGATGATGTAGTAAGGGAACATATCCTGGTCAGGAGGTTGAGGAAGTGTCATCCTGGAGGCTGCTGGGAGTCAGGAGAGCATCTGGAGGGGTGAGGGTGGGGAGGCGCAGAGCACTACAGACAGGGAAGCAACACCTATGTCAGGAGGGAGCACATACCTTTCAAAGAACTTGCAGAAGGCCATTGTGGCTACAAGGCACAGAGCAAGGAAGCGGCTGAAGGAGCAAGCCACACTAACAATATCACATGTAAACTAGGATGATCGTAATATTTATCCTTCCAACAGAGAAACTTGAGATAGCAAACACAGGTGCTACTAATGATTATGCTGAGATAACAGACATAGACTGGATCGTACTGGGCAGATTGAGGTGTACAGTCACACCACTTTACACGAAGAGGAAGAGGAAATCACTGAGTCATTTAAAGCCTGGGAATGGCATGCTCAGATTTGCATTAGAAAACCATCTCTCTTTGGGAGGCTGAGGCAGGCAGATCATGAGGTCAAGAGATCAAGACCACCCTGACCAACATGGTAAAACTCTGTCTCTACTAAAAATACAAACATTAGCTGGGTGTGGTGGCACATGCCTGTAGTCCCAGGTACTCGGGAGGCTGAGGCAGGAAAATCTCTTGAACCAGGGAGGCAGAGGTTGCAGTGAGCTGAGATCACGTACTGCACTCCAGCCTGGCATTGGAGTGAGACTCAGTCTCAAAAAACAAAAACACAAACAAACAAACAAAAAACAATCTCTCTGGTTCCAATGCATTGATGGAATGGAGGACAGCAAGAACAAATGCAACAAAAAGACTGCCACTCAGAGAGGGGTGGAGGAGTCAGGAGATAGTAAAGTGGTGGGAAGGAAAATCTACACCTTTGGAATCTGACATGTCGGGGACTAGGTGAAGAGGTGTATCCAGGAGGCCTCTGTGGGAGCCACTGGGAGCAGATGGGCCATGCTGGGGGTTGTCCAACAGGGTGGTGAATGGTGGATGTTTGAGATGTCAATGATACTGGCACCTTGACCTCAACACCTATGGCTTCTCGCAGCTTCTTCATTCAACCCCCAACCTGTGTCTTGAACACCAGATTTTCTGACTAGTTACCACAGCTCCCACTACCTTCCACACATACAGTTATGGCCCGTGAGATATTTTCAAAAATGAAACTCATATTGGAGACATTTAATAGAATGCACATCTGTCAAACAAAATTTTTTGAAAGGGAAAAGTCAATAATAAGTCAATAGAAGCAAAGCTGTTTTTCTCCTAGACAGAGGACTCAATGGCATGGAAGTGGGTAGGATTAGCATTCTAGCGATAGCATCTTGAATTATAGAGTGTGAGCAGCTCATCCCATGGAACCTTGTAATTTAGAGTTCTTTATTTTCAGCATTGTGTTTGGTCTTGGCTTCTAGTTTTCTTTTATTCGGAATTAGTCATCACATTTACTGTCTTTCCTGGCATTATTTATAACGGCTCCAGCTCCTAGCATGGAGCAGATTCATGCAGCACACTGTATTTGGGTCTTAAATCAATCACAGACTGAGAAACTGCACATTATTCAAAGCAACTCGTTTAATATTTTATCAAGAAAATGTAATTAGGATTTTTGAAAACAAGTTTCTAGATAATCGGGGAAACAGCTACAATCAATTTATAAGATTGGTTGTGGGTAGAATTTCTTGGGTAGCTGGGCCAAGATCTTAAACTTCTTTATCATGGTGCAATTCTATGACCCTCTTCTATTGACTTGCACATGGGTGAACATGATTTTTCAAAATAGGCAAAAAAAAAAAAAAAAAAAAGGATAGCTAACAAGCAAACAAAAAAACTTGCTTTAATAGTCCCCCCATCATTAAAAATAATTTAAAAAGTAATCTTTTTTATTTATTTATTTTTTTTGCAGACAGAGTTTCACTCTTTTTGCCCAGGCTGGAGTGCAATGGCATTATCTCGGCTCACTGCAAACTCTGCCTCCCAGGTTCAAGGGGTTCTCCTATCTCAGAATCCCGAGTGGCTGGGATTACAGGTGTATGCCAGCACGCCTGGATAATTTTGTATTTTTAGTAGAGACAGGGTTTCACCATGTTGGCTAGGCTGGCCTCGAACTCCTGACCTTAGGTGATCCACCTGCCTTGGCCTCCAAAGTGTTGGGATTACAGGCATGAGCCACGGCGCCCGGCCTATGAAGCAATCTTATTTTGAGACTTATTTTGTATAATTCGCTGGGTGGAGACCTTACTGAAGGATATTAGGATGAATAAAGTCATATAACTGCCCTCCAGTGGGGCACATTCTAAAAGGAGAAGTGAGAGTAATGCCAAGACAAAATGTACAGTGAGAAAACCAGAGAGAGAGAGAGATTCATTGTAACTAGCAGCACCTGGGAAAGTCAAATGAAGGAATTGCCGTTACTTAAGCTTCATCTTCAGGAAATACAGTGTGAACGTGTTACCAGTGGTTGTCCAGGTTCTTGGCATTTTAAACAAAGAATTGGACAAAATGCACCACCAAAGCAACAAAAGAATGAATCAGCAAAAGCATAGATTTATTGAACGAAAGTAATACTCCACAGTCAGAGTTGGAGCAGGCTGGAGCAAGTGGCTCAAGAGTGCTGGTTACAGAATTTTTGAGGGGTTTAAATACCCTCTATAGGTTTTCCATTGGTTGTTTGATTACACCCTATGCAAATGAAGGAGTGGCCCACGACCAGTCTGATTGGTCATGGGAGGCAACCAATCAGAGGCTGAAGTGAAGTGACAAAATTGCACCCTATGCAAATGTATGATTGGTTGCAAGAGGGGAAAAATTAGAGGCTGAAGTGAAGTTACAAAGTTACAGCCCCGTGCGAATGAATGCTATGCCCCTGACCAGTCTGATTGGTTGTGGAAGGGCACCAATCACAGGTACTTTTCATTTCTCATCTGCCATACAGAAAGTGGGGGGTTGCAAAGGGAGTAGCCATTGTTCTTTTGTTATTTGGGCATGGAAAGTTGGGGTTTTCCTTTTGATGTAGTTCTAGGAAGTCAGTGTGAATTGACTCTAGGTTCCCAGCCTCCAGAACCTATTCTCCTACCTCAAATGCTGTATCTAGTTCAGAAAGGACACACTTCTGTGTGTGTGATATGATTTGTTTATGTGTCCCCACCCAAATCTCATCTTGTATCTCCCATAATTCCCACATGTTGTGGGAGATGATTGAATCATGGGAGCGGATCTTTCCCATGCTGTTCTTGTGATAGTGAATGGGTCTCATGAGATCTGATGGTTTTACAAACCTGAGTTTCTCTGCACAAGCTCTCTCTGCCTGCTGCCATCCACATAAGATGTGACTTGCTCCTCCTTGCCTTCCACCATGACTGTGAGGCTTCCTCAGCCACGTGGAACTGTAAATCCAATAAACCTCATTCTTTTGTAAATTGCCTAGTCTCGGATATGTCTTTGTCAGCAGTGTGAAAACGAACTATTACAGTGTGTCTTTGGGGATGGAGCACAGAGACTCATCAAGACTCATGCCCACTTTTCTCTGGGCACACAGTGCATCCTCAGCTAGGTGCCTGCCCTCAATGCAGTTAGGATAACTACAGGACTGGTGCCAGCCAGTGGAATGTGAGCAAAAATGATGGATGCTGCTCCACACGTCTGACCTGTAAAGACAACCTTCTTTTTCCTCACTCTCTGCATGAAGGCATGGCAAACAAAGGCTCCCAGACAAATCTTATCCATGGCTTGTTTTTGTATGAGCCAAAGGCTAAGAATGGTTTTTATGGTTTTAAATAGTTGAAGAAAGATTTAAAATAGAATATTAGAATATTTGGTCACATGTGAAAATTATATAAAATTCAAATTTCTATGTCCATGAATAAAGTTTTATCCACACATAGCCATACTCATTCATTCACGTATTGTCTATGGCTGCATTCATGCTCCAGTGGTAGAGTTGGGTAGTTTCCAAGAGAACGTATGGCCCCAAAGACAAAAATATTCACTACCTGACCCTTCATAGTAAACGTTTGCCAACTCCAATTCCTAGGCTTCTAGGAATATAACATTGGCAGTGGATTTGGTATTAGCTAAAATAATAATAATGATAATTTTGTTGTGTTAAGGCAATGAGATTTTGGGGTTTACCTCAATACCTTAAGTCATGCATTGTGGGTTGTGGGAGTCGTAGAAGGAACAAGAAACCAGCAGAAACTGTGTCTTGAGAGTTTGGACACCAAACAAGCAAATTTTAATGTGTGCTGAACCCACTGCCTGAATGGAATTTCAGACAGTGGACAACAGACCTGTGCCTTAGTAGAGCAGACTTCGTATTTTCAAGAAATTGTCAATCCGTTACCTGAAATAAGCAGAATAACACCAGTGCTACCAGCACCACCACCAAGAAAAAGACAATATTAGAAAGTAAAGTACCCTAATATAAATAGTTCTAGAAATATAAGTGTTGCTAAATTCAGTGCTTTATACTGAAGGCTATTCAATTGACTACTTTTATTTCAGCCACATCTCTGAAATAACCTAAGTGTTCAATAATAGGGAAATGGTTAGATAAAGTGTGTTATGTCTGAGGCACTTTTTTCCCCATGGGTCCCTTCCTCCATAAAACGTACGTATCTAATGACTCCATTGGTATGATGTACTATGCATTAAAATGTTTCTTCAACCTAATAGTTTATTTTCTCTTAAATTTTAGAATAAATTAAACTATTTTCATGGGCCCTTGAAAGTATGATGGGCCCTAGGTACTGTGTCTGCTGCATCTAATGGGGAAGTTGGCCCTGGTTATAAAATAATTTTTTTTCTTAGATACTCATGGAAGAAAATATGTCAAATTTTATATGTTGGGGTTTCAATGATGGCATTTTGGGTGAGTATTATCTTATGTGTCTTCTTAATATTTTCAAAAATCATCAATACTCATATTATGATTAAGAAAAAAATAGACACAAGCTTTCTAAGGTGCAGGTTAAATTTTTGACTTCCCTCCTCTATTCTCTTCTGTAGATTTCTGTTTGCTATAGCTGTGTTTCTTTACGTGTACAACTAGGGCTTTTGCACCAAAATGCTTAGCAGACAAGTTAAAAACATACATTTCAGAATGGTCGCTAAGTCATAATCCATCAAAGTATTTGGAGCTAGGGCCCCAAAACCTGCATTTCATATTTGATGAACATGAGTGAGCATACTCTTTGGCAGTTCTTATACATAAGAAATTGGAAAACCATTAATCTTGGGACGAAGCCCCAAATTCATTTGATTTCAAATGAGGTACTTCAAAAACCAGCCTGTGTCTACTCCCACAGCCTCAATTCTGCATTCTCCTAATACTCATCTTCATCCACCCCTTTATCCGGTGCCTTTTCTCCCATTCACCTTCATCAAGCAACCAAGATGGAAATAATCAAGACTTTGCTCTAAGGCAATGCATTTTTAAAAGGGAGTGCAAGGTCTGCATGGTGGCTCATGCCTGTAATCTCAGCAATTTGGGAGGCCCAGGCAGACCCAGGAGTTTGAGACCAGCCTGGGCAACATAGTGAGACCCCATCTCTATAAAAACAAATTTAAAACTATTAGCCAGGCATGATGGTATGTGCCTGTAGTCCCAGCTACTCAAGAAACTGAGGCAGGAGGATTGCTTGAGCCCAGTAGCTCAAAGCTGCAGTGAGCTATGATTTAGACAGTGCCCTGTAGCCTGGGTAACAGAACAAGACCCTGTCAATAAATAAATAAATAAATAAGAATACACACATTTGAAAACATTGGGTTTAAAATATTTAAAACATTTAGTCCTTTGCTACCTCCTTGCCACTGCTTCTCCTGCTTTGAACTCACCATAAGAATTGGAGTCTGACTCTTAGAGCTCCTCTGTGCAACAATGAAGAGATCCTCCCTCCCTATTTCTTATTGTTTTTCCTGTTATCTTGTACAACATTCCTGTTATTTGCCTTGGAGGGATGCACACACACTGGCATACCCACACCTATCTTTGTCACACCTTTGTGCTTTTGATACTCCTCTTTCCACCTGAAATGCTGCTACTTAATCATCCAGTCCCAACTAGAATATCTTATTCTTTGGGGCACTGCTGTGTGGGCCTTTGTCATAGTATGGCTACAATTATTTTACATTCATTATGCCTTTGTTTTTATATAGGTATATTTATTTCAAAAGGAATGCCTAAAAGAAAGGTAATTGCAGGAATAAAGGCAATGCAAACAAAAGTTTGAGGCTTGCTCCATATTAGCAGGGGAGGTTGACAGTGTAAGAGATAGATTGAAGACAAGTTAGCACTGAATGAGGGCTTTCTGTGTGTACAATGCAAAGATGGAGGAGAAGTGAAAAGTGGCACCTTGTCCGTATGTCATTATTGTTGTTTGAGGCTGATCGATGAGTCACCCAACATCACATGTGGGAAACCCAGGTATGGCGGAAGGAGCAATGGACCCTATCTCAGAAGACCTTTGTTAGAATCATGTCCTGGCTCTTTCAGCCAGCCCTCCAGGCCTCAGTTTCTTCATCTGATAAATGGAAATAAGGATATCAGCATTGCCCATCTCACTGGGTTTCCCTGAGGGACACATGGCATAGTATTTCTTTTTTAATTTGCTTTATTGAACTTGATGGTCTAAGTCAGAAACATATAGGTTTCAAACAAACCTATATGTTTGAAAATATAGGTGTCCCATGTTGATTGCCACAGTGTTTGAGGGCAAGGGATACTTGTTTTTAGGCAATAGTCAGTTTATGAATGGGGAACAGAGGGGCCAGATACACTACAAATGAAGTAACATACTGACTAGCAAACAATAAATTTTCCTGCAGTCTGCAGACTCTCGATGTCCCCCAAACATTCAGGTAAGTTACCCGAATCTGCTTTACACATCAATAAAGTCAGTCTGCTTTTTTTATTTTCTTTCTTTCTAACTTCTCTTGTTCTTTCCTTCTTCCCTTTCTTCTATTTTTACAGACATTTTAGTTGGAAATAATTTTAGACTCACATAGAAGTTGCAAAAAATAGCATAGAGATTTTATGAATACCCTTCATCCAGTTACCCCTAGGGATGATATCTTATGTAACCAAAGTCCAATGATCAGAGCCAGGAATTTGGCAATGGTATAATACTGTATAAACTACAGAGCTTAATTATATTTTATAAGTTTTTGCTTGCACCTATTTATTTATTTTTGGTATTTAATTCTACAAGATTTTATTCCATCTGTAATTTTATGTAGCCACCATAACAAACAGGATAGAGAAGTATTCTATTCCTTCCAAAGAAACTCACTTGTACTATCCTATTATTCATACTTTTAAAGATATTATTTTAGCTCAATAAACATATGTTAAATTAATAAAACAATGGATTAATATATGGTTGAGATGTCACTTCTTGAACTTTTGGAAGAGTTAATTTAGTGACATCTTTACCTAAAATAGCCTTCCCTAATCGTAGAGCACATTTTTGAGGATCTCAACACTGTAGTGAAAATCAGTATTTGAGTCAGGACAAACACTACTTCACACAACATATGTAGTTTCCCAATGCCAAATCTGAATCAAATCAATTTAATTACCTAACAAAGGTAGTTGTTATGGCAACAATGCAACTAATCTATCTCAGCAAATACTCAGTATACTTGACTTGTTGCTAGGCAACAACCAATACCTTGCATGGTGGGTGATGACAAATTTCATCTGACGCAGATGTTGTTATGAGGTCATAAATTAGTCCTCTGGTCAAGGAGAAGTTTCCCAGAGAACATCATTGAGATATGAAAATGATATTCCTGAAGACCAGCTAGAGCACTGATACCCAGAAACAACGAAAACCCAAATTTATATTGGTTTATAGGTCAAAAGTCTAGCAAAATCGTAATTATGAAAATTAGGATGAGGACCTGTATACTTAGTATGATGTATTTGGAATGACATAGTTATTTTCATTTTCTACAGGCTTGTTCAATATCTCTGGGAAAAATTCTCTGTCTTTCTTTTTGTAGGGACAAAATACCCATTTATAAATTATAGTTCATGTATGGAGAATAAATCAGGGTAGGCAGAATTGTTGGGCATAATGCAAATAGAACTGTGTTATTCAACAATTCAGCATCCTTGAAGAACTGCCTCTACCTCCTCTCTATCCTTTGGTATTCTCTTATTCAAGATAGTCCATACCACACAATTTAAAACTTTACTTACTTTCATTTGAGGTAGCCAATTAATTGTTTCCCAGGTTGCTAAGTAAGAGACTTGTCTCTCATGATCTGCCTTCTTAAACCATAAATGGAAGCCATGAATTCAAATGAGCTCCAAAGGAAATACAAGTAGAGGTGCCATGTGGGTGGGCTGAGGGTGCCATTACTGTCAGGGGCTGCCTGGACAAGTTAGCCTAGGTGTTCTTGGTAAACTGCCAAGAAGGTCACACTTTAGACCAATGTTTGCAAACTGAGAAGTGTTCAGGTGTCCAGCAGGTAAAGTGCAAGTGTGATGTAGCCATATGCAGGGTGATGAGGGGGAGTGGGCACTAGAGAGCAGGTTATACCAAAAGGCATTTGAGTATAAATATCTTTTTCAACAACACCCTGCCCTTGCACTCATTTACTTCTCATAGAACCACTGAAATGGGCCTATTCCCTGGCTGGGTTGACCCCGGGGAAGAGACATAGAGTTTGACTCATGTGGAAGTTGCATTTTGTAGCCTGAGGTCACATGGCACCATGGGACACACATAGGGCTGAGTCTCTGATCAAGAGTGGATTGTTTCTGATGCTCTTAGGTGCACAGCCACAGTGAGTCATTTCATCTGGGCTCTGTTCCCCACCTGTTACAGGAGGTGATATTCAGGAAGTCTTTCCCAATCCTTGGGACTAACTGCATAGTTCCAATGAAGCACCTTGTATCCCTGGTCACAAGGGATTTAATGAGAGAGTTTGAGGAAGATTTCACCTAAGCCAGCCTATTCCCACTTCCCACCACTGGCAAGAAGGAGGACAAGGGAGACCTCACTAGTTGAGAACATTGGTGAGGCTGTCCAGGAAAAGGCAGTGATAATCATGACGAGGGTAATGCTAAGTAACTACCTACATGGAAAGCTTTGTGAAAGCTGTCTTTCTTCATAGAACTCTGCCTGGAAGATCAAATCTGTCTCCCTGATTCAGAAAGTTAGTAGACCAGACAGCATTGTAATTAAGTAAGAAGAAGAACAGGGGAGAACGTGGAGGAAGAGAAAAGAGGAGAATAAAAAGAGAAAGTGGGGAGGAGGAAGAGAAGGAAGAAAAGAAGGAAAAGAGGAAGGAAGAGAGGGGATGAGGGAGGGAAGGAAGGAAAGGAGAAAAAGAGAAGGTGGGAAAGAGGAAGGAAAGGCAGAAAAAAGGGAGAGAGAAAAATGGATGGAAACTTTTTCTGTGGGAGTATAATTCAGATATATTTGTAACATATAGCAAAGTGTCCTTTTCTGTTAATGTATCCTGTTGATTCGTCCAGTATTTGCTCATATATATATATATATATATGATTTTTTTGCCGTGATTCCATGCCATCAACTAAAAATTATTGCATAAGAGGAAGCTAATTTGGGAGGAGCAATTTTCTCAGAACTGATTGCAGAAGCAGCCATACAATTATCTCAACAGAGCACTTAGCACAGTGCTGAAAGGGCCACGCTTTAAGATTTACCCCCATCTCCTGCATCCTGGCTGAATTTCGTGCATCCAGTCACCCTCCGAATGAGACAGACTGAAATCTTATCTCCTGAAAATGACCATGGATCAGGGGATGCCCGAGAGTTGGGGTCTGAAGCTGTCTTCTCGCCCTCAGGTCCTCCCCTCTCGGGGCTGACCAATTTCTGAAGCAGCTGCTTGGATGGTGGAAAACTGGTCTCATGCAGCCTGCTTCCATGTAAAAGGTGCCCCTGGTCGAACAATCTAACTCTTCTAATCTCTGGTTACTCCATGTTTCTGATGGAAAAGATTTACAAGCATGCTTTGTAAGATCCTCTACAAATATATGATGGTATTAGAAGTCATAGTAGAAATAATTAGGAAGATATTTGGACATCTTGGGCAAGTTGAATATTTGGACAAGCTCTTTGGCTTGAACTTTAGAAATAGAGTATGTACATATGTGATTCAGGCACTGGAGCTCAGGGAAGATAAAATAATAGCCAAAAATGTGTGCCCTGGGTTGTGACAACCAGAGTTTAAAGGCCAGTCTATGAGACCTTGAGAAAGATATTTAATTTCCCTAAACTTCAGTTTACTCCTAAGTAAACCGAGGAAATGAACAGCATTTCCTTTACAGTGTCAATGCAAGGATTCAATGCTACAATCTGGATAAAATGCCTGGCCACAGTTTCTACTCCAGAAATGTTGGCCATTATTATTGCTAATGTCATTAGGCCCTCCTGACAATAATCCCAGAAGGTTGGCACTCTCCCTATTTTCCCAGATGATAAACATGAGGCCCAAAGAGGTGACACGGCTGGCCCAGTGTCACCTCCCTGATAAGGGAGGGCAGGGGCTCCAACCCGGGCAGCTTCCAAAGTCCCCCTTCTCTGTGCAGCTTAATGAGGGCTTCAGCTTCACGCTTCTCTCCCCTTGATTAGGTGTTAAATATTTACCATCTTGCCTTTCTTCCTCTCTACCCTCTTTAAAAACGGTTTAATTAAAATCATTCGTTGAGCTCATGATAAAAATATGTAAATGTGATGATTTTTGTGAAATGAATCTATTGTTGCCCTTTCATTCCCAAGGGACTGTGGATAAGAAGGGATGGATAGCTGGGTCTTCCACACATTTGAAAACACACTGTAGAACCGATTTCAAGGTCTGGTGGCCACAGGCTCCAGTAATTTATGTATGTGCAGCACAACTGGGTTTGCAGGCATGGGGTGGGCGTGGAGGGCGAGCATGACCTCAGTATCCCTAGAGAACCAAGTGGAATAAGCTGGAGGAGGTAGAGCTGAGGGGAAACTCATTTTTACTTCCTTGCATCTGCTTTGAGTGGCCTACCCTCCTCCAACTTGCCCACCAGAAGGCAGCCTGGTGACCTTTGCCTCCTCCTTCTCTGATGCCACATATGGACACTCATGCCTCCCCTAAGTTCCTGCCTGGCACTTACCCTCAGTAGAACTCAGTGCAATTCTTTTGTTCATTAGGCAAGTGGTCTGGAGTTCCAGTTTTGCATTTAGTACGTATTTCCTTATTGAGATTCAGTGGGCCAGGCATTGGGATAAATGAGGACCCCCTTGCTTAAGGTTTCAAGAAACCTAGGAATGGTCACGTTTACTTCAGAACGTCTGGTCTAATACAAGTCAGAGGAAGGACAATCTCCTACACCAGCGCCTTTGACATATTCCTGCTCCTTGCCAACCATTATAAAATGCTCCTCCCAAGTTTGCTCCTGAGTCTAACCGAGCTGGATTAGGAGCTATTTTTAAATTTTATTTTATTTTATTTTATTTTATTTTATTTTATTTTATTTTAATTTAATTTAATTTAATTTAATTTAATTTAATTTAATTTAATTTAATTTTATTATTTTATTTTATGCTCCAGGATATATGTGCAGGACATCCAGGTTTGTTGCATAGGTAAATGTGTGCCATGGTGGTTTGCTACACCCATCAACCCATCACCTAGGTATTAAACCCCATATTCATTAGCTATTTATCTTGATAGGAGCTGATTTTTAATGGCCCCTATTATCCCACAATCAGATAGGGTTAGTTCCATAACAACAGCCCCCATCTCAATGACTTAGCACAGTGAATTTTATTCCTCACCCATAGATTAGGAGTGGGCATTGGTCACTTGGTAGAGGGACTCTGCTTGTTGTAGTTATTCAAGGATCAATATCTCTTCCATCTGGTGACTCCAGCTTCCTTTACTTCTTAACAAGGATCCTGTGGGAAGTTTTGTTGGGCCAGAAAGTGGTGCAAATTTCTGCCCATGTTCCATAGCTCAGCCATATGGCTGTACTGGAAGGCAGGTTGGCAAGTGGAATCTAGCTTTGGGTCCAAGAAGAGGAGTATGTGGCATATTAGTGAGGGACACATCTGCATGGTTTTGGGTTCTGTGACAGTGAGGTGCTTTAGGAAAGAGACTATGTCACACAACCACACATGCTGTGTACTCATGCCTCCTCCATGCTTGGTTTAGGTAAATAATAAATACTTCCTGGGAAAAAAGAACAAAGGAGCAAATAAATAAATAATGTATAACCATAATGTAATGGCCAAAGTGAATAGGTTTACCTGAAACCATTAATAAAACATTATTGCACATCACAATTTACTTCTAACATATGCTTTATTCTTCTTTGCTGTGTTGGACATGGCGGGAAGCGGAGTACAGCCTGGATGTTTCAGACTCCTTCTCAAACTTTTTGACATTTCGACGAGAATTTCAACCTTTTCACACCCCTCTTCTCTCACCAAATCTTGGGGAAGTTGGAGGTTTAGCTCCTTTAGGTGATGTTTGTTCTGTGGCTTCTTTTCCTCCAACTCCCCCACTTACTCTCCATTGTGCCACTGTTTTTGTTTGTTTGTTTGTTTTCTTCCTTACCCAGTGTCTTAGTTTGTTCCTGCAGCTATAACAAAACACTTTGGTCTGAGTAACTTACAAATGACAGAAATTTATTACTTGCAGTTCTGGAACCTGGGAAGTCTAAGATCAAGGAGTCAGCAGATTCTGTGTCTGGTGAGGACTCACTCTCTGCTGTGTCCTCATGTGGCAGAAAGGGCAAACAGTCTCCCACACAAATCCTACTCATGAAAGTTCTACCCTCATGACCTAAGCACCTCCTAAAGGCCTCACCTCTTAATACTTTTGCATCGGGACTTAGGTTTCAACATAAATTTTGGGTGTGCACCAACATTCAGACCAGAGCAACCAGTCACAGATAAAATGGTCAGAAGTTCTGTCTTGTACCACTTTCTATCAAACAGCTCATAGTAAACCCCTCAGCTCAGGCCTTTTATGATTGTTGTTGACATAGAACCAGACTATTTTTCTTTATAAGTTTATGAAATTCTTTTATACATGAAAAAATTCACCTGTTAAGAACATTGTTTTTCTTTAGACACACAAAAAAAGTGTAAATGGAAACTCAAAGTTGAGTCCTTTGATCTACATGGTATCTGTCTTCTCTGTGAATATGTCATTGATGTAATGGAGGTGGGCACAGCATAATTGGAAAAGGAATGGAAAACAACTACTTTAATAACTCAAAATATGATTGCCATTACAATAGTTTTGCCAAAACAAAGGGATGAAGAGCAACTTTATATTTATGTATGACACTTGCTTCTCTTTCATCACGAGTCTTCAACACAAGGTTCCAAGGAAATCTCAAAGGGATCCTGGAATGGTTAATGTTATGTGTCAACTTGGCTGGGCCATGGTTCCCAGATATTTGGTCTAACATTATTATGGGTGCTTCTGTGAGGGTGTTTTTGGATGATATTAACATTTACATAAGTAAACCCTAGGTAAAGCAGATTGCTCTCTCTGATGTGGGAGGGTCCATTCAATCAGTTGAAGGCCAGAATAGAACAAAAGACTGACCTCCCCTGAGCAAGAGGGAATTCTTCCAGCAGACAACCTTCAAACTTCATCTACACCATCAGCTCCCTGGGTCTCCAGTCTGATGGCCCACTCTGCGGATTTTAGACCTGCCAATCTCCATAATCACATGAGCCAAAATCCTTAAAACAATCTCTCTCATATCTATATATACACACACATACATATATTTGTGTGTGTACAGGATGTACATGTATGTATGCAAGTATGTAGGTATACATACATTCTGTCGGTTCTTCCTCAGGAGAACCCCGACTAATACAGATCTCAAGGGAAAGAGGATTGTACTAGTCCATTCTCACGATGCTATAAAGGACTGCCCAAGACTGGGTAATTTATAAAGGAAAGAGGTTTAATTGACTCAGTGTTCCACATGGCTGAGGAGGCCTCAGGAAACTTATGATCATGGTGGAAGGGGAAATAAACATGTCCTTTACATGATGGCAGGAAGGAGAGGTGCCAAGCAAAAGGGGCAAAAGCCACTATAAAACCATCAGATCTCATGAGAACTCACCCACTATCATGAGAACAGCAGCATGTGGTAACCGCCCCCATGATTCAATTATCTCCCACTAGGTCCCTCCCACAACAAGTGGGCATTATGGGAATGACAATTCAAGATGAGATTTGGGTGGGCACACAGCCAAACCATATCAAGGAGCCATCTGGAATCCCCCTTAGGACCTTCCCTCTTCTACTTCTTGCTTTAACTTCCTCCCATCTAAGCATGAGGCTTTTTCCTCTAGAACATCAGGCCATGAGAGCCAATATAACTATCTCAATCTACACATAGTTCTCCACTAGATGAGATTAACATTTTATCAGTAGTCTGAGTAAAGCAGATTACCTTCTATAATGTGGGTGATTTTCACCCAGTCAGTTGAAGGCTTTACGAGAAAACAGATGAGTCACCTGAAAAAGAGAGAGAATTCTGCCTCTGGACTGTTTTCGGACTCCAGACTGCAGCATCAACTCGTCCCTGGGTCTCCAGCCTGCCTACCAGGCTGCCCTGCAGAATTTACATGCTTCAGGGCCCAGAATCATGCCACCCAATTTCTTAAAATCTCTCTCTACCTCTGGCTCTCCCCACTCCCACTCCTCTCTAAATATGTGGTAAGTTAGTGACTCCAAATACCCTCTTTTTTTCTCAAATGAAAAGATAAATGTACAAGATTTTTGTCACTTTGAGAATATAAACTTTTAGGAATGAAGATGAAATAGTTAAATGTCTACTTACATTTATTTCATTTATTTATTTACACATACATATTGAAAATACCTGATAAATACAGCACTAATGGCAATATTGTGAATGAAATAAATCTTGAAAATATTATAAATGAAAAATAGACTACTTGGAATTTACCAATCACTTTGTCAATCTGCATTTTTTGGTTTTGATTTGTTTTGAATTTTACAAAATCAGAAAATTTTTAAAAGGTATCGCGTCAATAGTACTTACTTTGGTAATTCAGCTCAAATATTATCCCCTTGATAATTTCTAAGGAAAATGAATGTTTTCAGAATCTTATTTCTTAAGAATTCTTCTTTACTCCTTTTAATTTTGAGCAATACATGAATAATGAAAGCAATCATTTAAAAAACTTGAGAATTCCTGATTTCTACTTATACCACCAAAATTATTTTCTGAAAGAAATTTTCCATTTTAATAATTGTAGTTAAGATGGCTCTTTAGCTTTGGGAAATTTGTCATAGCTTTAAGAGACCACATTTTTTGCTGTTTTGCAATAAGCAAAAGAGCTTCTTTAGGACAGTCAAACTAGATTCAAATATGAGCAAAATATCTAAAAAGTTTGCTTAAACAATTATGTTTTTGCTTTGTACTAAACAATGGTGAAATTTTTCTAGGTACCTAAAAACCCAAATGTAGAGCAATTTCTTCTTTCTGATGGACATTTTTGGGGAATATATATTATTTTCCCCAAATAATATAATCCTTTGGGGAACAATCCTATAATAAAATAATCTTTGGGGGAACAAAGCATTTTCTGCCCAGAATGTTAGTGGGACGGGAGGAGAGACTGACCTGGGAGCCACTTCAGAACATCCTTCCTCCTTTCCTCCCACCCACATCCTCAATCTACTAAACTTAATCCAGTGGAAATACAGGAGCAAGTTATTTCAAATTATTGAGATGTGACCTATCCTCGATTGAACAATGCTGCCCAATTGAAATATAATTTGAAATGCATGCAATTTTAAGTTGTTTAGTAGCACTTTAAAAAAGGTGAAAAAAAACCCAGCTTCAATTAATTTTAATAATGTATTCATTCCACACAATGTATTATCATTCTAACACATAATCAATATGAAAGATATTAAGGAGATGTTTCATATCATTTTTTCCTAATAAGTCTTAGAAATTGGGTGTGATTTTTACACTTACAACACATCTCTGTTTGGGTTCACCATATTTCAAAGCTCCCTGGGTGTCTGTGGCTAGGGGTTAACATATTGGACACTGCAGTTTTAAATATAAGGTGTATATATATACATATATGTATGTGTGAGTGTATATATATATATATAGTTGTTCTTCTGTACAAAGGAACAAAAATTCTACAGTTGCCAAGTGACTGAGTACCTAATTTTAAGGGGTGAGTTAGGGAAATGAAACATTTACTTCCAGGCAGTTCTGTTCCACGCACGTAGGTGTGATTTCTGAAGCAGACACTTTATCTGTTTGGAACTTACCCTTGACGTGTTCTCTGCTGGGCTAGAGCAAGCTGGTCTTGGGTTCTCCATTCCCACAATTTGTATCATTCTCTTTCTGCTGCCATCCTGGGGTCATGGTCCAAGGGTTGTGGAGAACTCGTTGTTTTGAAATCTGTTATTCTACTGTCTCTTTTTTTTTTTTTTTGAGACGGAGTCTCGCTCTGTCGCCCAGGCTGGAGTGCAGTGGCGCAATCTCGGCTCACTGTAAGCTCCGCCTCCCGGGTTCAAGCCATTCTCCTGCCTCAGCCTCCCGAGTAGCTGGGACTACAGGCGCCCACCACCACGCCCGGCTAATTTTTTGTATTTTTAGTAGAGACGGAGTTTCACTGTGTTAGCCAGGATGGTCTCGATCTCCCGACCTCGTGATCCGCCCACCTCGGCCTCCCAAAGTGCTGGGATTACAGGCATTCTACTGTCTCTTAAAGACTTTAAACTTTAAATGAGAAAAAAAAAACACATAATAGAATTCAAGTTTTCACATATTAGGCATTCATGAGGAAAGACTACTCTGCTTGCTATTGACTATTTGATGGAATATTAGTAGCGATCCTAACAGCGGTAATTCATTAAAAGCCTACTTCACACTTCACATTGCCAAGGTATTTAAACATATGTCTCACTTTATTTAATCCTCATAGCAACACCATGAGGGTAAAAATACCTGTTCTGTAGATGGTAAAATGGGCCTTAAGTGAAGGCGTGTGTTCAAGGGGACAGACTCGGTAAGGAATGAAGATTTAAACACAAGCGTTTTGCTTTTTGTTCAGATTCAGATATCTGATTCCAAAGCTCATGGTTTTGCACTGTTAAGAGAATTTCTTCCAAGTACCATTACCGAACCTTCATCTCTCATAGGCCAATTGGCCTGGAAGAGAGAACACTCATGTTTGAGTCCTTTCTGTTTTCTTACCACATACTTTACGGTTTTAGGAAAATCATGAATTTGACTTTTATTTCCTCTACTCCAAAATGGAATAAAAAAGTCACTCTCCCAAGGGGACTCATGCAGCTTAGACATCAAAGCATGCTATAGCCAAGAAAACTAAAAGCAACTTAATTGTTTATTAATAGTGGAGTAACAGATATAAAATAAAAACATATGTCATGCTAAGGCCAAATGATGATTATGTAGCCATTAAATGCCAAGTTTTCAGAGATTATTTAATATCTAGACTCTAGATGCAATGCTAAATATATTTTTAAAAACACAATATAAAAAACAATATATACCATATGATTCTAACTTGGTAGTTCACAGATGCAAACATAAACACTTAGGAAAAAAGACAATCTTGCTAGGAAACACATTTCTTGTGGTTATCTTACAGTCATAAATTACAAGTAATTTTTTTTGTGGAATACATTTCTTTATATTCCAAAATTTCTATAATGGTCATATATTAATTTCTCTCGCTTAATCAGAAAAAAAAATGTATTTTTAAGTGGAATTTCTAGTTCCTTGGAAAAGTTCACTTTTAATGAAGACCATTTGATTCATCAAATAAAGTTTTCTACCTCCTACACTTAATGAACTATTTTAAGTCTCCTTTTTTCTTAGACTCCCACTGTTCCTATTAATTCTAATACACTATCAGCCCTCATTATAACACCCCTAAGGGACTGTAGGAACAAGTGTATTCTCCGACAGGCATAAAGTGAGGTCATGGGGAAAGTAACGAAAATCTGTGACTTTCTCATTCCCCTGTGACGTGCTCTCAGTGATTTTCCCTAAGTAAGTAAGACTTCCGTGAATGACCGTGTGTGTATCATTAGAGTCCTAGATAAAGTTGATCTTTTATGGAATAGCGAAAGTTCTGCTTTAGTTAGAAATGTCAGTGCATCTCACAGAAAGTAATTTAAATGCCTAGCAAAACCTAAAAGCTCTTTAAAGGGGTGTGAACCCTAACTGTAATTCTCTAGTACTAGAGATTGAGCAAGGAATCCTGGAGACGTGTATTTAACTCTTTGGCCCTCCCCTGGAAAGATTTTGAGCTAGTCACTGAACATCTCGGAGACTTAATGGCCTCATCTATAGAAAGGAGCTGGACTTTCTCCTCTTAATGTTGTTGTGTGGGTGAAATGGGACATCTGCTGACTCTGTGTTCGCAAGGGTACCTTAAAAATGAGAATTTTTGCTTTTCCTTTTTTTTTTTTTTTTTGAGACAGAGTCTCGCTCTGTCGCCCAGGCGCTGGAGTGCAGTGGCACAATCTCGGCTCACTGCAAGCTCCGCCTCCCGGGTTCACGCCATTCTCCTGCCTCAGCCTCTCCGAGTAGCTGGGACTACAGGCGCCCGCCACCACGCCCGGCTAATTTTTTAATATTTTTAGTAGAGACGGGGTTTCACCGTGGTCTCGATCTCCTGACCTCATGATCCGCCCGCCTCGGCCTCCCAAAGTGCTGGGATTACAAGCGTGAGCCACCGCGCCTGGCCTGAATTTTTGCTTTTCAAATGCCAATGGGGTTCCTGATTTCTCTAAGACTATTAGGAAGCTGCTCCCCAAATTCTCCAATGAAAACTAACACTACTTTGCTAGAATTTGCACAAAGTGTGAGTCCCTCCTTGTCTGCAGGAAGACTGGAGCAGAGGGTGAAAGGACTGTGACGTCAAGAACAATGACAGTGGAGGGACTGGGCCAGGTGTTTGAGATCCATTGTGGTTTGATTGTTCAGCCTACGAGAGACAAAGTGTGTATGTGTGTGCTTCTCTGTTTAAGTGAATAACTGAGTTGAAAAAAAATACATTCCTAAAGGTGAGGCCTGGTGTATTTCTCGTTTTTTGTTTGTTTGTTTTGAGACAGAGTCTCTCTCTGTTGCCCAGGCTGGAGTGCAGTGGTGCGATCTCGGCTCACTGCAACCTCCACCTCCCGGGTTCAAGCAATTCTCGTGCCTCAGCCTCCCAAGCAGCTGGGACTACCGGTGCCTGCCACCACGCCCCGGCTAATATTTTTTTTTGTATTTTAATAGAGATGGGGTTTCACATCGTGTTGCCCAGGCTGGTCTCGAACGCTTGAGCTCAGGAAACCCCCACTCCTCGTCCTCCCAAAGTGCTAGGATTACAGGCGTGAGCCACTATGCCCGGCCTGCCTGATATATTTCTATTGGAATAGGCTATCAAGGAGGGAATGTGACGCGGTGGATGAACACTGGATTTCAAGTCAGAACCACGTGATTCTACGTCTGTCTCTACCATGCACAGGTCTCTATCATGGACCTGTGTTAAGTTACTTTAACTCTCCAAACCTTTCTCTTCTGGCAGGAAAGGATAAAACCATCTGTCTCACACGGTTATGACAACGATACACTGAGAGTGAACACTGCAAAGAAAGCAAAGCGTTCTGACTATTACATTCTAGTTAATGGATAGACTCTCTAACTGATATAGCAAAAGGTGACATGTTACTTAAACATTCTTTGACGGCAGACTAGAGTTTAAAAAGTGTCACGTTTCAAAAAGTGCTTAAATATTTGGAAAATAATACATTTGCCCTTGGTATAATTATTTGAGGCACTAAAATTGTTAGAATTTAAAAAAAGTTGTCCTCACTATGTTTTCTCATGTATGGTCATACTTAGAATTGCTCATGGTGATAAAATATAAAATCGTGGAATAGATGAGGCTCAGAATCTTATCTGAGAGTGCCAGGGCCTGTCTCTTGGGTGCGTTCTAAGTTCTCATTGGCAGGTGCAGGGCAGAGGAAACAGCAAGTCCAGATCTGTAGCTTCCCTTTAACTTTCTTTCTTAGGCACTTGATCCTTCACTGCAGATGCCTAGAGGAAGGTTTACAGGAGAACTGAGAAATTCTTTTCGTGTCTTGAGAAAGTTTTTTTGGGAGGGAGTAAGGGGGAGCTTTATAGGGCAACATGAAATCCAAAAAAAAAGTACTTTTATGAAAGCTATCCATCAAATGTCAAGGATAATAATCAATTTTCTGTCACAATGAACTGATAAAAGCTTTCAGTAATAATGTCATGGGGGGAAAAATTTGTGTTGGAACTCAAAACGCACAGCCCTGATATCAAACGAATTCATAAAAGCTCGATGCCGCTGTAGCCCTCGGAGGCATGACAAAATACAATTTCTCATCCACAGGATATAGAATAATTCCCCTCTTTTTTATTTTTACACTGAGAAAAAGCAGAAGGAAATCTGAATTTCAAAAAAAAAATTACACAATCCTGCTTTTGCAGGTGAACATTAGTGATCATTTTGGCCGCTGATATCAGAAACGTTCTGGTGATTTCTCTCACATCATGCAAATGGCTGCATAATGCCTGCTCCTCTTGGAATGTACAATCAAATCAGCATTCTAATGCTACAAGCCGGTGATGAGCTTGGGAATAAATATGCAGGAGCACATAAAAAAAATCAAGGCAATCAAGAGCAGCCAGCGTCCTCGCTCGGACTATAAATCTTTGTCTATTTCAATCGTAAGGCTGGCCGAATCAGTGTAAAATTCCAGCGGGGATGTCATCAATTTCTGTTAACCTCTCTATTCCTCTTTGTGTTGGCTCTGGGGTGATGGATTAGTTTTGTCACTTCTGCTCGGTTCACAGTATGTTAACATGGAAGGGTGCAGGCAGGTGATGAGGAAAGGTTATTGCTGTCCCAGCCTTGACTCTCATGTGCTCTCTTCTGTAGGATCTGGGGTACCTTTCTGTCTGGGGACACGGTATCTCCTTCTGGTTCCAGGATGCTCAGCTCAAGGACCACATGCGGGCTGGGCCGGTGTTGAATCGCAGGTTATCCTTTTGAAGTGGAAACAGGTCTATCTACACAGCTTTCAGAGGAACAGACAACAATGAAAGGAAAGAGTTAGGAACCTGAGCTCCAAACGGGACAGAATCTTCTCTGTTAGCAAGGGTACCTTAGAAATCAGGATGTTTGCTTCTCAAATGCCATTGTGGTTCCTGATTTCTCTGAGACTACTAGGAAGCTCCTCCCCAAATTCTCCAATGAAAACTAATACTGCTTTATTAGAATTTGCACAAAGTGTGAGTGCCTCCTTGTCTGCAGGAAAACTGGAGCAGAGTGTGACAGGATTGTGACGCCAAGAGCAATGACAGTGGAGGGACCAGGCCAGGTGTTTGAGATCCATTGTGATTTGATTGCTCTGCCTAAGAGAGAGAGAGAGAGTGTGTGTGTGTGAGTGTGTTTCTGTTTGAATGAACAATTGAGTTGAAAATATATATTCCTAAAGGTGATGCCTGATGTATTTTATTGGTATAGGCTATCCTTGGAGATCCTGACTCACTGACTGGTCCAGGGCATAGCTGTGCCTCTCTGTGCCTCACTTTCCAAACCATAAAAGGCTGTTCCTGGCCGTCATGTTATGGTTCTCTGCAACAATTCTAACGTTGTATTGAGGGTCTTCGTTTCCCCTAGAGATGCGTTTTAACACTCTACAATACATGGCCTGTGTACGATATGTGACAATAAGCCTAGTGGCTAAGTCCATATTCTCATAGCACACACATGTGCTTCTGAGTATTTATCCAAAGGAGTGGAAATTAAAATCTTAAAGTGCTATTAGCACTCCTGTGTTTGTTGCAGCACTATTTACAACAGACAAATATGAAAACAACCTAACTGCTTACTGATGAATGAATGGATGATAAAAATGTGGTGTATACATACAATGGAATAACATTCAGCCTTAAAAAGGAAGGAAATTCTGCCATATGGGATGGCAAAGATGAAACTTAAGCACAATATACTAAGTGAAATTAGCCAGTCAAAGGACAAATACTGCCTGATTCCATATATATGAAGTATCCACAACAGTCAGTAGGCTGAGAGTGTTTGCCAATGGCTGGTGGAGGGGAAGTGGGGAACTGCTAATCAAATTTCAGTTAAGTCAGATAATTAAGTTCTAGAGATGTGCTGTACAGCATAGTGCCTATAGTTAACTGTATTGTGCACTTAAAACTTTAAGAGGGTGGATGTCATATTAAGTGTTATTACCACGATAAAATAATTAAAAAAAAAAAAAAAACAGGTTCCAGAATGCGTTATTTTTGTTGCAGTTGCTACTGTTACTAACACATAGCTTATACTATGTGTTATCCAGTCTAGTAACAACTAGCCAAAGGTGGCTGTTTACGTTTTAAATTCATTAAAATTAAGTAAAATTTAAAATTTTAACTCTTTAGTCTCACTAGCCAAATTTCAAGTGTTTAAGAGTTACCTGTGACTCGTGAGTATTGCATTAAACAGCATAGACATTGAACATTTCCATCATCATAGAAAATTCTATAGGACAGAGCTGGCTTAGGTTGCATTAGTCTAAATGAGTTTATGCCTTTCAAAGTAGTCACCAAGGGAAGCCAGATATTCATTTCAGTAAGGTTGCCATTGTTGAAACATGGGAGCTTAGTTATGCAGCTATTAATCAAAGATGAGGCATGCTCCTAAGGTAATGGCCTGCTTGGAAATTGACTAAAGGAATTCCAAAGAAGTTTCATGCTTGTTTTGAGTGATGGCAAAGTTATTGAAATAAGCATGATAGAAAAAGCCTATAGACCTTTGCTTTAGGTTCATCTGGATTCCAGACACAAATCTGACACCTCCCTGGGTCTCAACTTTCTCATGCACAACACAAGAAATAACACTTTCTCCCTAAGTTCTTTTTTTTCCTGAAATTTAAATTAGATAACATTGTAAAAAAGTCTAGAACGGAAGCTTAAAACATATTTGTTCATATGAACTTAAAAATTATGTAGGCATAACAAGATCTCCAAAAAGTTTTATAAAACAGTGTATAGTAAAAAGCAAAAGTGAAATGGTACTTTTAAAATCACTGGAACACAAAGCCAAGCACAAACTAACCACCTGGGTTTGTTTTTTTTTTTTAAATTGTGGGGTGAGCTAGAGCACGTGGGTGTCTCCCGGTTCATATTTACATCCTTTCTGCTGACCACCTAAGTTTTTCTGGGCTTCTAGGACCTCCATTTGTAAACCTAGTCCTCCATGAAATGGCAAATCAGCCATAACTTCTGCAGGCCATGCATTGGCAGATAGCAATATGAGCCAGGGAATAGGATGCTGCCAGTGGAGGGTCATATTCCAAGCCTGGGATCCCATGTGGGCATATTCATCAGGTTGTCCATAACCCCTTACCTGGTATCTTTCACTTTTAATTAGAATGGGGAACCTGTGTGCAAAGGGTATACTTTTGAGCAAAGCTTTCCTCCTTTATTGAGGGCCTTGATTCTTCACACTGGTCTTTGCACTTGGAGCCTGATTAGTGGCACACTAGCCATTCCTCATTGCCACCCTCAAAGAGACAGGATACTACTCTAAATCCAAGAATATGGGTGGGGCAGAAGCATCTTGCCAAGGCTTGAAGCCTAGCAACCTATTGTTTCAGGCCATCAGAACATCTCCACCTCTGAACAATCTGTTCATGTTGTTTGTATCTCAAGGCTATAGATCTTTGTCTTGTACATCACGCTAAGTGCTCCATAAACATCTGATAAATGGTAAGTAAATGTGGATGAATGTTACATGTTAACATTACGATACAACATATTGCCAAAGTCAATGTCTAGTTTCCTTAACAAAATAGCAGCATTATTTTATAGCTATATTTAAGACTCATCAATTAACTATGAACCAATTAACTTATTTGTTGGTGTATTAGTCCATTTTCATACTGCTATGAAGAAATACCCAAGACTGGGTAATTCATAAAGAAAAGGAGGTTTAATGTACTGACAGTTTCACATGGTTGGGGAGGCCTCACAATCATGGGAGAAGGCAAAGGAGGAAAGGCAAGTCCTACATGGCAGCAGGCAAGAGAGTGTGTGAGGGGAACTGCCCTTTATAAAATCATCAGGTCTTGTGAGACTTATTCACTGTCACAAAAACAGCACTGGAAAGACTGACTCCCATGATTCAATTACCTCCCATCAGATCCCTCCCATGACACATGGGGATTATGGGAGCTACAATTCAAGATGAGATTAGGGTGGGGATACAGCCAAGCCATATCAGTTTGCACTGATATGTAACAAGATATATGGAATAAACATGATAGAAAGTAAACAGGCTGGAGACAGTGGCTCATGCCTGTAATCCCAGCACTTTGAGCGGCCGAGGCGGGCAGATCACCTGAGGTCAGGAGTTCAAGACCAGCCTGACCAACATGGAGAAATCCTGTCTCTACTAAAAAAATACAAAATTAGTGGGGGGTGGTGGCACATGCCTGTAATCCTAGCTACTTGGGAGGCTGAGGCAGGACAATCACTTGAACCCAGGAGGCGGAGGTTGTGGTGAGCTGACATCATGCCTTTGCACTCCAGTCTGGGCAACAAGAGTGAAACTCTGTCTCAAAAAAAAAAAAAAAAAAAAAAAGAGAGAGAGAAAGAAAGTAAAAAAGTAGAAGAAAGAAAAAAATCATGTCAGTATTAATGCACATTAGATATGACACATACTAATAAACAAAGATAAAAAATGCCTATGAAATTGTATTGAATTTCCACTATGAGTTGAAGTATTTTGCTATACTATTATTTCTAAACCTCAAAACCAACTTGGTTTTTAAGTCAACTAATGCACAGAGAAACTAATTGATTTGCTCAAGGTCACTCAGTGAATGCAAGATTCTGGATATGAATCCAGGTGGTCTCCCTTTCTACCCCATGGGGCTACAACTATAAAATCCAGTTTGGTGAACATCAAAATGTAGGAAATTGGACAAATAACAAAGATTGGTGATTTCCGTAACTTGGGAAAGCTATTGTGTTTAGACATGAATATAAGTATATCAAACAAAGATCTGAAAAAATAAAACCTTTAGCTGGAATCCACAGTCTGGCAGCCCAAGTGGTATGGAAACTCTTTGATCTATCCCAGGAACATCAGAAACTATAAATTAAAAACCGACCACTACTAACCCTATCTAGGGAGGCACTACCATGTGGTGGTGAGGCAAAGAGCCACTGAAACTAGATTATCTGCAGTGGAATCTCTGCTCTGCCATTGGCAAGCTCAATACCATTAAGCAAGCTATTTTCAGCCATTAAGGTCTAGGTTTTCTCATCTATAAAGTGGGGATCTTGTTACCTACATCACAGGGCTACTATGGAAGTTAAATCTGATAATCTATGTGACGTGCTTAACACAGTGCTCCCTCGGGCTACGTCAATGGCACCTGTTTATATTTTTATAGTAACTGGTGCTCTCACAATGCACTGTGGTGCACAAAGCTCTTCCACAGGCACAGTTTCACTTGGTCCTGGGCTGTTTCAGTCAGATGTGGTACCAGGATCACCACACTCATCTTGTTGATGAGAAAACTGCACAAAGGCAATGCAATCTACCCACATGACCACACAGCCAGGAGGCTGCAAGTCTAGCTGATTTCAAGCCTATAGCATTTAGAAGAGAGTTAAGACATAAATTTAAATAAAGGATTAACATTGCTATGGAGACCAAATTAATCAGAAAACAGTGTGGTCTCAGCTCCAACTTGAACCATATATGTATCTGTGTGGCCTGTGTGTGTGTATAATGGGGATCTTGTTACACACATGTGCAGACACAGACACACATGTGCGTGCATGAGATTGGATAACTACTTTTAAGGATTCAGAATAATCTGACCCTGAGGTGGTAGTATTAGGAGGGTATAGGAAAGACAAGGTAATGGACAAAGGCAAGTGAGAGACATATCCATCCAAGCAGGTGTTAAATTGTAAGTTCTACGAGCACAGGAATGGACTGCTGAATTTACTATGTTAAGAAAATATCCAATAGAATGCCTGATATGCTAGAAGTTTTTGTGATTAGTGGATAGAAGAATAATTGAAAGCTTGGATGGAGAAATGTAGGAAGCCAGCAGGAAAATCATTCTAACTAGTCCAGTGGTTCTCAGCAGAATCACGATAGAATCACTTGTAGAGCTTTTTACAAACTGTGGTGCCTGGACCCCAACATAGACCAATAGAATCAGAATCTCTGGGCATGGGGCTTGAGCAAAAATACTTTGGAGTTCCCCAAGAGAGTCTAGTGCCTAACCAGGTTTGAGAACCATTGATTTGATACCACCCTTTAATTTTACATATGGATCCATGTGCAGAAAGGGCTTGCCTAAGGATACAATGCAAATGTGTGGTGGTGTGAAAGCAAGGAGTGTGTGTGCGTGAATGTATACTGTGATTTCTTGTGCTATTCCTTTCATGCATGCTAGTGATTCTTAGGCTTCTGAAAGTCATTCTCTATTTGTCCTCTTTCTATAAGTTTCCTTCCCCTATAAGCCTCTCTTCTGGGTTTCCACGTTTAGAAGCCTCCACTGACTTCTTGTGTCCACAGGTTGAGTGACTTCCTCCAGTTGGTGCTCTCACAGTCCCCTGCGTTTCCCGAAGCACATGGATCCCAATGCACTGTGCTTGTGAGTTCTTACTCCTGTGTCCTCCACTATAGGATGAGTTCATCAAGGGCAGAGAGGATGTCTCCTTTTTAGCTGCAATCTCCAGGGCTTGACACGCAGGCTTGATAGATAATGAATAAATATAGGCCAATTGCTTTACATATATAAAAGTGATTTGTATATGCATATTCGTGTGAGCATATGTCATTTGTGGAAGACCTAGTTAAAGGATACATTTTGCTTGTACATACGATTAAATGTAAATGAGATAATTTAATTTAATTTGACAGAATCTGTTGAGCACTTATATCTAAAACAATTTGTAAAAACAGAAGATTAATGATAGGTAGGACATAGTCTCTGACCTTACCAGAGCTCTCAGGCTAATGGGTCAGGCTTACCAGTTCTAACAGTGCATTCTTCAGAGTGTGTTAACTGTGGTGACAGACCGGCAGGCAAAGCTCTGAAGGAGCAAAAATAAGCTGAAAATACTTGTTTAAATGAAACATTAATTCAATGGTCCTTAAACTCCCTTTGGAGGGAAGGTATAGGTCTTTGTTGGACCTTGATGAAAACTGTGGATACTCTTGATGAAAACTATGGATGCGTGTACACAAGGAATACCATTTGGAGATTCACTGTGAATTTTTCATAGACCCTTTGGCCACCCACAGATACAGAATAAAATGTTGGGCCCTGGTCACTACCTCCATGTGGTTCAATGACACCCAGCTTTGAGTTTTCTGTGCAATGTACCGAGCCAGGGTTTTTCCCATTCAAGACAAGTTAGCAACCTAGGGACTAAATATGTTTATGTGTTTCTTACCTCCACTTTGCAAGGGCTGAAAGGATTAAGAAGGAGGTTCTTTCACTGCAGAGGTGCCAGACATGACAATACCCAACTGAATTTCCTCTTGATGTGGCTGTGGCTTGGTGCATGACCTGGCAAAGAAAACCCTGGAGCACCACTGGAAGGTCAGAGTTCAGTCACTACACTGTTCTTTGAAAGAAACAAATTCTCATTGTTACGATGGGTAGAGTCACTTCCTGATTTGGGATCGGCATGTCAATGGATTCCTCATTGTGCTGAAACAAGGGTGCCATTTCTCCTGTAACGTCATTCACTATTTCCTGGGCTGAAACAACTTCCGAGAAATTTCTATTAACTACCTGCCATATTATTTAATGCAGTGGTTTTCACACTTTGGGATCTCACTTTACAGTCTGAAAAATTATTGAAAACTCAGAAAGCTTTGCTCATGTGGGTTATATGCATTAGTATTTACCATATTAGCAATTAAAAAAATGTTTAGAATACATACGTCTTTATTCATTTAAAAATAACAGCCACATACTCATTACTTGATAATGAAAATAAGATATTTATAATAAAAAATAGTGAAATGTTCTCCCCAAAAAAACCTCTGAGAAAAATGACATTCTTTTTTACGTTTTTGCAAATCTTTTTTAATGCCTAAATTAGAAGACAGCTGGATTCTAATGTCTGCTTCTGTATTCAATTTGTCATGATCTATTGTTTTGATTGACGTGTATGAAGGAAATTGAGCCTCACATAGTTATGTAGTTGGAAGTGAAAGAAGCATTATAATAGCTTTTTCAGATACTTAGGGATAGTGTTCTTTAACAGTACAACAACAAAATTCAACAAGTGGTAGTTTCTTCAAGGTTAGTTGTAATGTAAAAGCTGAAACCATATCAATGAGCTTTTTATGTTCTGTTATATTAAATTCTTTTGGTCTGTTTAAATGTAATTAGTGATAGACTCATACATAATTTTGGAGTACCATATATCTGTCATTTGGAAAGTACAATATTGGTTCAGGAAGTTATACAGATCTTCCAAATGCTGACACATTTCTTTACGCATTACCAAAAAAAAAAAATCACCTTCATTAAAGATGATTTTCAGTGATCTCATCAGAAAAGTCTTTAAGTATTGGGAAGTTGTCAGGATTATGATAGTAGATACAAGTTTTTCAAAATTCTAATGTTAACTTGAAAGCTCTAATTTTATTATTGGCAACGCATACAATCGGTTGTTGTTTGGGGCTTTCAGAACCTGAAGGTGGGCATTTAAAGTGTCTTTAAGTCTTCCTATTAAGAGGCATGCTCTTGGGATTGATGAGACTGTTGTGTTTCTGTATGCAACAGAGGGGCTTTAGGCATACATCCCACCGTGTCAGTCAGAATCCCATAAAAACTGTGCTAGAAAGAATAATGACCCCCAAAGATATCCACATTCTAATATCCAGAACCTGTGAATGTTACCCTAGATGGCACAAGGGACTTTGCAGGTGTGATTAAATTAAGAACCTCGAGATGAGAAGATGATCCTGCTTTATCTAGATGGACCTAGTCCCATCACATAGGTCCTTATAAATGGAGAACTTTTTATGGCTGTATTCAGAGCAGAGACAGAGATGTCACCACAAAAGAAAGACCCAGAGGGAGGCAGTGGTGCTGACTTTCAAAATGGAAGAAGGAGGTTATGAGCCAAGGAGTGCAAGCAGCCTCAAAAGCTGGAAAAGACCAGGAGATGAACTCTCCCGTAGAGCTACCAGGCAGGGAGGTCGCCTTGCTAACACCTTGATTCAAAACACAAAACGAGACCTTGTTAGACTTCTCACCTATAGAACTGTGAGATAAATAAGTGTGTGTTGTTTTAAGCCACTGTGGTAATTTGTGTGGCAGTGGCAGAAAATTAATACAGACCTGTACTCCTTGGTTAAGATATAATAACATTGATAATTTTTCCTGTTTTATTAAATACATTCTTAAGTAAACCTGGGAGGAGAGATGACTACCAATGCATTTTGGGACCACTGCCTTGATCAGGGCTAGGACTCCAGGAGTTTTGCCCACCAGTGCATTGTATTGCCAGTGCAAATGTCAACACAGAGGAAACGGCAGATAATGCCTGGGTATAATTATAAACATAGTTTTGGCTGAGTGTGGTGGCTAACTCTTATAAACTCAGCACTTTGAGAAGCTGAGTTTATAAGGCAGGAGGATTGCTTGAGCCCAGGAGTTCAAAGCCAGCTTAGGCAACATATCAAGATCCCATCTCTAAAAAAAAAAAAAAAAAAAATTAGCCAGGCATGGTGGTACATACCTGTAGTCCCAGGTACATGCTGAAGCAGGAGGATCCCCTGAGTCCAGGAATTCCAGGCTGCAGTGAGCCATGATCACACCACTGCATTCCAACCTGGGCGACAGGGACAGACCTTGTCTAAAAAAAATTATTTTGACCTCATGGATCCCTTGAAAATGTCTTAAGGACCTTAGGGTCCGTGGCCCACATTAGATTTTAGTTGTACAACCATTTTTCATAGCATCATGATAATCCCCCCTGTCAGTCAAGTTCAATTTGTGAACTACCTAAAGAATTAAACTAAACAGTTATGAGTATCAACAAGTAAGGTGAGATGGAAATTTGGAGCTCTTGAATTTTATCTTTTGAGAGTTCCTTCCATAATATTCAGATTGCTGGGAAATTTTCAATGCAACTTTGAGTTTTAACACATCAATAACCTGTACATAAGCATTTTCAGTGATTTAATTTTGGTTTCACTCTATCTAGTATATCCCAGTATTTACCAATTTAATTAAAATAAAGACACAAATACATACATCCTTCCATTTCAGTACATGGTTCCATCTATTTCAATCAAATTATTCACTTTCTCAGAGAATTAAAAATGATGAAATTGATGAAGTTTTCCCATGGGGGAAAACTTTTTTGGGGAGCAAATTCAAACCATCTAAGCTGGAATACATGGAGCTAAAAATGTACACTGTGGGCTTTCAGAACCTGAAGGTGTGCATTTAAAATGTTTTAAGTATTCTTATTAAGAGACATGTTCTTTTTGATTGATTGATTTTCAAAAAAAGAAATCTGCCAGTGAAGTAAAAAATTTAGCAATAGTTAAAAGTTAACAGCAGTAAAAGTGATTACACTGAGGACACCAAAACCCTCTCTGGGAGGAGATCCACTCAGTGTCTGACCAACCCAACTCTACAGTGTTGAACTAGACACAACAAATAGATCCTTCATTTCTGATTTCCAAAGCAAGGACTGAATGATTTACTGAGGGGTAGAAACCCATTTAGACTGAGATAACACTTAGAAATTGATGACTTTGCTCCAAATACTAAATCTCTCTAATTGTGGTTCTTTTAAAAACATAGAATTTTTATTAATAAGCTGATGTCTTCTAAAGTAGGTAGATCATGAAGACTGGCAAGCCTTTTGTTTCCTAAGGACTCTTAGGAAGGTGTGGGTGTGGCAGTTTCAAGACAGGGTCAGAGAAAGTGCTGCATTACTCTTCACGATGGAGGGTGGGCCAATTAGGATTTTCAAGGAGAAGATGCAAGTAAAAGGAAACAGCAATAATTAAGGCTGAATAACGTGGGAGGGAAGGTTAGGAAAAAAGAAACCTTCTGATGATGTAGCAGAGAAGAGGAGATCTTGACAAATAGACATGTTTGATGTGTTTTTTTTTTAAGTTTATTATTGGGTATGAAAGCTTCAGCACAATCTACAGTTCTCATTAATGCCTTTGGTGCAAATGGATTCATTCTGGGGAACAGGAATAGATTTTTGAATTCTGCTTCAAAATTGGCATGTGCAACCAAGAACAGCTGAGACTTGTATAGCATGTAAAAGAAGCCACAGGCAACCTATGTGAAGAACCTGCCGAGTTGGGTGCACAGTATTTATTTTCTGACTTGGATTCAATAAAGTCTATTTGAACACAGGGAAGTAAGTTCAGTTTTTGTGAATAGAGGCAAGAGTTGGGACCAGAAATAACCTGGTTCTGTGCCTAGGTCTGGGTAGGGCCAAGAACAGGTTTTACACAGCAAGTCAGAGCTCCATCATAGTTAAATTTCTACCAGCAAGGGAAAAGTGAGAAATAACATTTTTCTTTCTGTTCACCTCATGGATAAATAAGCACACAAGTATGATGATTCTATTTCTTGAGTGTTTACTATCCACCAACCCTAACCAGCCATATCACAGCCATTTTCTCTTATAGCAACTCTGTTTTACAGATAAGGAAAATATGAACCTGAGATCATTTGTTAATATCTCAAGGCGAGTAATTGTTTCTAGTAAATATTTATCCTACAATTCCTGGCATTTGACAATTGCACAAAAACCCCTCCTGTCTGGAGAAACCAATGTACAGTACAGCTGGTGGAAGGGCTTCTTCCGGGCATCTGGTCTATCCACCTCCTCCTCAGGTAGAAACTCCTACCCCTACCTCATCGCCATCATTCCTGTCAGGCTTTCCATTCTATGTCCAAACAGTGAAGGCATGGCACAACAGTAATTTTGTTATACAAGAGTTCACAATTTAGGATATGGATGTTTGGCCTCAAGTCCTGGTTTTTATAGAATGGTGGGTTGATTCTGAGTGGCAGAGACTTTTGCTGGCTGTTTAGCAAACCCCTTTTGTCTTCTCTCCATATAGCAACTGAATTACATTCCCCAGTCTCTTTTACAGTTAAGAGTAACCACATTGGCCAATGCAATGTGAGCTGAAGTAAAGAATGTCACATCCAGGACTGGTCCTTATAAGCCTCCTTTGCAATGCTCTTACCCCAGAGCAACCATAGAAGCCATATGTTAAACCTAGATCCCTGAATGACTGCATGGAGCAGTTTTCTCTCTCATATTTACCCTACTGCTGGCTGGACTTTAAGTGAGAGAGAAAGAATTTATCTGGTGTTAAGCTACTGAAATTTGGAGTTTTAGTATGTAATTAGAACTGATATTATCTTAATAAAATTTATCTTATGTTTGAATATTAAATACTCCTGCCACTCTTGATAATAGCTGCTATTTACTGTTCAACCACTGTGAGCTGGGATTGTGCTAAGAGTTGAATATGGATGATCTTACTCAGGTTTTACCCAAATACTAAGAAGTGGATAATGTCATCTTCATTAACAAATGAAGAAGTCCCACATTGTGAAAGTGAATTGCTTGGGTCACATATCTGCTGGATGATGGGAGATGGATTAGGAGCTGAGTCTTCCTGATTAAAGCCCATCTCCTGTTATGCTGTGATGTTGCCCTGCCTTCTTGACTGGAACCTCTCTTCTTCTTCCTCTGTGTCTGCACAGAACCTAGAAATCACTTGATTCCATTTGGGAATACTTATCAATCAAGTTAAAAGCAATATTTTTGTAATCTTATAAACTTAACAGCGGCCAGTCTATGTCAAGCTCTGCACTGACTCTTTGAGGAACACGTGGAGAAGCAATTATGGCACCTGCTCTCACAAAATACATCGAGGTGACATCTGTGATCCCAGACCAGTGAGAAGATGAATGCTTCAGCATCCTGGATGGCTGGACCTTGGCTGTAGCACGTCAAAAATGTCTCTGTGTCTATGGCCTGTACTGGGTCTCTTCTGAGTGTGGATACCCCAGCAACCCCAGGTGACCTGCTTAAGTAAAAGGAAATGTATACTCCATGGGAGGCTGTAGGGTTGGAGACCTACAGAGGCAGAGCAAGCCCCACTCTTAGCATGGATAACTCCCCTTTGTTCTTCAGGTCCCGGTTTACGTCACTTTGTTCTGGCATTTCCTTACCCCAGGGTCTCCTCCTGAACCCATCTCTCTCAAAGCATCAGAGAGCACAGCACCGAAGCCTCAGCCTTGAAGTGATTCTTGATGAAGGATGATAGAAATGAATAAAAGGGGATTTTTTTTCAGAAGGAACATTAAGAAGGAAAATTTGGGTTGGTTCTGAGAATCTCAGGGTTTCTTGGTCTGTTGTTACTGTACAATATGACTGAGGCCCACAGGTTTGTCTCAATGAGGATGCACTGGGATGGCTGTCCCTGTGGTTAAATATTTAAATGTGTTGAGAAATAGCTTCTGAGTGTAGCCACCTCCCACACCTGGACCCTCTCCTCTCTCCTAGAATCACCCCCATGACAAAGCAACTAAAGAGCTCTGGTCCCACCCCTATGCTACTGCCAGAGACTAATCTGGCTGTCCAGGCCCCATTGATGACATACCACCTTTGATGCCCCACTGATGCATGGAGCTATGTATACAAAGTTCTGGCTGTTGTCTTCACTTCCCATTTCCTTCCACTTGGGTCCTTGGGTTTATCTTTCCTGTTCCATGCAAGGCTTGTTCCATGCAAGGGGGGTGACATGGCGATTTATATTTTCAGTATATATATATACATGTTCTTTAATCTCCTAGTTAGGTAGAGGTTGGAGTATAAGGGCCTAGAATGTAAAAACTGTAAGTTCATGTTATTAGAAGGAGGACAATTCATGAAAAATTGGTCTCAACTTTCAATAGAAAAGAAAACCCAGCACACCTGTTTATTGGATAAAGTGCTTGTGAGTGGCTGTGTGTGTAATACACAATGGAAGTGCATCTTGTTTGGGAGAGGCACCCCAGTCAATGTGTTGGAGATCATGGAATGCACATCCCATCCTCTTATCCTTGATTTCCTCCTCCTTCTCCTTCATGGCTTTGAACCCCTTGCTTGGCCCTTGGTATTCCCTGTGGATTCCTGCTAGTGAAGACCCTCCTGTCTGCAGTTATGTACCTGCCACTCACTGCTAGATACTTCTGTCCTTTTGAGATTCTGTGTTTTCCCAGCTTCGGCTCAACATAACCTTGAGCAGAACCTTGCCCAACATAACCTTGAGCAGTAACCCTTGAGGGGATCTGGGAAGGAATCTGTAGGATGAGACCTGCTCTCCATCCTCATGATGTGTCCACCTCCACAGGGCCAGCTGGGATGGACACATAAACAATTAGCCAACTGTAGATGGGAAATGTTGGAGGGATGTTTTTGCGAATCTACCCATCAGGGCATGCTTATGAGAGAAGGGAACATTTGGGCTTGGTTTTAATTGTAGTCCAGTGTGGAAGACTTATTTATTTATTTAATTTTTTGGAGATGGAGTCTCGCTCTGTCGCCCAGGCTGGAGTGCAGTGGCACGATCTCAGCTCACTGCAAGCTCCGCCTCCCAGGTTCATGCCATTCTCCTGCCTCAGCCTCCCGAGTAGCTGGGACTACAGGCACCCGCCACCATGCCCAGCTAATTTTTTTTGTATTTGTTAGTAGAGACGGGTTTCACCATATTAGCCAGGATGGTCTCGATCTGACCTCATGATCCACCCGCCTTGGCCTCCCAAAGTGCTGGGATTACAGGCATGAGCCACTGCGCCAGCCAGAAGACTTATTTTTAAGTGCTCAGTTGATTCTTTGATAACCACAAACATCTTCCAAGCCAATCTGTGCATTGAATTCAGGTGACCTCCCTCACTACACATGGCTGGCAGCCTCTAAAACAGAGCTGTGTGCACGCCTGCCCTGTAAGAGGCGTGAGGCTATGTATACGAAGCTCTGGCCATTGTCTTCACTTCCCATTTCCTTCCACTTGGGCCCTTGGGTTTACCTTTCTTGTCTTGTCCCTTATACTTGACTGTAGAATTCACCTGCCATGGCCTTGACCTTTGCTACTTTCTTTTTCTTTTTTTTGAGTCAGAGTTTCACTCTTGTTGCCCAGGCTGGAGTGCAATGGCATGATCTCAGCTCAATGCAACCTCTGCCTCCTGGGTTCAAGTGATTATCCTGACTCAGCCTACCAAGTAGCTGGGATTACAGGCACCCACGACCACGCCCAGCTAATTTTGTATTTTTAGTAGAGACGGGGTTTCTCCATGTTGGTCAGGCTGGTCTCGAACTCCCGACCTCAGGTGATCCTCCCGCCTCGGCCTCTGAAAGTGTTTGTATTACAGGTGTGAGCCACTGTGCCTGGCCTGACCCTTGCTACTTTCTCAAGACATCTCTTTTGCAAATCCTTGCCTTTCTCCATTCTTTTTCTAATTCCTAACCCCCTTTAGATAACATTATTACTGGCCACAGGCTCCGGGAACTCAGTCCTTATTTCAACCTATGTGGGTACAGAGAGGGAGAACACGGTAAGACCATGTGGATGATACAAGCTTGACCATGCATTGCTGGGCCTGTCTTGTCCAGTGTTGTGTCTTTCTGTTTCTAGAACAATACCTGAATGTCACAGCACTGAATATGAAATGAATAAGTGGAAGAAAGTATAGGAAGACAGAGTATGCTTACTATCAGCTGAAACAAAAGAAAAGTTCATGAGTAGTTGCTCAGTACAGTCCTTAGGTTGACAAGTCAGTAACAGCGTGAAAACAAATTAAGCAAAAGAAATACCTCCCCTGAGATGCTTCATTACTTTCCCCATCTAGGTGTGGATGCCATTAAGGCAAATTATTGCCTCTCAAATATTTTTAGCTCGATGCCCATTTCCGTCTGCATTTGCCTTAGAGGTATATGTTTTCAACTAAGTAATAGGACATACAAATTAAATGCAATTTCAAATTTAAACCTGTACAAGTGTCACTTACCAAGTCCCTCCGATAGTCCCAGGGGGCTGCCCATAGCACTGTTGGAAAGTATATTACTGTACTTGGTTCCCATTATTTAGTCCGAGAGATTATTATTACGATGAAAGCCAGCAATAAGTTTAATATTTTATATACTGCACAACCACAGCGCATGTTTGGGCCCTAAGAAATAGATTTATTTCTCATATCCTTCTTCTTGCTTACGTTATTTTTTATTTTCTAATACACATACTGACGTATACGTATAAACACCCACCTAGGATATTTCAAGATTAAAAGGTAGCATAAGAATAAAAATTGAAAACAGTTATAGAAAAAGGTTGACATATTCAGAACTCAGAATTCTGGCTGGATCCTCAGCCCCCAAGAACCTGATACTGCAGCCTTAAACTCAGTTGAGGTACCAGCCTGGGTAGCAAGGGAGGCTTTTACAGCGGATTTTATCAGTTGACACTGTTACCTGCGACTCTTTCTTCTCTTGACTTGCTTTTCTCCCAAACCTGAATGCCTAGGAGTTTGGCCGGGTGTTCACATTCCAATTCAGGTTATTATAGACCCTAGGTTTACCACCCATACCACTTAGCACAGCCAGAATGAAGCTGACTTGGGTACTAGACCATGAGCTCCTTCATGGGAGGGACTGTGCTAACTTGTCTCTACTTTCCCAATGACTGTGTACTGCTTGGTGCAGAGTAGGTATTAAGTAGGTGAGGTATTGTTGAGATGAGCTTGGATTTGGAAGCTGGCCTGGACCCTGGCTTTTTCTATCAATGGATTCTTTCCTTCTTCTGCATTATGCAATGGCTCACCTAGCAGGCCCTGGGTGTTCTTCTGGTATTATCTGTGCTTACTGTTGATCTCTCCATCCGTACTCTGGAATCTGTCAAATACACCTTACTTAATTTTTTTTTCAAGCAAACATAGCAAGAAGACTTTGGATCTTTAAAAAGGAGAGGTTTGAATGACTCATTGACACAATGAGTTGCTTTAGATATACCAGGTAAAATCTTCAATCTGTTTACAGATCTGGAAAATGAGAGGACTGGATTAAATAATAGATCTTACCTCTTCCAGGTCCTTGATTCTCTTTTTCTGATTCCACAAGAATTGGGATATATGCTATTAATGCAAACAAAATTAAAATAGCAATCTTTATGGAGTTCCTATCTGACACCCATGGTATAGGGTGTAATTTTCTGTACAAGATTTGGATGGAGATCTTTAAGTTGGTAGAATGATTTCCTTGAAAAAGACCTGTTTTCCATCTGGAGAAGACATGCCACAGTCTTGGAAGGCAAAGCAAGTACTCACTGAACCAGGAGGCTCAGAAAATGTTTATAGGGAGATTGGAAAGCTACTGAGTTCCAGGTTTAGCAGACAGTGTAGCAAAAACATAATAACTTAAAAGGAAAAAAAAGAAAGCAACTCATTCATTCATTCATTCATTCATTCATTTAAAAGTGCTCATTGAAAATCTGCTCTGTGCTGCAAATGTTTGTGCCATCTAGCTCAGCCAGAACATTTAAAACATAGAGCAGAAAAAATGAAGAGCAAGGCTGCCACCAGTCTTGGAGTGAGCACGTATGTGTGAAGGGGTGTTCTTTAAACCCTTTTTCTCTATGCATACCACTTGTCATATACTTTCAAAGATGGTGGAGACATGTTGAGGCATTCTGTTTTGCTCATTTCACATTAATAGCATAAGAGTTTTCCATGTGGTAGCATAGTTTCAATAATTATCATTCATTCTCCCAGAATTTAATTATTGTTTGCTTTGTGATGGATTGTTTAGATTTTCCTTGTCTTTGTTTTATTACAAATAATACTTCAGTGAAAATATCTGTGAACATAACTTTTTTTTTTTTTTGATACGTAGTCTCACTCTGTTGCCCAGGCTGGAGTGCAGTGGCGCGATCTCGGCTCACTGCAAGCTCCGCCTCCTGGGTTCATGCCATTCTCCTGCCTTAGCCTCCCGAGTAGCTGGGACTACAGGTGCCCGCCACTGTGTCCAGCTAAATTTTTGTATTTTTAGTAGAGACAGGATTTCACTGTGTTAGCCATGATGGTCTCGATCTCCTGATCTCGTGATCCACCCACCTCGGCCTCCCAAAGTGCTGGGATTACAGGCGTGAACTTGAGCAAATCAATTAGTTTCCCTGTGCATTAGTTGACTTAAAAACCAAGTTGGTTTTGAGGTTTAGAAATAATAGTATAGCCCAGCCTGTGAACATAACTTTTATTCATCTTTAGACTACTCTCTTTGAGTAAATCTCCCAAAATACTAAAATGTGGGAACCATTTTTTTCTCTTTAACTATTTGTTAATTTTAGCAGTATTACTTAGCTCCTTTCCATAGAAGGTAAAGTTCAGCATTTTGTCAATGCTAAGGTGCTGTGCATGCCTTCCTGCCATCATAATTCCCCTAGCTCTTTGTCCAGGGTTCTTTATTTAAATGGATTCAGTACTCATTTTCAATTGTTTTTCTTAAGATTCCCTTTTCCTGAATATATTGTTTTGATTCTGTCCTTGCCTTGATGGATTTTATCATTGAGTCTTTCAAGAGGCTCACTCTGATCCTGTCTTCCCTGAGTTTTTTCTTGTTTGAAAGTGTCATCTATTTTAATGCTATGCTTATGGCTAATAGTAACTCATATGAATCATTGGATTTGAGTTAACAAATCACATTAATAAGAGATAATAAGGAAGATCAAATTTGGCATTATGATTAAGATCTTAGACTTTGGAGACAACATTTGCTCCTGAATCTTGGTTATGTTACTTACCTGGCTGTGTGAACTTGGACAAATAATCTAACCTCTCTGAGCCTCAAAGTCCTCCACTGAAGAATGGGGCTTACAATGGAACCTGCTTGCCAAGGCGACCATGAGGTTTAGGTGACGTGATGCATAAACAGCACTTAGTGCTTGACATACAGTAAGCAGTGAATAATAATACAAGATTTCTAAACACATTTTCTTTAAACAGTTATTGAGTATTAGTAGTTTATTGGTGTAATTATTGTCATTCAAATCAAATAGAATGTCTTGAGCATGTTCTATGTTCCAGGTAAAAATAAGTTATAGTATCTCGGGTCATTATGCAGAGAAAATAAAATATTAAGTTTCTAAGTTTGAGAAGGGAGATATGGGAGTCACAATAACAGTCACCTGTTTGTAAAGCTTTTGATCATGTGCTTTCTTATTCTGGTGATGGAAAGTTATGTACCTACCACTCACTGCTAGATACCCCCACTGGTGACACCACTCATGCCTCAATACTATGCTACTTAGAAATGATTGGAAATGGAAAACAAATGAGGATTTAAAGCTGATGTCCTCTAACAAAACAAACAACATTGAGAAAAAAAAAAACACTTCAAAAAGAACATTTTAGCCCCAATCCTTTCACAAACTGCTGCAGAGAAACTCATGAAGCT